>NC_139689.1:13532848-14132848 GCF_964106915.1 Podarcis gaigeae | reverse complement strand
TGAGGATGTATTGCATTTTTCCAGAAGGCAGGTGCGAAACAATGGGAAGAATGACATTGCAAACATCTCCAAGGAGCTCTCCAGCCATTTCCATCAACTAATCTTCTCTTTCCCATTCTCTAACTCCAGCACTCCAAATGCCTTTTGGTGGATAGATTGCTGAGTAGTGTGAGGACTGCTCAGCATTATTATCGTGTAATTGTCCACCCAGAACGCTGAAGACTACATACTATACCCAGTTTCTGATATGATGGGCCTCTAAATCCGGGGAACAGCTGTGGGAGAGGTCTACTGCACTCGTGTTACATGTGAGAAATTAGAACTGTCATTCTACATCAGACAGCAGCTACATACCCACGGCAGTTTATTCAATTTTCCTGATGTTTCTCTGTTCATTTCTGCATGTAAATAGAGCTTTCACCTGACATAAAAGCCACTTCAAGAACTATAGAGGAATATAGTGAATATTTAATGCTCATTTCCATATTAGTTGCAAATGATTATTTTTTTCCTGGAAAGGAATAACGTGGAAACTAGGACTAAATGGCACTATAGTTCTGGAAGTGATATTTGCATCATGTGAATGCAGAAATTAACAGTTCGCGAAATGGGAAATGGAATAAACTGTAGTGTGATTTCCGCTTGTGACATCAAGCTGAGCACTCTGTCTTCTTATGGTGACTAACCAGATGTTACTTTGGAAAGGAATCACAAAATAGGGGAAACTAATGCATCTGGCCTATTAATAATTCAATCAGAGCAACATAATTTTAAGGTAAGTCTTTGCACAAACAAAAAAGTGGATACACTTCAGTAATGAAGATAGACAGTGGATCTATCATATCCACATCTCTGTGTGTGTGCACAGTGCTATGATGCAGTCTCAGTCAAACACCCTGCCGGTGGAGCTGATGTTAAATGAAACCACTGCGTAAGGGCACAGACAGCTACTGCTTTTTTCTCCATGGGCTCTTCTCTGTGGTAACTTCTCCTTGGAATCTCCTCTGATCTCCTTCTGCAGCAGATCTGGAGTACCCAAATGGGTAGTTCTTCAGATATTGTACAAATTTAGATTGTATTTTGGAAAGTGGTCTGCTTCTTAGCAAGATAGATAGTTGGAAAGATGGTGTGTGGGGGTGTGTGGGGGGGGGTGTTGTAGAAGGACAATATATTTTAGAGGAGCTGCATTGATGGGGAAGGGTCATAGCTCACTAGTAGAGCATCTGTTTTCCATTAAGAAGGTCCCAGGTTCAATCCCTGGCAACTCCAAGTAGGAGTGTGAATTTTCTCCTCTAAATCTCTGAAAAACCACTGCCAGTTAGTGTAAACTATACTGAGCTATATGAACTAATGGTCTGACTCAATATAAGGCAGCTTGCTGTTTCCCTAAAAGAGGCGTGTGTGTGCACTACAGCCCTTCAGATATCTGTTGAGGTCCCCCTCCCATCAGCCCCAGCTAGCTTGGACAATAGTCACGGGTAAGGAGCTGGACTCTGTAGGGCCACAGGTTCTCAACTCCTAGTGCAGATAATACTGAGTTGGATAGAGGAATGGACTTAGTATATGCCATCTTCCTATGACTAATGTATGAACAATAAGGACTGGGGTCCCAGGACCCAGTCAAGAATACAGTGGTACCTCAGATTACAGACACTTCAGATTACAGACGCTTCAGGTTACAAACTCTGCTAACCCAGAAATAGTACCTTGGGTTAAGAACTTTGCTTCAGGATGAGAACAGAAATTGTGTGGCAGTGGCACGGTGGCAGCAGGAGGCCCCATTAGCTAAAGTGGTACCTCAGGTTAAGAACAGTTTCAGGTTAAGAACGGACCTCCAGAATGATTTACGTTCTTAACCCGAGGTACCACTGTAATGGCAGCTGACACATAGCTATACCCTTTGCTAAGGCTATAATGGAAGTATCTCATTACCACCTTTTTCTCCCTTTCCAGTTTTTACAGTGATTTGCAGAAGACAATGGCATGGGGAAACCAGACAATGGTAACTGAGTTTGTCCTGCTGGGCCTCTCTGAAACTTGGGAGGTCCAATTGGTCTTCTTTGTCTTCTTCCTCCTCCTCTGCATGACTACTTTGTTCATCAACATTCTCACCCTCTCAGCTATTTTCAGATGTCGCCACCTTTCAGACTCACCCATGTTCTTTCTCCTGGGTCATTTGGCTTTCCTGGACCTCTGCCTATCCTCCTTTGCCACTCCAAGATCTCTTTTTGATTTCCTTGCCCAACACCATGTCATTTCCTTCCATGGCTGCATGGCACAAATCTTTTTTCTTCATCTCTTTGGAGGCAGTGAGATGCTCCTGCTGGTAGCCATGGCCTATGACCGGTACATGGCCATCTCTCATCCTCTCCATTATGCCACACTCATGAATCGGCGGCATTGCATGGGGCTTGTGCTAGCCTGCTGGACTGGTGGGCTCCTCCACACCACTGTGCAATTGGTTTTTACAATTAAGGCACCTTTCTGTGGGCCCAATCTTGTGCACAATTTCTTCTGTGACCTCCCCTTTATCATCAAGTTGGCCTGCACTGACACCTACCCCCTGGAGGTCATGATGGTCACCAACAGTGGCATTTTGTCACTGGTGTCTTTCGTTGCTCTGCTTCTCTCGTATGGATTCATTCTTCATACCATCTGCTCCATGCCCCACTCTAAAAGGACCACAAAAACTGCTTCCACATGTACCTCTCACCTCATTGTGGTCACCATGTACTTTGGGCCCTGTATTTTTATTTACCTGCAGCCATACAGTCAATTCATGGCTGATAAAGTACTCTGCATCTTCTACACCTGTTTCACCCCCTTGCTGAACCCGACTATCTATGCTTTGAAGAACAAGGAGATGAAGGCTGCTATGGGAAGCCTGCTGGCAAGGTTTTCTGGAAAGGTTTCCACTCAAGGCCAGCCCTATCATTAGTCAGCATGAGATGGCCACCTCGGGCAGCTTATTTTGGTTGTCACAAAAGAGGCAAAATCAATAGTTATTTAATTTACTGCTCACAGTGTGGAGAACCCAATTATCTATGCATTAAAAAACAAAGAGATGAAGGCTGTCATTGGCAATCTGCTGGCAAATATTTCTGGACAGGTCTCCACTTAGGGATGAACCTACCATTAGGCAGCACAAGGCCGCTACCTCTTGAAATTGAATTTGGGTGTCACGAAAGAGCAACTAATTTAATTTACTGATCTTCTTGCATTTATACATGGGGTGGAGAAAGCGGTTAGAGAGAAGTTTTTTCTCCTTTTCTCCTTTTTCTAGAACCCGGGCTCATACAGTGGAGCTGAAAATGAAGTGCTTCCTTGCACAGCACATAGCTGATAGGTGGGGAAGCTAACTTTTTAAAAGTGTTTTTAAGAAACCTCATTCAACGTTAGCTCCACCCCACCCCTAAACTGATTTGGGCCTGGATGTAGACCAGATGTTCTCTGGGTAGCCCCAGGTCAAATGGGGGTGCTGTGTGTCACCCTAGGATTTCTTTGATTGTCTACCTCAGCTACCAAAATAACTTGACCAGCCACTGATATGCAAAGACCTATGCAGCTTGGGGACCAGGATACCAGAAAGACCATCACACCCCTTATTGACTATGCCAGGGCATCTGGCATATATCATCTTATCAGGAGGTCCTAAATATTGTTTTTAATCCAATCAGTATTTATTGACATTTTAATAAATATTCTATTCTCCTTTACATCTACAGGTGTGGCAGTTGATGTGCTAGACCAGTGTCTGGCTTTGGTAATAGGCTGAATGAGAGCCAATAAGCTGAACATCAATCCAGATAAGACAGAGGTACTGTTGGTAGGTGGTTCCCTAGACAGGATGGATGGGAGACTGCTTCATTTTTTCAGGGGGTTACTCTCCCTCTGAAGGAGCAGTGACATAACCTGGTGGTGCTCCTGGACCCATTCACTAGGAAACGTTCTAGGTATCTTGGGGTACCAATTACCCATAATTTGAACAACTTGTTGTGGTCTAATTAGAGAATGGTTTGGAAAGGTATAAATATGGATATAATACATCAGAAAAAAATAAGACTTTCCATTTTGGACAGACTATCCACATCTAAAATTATGATTATACATGATTGATTACTCATTTTTTTTTGTTCCAGGATGCTGCCAGTTTGAATACCAACCGTTCATCTGCACAAATGGCATAAAAAACTTAATAAGTTTATATTTCAATCACACTGATCATGGATAAAAAATATTTATTATATCTCCATTTATTGGTTGGCAGTTGGGGCCTTCCTAATTTAAGTAGCTTTCAGGAAGCAAGCCAACTTAGCCATATGATGGAATTGATGTCATCAAGTAAGAGAAACCCCTGGTCAACACTGGAGGATGTAGAAATTGATGGCATTCCTATAGGGGCATTAGCACTAATGAAAAAGAAGCTTTGATCATTAAGATTAATTACTAACCCCCATGCACTCAAATCATTTAGAATATGGGAAAAAATGGACAAAAGGTTTTGACCCCAGACTGTCACCTATAATTCTGATGCAACGTCATCCTTTACTTCAAAATAAATGCAGATCATATAATGGGAATGTATGGAAAGAACACCAGTTATATTATTTGAAAATTATTACAGCAAGAGACGGCTTCTTGCAGTAGCAGAGATGCAGGAACGTTTAGAAAATCATCGAATCTCATGGCTGTTAGCATATCAGTTAAGTTCATTTCTTACAAATATACAAATTAAAACTGAAGCTACAAGAAAATGTTAGTAGCCAAAACTTGGAAAACCTTTCAGTTAATTAAGATTGACCACTGGTATAATATACTCTGGCAAACAGCCAAAAGGAAAGTGGCAAGGAGACAGGAAAAAAAGATAATGTTTATACTGATTAAATATTCAAATAAAACAACATATATTGCAATATGGCATAGATACGCAGGCAATACTCGTTAGCTCACTCCTATTGTTCTGTTTTTACAGAATTGATTTATTGAAAAATCCATTGCACTGGTTTACTGTAATCACATCATCATTATGTACTATAATTTATTTTTTTAACTGCACGGTGACCCATTTTTTGTCAATCATGTCATGTTTTATTATTTATATGTGTAAAATTTGGAAACAGAAAAATAAAATAGATGGGGGAAAGTATAAACAAAAATCTTATTGATGATCTTGTTGTCTACTGAAAATCCTGTAAACCTTCCACCCCCTCCTGGGTGGGCTACCTTCCCAGGTCTGCCCCTTATTTCCCTCTGCAGCAAATTTAGAAACTACCTTCTTGACCACTGGACCCATTATTGCTCTCATCCGCTCAATCTGCAGATGTCTTCACATGCAGTGGGTAACAAGTCCCTAGCTCACTAAGAATTGAAGACTGATTGGCTTCCCACAACTAATTTAGCCAGCTGGCTTGTCTTGTCTTGACTGAGAGGTGATTGTGACCAAGAAGGCAGTGATCAAAGGGAAACAAGAAAGAGACAATGGTGGGGCTGGAGGGAGGGAAGGAAAGAGAGGAAGAGGAAAGAGAATGGGTGAGAAGAATTTAACGTGTCTTCTTGAGTGCAGAAGTGGAAGAGCCTAACCTCCTTGTCAAGTAGGAGGCCTCCCATCACCAGCCATGAGGGGGAAGCAGCGCCAGCACAGACCTGAAGGCCCAGCCCATGCAGAGCTCAGAGAAGCCACCCCCGAGCTCCGTACCACACAATGCCTCTGATTGATTGACTTTAGCCCAAATGTCACACTCTTCCATTGTCTCTCAAGACAAATCAATGTCATCAAGTAAGTGAAACCAGTGGTCATCACTCCAGGATATAGAAATTGATGGTGTTCCTATAGGGGCATTAGCATTAATGAAAAAGAAGCTCCTCCCCTAATTAGAGGTGGATATCATTCCATTGGGATAGGTGGTAGAATCACACACATTTGGGACAGGGAAAGAAAATCACACCCCTAATTATCCCCCCTTTTTATCTCTTACCATCTACCCAGAAAACCAGACCTGAAGTCAAACCAATGCAGAATGCATCCTTGAGGGCAGCTGCGTAAATCACTAAAGCAAGTGACAAAAGTATTACCCCCCCCCCCGTGCGCGCTCTGTAAGAACAGATAAGGCACCAACTAAAGCAGCCCCCTGGGGGGGGGGTGAGCAATTAATTACACACACATACCACTGTCTCTTGATTTGCTCTTTAGCCTGCCTTTCAAGCAGAGATCACATCCACATAGATAACTCATCCCCACACTACTCATAGGCAGAAGAAAAAACTGAATCAAACAGCTCCATGCTGATGCTGAGCTGAACAGAAGAAGTTGCTCCAGAAAACTTCAAAGAATCTCTGCTGGGATTTGCAGGTGGGTGATATAGACCATTTGAGGGGGTGTTAGATTTGTCCAAAGGCAAGTGCCTTTGGGAAGAATGACACATTGCAGACTCCTTCAAGGAGCTCTTCAGCAGTTTCTGTCACCTAAACTCATTTCCAACTCCAGCACCCCACATGCCTTTTGGTGGTTGAATTACTGATGGAATATGGGGCAATGTGGGAACTGGACAGCATTGTTACAACATACTCATTCATCTAGAAGACTGGAGAATATATATTACATGTCACTCGGGTGACATGCCTCTGATTCCTGGGGAACAGCAGTGGGTGAGGGCTTATTACATTTATGTCCTTTTTGTGGGTTTCCCATAAGTGCCGTCAGAAGGCAAAGCACTCAGTTATATGGGCACAGCCTGGTCAATAATGGTTTGGGCCCAGCATGTTGTTGGAATCCTGAGGTTAGGGAACTGGTGTTCCCTGTAAAGTGAAATATAAGATCTTAAGAAATCAGAGCTACCATTCCAGATCAGACTGTGGCTTGTATATGCATGTTTATTCCACTTTCCCAACAGTTCCCTAACTGTTATTTTTTACATTGTATTTGAGCTTTCACATGATGCAAAATCCACTTCCAAAATTATAAATATAGCATATGTTTAGCACTTATTTCAATACTATTTCCAATGATCCCCCGTTTTCTTGTGTAGGTCTGAAAGTGCCTTTTGCATTGTATGAAAACTCAAAGATAATGTGAAATTAACATTTAGAGAAACATTGGAAAAAGTGACAATCTAGATGAGGACTCCATTTTCTGACAGTGCCTAACAAGATGCTCTTTTGTAAGAGAATAACAAAATAAGACATGATAATGCATCTGAACCTGTTAATAATTCTGTCAGTTTGTTTCTGCCTCTGAACATGGTGCCATGGATAGAAGTCATTGAGATACCTGTGTGTGTGAATATAAGTTTTATTCTCTTCTCTTCGAGTCTATTCTATTCTTACTGAATATCACAATATTCTGAGACAATAACTCCTAGGGTATGACCAGCCTAGCTAGTTCTTCTTACTTTGCACAGCAGAACACAATAGTTATAACATCTGTAATGCTATCTAATAGTGATCTTGGCACCAACAGGGCTGTAGCCCAAACAGGGCTGCTGAGGAAGAAGAGTGTATCAGCATCCTCAATGGAACCCCAAGGTTAAAAGAAGTGCCACAAATAAAATAGGGAAGCACCAATGAAGCTGAAAGGGGAAACAGATGAAATAAAGTACTTCTGGAATACTTCTTTAAAAGAGCATTCAATGCATTCATGGAGGACAGGGCTATCAGAGACTGCAAGTCATGATGGCTATGGTCTGCCTCCATGGTCAGAGTCAATATGCTTCTGAATACTAGTTGCTGGAAGCCACAGCAGGGGAGAGTGCTCTTGTGTTTTTTTTTTTTTTTAAATCATATTTTATTAGATTTTACAAAAGTTAACAACCAATAAAAAATTAACTAAAATCACAAAAACAACACACATCAAAAATACACACAGAAAAACAGAAAAAAGAAAAACATTAAAAAAAATTAGCATAAAAAATACTCTCTTTCAAATTAATACCCTTCCAGATCTTATTTTCCTTACTTCCACCCGCCTTCCTTTCTTGTATTCCACTTTATAAATTAATTCAGCAAAATCATTTGATATTCAAATTCATCCTTTATCCTTCCCTTTATACTCTTATTTATCTTAATCACCAGAACCCCTTCATTTCATTTACAATGCCCTTAGCATTCATAAATTTTACAATATTTCTGTAGGTAAACTTTAAACTTCTTCCAATCCTCTTCCACCTGTTCTTCTCCTTGATCTCAGATTCTGCCGGTTATTTCTGCCAGTTCCATATAGTCTATTACTTGCATCTGCCATTCTTCCAGAGTGGGTAGATCTTGTGTCTTCCAGTGCTTTGCGATGAGTATTCTTGCTGCTGCTGTAGCATACATAAAAAAGGTTCTATCCTTCTTTGGCACCAATTGGCCGACCATGCCCAGGAGAAAGGCCTCTGGTTTCTTTAGAAAGGTATACTTAAATATTTTTTTCAGTTCATTATAGATCATTTCCCAGAAAGCCTTAATCCTTGGGCAGGCCCACCAAAGGTGAAAGAATGTTCCTTCCGTTTCTTTGCATTTCCAACATTTATTATCGGGCAAATGATAGATTTTTGCTAGCTTGACTGGGGTCATGTACCACCTGTAAATCATTTTCATAATATTCTCTCTTAAGGCATTACATGCCGTAAATTTCATACCGGTGGACCACAACCGTTCCCAGTCAGCAAACATAATGTTATGACCAATATCTTGTGCCCATTTTATCATAGCAGATTTAACCGTTTCATCCTCAGTATTCCATTTCAACAGCAAATTATACATTCTCGACAATATCTTAGCACTGGGTTCTAGCAATTCTGTTTCCAACTTCGATTTTTCCACCTGGAAACCATTTTTCCTGTCCAAATTATAGGCCTCTCTTACTTGGAAATAATGTAACCAGTCATGCACCTTATCTTTAAGTTTCTCATAGCTCTGTAATTTCAGTTTGTCCCCCTCCTGTTCCAGAATTTCCCAATATTTTGGCCAATTCGTTCCCATGTTAGTTTTTTTCAAGGCCTTAGCCTCCATAGGTGAGAGCCACCTTGGGGTTTTATTCTCCAAGAAATCTTTATATCTGACCCAGACATTGAACAATGCTTTCCTGACAATATGATTTTTGAACGCCATATGTGCTTTATCCTTACCATACCACAAGTATGCATGCCATCCAAAAACATTATCATATCCTTCCAAATCAAGAATATCTGTATTCTCAAGAAGTAGCCATTCCTTCAGCCAGCAAAAAGCTGCTGCCTCATAATATAGTTTAAAGTCCGGCAGGGCAAACCCCCCTCTATCCTTTGCATCAGTAAGAATTTTATATTTTATTCTGGGCTTTTTGCCCTGCCAGACAAACCTAGCAATTTCTTTTTGCCACTTCTTGAAACAGTCCATCTTGTCAATAATCTGTAACGTTTGAAACAAAAACAACAATCTTGGCAATACATTCATTTTGATAACTGCAATTCTACCCAGTAAGGAAAGCTTTAAGTTTGTCCACATTTCAAGATCTTTTTTTCACTTCAGACCAGCACTTTTCATAGTTGTCTTTAAATAAATTAACATTCTTAGAAGTCATATTCACCCCTAGGTATTTTACTTTTTTCACCACTGTTAAGCCTGTTTATCCCTGAAACCTTTCCTTCTCAATCGGTGTTAGATTCTTCTCTAAAACCATAGTTTTTGATTTATTCAATTTAAACCCTGCCACCTGACCAAATTCTTGTATTATTTCCAAAGCTCTTTTAGTGCTAAGGATTGGCTCCTGTAATGTCAAAACTGAGCTCTTGTGCTCAGGTTCTGCTTACAGGTTTCCCGCAGGAATCTGGTTGGCCACTGTGAGAACATGGTGGATGTTGTAACTCTACTTACACTTCCAGCAGTCCTTCATGTGCAAGGAACCATGGAATGGGTGAGGAAGAGAAAGACCAGGGCTTCAGCTCACCAGCTCACATTTCCTTAAAAAAAGAGGTGGAGGGTGACAACTAAAATCCTAACATGTAGTCACTGCCACACACCCTGGTGGTGGAGCTGCCACTAAATAAAGAACTGTGGAGGGCACAATGCAGCTTATGCTTTCTTCTCCACAGTTTTCTCTGAATGGTAACTTCTTCTTAGAATATCCCCTAATCTCTGATGAACCAGATCTAAAGAACCCAAAAGGATTGTGCTCCAGGCAGTGCTATTTTTCTAGAAAAAGAGGTGCTGGAACTCACCATGAACTCACTCTTTCTCTTAGAATGGCAATGACGCCCATTGTCATTGTTCTGGAACACACCCGAGAGGTGCCAGAACTGAGTTCCAGTGAGTTCCCTCTGTTTACACTGTTTTTTTGGAAAGTGGTCTACTTCTTAGGAAAATGGGTAATTAGGGAATTGTGGTGTATGCATGAAACTATGGACACAAAGGCAGTATATTTTAGATGAGCTGATAAGATGAAGGGTCATAGCTCAGCTGTAGAAAGTCAGGTTCAATCTCAGCTTTCCTCCGTTGTCAAAAACCCTGAAGTACTACTGCCAGTTATTACAGACTATACTGAGTTAAAAGGAGCAATGATCTGACTTGAAATAAGACAGCTTGCTGTCATCCTAAAAGGTTGGTCTCTCTGTGGTTGCAGGGGACTCCAACTCCGATGAGCCCCAGCTAGCATGCTCAGTTTTTGGGATGATGATGTGAGGTGAATAACACCAACATCTGAAGAGCTACAGGTTCCCCATCGCTTGTGAAGACAATAGTGTGCTAGATGAAGTGAGCTTCTGACTCATTATAAGTCACCTACATATGTTCCTGTGATAATGCATGAAGCACTAGGCCAGGAGTCCCAGGACTCAGTCAAGAATAATGTCAGATGATACAAAGGCACACCCTTTGCTGATTTAACCTAAGAATGTGATGGAAGTATCTCATTATTGTCTCCTTTCTCCCTTCCAAATTTTCACAGTGATACGCAACTACTGTAAGGAATGTCAACAAACCAGACAATGGTGACTGAGTTCCTCCTGCTGGGCCTCTCTGAAACCTGGGAAGTCCAAATCTTCTTATTTGTTTTATTCCTTCTCCTCTACATGGCTACATTATTCACCAACATCCTCATCCTCTCAGCAATTTTCAAGGATCAACACCTTTCAGACTCACCCATGTTCTTTCTTCTGGGTAACCTGGCTTTCCTGGACCTTTGCATGTCTTCCTTTTCCACCCCAAATCTCTTTGATTTTCTTTCCGAACACCATGCCATTTCCTTCCATGGCTGCATGGCACAAATCTTCTTTCTCCATCTCTTTGCAGGCAGTGAGATGCTCCTGCTGATAGCCATGGCCTATGACCGGTATGTGGCCATCGCCCATCCTCTCCGTTATACCTCATTTATGAGCCGGTGGCATTGCATGGGGCTTGTGCTAGCCTCCTGGGCTGGTGGGCTCCTCCATGCCACTGTGCAATTGGGTTTCATCATTAATGCACCTTTCTGTGGGCCTAATCAGGTGGACAGTTTCTTCTGTGACCTCCCCTTGATCATCACGTTGGCCTGCACTGACACCTACCCCCTGGAAATCATGATGATCACCAACAGTGGCATTATGTCACTGGTGACTTTTGTTGGCTTACTTCTCTCCTACGGATTCATTCTCTACACAATCCGCTCTCGGGGGGCGTCTGAAAGGAGCACCAAGGCTGCTTCCACATGTACCTCTCATCTCATTGTGGTCACCATGTACTTTGGGCCCATTATGTTTATTTACCTGCGTCCATATGCTCGGTTCATGATTGATAAAGTGCTCTCTGTCTTCTACATGTCTGTCACCCCCTTGCTGAACCCAACTATCTATGCTTTGAAGAACAAGGAGATGAAGGCTGCCCTTGGAAATCTGTTGGCAAGGCTTTCTGGGCAGGTTTCCACTCACTGATGGCCCTACTGTTAGGCAGCTTGAGGCAGCCTCTTCTAGCAACTGATTTTGATTGTCACAAATGAGCAGTAAATTGTCAGTTGTTTATTTTACTGTTCCTGTTGCATTTATGCATGATGTGGAGAAAGTGTACAGGGTGGATTTTTTTCTCTCCTTCTCTTGTAATTGTAGGTCTTGGGCTTATCCAGTCAATCAGGAAAGGAAGTGCTTCTTTACACAGCAACCAATTGAACAATAGATTTTGCTACTTCTCCAACAATTCTTAGACCACCTATGTATCCCAACATGGAAACCAGAGACAGAGGTTATATGCTTCTTATTACTAGGGAAAGACCAGCAGCTCACCAAGACAGTAGCCAAGTTCCTCTATTTGATTTTCTGCCACCAAAGTCTGCTACAGGACCCTGCCCTTGCTGAAGTCCCACAGAGGTGAAATAGATTGCTTGCCTCTTCCCTTTGGCAAATGATTGTATGTTGTAATGGCGACGAGATCGCATTGATCTATTTATTCTGAATGTTTGTAAGTGATGCCAATAAAAGCTGGTGATGATTTTGCTACTACAAGGGATGGCCACCACTTTGGATCCCTTAAATGCATTAGGAAAAAATCCTGGATGATAAGGCTATCAGTGGCTACTGCTGATGATAGCTACATTATCTGCAGTATCCAGAAAATTCTATGGTAATTACCAATATGTTGAACATGAGGTGAATCACACAACAATGTTAACACCATTGTTGGAGTTCCGTCAGGATCGCACCAGCACAAGTATATACATGTAGAGTTGTTCTTACGGGATTGTTTGGGTTTGAGATATTGAGTTGCCTATGTCATTATTATTTTGGCATTGGAGATATTATTTAAAATTCCATGTATTAGAAGGTGCTGAAATGACATTTATTACTGTTAATGAATTTTTGTAAATCACATACAGAGTTGTTCAGCTTGGATTTTATCTCTCTGTATTCCTCAGTCATCTAGGTTTGGGGCAAGTACTCGTTGGTTAGAGAACCCTAACAGAGATTTTAAAACACAAGATATGCAGCAAAGTAAAATGTGGCAATATAGGCTGTTAGGCTTATAAAATTGTTCCCTTTTAAGTTGCTCCCAAAGTTCCCATCTTCCCTCAGCATAGAAAGAGTCCACACATTTGTTAAGTTACACATGGTTTGCTTACAAACACTTCACAGGTCAGGTTCATATGCTTTTCCATACAGCAGTCTGAAAACATGGGCATTAAAACTTAGATTTCAAAGTGGTGAGTGTTTTTTAATCATTTGTATATAAATCATTTGTATATATATATATTGTTTAAGCCATGTGGTCTGAGTTTGGTACAACCAACTCAGACCTCTTTACTAGTAGGGTTCACATGGTGGAATGAAGACAGAACAAGGGGCTTGATAACCTTTCCTACAAAGGTGATGGTGAGTAACTCTAGTTAACAATGGCAGGACAGCTTACTTTATGGTTTTAACCCCTTCATGCATCAATTAGACTTAAGCATGTTGGTTACATGAGGCTGGTTATCCCACACCTTCTTCATAGGAAGGCAGGAACCTACCTTATATTGAATCAGACCATTAGTCCATCTCTACAGTATTGTCTATACCAGCTGGCTGTGGCTACCTGGGGTTTCAGACAGGGGTCTCCTGCAGCCCTGAAACTCAAAACAATTGCAAGGGCAGTTTTATGAGTCCAGAAGACTCAGAGTTCCTGGTCCTGACTTCTGACTTCAACTTACATGCATATACAGAGCTTCAGGAACACATCTCCAGTCCTGAGATAGTTCAATGACATCTATTCTAATTTCTTGTGATTTCTATAGCTAAGTGTTACAGTTCACTACTTTCTTCTCCATTTGGAAAGGGCCCTTTATTCTTCAGATTGAGGAGTATAAATGTATCAGGATATTAGAATTAAAATGGACTCATGGAGGTACAGTGGTACCTCGGGTTAAGTACTTAATTCGTTCCTGAGGTCCAGTCTTAACCTGAAACTGTTCTTAACCTGAAGCACCACTTTAGCTAATGGGGCCTCCTGCTCCTGCTCCTGCTGCGCCACCGGAGCACGATTTCTGTTCTCATCCTGAAGCAAAGTTCTTAACCTGAGGTACTATTTCTGGGTTAGTGGAGTCTGTAACCTGAGGCGTATGTAACTTGAAGCGTATGTAACCCAAGGTACCACTGTATTGCACTGCATTGATTAGACCATTGTGACTGAAATCTCGTTTTCTCCCTCCTCAGTGTAATAAAAAATAAAAATATGATTTTTAAATTGTCTGTCTTGTGAATTTCTGGATTGAGAACTGTTTAGGTACATTTTGCAGGCAAGGACCATTTGATTCACACAAAGATCTACCTCTCAGAAATCTTGCTAATCTTGTTATTCACTTGGAATCCTATTCTTCCTTCCACCCAGAGTGGAACAGTTCGAAATGATTCTATTGGTGGAGTTGGTGAAATCATGTATTCAAGAAAGGTGCAGAAAATTGTAGCCTTCTCTCTTCCCATCTTCTTTGATCCCTTGCCATTTACCAAGGGAAACAAGCCAGAACTTAAACCATCACCATGCACCCTTGAGGGACATCATGTAACATTTGCCACAGTGGCAAAGCATTACCTTTTCCACTAGCTCCCTAGGAGCAGATTAGGCACCAGCTTCAGCAGTCTCCTTTCAAAATGTATGAGCAATTAATCCTACACATTCCATTGACTGTTAATATGCTCTTCATCCTGCTTCTCAAGCAGCTATATCATCCACACATATATTCACAGCCCCACACCACTCACAGGTAGAAGAAGAAACTGGATCAAATAGGTTCACGCTGGGATTTGCAGGTGAGTAAAAACCCAGTTGAGGATGCATTAGATTTCTCCAAAAGGCAAGTGCAAAATTCTGCAAAGTATTACTTTGTAGATCTGGGGGGGGGGTCCCCTCTGTGTCCCATCTGCAAGTGTGACTGCTTTGCAGAACAGCTCTTCAGTTCCACAGTAGACTCCACAAGGAGCTCTCCTGCAGTTTCATCTGCTAATCTCCCCCTCTCTATCTCCAGCACTCCACATGCCTTTTGGTGGGTAGATAGGTGATAGGGGTAATATGGCTACTGGTCAGCATTCTTAGGATGTAATTGTCCACCCAGAACACTGAAGACTATATAGAATGCCTCCAGAAACAGGTGACATGCTTCTAAATGCTGGGAAAAGGCAGCAGGAGAGGGCTATTACACGCATGTATTTTTTGTAGGTTTCCATAGGTGTCTGGTTGACCACTGTCTGAACACAGAACATTCCACTAGATGGCTACAGCCTGATCTGGAATGGTTCAGTCTCAGCATGCTTTTTGGAATAATGAGGTTAGGGTAGTGATATTCCTTGCTAAGCAAAATATAATAATTTGATGAATTAGAACTACTATTCCAGATCACACCATGACCATCTAGCTGAACACCTATTAATAATTCTTCCAGAATTCCTACACCTGGTACTCTAAACATGATGTAGTGGGTAGAAGTCACTGAGATATCTATTTATATACCACTTGATCATAAAAAAGCTCTCAAAGTGGTTTACAAAGTCTGTGTGTTTGTGTGCATTTGTGCAATTCGTTATTACTGAATATTACAATATGCTGAAGCAGTAAATCTCACAAGCTACCCATGAGCTCTCTAGCTGGTTCTTTTTACTTTGCATAAGGGAATATCATGGCTGTAACATCTGTGGTCCTGTCTAATAGTGATCTTGGCACCAAAAGGGATGTAGCGAAAACAGGACCACTGAGAAACAAAAAGGAAGGGTCAGCATCCTCCGTGGAACCCCAAGGTCATCAAAAGTGAAAACAAAATTATTTCAGGAAATTATTATTATTGTTGTTGTTGTTGTTGTTGTTGTTGTTGTTGTTGTTATTGTTATTATTACCCCACCCATCCAGCTGGGACACCCCAGCGACTCTGTGAAGCTTACAGCATATATAAAAACATAGTAAACACCAATGAAACTGAATGATCATTCAGGATGGATGAAGGAAAGTAATTCAGAAAGCAGCAATGGTCACCAATGTGGATGGCTTTAAAAAAGGATTAGACAAATTTATGAAGGACAATGCCATCAATGGCTACTGGTCATGATGGCCCAACTCTACCTCCATGGTGGGAGGCAGTATGCTTCTGAATACCAGTTGCTGGAATCCACAGCAGAGAAGAGTGCTCTTGTGCTCAGGTCCAGTGGTTACAGAAAGCTAACTGCCTCTTGCTATTTTCAAGGTGGGGGTGGAAAGATGGTGAGCTAGAAGAGTGAGAATACAATGGAGTTTACAGGAAGAGGAGATGGCTAAGTAGGATAGTGAAGCACTCCTTATTGTAACATTCCCTTCTCTTCCATTAATGTTTACAGAAATGGTTAGACCTATCTGAGAGTCACTAAGAATAGAATGGGTAAGAAAGAGGAACATCAGTCTACCAGCCCACATTTCCTGAAAAAGAGGTGGGGGTTGAAAACTTATTCAAATGGTGGGTGGGGTGAAACCAAGGACTAGGATGGATTTTAGACAGACATAAAAAGAGGAGAGGCATTCCCCTTTAAGATAAGCCTTTAAACAACACAGCATCCATAGATACAATTAAGTACCAGATAGACAAAGGGATACATTCAGAGCACTCCTTGTGTCTATAAAAGGAGTCCGGAGATGCAGTCTCCGGTGGTGGAGCTGCTGCTAAATAAAAGAGGTGTGAGAGGACACAAAGCTGATTGTGCTTTCTTCATACTAATCAATGGATGATAACTTCTCCTTATAATCTCCTACAATCTCCTTTTGTAGCAGCTCTGAAGACGCTTATTACATTGCATTTTGCAAAGTGGTCTACTTTTTAGGAAGACTGATAGTTGGTGATTTCAGGTGCATGTGTCTATATAAAATGTGGGGAAATGGGCAGTATATTTTAGAGGAGCTGATAAGATGGGGCAGGATCATAGCACAGAGGCAAAGCATCTGCTTTGTATTCAGAACGTCACAGATCCAGTGCCCAACATGTGAATTTTCTTGTGTCTAAAACCCTGAAGAAACACTGCCAGTTACTGCAGACTATAACTGAGCTAAATGGACCAATGATTAATATAAGGCACCTTGCTGTCTTCCTGAAAGGGGTGGGCGTGGGAGGTAGGGGTGTAAATCACAAAGACATGCAACCTACAGCCCTTTGGATTACAGTTCCCATCAGTCTCAGCCATTGTGGTCTGAAGGGCTACAGGTTCCCTATCCCTTGGGCAGTTGTTGCTGAGTAAGATGGAGCAGCAGTCTGACTCACTATATTCCTATGATAACATATGATCCGCTATGACTGTAGTCTCAGGACACAGTCAAGAATAGCGGAAACTGAGAAAAGGATGCTCCTCTTCACTGATTTAAGACTCTGATGGAAGTATCTTATTACCATCTTCTTTCTCACTTCCCAATTTTCACAGTGATATGCAAGAAGTGGATGATGGAGGCAAACCAGACAAGGGTGACCGAATTTATACTGCTGGGCCTCTCTGAAACCTGGGAAGTCCAACTTTTCATATTTCTCTTCTTCCTCGTCCTCTACGTGGCTAGTGTCTTCACCAACATTCTTATCCTCTCAGCAATTTTCAGCGATCACCACCTTTCAGATTCACCTATGTTTTTTCTGCTGGGTCAACTGGCTTTCCTGGACCTCTGCTTGCCCTCTTTTGCCATTCCAAATTTCTTTGATTTCCTTTCCGAACACCATGTCATTTCCTTCCATGGCTGCATGGCACAAATCTTTTTTCTCCATCTCTTTGCAGGCAGTGAGATGCTCCTGCTGATAGCTATGGCCTATGACCGGTATGTGGCCATTGCCCATCCTCTCCGTTATGCCTCACTCATGAGCCGGCACCATTGTGTGGGGCTTGGGCTTGCTTCCTGGGCCGGTGGGTTCCTCCATGCCACTGTGCAACTGGGTTTCATCATTAATGCGCCTTTTTGTGGACCCAATCAATTGGACAGCTTCTTCTGTGACCTCCCCTTGGTCATCAAGTTGGCCTGCACTGACACCTACACCCTGGAAGTCATGATGGTCACCAACAGTGGCATTATGTCACTGGTGTGTTTCATTGGCCTGCTTCTCTCATATGGTTTCATTCTGTACACAATCCACTCCAGGAGCGCCTCTGAAAGGAGCACCAAGGCTGCCTCCACATGTACCTCTCACCTGATTGTGGTCACCATGTACTTTGGGCCAATTATGTTTATTTACCTCTGTCCATCGACCTTGCTCATGATTGATAAAGTGCTTGACATTGTTTCCCTTTTTGTCACCCCTTTGCTGAACCCAACTATCTATGCTTTGAAGAACAAGGAGATGAAGGCTGCCCTTGGAAGTCTGTTGTCTAGGCTTTCCGGACAGGTTTCCACTCAGAGCCATCCCCACCATTAAGCAGCTTGATATGCCCTCCTCTAGCACTGGATTTAGGCTGTCACTATGAGTCTCAAATCACTAGTTACTTAATTACTTGGGCAAACAGAGGGGTGGATAAGTCCTAAGCGGTAAACAGTGGACTTTCTTGGAGAAAGCTGTGGGGCAAACAGAAAAACACTAGGACCAGTGCTTAGCCCAGAGACAACTCACATACACATAACAGCAAGATAGTTGCAACGCCCAAGTTAGGTCATTGTATTCTTTCCTATTTTCTTGGGGTTTCAGTAGCTTAGGGTTATGCTCCATCATTTTGTTTTCTACTTTAAAACAACTCTTTTTCTTTTTCTTTAGATTAAGCTTTGCAAATGTATTATTATTAAAATGAACCCATCATTGTCTTGCAACACATTGATTGCATTGTAGAACTTAAATCTCAATTTTCCAAAACGACACTTTAAAAAGTTCAATTTTTAAATTGTGTTGTGAATTTCTGGCATTTGTATTTGACTCACAAAAAAGTTCCACCTCTCACACATGCCTGTTTTGAGGTTCATGGATGCATGTTCATAGAGGCACATGTAATAATGGTGGCAGCTAGGAAATAGTTTAGCCACAAATCATCTTGCTAATCTTGTTAACCCACTTAATATCTTCATAGAATCATAGAATCATAGAATCATAGAGTTGGAAGAGACCACAAGGGCCATTGAGTCCAACCCTCTGCCAAGCAGGAAACACCATCAGAGAGCCACTTCCGAGCTCAAGAGGAGGGGGGTTGCGGGGCCATCCCCTCCCCATGCACACAGGGGCTGGTTCTAGATCCCGCAAGATGAGGGAATCCCCGGGTGTGTCCAATCGGTGGGCCGGGGAGGCGAGGCCTGGCCCCATTTAAGGCCAGGGAGCCCGGGGACTGCCCTCTTTGCCCCCGTTCCTGCTGCCGGTTAGGCATTGGCAGGGGTAATTGTTATGCAAATGAAGGGGGAAGGAAGCGCAATCACCTTCCCCCAATGAAAAGGGGTAGTCCGGTAGAGGACTCCGGGGGGCATTGCCTTGTCCGAAACCTAGGGAGGTAAGGGCTTCCGGCACGCCCCCGAGCGGTGACACCCGTGGGATCCTAGTTGGCGTACTTCAACAGGACCCCCACGGCTTGTGGATAACCCTTCCCGGTCTCCATGCCAGGCAGCCGATAGGAGCCAATGCCTAAGGCCAATACCTTCCAATTCCTGTAATCAATAAAGGTGTGGCCTTTTAATGCCCATTAACCTTGAATAACGTGTCCTGTATCTTCATTTCTCTTGGGGGGAGGGGTTTCGCCACGCAACACTCCTGACATATGGTTCTCAAGCCTCTGCTTAAAGACCTCCAAAGAAGGAGGCTCCACCACACTCCTTGGCAGCAAATTCCACTGTCGAACAGCTTTTACTGTCAGGAAGTTCTTCCTAATGTTTAGGAGGAATCTTCTTTCTTGTAGTTTGGATCCATTGCTCCATGCCTGCTTCTCTGGAGCAGCAGAAAACAACCTTTCTCCCTCCTCTATGTGACATCCTTTTATGTATTTGAACATGACTATCATATCACCCTTAACCTCCTCTTCTCCAGGCTAAACATGCCCAGCTCCCTTAGCCGTTCCTCATAAGGCATCGTTTCCAGGCCTTTGACCATTTTGGTTGCCCTCCTCTGGACACGTTCCAGTTTGTCAGTGTGCTTCTTGAACTGTGGTGCCCAGAACTGGACACAGTACTCCAGGTGAGGTCTGACCAGAGCAGAATACAGTGGCACTATTACTTCCCTTGATCTAGATGCTATACTCCTATCTTGCTCTTCCTTTCCTCTTGATTGGTATAGCTGGACATTATTCAGTTGCTGGAGGTGGTGGAATCACACATTCAAGAAAGGGGTAGAAAATCAAATCCTCTTTATCCCCATCTTTTGTTCTCCCTTGCCTTCTAACCAGGAAACCAAACCAGAAGTCAGATCAAAATGCAATACACCCCTGAGGACAGCTGTGTACCTTAGTGACAAAGTATTGCTTCTTTTGCTAGCTCCCTTGAAGCAGAAAAAGCACCAGCTAATGCATTTCAAAAAGAATGAGCAATTAATCACACACACACACACTTCACTAACTCTTGATTTGCTCTTCATCCTGCCTTTTAAGCAGAGATCTCATCCACACAGGTATCTCATCCTGTCACCACTCATAGGCAGCAGATGGAATGAGAACAAATTTATCCATACTGATTCTGAGCTTTACAGAATAAGTTGCTGCAGAAAACCTCAAGGAATATCTGCTGGGATTTGCAGGTGGGTGAAAAAAAATAGTTGAGGGTGTATTAGATTTTTCCAACAGGCAGGTGCGAAACTCTGGGGCAAGTGACATTTTGGAGACTGCTCCAAGGAGCTGTCCAGCAGTTTACATCTGCTAATCTTCCCTTTCCCCCTCTCTAACTCCAGCGCTCCAAATGCCTTTTGGTGACTAGAATACTGATGGACACGGGTGTATTCTCAGAACTGGTCAGCATTGTAAGGATGCAATTGTCTATCAAGAACCTGGGGACTATATTTACTACCTTCGGTTTTGGAGGTGGTGTGACTCTAAATGCTGGGGGAACAGCAGGAAAGGGCTATTGCACCCATGTTCTTTTTATGGGTTTACCATAGGCATCTGGTCTAACCACTGTCAGAAGGCTCAACCACATGGCCAGAGCCTGATCTGGAATAGATCATTCCCAGCACGTTGTTGGAATACCGAGGTTAGAGAAGTTGTGTTCCTTGCTAAGGAAAAACTTAAGAACTTGAGAAATCCAGTCTACCATTCCACATCAGACTCTGACCATCTAGCTGAGGACTCAGTCTCTTGACAGTGCCTACCCAGATTCTTATTTGGAAGGGAATCACAAAATAGTGATAGTGGCATATGGTCTGTTAATCATTCTGCCACTGGTGTTTCCCCCCCTGCCTCGAGCATAGAGATTTAACACCCGGACCTGTGACTAGAAATGTGGCACAAAAGAAAGTCTGGATGAACTCTCTGCAAACACAGTGCTACGATCCACTTTTTATCACACACCCTGGTAGGGAAGGAGCAGCTGCTGGAACCTGCTGTGAGAGGACACAGAGTACCTCCAGCTTTCTTTTCTACAGTGTCCTCTGGAGGGTAAGTTCTTCTTAGAATCTCCCCTAATTTCCTTCTACAGTAACTCTGAGGAACTCCAAACAGCTGTGCTCCAAGCACCTCACCTTGCATATTGGAATATGAACTGATTCTTAGGAAGAGGAATAGTTGGTGAGCATACCAAACTTTAGGCAGAAGGACAGCATATTTTAGAGGAGTTGATGAGATGTGGAAGGGGACAGCATCTGCTTTGTGTGCATCAAGTCTCAGGTTCAATCCCCCGCATTTCATTAATAATAATAATAATAATAATAATAATAATAATAATAATAATAATTTATTTATACCCAACCTATCTGGCTGGGTTTCCCCGGCCACTCTGGTCGGCTTCCAACAGAATATCAAAATACAATAGTGTATTAAACATTAAAAGCTTCCCTAAACAGGGCTGCCTTCAGATGTCTTCTAAACGTCTGGTAGCTGTTTATCTCTTTGACATCTGATGGGAGGGCATTCCTCAGGGCGGGCACCACTACCGAGAAGTCCCTCTGCCTGGTTCCCTGTAACTTGGCTTCTTGCAGCGAGGGAACCGCCAGAAGGCCCTTGGCACTGGACCTCAGTGTCCGGGCAGAACAATGGGGGTGGTGACGCTCCTTCAGGTATACTGGACCGAGGGTTGCGGATTTTCTCCTCTCTGAAACCCTGACTAAGCTAAATGGATCAATGGTCTGACACAGTATAAGGAGCTTCCGATCTTTCTAAAACACACACACACAAGAATTGTACTAGTTTTCGGAAGAAATAATAAAATCAGCTTTTTCATTTGCTAATGAACATGCATACCAGCAACTTTTATCAGGAGAATTTCACAGTTTTGTGTTCAGAGAAAATAATTCCATAATTAACTTAGATAACTCAAAATAAAGAAAATAACTCAAAAGAAAATAATTTTAAAAGAAAAAAAGGAAGAGCGACAAAAAAATCTGTTGAGAATTTACTTCAGTCCTGAAACTCCATTCAGTTAGTTAGTTAGTTATTGCTGTATCTCAGTTTAGGTTTTTGTGTTTAAGTTTTGCAATTCGACTCCTTTTTGAACCTGCATCTATTTCTTTTGTTCATCTACTTTCTGCTACATTATTTCCAGATTCTTCAAATATTGATTTGACATACATCTTTTTTTGCTCCATTAAAGTTACAAGACCTGGTACAGAGTGCCTTCTCATATTTCCCCTGTGTACACTAATGTCTAGCCTCTTTGAATCCATAAGCATTCTGAATAGATTTTATGGCGTTCCATTCTCCATCCCAATATACAATTAGCTTAAAAGCTATGCCCCATTTGTACTTGATCTCTTACTGTTTGAGTAGAGATGTTTATAAAAATTCAATTCCCTTCTTTTATTCAAAACATGAGGGAGTATGATTGCAAGTCTCTCAATATGGTCCCCATTTAGAAGCTTTTTCTTTCTTACCCAGTCCCTAAAACTAGTGGGTTCTTCGACACATAGACTGGTGAACTTAAGCAAACTGTACCTCGGATTGTTTGGCCTTTTTTGTGGCATATTTGATTTCCTTGTCACTCCAACTCTGATTCAATATAAAGCAGCTTCCTATCAGCCTAAAAAACAATAGCCCTGTGTCTAAATCAAGGATCGGGAACCTTTGATCATTTAGATAATTGGTGGGGGTAGTGGTGGGTTAGGGTGTGTACAAAAGTTTGGGCAGGAGGACAGCATATCTTAGTTGAGTTGATAAAATGGAGAGGGGGTTCAGAGCATCTGTTTACATTCAGTTGATGTGGTTCGATTCCTGGCATCTCCAGCTAAGTTTGTGAATTTATTGTGTCTAAAACACGGAAAAGCAGCTATCAGTCAGTGTAGACTATATTGAGAAGGACTGCCAACTTGAATAAAATATTGTGGATGCCCAAGTAAGCCCCATCTTGCATAAGTGCTCGCAAAACATTTGAATGGCAATTGCCATCAACTTTGTGGGAGCATGGCCCCCTCAAATATTTTATTGTGGGGGCTGAAGCCCCCACAGCCCCCAAAAGTGGGCTTCTATGGTGCTGAGTAAAATAGACTGGAGGTCTCCCTCAATGAAAGGCAGGTGTGTGTGTGTGTGTGTGTGTGTGTGTGTGTGTGTAGGAAAGGGAACAAGACCTTCAGATTTCCCATCTCCACTGCAAACATTAGTGAGCTAGTTGGAGCAATGGCTTTGCTCCGTATAAGTCACCTTCAGGTGTTCCTATGAGCAATGTATGATCCACTGGGATTGGAGTCTCAGGACCCAGTCAAGAAGAAGCTGCAATGAGGTGGTGGGATGTCACGGGTGAAGAAATGTGGATATTGTTTGGATTTATTTTATATTTAATATATGTTAAAGTATGGATTGGAATATGTAACTGTCTAACAAAAGAATATCAAATAAAAACGAATAATAAAAAAGAATAATGACAGATAACACAAAGATGCACTTTTTGCTGATTTCACCAAAGACTGTGATGGAAGCATCTCATTACTGTCTCCTTTCTCCCTTTCCAATATTCACAGTGATATGCAAAAAAAGAATGCTGGGTTTAAACCGGACAATGGTGAATGAGTTTGTCTTGCTTGGCCTTTCTGAAACCTGGGCAATCCAACTCTTCTTATTTGTCTTCCTCCTCCTCCTCTACATGGCCATTGTCTTCAGCAACACTCTCATTTTCTCAGCCATTTTCTGGGATCACCGTCTCTCAGATTCACCCATGTTCTTTCTGCTGGGTCACTTGGCTTTCCTGGACCTCTGCCTGTCCTCCTTTGCCATCCCAAGATATCTCTTGGATTTTGTTGCCCAACATCAGATCATCTCCTTCCAGGGCTGCATGGCACAAATCTTCTTTCTCCATGTGTTTGTAGGAAGTGAGATGCTCCTGCTGGTAGCCATGGCAATTGACCGCTATGTGGCCATTTCCCATCCCCTCCGTTATGCCTCACTTATGAGCCGGCCTCATTGCATGGCACTTCTCCTTGCTTCATGGGCTGGTGGGCTCCTCCATGGCACTGTGCAATTGGGTTTCATTATTAATGTGCCTTTCTGTGGGCCCAATCAAGTGGACAGTTTCTTCTGTGACCTCCCATTGGTCATCAAGTTGGCTTGCATTGACACAAATCCCTTGGAGGTCATGATGGTCACCAACAGTGGAATTTTGTCACTAATTTCTTTTATTGGCCTGCTCATCTCATATGGATTCATTCTCTACACAATTCACTCCAGGGGTCCCTCTGAAGGGACCACCAAGGCTGCCTCCACATGCACCTCTCACCTCATTGTGGTCACCATGTACTTTGGGCCCTGTTTGTTTATTTACCTGCGTCCATATGCTCGGTTCATGATTGATAAAGTGCTCTCTGTCTTCTATACCTGTGTCACCCCCTTGCTAAACCCAACCATCTATGCTTTGAAGAACAAGGAGATAAAGGCTGCCATTAGAAGCCTTTCAGCAAGGCTGTCTGGGCAGGTTTCCACTCAGGGACGTCCCCAACATTAGTCAGCATGAGGCAGCTGATTATGGCTGTCACAGAATAATAGCAAATGGTCACTTATTTAATTTGCATTTATACGTGGTGGAAAAAGTTAATAAGGAGAAATTTTCCCCGTCTCCTGATTGTATAACCCAGGCTGATCCAATGGAGCTGAAATATTGCACATTCTTGAACAATAGACTTTGCTGTCACAAGGGATTGTCAGCGGTTTGGATGAAGACCAGTCCAAACTGGATCATGCAAAGCTTGGGCCAAGTCAAGTGAAGACAAGCACAGATTGTCCCATTTTGAGATGGGCCACGTGGAGTGATCCAGAGTTTTGAATGGTTGAGTGGTAGGTGGGAAGGCTGTCAGAGTCTATTTCACCACCATGTTCCCTGCAGAAACCTCTGCTCAGCAGTTGGTTAGGGCAGGGTTTGATCCTGCTGGTTCCAGGTTGCTCCTATGTAAGCAGCACCCATCAGGATTCAATTTCTATTCTCAGTTGGGGGTGGAGGACACATCATCTCCTTTTATAATATATGAAATTACACAAAAATATTACAAATCAAACTTTGATTGCTGTGCACAGATTTCATTTTAGAATATGTGTGTGTTATGCTATAATATCATTCTCCCTTTATTCAAAAACAATTGCCTCTCCATATTCAGGGAGAGTGTTCTGTCTAAAGAGCCACAGGTTCCCTGAACCTGCAATTGCCAGTTGGTTACAGCAGGGATATTTAAGTATTATTCATTCATCCTTCACCCTATTAAATACAGTTTAAAACAACATTAGACAATCTTTCAGGTTTCTGGGTCCCAGTTTGTACAGAGCTTTAGGCACCAGTGGCTGGTGAAGTAATTTGGGAAATGGGGGCAGAAAATGGCACAAATACGAGGGCTTTGCACAGTTCCACCACCCTCAACCTGGGGTGACCAACCAGGCAGGACTCAAGGCAATTTTGGGTGCAGGTAGAGCTAATGGGGTACCCAGAATACATTGCTGGTTTGGTACTGGGTGATGCACTACTTCACCCAGTGTTTGAAGACTGAGATTCTACCCAATGGTTTAACCAGCAAAAGTTTTGATGTTTTGCTATTAGGGAGTCTAAAACTCCAGGCCAGACAATTTCTCTACAAGCAAATTCCTTCCAAGATCCAAATATGGCAACCTTTATCAACAATGACAAGGTCAGCAGGTACAAGAAAAATGAAGTCGTTAGATGGAATGACGCTTAGGGAGAAAACCTATGTTAGATCATGACCTGAAAAGCAAAATACACTTTACAAGCATGATAATTAATTGACCCAAATTGAGAGTGGAAATAATAAAGGAGGGTGGGAGGGTGTCGCTCTTCACCCAGCCATTCTGCAAGAGCCTCCTGCAACTGCCCTTTTAAGCCTCACTGCCAGGCCAGACAAGACAGCAGCCAATAGCCACAGCCAGCAAGGCATTGCACTCCAGGAGGCACCACTGACTGGGCCATTTATGGTGCCTTTTGGGTTGGAAAGACCCCTCCCTTTTGAGATCCACCAGCCAAGAAGAATTCCCCTCCAAAGGCCAGCATATGTGTGTGCCTAGGCCATCAGGGAAGGAGGCTGAGAGTGAGGTTACGAAACTGTCAACCCGTGGGAAAATGGTGAGCAGCCATTATACTCATGCCACATGGCTGATGTGGATCCAGGTCCACTCAACCAAATTCCAAGATGCTGAAAACACAGTACTACATTTTGAAGTCTCCATTTTTTACAAGGTCTTCTATTCTGAACTTCAAACTTCAAAATTCACCAATACACCACTGGTCCCTTATTATCTGCTGAAAGGGAATTAAACACAACAGTTCTGAATCTGTCACAAACACATTTTCTTCTGCAATTCCACAGGGGTTCACAAGCATTGAATAAATAACTAAATTCCAGCTTGGTTATTAACAGGACTATAATTAAATCTGCTGCTTCTCAAAAAACCCTGTGGACTTTCAGTGGCCACTTGCAGAAGTAACATAAAAGATACCAAAATTAACCAGAATAATTTAAATAGGGTGTGGGATCCACAAGTCTGATCATTCATACTCCCAGATTGCATCGTCTCAGGAAACGTTACTACCATTCAAATGATACAATTTTATCCTGGAGAAGTTAATTATAATATTGCTAGAGAAATCATGGGTTCCGTGTAGAACAAAGAGTTGTTTTTTTAGTGAGAATGGTGGTTTTAGTGTTCTTGCTGCTGGAACTGATTTCTTATAATGTATGTGAGGCTCATATAGCAAAATGCATGCTCCAAGGTCCACACAATCCACTTCACACGTATCATCAGCCAGGAGATTTCATCATTGGTGGCATTGTTTTCCATGGTGCCTTCATCTCCTCTCCAGCAGCATTCACTCAGGAACCCCCACCAGCACTGCCTGAAGAGCTCGTGTAAGAACTAAGCCACTCTTCCATTACAGCAGAGAAACGATCAAACCTAGAGTCACAGCCTGAGAGTAATAACTAAGGCTGCAAACCTCTACCCATTTACCTAAGAATAACAACTTTGCAAATCAGTGGGACATAGGCTGATGTAAAAATCTATAAGAATGTCTTGGGAATTAAGAGAATACTGAAGAAGCTCCCATTTCTCAATAGGAAAAATAAATATAAATGTTTTGAAATGTATGAATGTTTATGTGTCTGGGAGAACCATTTGATCAGCTAATTTTTATAGACCTTATCTGAACTAGAGTGTTAGTAAGAATGTATTTTTGAAAAACCTGTTCTGAAGCTGAATATCCTTATGCTTTTATTTTCTGAACTTAGACTAAGGTTTGTTTCAGCACTGAAAGGTGCTTATTATGAAGTATAGAATTTAGTGAATTCCAACGACTATCACTGACTCATGAAAGTCACTGCAGGGAGAGACCAGAGAGACCATAGACTTTGTAAGTGTCAGAAAAAGACCTCAGACATGTAAGGGAAGTCGTCCCATGGGCCCCACATTAGCAACCCCTACTCTAGATACTATTAACCTTAAAAGATTGGTACAAAAGTAACAACATGAATTTCAATAGGGACAAATGCAATCTAAGATGATGAACAATTGACTTGCCAGTAGTACATGACAAAAAACTCAATGGATCTGCATCAACAGAAGTATAGTGTCCTGATTAAAGTAAGTAATAGTACACTCTGTTCTGCCTTGGTCACCTGGAGTACTGTGTCCAGTTCTGATCACCACAATTTAAGAAGGATATTAGCAAACTAGAACATGTGCCGAGGAGGGCAACAAAGATGGTCTGGAAACCAATTCAAGTCTTATGAGGAACAGATAATGGAGTTTGGTATGTTTAGCTATGATGAGAATGAGGGAGGAATGATAGACATTTTCATA
Organism: Podarcis gaigeae; assembly: GCF_964106915.1. NCBI lineage: Eukaryota > Metazoa > Chordata > Lepidosauria > Squamata > Lacertidae > Podarcis > Podarcis gaigeae. The sequence goes on along the minus strand of NC_139689.1, from coordinate 14,104,580 downwards.
TATCTCAAGGGCTGTCACCAGGAACACACTTGTTTTCTCTTGCTCCGGAGGTTAGGACTCAAATTAGCTTCTTCAAGTTACAAGAGAGGAGATTTCAACTAAACATCAGGGAGAAGTTTTCATTGATAAGAGCTGTTGAATAGTAGAATGGACTGTGAGTTAATCCGAATGAACACAATATAATTAATTGCTGTGCTGTTATGTAAAATGATAGATCTGCTGAAGTTCCTGTTGATACAGTTTGCAACTCTCATTCTAGGGTGGTGCCTAAGATTTACCAGCACATCGTGGCCTTGGCATTTGCAGTCAAGGAGGTCAACGAAGACCCTCACATCTTACCCAATATCACCTTGGGCTTCCACTTATATGACAGCTATAACAATGCAAGGAGCACATATCTTACCACACTGCTGCTTCTATCCATGGTGAAGAAATTTGTCCCTAACTATATATGTGATGTTGAAAATAATCTGACTGGGGTCATTGGAGGACTTGATTCCGAAATTTCCTTTTATGTGGCCACTGTTTTGGATATCTTTAAGATTCCACAGGTAGGACACTCATGTACAATAACTTTATTAGCTTGCATAGAGGAAGGGGCAGGTTCCTCGGAATTAATTCCGGGTGAAGATGAAATTGGAAGGACAACCATGTACACCACCTTGAGATCTTTAGAAAATAAAGGCGGTACATAATTATAATATAAACAACCAAACATCAATAAGGGGAAATGTGCAATACCAGAAAAAAAGGTCACATCCCCCCCTCCCCGTCTTACACACACATCTAAAACACTGTTATCCCAAAGGCCAGTGATGGGGAAGTGGGCTTCTCCCTCACCAGCTGCTTTTTGGTTATGTAGTACTTTCTGCTTAGTTAGGAGGGTATTTGAATTGAATAAGTGGGGTAAAGGGGAAATTGCTTACAGGATAAAAGCTGACAGGTGGGTGCCAGTAGTAAAATTAGTGGTCAGGGCATCTCAAAAAAGCTGCTGGGGAAGAGGGGGGAAATTGCTTATAGCTAAAACAACTGACAGGTAGGTTCCAGTACCATAATTATTCTTCTTTATTGCACCAAACACAAATAAGTTATGGAAAATTGAAGATAAAATCCAGTTCTGCAAGTGAAATAAGTGTTCATAAATAAAGTCTGAGAAGAATCAGCGCAGTTTTGCTGTGTGATGGGGCATGTGCATCATGAAGAAGAAAGAAGCACCAGAGAAGAAATATGTATCTGATCCAACTTGCAATTTTGACAAAATCAGATAATTTCTAGGTAATCTGCTGCTTGGGGAATGGTATGTTCCCCATTCAGTTTTATGCATTATACAAGACCTTGCCAAATTTTGCAACGACTCAAAAAATGTTTGGTTTTTTAAAAAGTAAAATAGACACAATGCCCTGCTCCAGTCATCAAAGTGTTAACAAAATTTCCAAAACTAAAGCAGTCAAAGTCCCCTGTGAAAGGTCATCAAGTGAAAGGTTTAAAATAAGAAAAGGGAGATGATCCCAGGTTTCAGCCCATCTGCATGTGTGTCTTTTGTAAAACTGAGAGAGAGGCATACAAACCCTAAAATGTTGGCAAAGGGCATATTTGACTAACAGGGTTCAGCACATAATGTATATGAATACTGTGAAAGGAATCTACTTTGGCTCTTCTCTTCCTCCATTCCCTCTTTAGCTCATTTATGGCTCTGCTCCGGTGATGAATGATAAAAGCCCAGGGCTTCCCTTCTACCAGATGGCACCCTCAGAAGCCCTTCAGTATGAGGGAATTCTCTCTTTGCTTCTGCATTTCAGGTGGACGTGGATTGGAGTCATTGCAATGGACAATGAAAATGGAGAAAGATTTGTGCAAACCATTTTCCCAATGTTTACCAAGAGTGGTGTGTGTTTTGCATTCCTAGAAAGAATCCCTGATTTTAGTTTTATTTCTGAAATTAATGGCATGCTACAACAGGGGGCAATTATAAACCATAAAATTCTAAGCAGCAAAGCTAATGTTATGGTGGCAAATGGAGAATCTTATTCCATGGCAACTTTTAGATGGCTTCCATACCTATCAGAACAGGATGACATGATAAACAATATAAAAAGCAAAGTATGGATAACAACTGCCCAGATTGAGTTTGCTTCATTTGTCTTTCAAAGGAACTGGGATTCAAGAGTATTCAATGGTTATATAGCCTTTGAAATTCACTTTAGAAACCCACCAGGATTTTATCAGTATGTTGTGCACAGAAACCCTTCCAGCACAGATGGGGATGGTTTTATCAGGGACTTCTGGCAACAGGCCTTTGAATGTGTATTCCCAGATATGACCACAGAGAAGGTGGAGGGGAATATTTGCACTGGAGAAGAGAAGCTGGAGAGCCTTCCTGGATCATTTTTTGAAATGAGCATGACAGGCCACAGTTACAGCATCCACAATGCTGTCTATGCCATGGCCCATGCTTTACATGCCATGTTGGCATCCAGACTCAGGCACAGAGGAATGGCGTACAGAGGGAGAGGGAAGAATCAGAATCTACGGTTTTGGCAGGTAATAGGCTGAATATCCTCATCTGGAAGAAACCTGTTATTCTCTGATAAAGTATGGGTTTCCAAATGTTGCTCATTGCTCTCAGAGAAAAAACGGTTTTGTATGACATAGGTTTGGAGGTCACTGAGATGCCACTGTATTCACAGATAAGAAGCAGTACTCATGGCCGAGAGAGATGTTCAGCATTCTCTCAACCCATATACACCAAATCCTCCCTCAGAGCAGGTGGTTGCACACCACTGTGGTGTCTTCTGAGATGAAGAGGGACAGAGGAAAAGTGGTGTGGGGCAGGGGAGATAAAGAAAGGTTGTAAATAAGGGGAGAGGGAGAGAGAGGGGTGTGGGAGAGAGAAAATTGGTGGTCTCTCTATCCTTGGACCTGACTCTACTCACAGTTGACTGTATCACCACCCACCTCTTTCTCTAGGTCCTGCCCACAGGAGAAAAGATACCTCAGTCTTGTATTAGAACTGCAGTCTTTTCCAAACAATTGCCTCTTCTGTATTCAATCTAGCTCCATCACTTTCTGAGAAGCATCTCATTTAACAATACTGCAGGAGATGTGGTCTTCATCAACCAGAATGGAGAGGCAGCATCTAGCTTGGATATTGTCAATTGCATCATATTCTCCAACCAAAGTTTGCACAGAGTGACAGTTGGGAGGATAGACCCACAGGCTCCTCCAGGCCAATCATTCATCCTTGATGAAGATGCCATAACATGGCACAGTTGGTTTAATGAGGTAGGGCTGAATTGTTAGATAATTCCAAAGAGATTCAATCTTGCATAAGCAATGATCATTCACCTGCATGTCTACTCACTGTCTTTTAAACTGCAAGTTACTATGTAGAACATGGCGAATGCATCCAAGTACTAGATTAAGAGCCAAAAGCTTGCTGCTAGAAGCCACTACAGGAGTAAAGGAAAATATTTTATTAAGGATGATACAAAACAGAACACAGAGCGCCTTCATGCGAATATGGATGCTTTGATCTAGGTCAAATACCAGTTTTTCTATGAAAAGGCCTGGAGATAGGAGTGCAGGGTTTTTTCCCAGCCAATCAGGGCCTCTGCATTTATTTTGCCTGCACAAGAGGGTGTACGTGGTTGTAAAGGGAATTGGGGTTGCTTGTGTGTAAGTGGCTGATGCTTTTGGCAACATTCCCTGGCTAAACTTTTCCCGTGGCTGTGTCAGTCACTGGCAGAATCCGTCAGTGGGCGTTTCCTGAATATCTTCCAACATAAAAGCTCTTTGTCACCAAGTCGTCGCTTAGCTTCCCTGCGCGGAAGTTTTCTGCGCACAGTGGGTGTGGCCAGCGGAGGTCCTGGGCTCTCCCCGCTGATCTCTGTGGAAGAGTCTTGGAGCCATCTCTCTGACGTCCCTTCCGGCTCTCTATTCTTCCTGGTGTCACGCTGATCTCCTTCCTCCGAGGAAGTGTTCCCTCTGTCCCGGCTGGGCCCTTCTCCTACATCGCTAGGGAGCCTCACCTCCACTCTTGGCTCCGATGGCAGTTCCCTGACATCCACCTCCCCCCCAGGACCCCCCTCACCTCTGGCCCGTTCCTTTGGCCCAAATTCCTCCCTCCCCTCTGACGGTGATGCGGGGAATCCCCGGAAGGAGCTATCCCCATCCTCTGAAGATTCAAACATTGCTCTCCACCTGCTGCTATCTCTGCTTACGGGGTAATCTTCCCAATCCGATTCCTCTCCTTCTGATACCTCTCCCCCCTCCTCTTCTGAGGCCGGAAATCCCATAAATTCTTCTTCATCGTCTGTGGTGCCAAATTGTTCCTCCCAGAACCTCGCTATTGGTTTGGGCTTCCTTGGGAACCTGCTGTGAAACTCCCCGCGGAGATACTCATCCCTGATGGTTTCTGTGGGAACCCAAGTGTTTTCCGACTCGGGCTCCCCCTCCCAAGCCACCAAATACTCCATCTGTCTCCCTCGCCATCTTGAATCGAGTATTTCCGCGGCTTGACTACTGAGTTCCCTCTCCTCTACCTGTGGATGTGTGGGGACCTCTCTCTCTCTCCCTGGAAATTCCAGTCCCTCCCTGTATGGTGAGAGTAAAGACCTATGGAACACCGGGTACAGTTTCATGCTGGTTGGCAACTTGAGCCTAAATGCCACAGGATTAACCTGCTGTGTTACCTTGAAAGCTCCCAGCCGCCTTGGCTGCAACTTCTTGCAACCTCCCTTGAACGGTAACCCTTGGGTTGACAACCACACCCGGTCCCCAACCCGTATGGTTTCCCCTTCCCTACGGTGCTTGTCTGCCTGCCTCTTGTACACTTCCTTGGCCCATTCCAAGTTCATCTTGAGTTGTTGGTGTAAGGCCTCCATTTCCTCCACAAACTGCTCTGCCACCAGTACACTCCACCTCTCCTCCCGCTCCCCTGGGAAGGCCCTGGGGTGACACCCATAATTGGCCATGAACGGGCTCATTCCCGTGGACACATGTTCAGCGTTATTGTACGCAAATTCGGCCAGCGCTAGTTTCTCCACCCAATCGTTCTGCCTCTCGCTGACATAGCAGCGTAGGTATTGTTGGAGTATACTGTTCGCTCTTTCCGCTTGCCCGTTGGTCTCCGGGTGTCTGGCTGTTGAGAAGCTCACCTCGACTTGCAGCAAGCTCATGAGCTTCCTCCAGAACCTGGAAGTAAATTGCCTTCCTCGGTCAGACAAAACCCTCAAGGGGGCGCCATGCAGCCTGAAGATGTGATCCACAAACAGCCTGGCAGTTTCCTCTGCCGTCACCGCATGCGAGCAAGCGATAAAATGGCACATTTTTGTTAACAGGTCTACAACAACCATGACGGCTGTTTTCCCCCTTGACTTGGGCAAATCGGTCATAAAATCTATGGATACCACCTCCCATGGACTTCCTGGTGTGGGTAAGGGTTCCAGTAACCCTGCGGGCGCCGCCCTCTCCCCTTTCACTCGTTGGCAGCGATCGCAACCACGTACGTACTCCCATACATCTTCCCTCACTCTTGGCCACCAGAACTGCCTGGTGACAAGCAATATGGTTTTGTGTTGACCGAAATGCCCCGCCGTCGGGTTATCATGTAGTTGTTTGAGTACCCTTCTCCTCAAGTCATTCCCTGGTACATACAGTGCTCCCCTGTAATACAGTACCCCGTCCTTCTCCTCAAAACCCCCATGGTTTTCCCCTTCACCCCTGAGTTCCCTAATTTTGGTTTGGGTGAACTCGTCGTCCCTCGTCAGCCCGGCTAGTTCTCGTCTCCCCACCAACACTCCCCCACACACCCATTGGTTCTCGTGGATCACATGTCGGGCTTCTGGTGGTCCTTCTCCTTCCATGTACTCCGGCTTCCGGGAGAGGGCGTCTGCTCTGACATTTTCCTCTCCTGGCACGTACCGAATCTCAAAGAAGAACTTGGAGAACTCCTGAGCCCATCGCACCTGTCGCTGGTTGAGCACCCGTGCAGTCCTCCAGTATTCCAGGTTCTTATGGTCCGTGCACACCTGGATCTTGTGCTGCGCCCCTATTAACAAATGTCTCCAGCGTCGAAAAGCTTCATAAATTGCAAGCAGTTCCCTATCATACACCGGGTAGTTTTGCTCCGACTTGCTCAACTTCCTCGAGAAAAAAGGCACACGGCCTCCAGCTGGACTGGTCTCCCGGCTGTAGCAGCACCGCCCCCACGGCTCGGTCTGACGCGTCTGTCTCCAGCCTCATTGGCTTCTGCAGATCCACGTGCAAGAGCTGCTCTTCCGAAGCGAACGCCTTCTTTAGCCTTTCAAAAGATTGCTGTGCCTCTTCTGTCCGGACGAACTTCTTTTTGCTACTGAGACAATCGGTGATGGGTGCGGTTAAGTGGGCGAAGTTCTTGATGAACTTCCGATAGAAATTCCCAAACCCCAGGAACCTCTGCACGTCCTTCCGGGTCTTGGGGGTCTTCCATTCCAGAACCGCCTGCACCTTGCCTGGGTCCATAGCTAGGCCCTTGTCCGACAACCTGTATCGCAGGAACTCGACCTCTCGGGCGTGGAATTGGCACTTCTCCAGTTTGACCCACAACTGGTGCTCCTGTAGCCTCTTTAGCACTTCCCGGACGTCTCTGACATGCTCCTCATTCTCCGAATAGATTAACACGTCATCTAAAAAGGCCACGCAATTCTTGTACAGCAGAGATCCCAACACGTGGTGCATGAAAGATTGAAAACAGGCTGAGCCTGATTGTAATCCAAAAGGCATAACTAAGTACTCAAAGGCCCCCAGAGGGGTGAACATGGTGGTTTTCCATTCATCCCCCTCCCTCATCCTAATCAAATTGTATGCTCCCCGGAGGTCCAGCTTGGTAAAAATCTTCCCCTTCCTCACCCTGGTTAAAATATCGTCAATCCTGGGCATTGGGAAGGTCACAGGTTCCGATACAAGGTTCAACACCCTGAAATCTATGACCAATCTGGGCTGTTTAGTGTCTTTTTTGTCCACAAAGAACACCGGACTGCCTCCCACCGCCCTTGATTCTCTTATGAAACCTCTTTTCAGGTTCTTGTCAATAAACTCCCGCAACTCCTGCATCTCTCTGTCTGACATGGCATACGGTTTACCGACTGGCAGCTGAGCTCCTGGGAGTAGGTTGATTTGACAGTCAAAGGGCCGATGGGGGGTAGTCTATCCGCTTCCTTCTCACTGAAGACCTCCTGCAGGTCAGCGTATTGCGGTGGTACCTTCCCCCTTTCCCCCACTGCCACCCCTGCCACCCTGGCTACGGCCATCCTCGGGGTTCCCCCCCCCCCGTGACAGTGTTCCATGCAGTGAGCTGACCCAAAAGTAACTGTCCGCTGGTGCCATGCCACCACTGGATCATGTAGTGCAAGCCAGCTCATGCCCAGTATGATTGGCGGTCCTGCCAGTGTGGCTACGTGGAAGGCAATGGTTTCTGTGTGTCTGGAAACTCTCATTCTCATGGGGGGAGTCTGGTGCGTCACTTCTCCTCCCAGGAGTTCTCTGCCATCAATGGTCGTTACTTCTAAGGGACACTCTAGAGGCAGAAGGTGGAGCTGGTGCTCCAGCGCGAAATCCTTGCAAAAAAAATTGCAAGAACTGCCGGAATCCAGTAGTGCCTTCACCTTGATTGGGTGCCCATTAGGGAGTTCTAGTACCACCTCTATGGCTATGGCTGCTTTGGGGGGGGGTCTGGCTTGGGCACTTTTACTGGTTGCTGGCCTGGCTGCTGTGCCCACTGATCGGCAACCAAGCGTTGGCTTTTCCCTGTTCCTTATCTCCCTCCTCCTCACAGCCAGCAGCCCCCACCATTCCTTGCCATGCCTTCCTCTGAGGGCAGACCCTGGCAAAATGTCCTGGCTGTTGGCAGAGGAAACACTTCTTGGCTGTTTTCCCCTCCTTTCCCTCCTTCTTTCGAACTTCACCGGAGTTTGGAACCCCGCGCGTGCGCGCTCCTCCAATCTCCATTGGTTCCACTGGCTGGGAAGGCTGCTCCGGTATTTCAGGAATGCGGTTGTCATGCCAACACTCTCCCCTCCCGTCCCGCTTCTCTAGAGCGTGCGCTTATTGCCGTACTCCTATCGCAAGCACAGCTTTAGTCAGTTGATCCATCGATTGAGGGCAGGGCGCGCGGGAAAGTTCATCCTTCACCGAGGGGGATAAGCCTTCCTCAAAAAGCATTTGCACGGGTTCCGAACCCAGTTCCCACCTAAGTCTGTGGATCAGCATCACAAAACGCGACCAGTACTCTCTAACTGACTGGCCCCCCTGCTTGCACTCCATCAGTTCCCTGCGCATCACACTCTGTTCCACTTCACTTGAGAACATGGTATCCATGGCGCCAAAAAATTTCCTAATGTCCTTTAGGGCAGCATTCTGCGTTGTCATTAATGGCCGGATCCATTCTCTGGCCGTGTCCTGAAATCTCTGGGGTTTTCCCCAAACTTGTGCACCAGTCCCGGTACCTTCCTTGAGATGGGCGTGGGCTTCCCCTGGGCATCTTGAGTCCGCCTTTCATCTAGCCGCGCCGCTAACAGAGCCACTTGCCGTTCCAAATCTCGGTTTCTCTCCTCCAGATTTGGCGCTGCCACTGCTCCCTCTCCGGCGCCTGCTCCTCCTGTTTGACTCATGATGCTGCCTGTCTTGTCGTTGTGCACAAGCAACGTCAAAGATTGACGGATTGCTGTAAAGGGAATTGGGGTTGCTTGTGCATAAATGGCCGCTGTTTTTGGCAACGTTCCCTGGCTAAACTTTTCCCTGGCTGAACAGCACTTTGATCTAGGTCAAATACCAGTTTTTCTATGAAAAGGCCTGGAGATAGGAGTGCAGGGTTTTTTCCCAGCCAATCAGGGCCTCTGCATTTATTTTGCCTGCACAAGAGGGTGTACGTGGTTGTAAAGGGAATTGGGGTTGCTTGTGTGTAAGTGGCTGATGCTTTTGGCAACATTCCCTGGCTAAACTTTTCCCGTGGCTGTGTCAGTCACTGGCAGAATCCGTCAGTGGGCGTTTCCTGAATATCTTCCAACATAAAAGCTCTTTGTCACCAAGTCGTCGCCTAGCTTCCCTGCACGGAAGTTTTCTGCGCAGAGTGGGTGTGGCCAGCGGAGGTCCTGGGCTCTCCCCGCTGGTCTCTGTGGAAGAGTCTTGGAGCCATCTCTCCGACGTCCCTTCCAGCTCTCTATTCTTCCTGGTGTCACGCTGATCTCCTTCCTCCGAGGAAGTGTTCCCTCTGTCCCGGCTGGGCCCTTCTCCTGCATCGCTAGGGAGCCTCACCTCCACTCTTGGCTCCAATGGCAGTTCCCTGACAGTGGTGAAAGACCAGGAAACTATGAAATGGATGATCTGTTTGACCTTGAAGCAATCTTACATCAGAGAGTGCACATAAGTGGTTAGCTGGAGTAACTAATGGGTTTTCCTTTCCTCTGGAAGACTGCAATGTGAATTTTAAGTAAAAATAGAAAGCTATATTAATATAAACATAAGAATTAGGATATCTTTACATTTACAAAATACTGATTTTAAAGTGAGTTAAAGAGGATGCATTAATAGATAAGCCCAAGATTTCACCTTTCTTGCTATAAGGTGGAGGAATGAGCTGGTTGGGAAAGGGAGGTATAATAATACCAGAGGAAGAAAATGGGAACCGACAGCAGCAGGTGCAGGAGACTGCTAGTCTTCTAAGTTCATAAGTGGAAAAGAAGGAAGCAGGAGAAGTGGTGAAGATTGAGAGAGTGAAGGAGAGAGCTGAGAAGAAAGGTGTAAAGAGCAAGTGACTGGGCATTAGGAATGTATACATTAGTCTTTAAGAGTTATCTTCTTAAAGTTTAAAAAAGAGTTACCTTCTGCTTTTTCATTTATGGTATAGACTCAGCCTCTTTCTGTCTGTACTGAGAGATGTCTTCCAGGATCCAGCAAGAAAGTGAAGGAGGGACAGCCCCCTTGCTGCTACGATTGCATCCCATGTGCAGAGGGGAAGATTGCAAACCAGGAGGGTAAGAGAAATAAATAGATTAAATAGATCCAGACTCAGCAGTAATAATTGAAAGGTGTTGTAAGTATAGCTGAGTTTACGTTTCAAAATAGATAATCTACTGTATGCATTATCCTGCCTCTTTGTGATCATTGCCTTTCAGTGGTACCTCAGATTACATACACTTCAGGTTACACACTCCGCTAACCTGGAAATAGTGCTTCAGGTTAAGAACTTTGCTTCAGGATAAGAACAGAAATTGGGCTCTGGCGGCGCGGCAGCAGCAGGAGGCCCCATTAGCTAAAGTGGTGCTTCAGATTAAGAACAGTTTCAGGTTAAGAACGGACCTCAGGAACGAATTAAGTACCGTATTTTTCGTCCCATAGGACGCTCCGTCCCATAGGATGCACCTAGTTTTTTGGGGGGGAAATAAAGGACAATTTTCCCCCCTTTATTTCCCCCCCAAAAGCAGGTCGGGGAAACCGAACCAGGTCGAGGAACGGCGCTGCGCCTCCCTGCTGTCCCCCGAGCTTGTGGGACTGGCCGATGTCTGCCTCAGGCTGCAGGCTGCTATCCGCAGCATGGGGAGCCCTGTGGGGAACTCCTGCAGGGCTCCCCATGCTGCGGATGTCTGCCTGGCACACGGGGCACTCTGCTTCAGGGCGCCCTGCGCGCCGGGCGGCAGGCTGCTATCCGCAGTGTGGGGAACCCTGCGGGCAACTCCTGCAGGGCTCCCCATGCTGCGGATGTCTGCCTGGTGCACGGGGCGCTCTGCTTCAGGGTGCCCTGCGCGCCAGGCGGCAGGCTGCTATCCGCAGTGTGGGGAACCCTGCTGAGAACTCCCACAGGCCTGCCTAGGCTGCGGATGTGTTCGCGAAGCGCCGGACGCTCTGCTTTCAGGGCGCCCGATGCTCTGGGAAGCAGGCTGCTATCCGCAGCCTAGACATCCCTGCCGGACCTCCTGCAGGGCTGCCCAGGCTACGGATGTCTTCCTGAAGCCTGGAGAGCGAGAGGGGTCGGTGCGCACCGACCCCTCTCACTCTCCAACCTTCAGCGAAAGCCTGCATTCGCCCCATAGGACGCACCCAGATTTCCCCTTCATTTTTGGAGGGGAAAAAGTGCGTCCTATGGGGTGAAAAATACGGTACTTAACCGGAGGTACCACTGTAGTTTAAATATGCCAATCAAATGACAATGACTATGCATTGAGAGTAATTGGATGGTATGTGGTTCAAATCATATCTAGAGGGGGCCTTGTTACTCCTTCTGACTTATACAGGCTGCATCAAGGATAGTGTGAATAAACATTTAGATGTTAGTGGCACTGGCTGTGGCACCACACAGCTCTGAACCAATTAAAATCAGTAATAGCACTTTGCAGAGCACCAGACAGTACTAGATATGTGTTTTGATTTAAAGAGAGCTCTTTTCTTCTCAGACAGAAAGTAAACATTTCAGAAAGTTGACATGATATGAGCTAATTTCTTTATTTCCCCCCAGATATGAATAACTGCAATAAATGCCCAGACAAAGACTATCCAAGCAGAAACCGGGATGCATGTCTACCGAAGGATATCAGCTTCTTGTCTTATGAAGAACCTTTGGGCATCAGTTTAGCCTGTTTCTCTCTTTTCCTTTCCCTGATCACAGCTCTGGTACTAGGTATATTTATGAAACACCACGACACACCCATTGTCATTGCAAACAACCGAAACCTCACCTACACTCTCCTCATCTCTCTCCTGCTCTGCTTCCTTTGTGCATTGCTCTTCATTGGCCGACCTGAGAAGGTGACCTGCCTCCTCCGACAAACAGCTTTTGGTATCATCTTCTCAACTGCTGTTTCATGCCTCCTGGCAAAAACCTTCACGGTAGTTTTGGCCTTCATGGCTACAAAACCAGAATCCAGGATGAGGAAATGGGTGGGGAAAGGACTAGGCCACTCCATTCTCCTATCCTGCTCCATAGTCCAAGCAGGCATATGCACTGTGTGGCTGGCAACGTCACCCCCATACCCAGATGTGGACATGCACTCTGTGATGGAAGAAATCATACTAGAATGTAATGAAGGGTCTGTGACCATGTTTTACTGTGTCCTCATCTACATGAGCTGCCTGGCAATTGTAAGTTTTGCTGTGGCTTTCCTTGCCAGGAAGTTACCAGACAGTTTCAACGAAGCCAAGTTTATCACTTTCAGCATGTTGGTTTTCTGCAGTGTTTGGCTGTCCTTTATTCCCTCCTACCTGAGCACCAAAGGAAAATATATGGTAGCTGTGGAGATCTTCTCCATCTTAGCCTCCGGTGGTGGGTTGCTGGGTTGCATCTTTCCCCCCAAATGTTACATAATCATTATGAGGCCTGAACTGAACAATAGAGAACAGCTAATAAGGAAGAAAAATTAAAGAAATAATAAACCTGTCCTTTGCTGTATTTTGTGCTTTTCTCTGTACAGAATATATTTTTTTCTAGACTCCAAATTTTCATAGTTGAAAATTCATTTGTAATATTGACTTATTTGCCTTAAGGAAAACAATGATCTCTTTACACATACATTATTCTGTAGTAGCATGTGTTTACAAGAAGACTGAGAGCAATTTTTGTCAAAAATGCATGTAAGCAAATCTGTATCTGCCCTTAAATCTTTCTTTTTTTGTTCAATTTTTAAATTAATTTTCTATTACAAAACTCCAATACACACCATATTATATGAATACCAAATAGCAATACCTATTCAAATACAATTCAATTACATAGCCGGTTATAAAGTTTATGTGCCCCCCCCATCCTCTACTTCAAGGTCTGATTCCCTTCAATTATAGACATGTAAGATGATCTTCTTGAATCAGGCCAATGACCCATCTCGCCCAGCAACCTGTACTCACACTGACCAACCAGATGCATGTGGGAAACCTACAAGCAGTACCCAAGAGCAAATGTACCATCCCAACCACTGTTTCCTGTGGCAGTGAGTTCCATAGTTAATCAATGTACTGTAAGCTAATATACTCCCCATTGAATTAGGTTTCCCCCCACCAAGATTTTATCAGAAACAGGTCTCCTTGGAGAAATTAAGAGAACGAGATAAGAAAATGTGGAATAATTTTGCCCTGGTCCTTGGAAAAGATGGCAACAAAGAATCAAGCAGACCTCACCAGGCAAGCATTTGACAGATGGGAAGCCACAACTGAAAAGTTTTATTTCACCAACACACGTGATGGATCAGAACACACTATTCTTAATAATATACATCCCCGGATTGGGAAGGGGTGAAAATTCACCAGATATCTGCAGGGCCTTTCCCTCACACACCTCACCATTCAATTTAGAGCCTGATTTGGTGATTCAAATCCTCCACTCTTCTATCAGACAGAATCAGTGTGGTCTAGATTTCATTTAGAACCGTGAATCCAAATTGACATTTGGAAATCGAATCTTTAGAAATCCTTTTGACATGAATAGAGAAACCAAAGTGCCAAACTTTTCACACAGGTTCATGGAATTGGAATTTGAAGACATGGTAAACCCTCTAGAAACTAATAACACTACCAAATTGCAGGAACATCTGTGTGTATGTGTGTGCTCACCAAATTATTCCATTTATTAAAACACACAAGAAAGTGGGTTGGCAGCTAATCAGCCTGAGCAGCAGCAGGTGACATTGAAAGTATGCACAATGGTGGGCTTCTAAGAGAGAAACATGGCAGACCAAACAGCTTTTGTGGCAGTCTGCCAACAGTGATATTTACATGGTGATTGATGATAGCCAGCCATAAATCTTTGCTATCAAATCCACTCTGGAGAAATTGGTAAACAGCGAGTTAACATCTGGTGCTCTGAAAAAGCTTTTTTCTATGTTGGGACTCCAAGAATCACAGAACTGTAGAGCTGGAAAATACCCCAGAGGTTTTGTAGTCCAATGGCCTGCAAAGCAGGAATCCTTTGCCCAATGTGGGGCTTGAACCCATGACCTTGAGATGAAGAGTCCCATCTCTATTGATATTGCGAAACCAGGACCTGCTCCTGGGAATCGTAACAGGGTTAATCAACTTAAGAGTCGGAAGACAGAATCAACATTTTGCCCCCAAACCACATAGTAACCCTGGTGGGTATGGTGCATGGAAAAGCCTCTCTGAGATGGTTATAATGTACAACTGAGAGAACTGAAAGTCTTTTCTCCATGTGACAATGGAAATTTACATTTGGTGTGAGCTGCCAAGAAAACACAAGTAACTTTGTCACTTCATATTTCCTCCTTGGGAATGGAATGTGTTTAATTTGATAAGAAATGATGCTGTGGAGATCTTAAGGTAAAGACAGGAGATGTAATGAGACTGAATTCTTAATAAGATCAAAAACATCCAGTATGGGAAGTATATTGTTGGACATTACACTGACTGTTGGCATACTTCAGCAAATGTTTGATGAGCAGATAAAAGTGATTGGATCTAATGATGCTGAATAGAGAATGCAACTAAACCAGGGATTAATGAGATTGAAAGTGGAATCAAAGAGGACAGAGAAACTTCAGCATGCTTGTGCATGCCCATAACGGACCTCAGCTTTCTAGATGCCAGGCTTAACCTCTGAATTTATTCCTTCCATACAGCGCTTAATGGCACAGAGCCACTGCTCTCTGCCAATTTCAACCTTAAGCCAAAGCCTAGGTTGCCAGCTAGTACTCACCTAAACCTTAAAACACTTATTTTTGAGTAGGCATCTATATTAATTTACAGCAAGCTAACAATACTTATTAATGAGTGTGTGTAAGATTATGCTCCCCTTGCAGAAAATACAGGTATTCAAGTAGAGACAGGAATGGAGAAAAGTAGGACTCATAATAATAATAATGATAGTAAAAAGTTTATTATTTATACCCGAACCATCTGGCTGGGTTTTCCCAGCCACTATGGACGGCTTACAGTATACAGTATATATATAAAAATAGTAAAACATGGCTATTTGTTTTGTTGTTATCTGCTTTCAATCTACATAGAGCAGGGATGGGAAGCCTATAGCCCTCCAGAGATTGCTAGACTACAGCCGTCATCATTGCTGATCATTTTCCATACTGGCTGGAGTTGGCTGGTTTTGGAATCCATCAACATCTGGAGTGCCACACATCTCCAACCCTTGCCCTAGTGGAAGTAAAGCAGAATACATATTTAAAAAATAAAATGCATGTTTGCAGAAGAAGTCAGAGATATCAGCATCACTGAATGAAGGTGGACACTGAATTAAAATCTGCCAAAAGGCTGAAACATCAGGTTCAGAAATTTTGGGAATCATCACCACCCTCAGCTGTGTCTGGATGAACTGTGGGGTCTGAGAGATTTCAAGAATACTCTTTCTCCCTAAGGTTCTAGCTCACAGAGGCTGAAAGAATCAAGAGAGACATTTCACAAGGTTCTGTAAAAGGAGTCATACAGGAGGACCTGGAGCACCAACTCAACCTCTCCAGAATCACAGGGGCATTGGCCCTTGAGGGTTTGGGCAAACATGCATTCCCAAGGCAAAGGGGAAGGAGGCTGAGAGGTCATCCCCCAGAATAGCCATGAACGGCCATTGCACTCATGTCACATGGCTGGTGTGAATCCAGATCCACTCAGCCAAATTCCAAGATGCTGACTACACCATGCTACATTTTGGAGTCTCCATTGGCTACAAGGTCTTCTAACTTCTAATTTTACCTATACACCACTGGTCTATTATTATGTAATAAAAGGAAATTAAAATAACAGTTCTGAATATTTTCTTCAGCAATTTTCTTCTGCAATTCCACAGGGAATCCCAAGCATTGGATGAACAACTACACTCCTGCTTGGTTATTAACAAGGCTATAATTAAATCTACTGCTCCTCAAAAATCCCTGTGTATTTTCTCTGGCCACTGGCAACATAACACAAAGGATACTATAACTTAACCAGAATTATTTAAATAGTGTCTGGGATCAGCAAGTCTAATTTTGGATACTCCCGTATTGTGTCCTCTCAGGAAATGTCCTCTACCATTTAAAGGAGACAATTTTTATCTTGGAGAAACCTATTCTAGTATTGCCAGAAAAACAATAGTTTCTGCATAAAACAAAGAGTTGCCCTTGTATTAAGGATGGTGGTTTTAGTGTTCTTGCTGCTGGAACTGATTTCTTACAATGTATGTGAGGCTCACATAGCAAAATGCAGGCTCCAAGGTCCACATCATCCACTTCACACATATCATCAGCCAGGAGAGTTCCTCATTGGTGGCATTGTTTTCCATGGTGACTTCTTCTCCTCTCCAGCAGCATTCACTGAGAAACCCCCACCAGCACTGCCTGAAGAGCTTGTGTAAGAACTAAGCCACTCATTTATTACATCCATGTAATGAGCAAACCTCGAGTTGCAGCCTCAGAATACTGACTGAGATTGCAAACCTTTACACTTTTACCTGGGGAAATCCACTTTAGGTATGAATGGGATTCTGCTGTTGCAAAAAAATTGGAACGAGTGTATTTTGAATTAAGAGAATACAGGAGAAATTCCCATTTCTGGATAGAGAAATGAATATAAATGTATTGAAATATATGCATGTTTGTGTGCCTGGGAGAGCCCTTTTCAACAGCAAATTTTGATAGACTATCTGAACTACTAGAGTGTTAATAAGAACGAATTTTTAAAAACCTGTTCTGAAACTGAAGGTTCCTATGCTTTCATTTTCTGAACTTAGACTAAAGTTTGTTTCAGCACTGAAAGGTACTTATTATGAAATATAGAATTTAGTGAATACCAACGACCATCACTGACTCGTGAAAATTGAAGTCCACTCAACCAAATTCCAAGATGCTGAAAACACCATAATACATTTTGAAGTCTCCATTTTTTACAAGGTCTTCTATTATGAACTTCAAACTTCAATACACCACTGGTCCCTTATTATCTACTGAAAGGGAATTAAACACAACAGTTCTGAATGTGTCACAAACACATTTTCTTCTGCAATTCCACAGCGGTTCACAAGCACTGAATAAATAACTATATTCCAGCATGGTTATTAACAGGGCTATAATTAAATCTGCTGCTTCTCAAAAAACCCTGTGGACTTTCAGTAGCCACTTGCAAAAGTAACATAAATGATGCCAAAATTAACCAGAATGATTTAAATAGGGTGTGGGATCCACAAGTCTGTTCTTACACACAGCATCATCTCAGGAGGCGTTACTACCATTCAAATGATACAATTTTAAACTGGAGAAGCAAATTATAATATTGCTTGAGAAATCATGGGTTCTGTGTTGAACAAACAGTTGGTGTTTTAGTGAGAATGTTTGTTTTAGTGTTCTTGCTGCTGGAACTGATTTCTTATAATATATGTCAGGCTCACATAGCAAAATGCAGGCTCCAAGGTCCACGAGATCCACTTCACGCGTATCATCAGCCAGGAGATTTTATCATTGGTGGCATTGTTTTCCATGGTGGCTTCATCTCCTCTCCAGCAACCTTCACTGAGGAACCCCCACCAGCACTGCCTGAAGAGCTTGTGTAAGAACTAGGCCACTCATTTATTACAGCAGAGGAATGATAGAACCTAGAATTGCAGGATAAAAATAATGACTAAGGCTGCAAACTTCTGCCCATTTATTTAGGAATAACAACTTTGCAAATCAGTGGGACATAGGCTGTTGTAAAAATCCATAAGAATGTATTGTGAATTAAGAGAATACTGAAGAAGCTCCCATTTCTCAATAGGAAAAATAAATATAAATGTATTGAAATGTATGAATGTTTATGTGTCTGGGAGAGCCATTTGATCAGCTAATTTTTATAGACCTTATCTGAACTAGAGTGTAAGTAAGAATGCATTTTTGAAAAACCTGTTCTGAAGCTGAATATCCTTATGCTTTCAATTTCTGAACTTGGAATAAGGTTTGTTTCAGCACTGAAAGGTACTTATTATGAAGTATAGAATTCAGTGAATTCCAATGACCACCACAGCCTCATGAAAACAAAGTCATTGCAGGGAGAGACTAGAGAGACCAGAGACTTTGTAAGTGTCAGGAAAAGACCTCAGACGTGTAAGGGAAGTCATCCCATGGGCCCCACATTAGCAACCCCTACTCTAGATACTATTAAGCATAAAATATTGTAAAACTGGGAGAAAAGTAACACAAGAATTCCAATAAGGACAAATGCACAAATCTAAGATGAGGAACACTTGGCTTGCCAGTAGTACATGTGGAAAGGTTCAAAGGATCTGCAACAACAAGGATATATAGCAAGGATATATCATTTGCCCAATAACAACTGTTGGAAATGTAATGAATGTGAAGGAACTTTCTATCATCTTTGGTGGACCTGCCCAAAGATTAAGGCCTATTGGGAAATGATCTATAATGAAATTAAGAAAATCCTTAAGTGGACATTTGTTAAGAAACCGGAGGCTTTTCTCTTGGGCATGGTCGGCCAAATGATACCAAAGAAAGACAGAACATTCTTTATGTATGCAACCACGGCAGCAAGAATTCTACTAGCAAAGTATTGGAAAACTCAAGAATTGCCTACTTTGGAAGAATGGCAGACCAAGGTGACTGAATTTATGGGACTGGCTGAGATGACCGGCAGAATCCGTGACCAGAGGAGAGAGACGGTGGAAGAGGACTGGAGAAAATTTAAAGTTTATCTTAAGAACTGTTGTAAAATTTCGGAATGTTAAGATGTCAAGGGGTATGAAATAGAGAATTATAGCTGCTAAATTTTAAATTTAAGAAAATTTAAAGGAAATTAGTTATGAATTTGAATGAAGGATTGCTAAAAATTGTTTTAAAAAAATAAGGGTGCAGTGAAGGGAAGGTTTGGGGAAGTCGCGTTATGTGTGTTTGTATGTCTTGTTATGATTGTTTTTTACTGTTTTTTATGTTATTTTTATGTTTGTGAAAATGAATAAAAAATATTAAAAAAAAAAACAAAGGATCTGCAACAACAGAAGTATAGTGTCCTGATCAAAGGAAGTAATAGTACCTCTCCATTCTGCCTTGGTCACCTGAAGTCTGTCCAGTTCTGATCACCACAATTTAAAAAGGATATTGGCAAGCTGGAACATGTGCAGAGGAGGGCAACAAAGATGGTCTGGAACCAAGTCTTATGAGGCACGGTTAAGGGAGTTTAATATGTTTAGCTATGGTGAGACTGAGGGGAGGAATGATAGCCATTTTCAAATATTTCAAGGGCTGTCACCAGGAAGATAGAACTTGTTTTTTCTTGCTCCAAATCAGGGTATTCAAGTTACAAGAAAGGAGATTTCAACCAAACATCAGGAAGAATTTTCCATTGATAAGAGCTGTTCAGTAGTAGAATGGACTGAGAGTTAACCTGAATGAACACAATGTGGTTAATTTCTATGTTGATATGTAAAAGGTTAGATCTGTTGAAGTTCCTGCTCATACCAGTTGCAATTCTCATTCTAGGGTGGTGCCTAAGATTTATCAGCACATCGTGGCCTTGGCATTTGCGGTCAAGGAGGTCAATGAAGACCCTCACATCTTACCCAATATCACCTTGGGCTTCCACTTATATGACAGCAATAACAATGCAAGGAGCACATATCTCGCCACACTGCTACTTTTATCCATGGTGAAGAAATTTGTCCCTAACTATATATGTGATGTTGAAAACAATCTGACCGGGGTCATTGGAGGACTTGATTCTGAAATTTCAATTTATGTGGCCACTGTTTTGGATATCTTTAAGATTCCACAGGTAAGGCACCCATGTACAATACATCCATTAGCTTGCATAGAGGAAGAGGCAGGTTCCTCAGCATCAGTTCAGGGTGTATCACCAGTTCAGGGTGAAGATGAAATTGAGAGCAGAACCATATACACCACCTTGAGTTCCTTTGAAAATAAAGGTGGTACAAAATTATAATATAAACAAACAAACCTAAAGAAGGAGAAAGGGTGCAATACCAGAAAAAAAAAACATGTCACTCATCCTTTCTTACACACACATCTAGAACACTGATATCCCAAAGGCCAGTGATGGGAAAGTGGGCTTCTTCCTCACCAGCTGCATTTTGATTTTTCAGTATTTTCTGCTTGGTGCAGAGGATATTTGAATTGAATAAGTGGGGTAAAAGGGAAATTGCTTACAGGATAAAAGATGACATGTAGGTACCAATATTGAAATTAGTGATCAGGGCATCTCAAAAAGGCTGCTGGGGAAGAGGGGGGAAATAGCTTATAGCTAAAACAACTGACAGGTAGGTGCCAGTACCATAATTATTCTTCTTTATTGCACCAAAAACAAAGAAGTTATGGGAAATTGAAGATACAATTCAGTTCTGCACAAGAACAGTAATAATAGAAAGCAGCTGAGTTACAAGTGAAATAAATATTCATAAATAAAGTCTGAGAAGAATCACCACAGTTTTGCTGTGTGATGGGTTATGTGCATCATGAAGAAGACGAAGCTCCAGAGAAGAAATGTGCATCTGATCCAACTTGCATTTTTGACAAAGTCAGATAATGTCTAGGTAATCTGCTGCTTGGGGCATGGTATGTTCCCCATTCAGTTTTATCCATTATACAAGACCTTGCCAAATTTTGCAATGACTCAAAAAAGTAAAATAGACACAATGCCCTGCTCCAGTCATCAAAGTGTTAACAAAATTTCCAAAACTAAAGCAGTCAAAGTCCCCTGTGAAAGGTCATCAAGTGAAAGGTTTAAAATAAGAAAAGGGAGATGATCCCAGGTTTCAGCCCATCTGCATGTGTGTCTTTTGTAAAACTGAGAGAGAGGCATACAAACCCTAAAATGTTGGCAAAGGGCATATTTGACTAACAGGGTTCAGCACATAATGTATATGAATACTGTGAAAGGAATCTACTTTGGCTCTTATATTCTTCTATTTACTTTTTAGCTCATTTATGGCTCTGCTCCAGTGATGAATGATAAAAGCCCAGGGCTTCCCTTCTACCAGATGGCAGCCTCAGAAGCCCTTCAGTATGAGGGAATTCTCTCTTTGCTTCTGCATTTCAGGTGGACGTGGATTGGAGTCATTGCAATGGACAATGAAAACGGAGAAAGATTTGTGCAAACCATTTTTCCAATGTTTACCAAGAGTGGTGTGTGTTTTGCATTCCTAGAAAGAATCCCTGATTTTAGTTTTATTTCTGAAATTAATGGCATGCTACAACAGGGGGCAATTATAAACCATAAAATTCTAAGCAGCAATGCTAATGTTATGGTGGCAAATGGAGAATCTTATTCTATGGCAACTTTTAGATGGCTTCCATACCTATCAGAACAGGATGACATGATAAACAATATAAAAAGCAAAGTATGGATAACAACTGCCCAGATTGAGTTTGCTTCATTTGTCTTTCAAAGGAGCTGGGATTCAAGAGTATTCAATGGTGCTATATCCTTTGAAATTCACTTCAGAAACCCACCAGGATTTCATCAGTATGTTGTGCACAGAAACCCTTCCAGCACAGATGGGGATGGTTTTATCAGGGACTTCTGGCAACAGGCCTTTGAATGTGTATTCCCAGATATGACTGCAGACAAGGTGGAGGGGAATATTTGCACCGGAGAAGAGAAACTGGAGAACCTTCCTGGATCATTTTTTGAAATGAGCATGACAGGCCACAGTTACAGCATCCACAGTGCTGTTTATGCCACGGCTCATGCTTTACATGCCATGTTCACATCCAGACCAAGGCACACAGAAATCGCATACAGAGGGAGAGGGAAGAATCAGAATCTACAGTTTTGGCAGGTAATCAGCTAAACATTTTCAATTGGAAGAGGCCTGTTATTCTCCCAGAAGGTATGGGATTTCAAAATGCTGTCAACTTGCTCATTAATTTGAGACAAGAAAAAACAATTCCATGAGAGAAGTTTGGTGACCACTGGGATGCCACTGCATTCACAGATAAGAATCAGTGGTAATAATGGTCGAGAGAGATGTTCAGCATTGTCTCTATCCCATATACACCAAATCCTCCCTCAGATCAGGTGATCACACAACCACTGTGGTGTGTCCTTAGATGAAAAGGGGCAGAGGAAAACAGGTGTGGGGTGAGGGATATAAAGAAAGGTTGTAAAAATGGGAGAGCGATGTGGAAGAGAGAAAATTGGTGGTCTCTCCATGCTTTGACCTGAATCCACTGACACTTGACTGAATCACCCCCACCAATTGCTGTAGCTTTTTCCTACATGAAGGGGGGGGGGAATGCTCCACCCTGCATTATACTGCAGCCTTTTCCAAACAATTGCCTTTTCTGTTTTCGATCTAGCTCCATCACTTTCTGAGAAGTATCTCATTTAACAATACAGCCGGAGATGTGGTCTTCATCAACCAGAATGGAGAGGTGGTATCTAGCTTAGATATTGTCAATTGGATTATATTATCCAACCAAAGTTTCAAGAGAGTGTGCGTTGGGAGGATAGATCCGCAAGCTTCTCGAGACCAATCATTCATCCTTGATGAAGATGCGATAACATGGCACATTTGGTTTAATCAGGTAGGACCACATTATTAGATAATTCCAAAGAAATTCAGTATTGCCTAAGCAATGATCATACACCTGCACGTCTACTCACTGTCTTTGAAACTGCATGTTACTGTGTAGAACATGACCAATGCATTCATAGAGCCAGTGTGGTTTAGTGGTTAAGAGCAATAGACTCGTAATCTGGTGAACCGGATTCGTGTACCCACTCCTCCACATGCAGCTGCTGGGTGACCTTGGGCTAGTCACACTTCTCTGAAGTCTCTCAGCCTCACTCACCTCACAGAGTGTTTGTTGTGGGGGAGGAAGGGAAAGGAGAATGTTAGCCGCTTTGAGACTCCTTCGGGTAGTGATAAAGTGGGATATCCAATCCAAACACTTCTTCATTCCAAGTACCAGATTAAGGACCAAAAGCTTACGGCTAGAAGTCACTAACGGAATAAAGGCAAATGTTTTATTTTATTATATTTACAAATATTTTATAAATATTTATTAACAATTATAAAATACTGGTTTTTAACTGAGGAAAAGAGGATAAGTCCCAAGATTTTGCCTTTCTTGCTAAAAAGTGGGGAACTGCTATGTAATCACAACACCTACACATCCCAGAACAATAGAAGGAGTATGACATCACTTCATACATTACTACTACTAAAAAAAATAGCCATTCTACATATTGTTGGAATGCTAAATCAGCTTAGTAACATAGAGTGGGGCCCCAGAACATGAAGATTTCCAAACTCATTGTTCTCTTGCTGACCCTTCTGCTCTTTCATTTACGGAATAGACTCGGCCTCTTTCTCTCTGTACTGAGAGATGCCTTCCAGGATCCAGCAAGAAAGTGAAGGAGGGACAGCCCCCTTGCTGCTATGATTGCATCCCATGTGCAGAAGGGAAGATTGCAATCCAGGATGGTAGGAGAAATAAATAGATTAAATAGCACTAATAATTGAAAGGTGTTGTAAGGACGGCTGAGTTTAGTTTTCAAAAGAGATAATCTACTGTGTGTGTGATGCTGCCTCTTTCTGATCAGTGCCTTTAAATATGCTAATCAAATGAGAATGACCATGCATTTAGAGTAGTTGGATGGTATGTGGTTCAAAGCACTTCTTCTTCTTCTTCTTCTTCTTCTTCTTCTTCTTCTTCTTCTTGTGTGGCAAGGCTGCCAAACCAGCCCCTTGTTAGAATAAAATTCACACTGACACATAATTTTGGTTTAAGGTTATTGGGCAAAATTTTAGGCCACAACTTTATTGATTACAGAAATGTGAGTGGTATTGGCTTAGGAATTGGCAAAGGACCATATCAGACTCCCGCCCCTTTTGCAGGAAGTCAGTAAGGATAAACCACCCAAAGAGGAAGCCACATCGGGGAAACCCTCCTGCATCTCTCCTCGGTGTCCCCAGAGGCCTGGCATGGCCCTAGTCCCTCAAGCGGACTTCAGACAGGAACCAGGCCCTGGATTCCTTTAACAGAATACCCTTGGTCAATGGAGGGGCAGGAGATGGCTGACTTCCCCTCCCCCACGAATCAATGAGCCAATGCCTAACCGCCAAACCTTACAAAGTTGTGGCAATTGCTAAGAGGTAGGCGAAAGCCAAGTGGCCATTGCCAATCTGCCAAAAGCAAACATTCCTACCCGGCTCCCGGCCTAAGACAGGTGACCAACCAAAGTCCAAAGTAAGGCCAGAGAACACATAAAATAAAGGGCAGTTGGGTGGGTGTTCAGCAGTGCAAAGCAGGTGCCTGACACGCCTCACGTTGCAGCTTTTATATCACCCCACAGAAAAATGATTGGCCAGGAAGCCGGGGTGATCGTGGTGCCACCCTGTCATGATGGCGTTACTCCGCCCACACCAGGGGGGGGAACCAAGTTGGGGGCCTGACCGCAACCAGGAACACCCTTAAAAATGATCCCACTTCTGCTTCTTCGATTACTCATAGCCGAGTAAAATTGTCTTCCATAAGCAAAGCTTTCACAATGAGTCCATAAGTGACTGTGGAGGCAAATTCTGGTTCCACATGTCCTTCCACAGTGGTTTCCGGATCAGAGTTGATCATGATGTGGATTGGCCAAGCATGCCTTTCTCTTTGCACGTTTCTACCTTGTGTCCTGAGCATATCTAGAGGGGGTCTTGCCACTCCTTCTTATTTACACAGGCTGCAGCCTGGCTAGTGTGAATAAACATTCAGATGGCAATGGCACTGGCTGTGGCACTTACAGGACCACATAGCTCTGAACCAAATAAATTCAAGAATACGGCAGTAATTAAATACTGAGAATTATACCATATAATGTTTTGGCATATTGAGCATTCTCCGACTGTGGTCAGAATATTTGCAGTTAACTAGAGTGAAATAAAATACTGACGTGGAAGCTAATCCTGCAATAAAATTTTAGCAGACCACGAGGAAGCTCCTTTGTTTATTTTTTTAAAAATCTTTTTATTGAGTTCTTTCTCATAAAAAAAAAAACAGAAAATGACAAACTAAAGAATAACATTAAACAGAATTATAAACCCAGCAACAAACACCACAACAGAAAGAAAACAAAGGAAGCAAAAGAAAAAGAATAAGGCAAAGAACGCACACCAACAGTGATTGACTTCCCTTCAGAACGACCTGAGTTGTAATCCTCCTGCGGGGTATATCTTATCTCCTTTGTTCACACCTCTCAGACTTTATATGTCGCCTACTGTAATTTTAATGTTTCCTAAATTTGTTTCCATATATGTGAGAAATTTGCTCCAGTCATTATTAAATTTTACATTTTTCTGCTGCCTGATCTTCTGTGTCATCCGGAAGCTCCTTTGTTTCAACTGGGATTCAGTATGCATGTTCACACTGTTTGTAATTTGGACCAATCATAAGGAGACAACAAAGTACCTTAAGAGGAAATGGGGTGAGGGAAACAAAGCGTCTCAATTGGATAGGAAATTTAAACTAAATGGAATGTGTGGAATTTGTGCCAAACGTATAAAACTGTTTCAAACCCTTTGTATGACGTTTAATTGTTTTAGGTTAGATAGGTTAGTTATCCCCAGTTGAACCTTCTGCGCAGAATTAAACATTTTAGACTACAGTGGTACCTGTGGTTACATACTTAATTCGTTCCGGAGGACTGTTCTTAACCTGAAACTGTGCTTAACCTGAAGCACCACTATAGCTAATGGGGCCTCCCGCTGCCGACACTCCGCAGCCTTGAGATTTCTGTTCTTATCCTGAAGCAAAGGTCTTAACCTGAGTTATTATTTTTGGGTTAGCGGAGTCTGTAACCGGAAGCGTGTGTAACCTGAAGCGTATGTAACCCGAGTAACCACTGTACATTCCCCCTCTAGGACTTATGTGGTTTAGTGGCATATCCATGACATAGAGAAAGCTTAGACTGCAACAATAAAACATTGCATTGCATAAGATAGTACTAAACATGTGCATTGATTTAAACAGAGCTCTTTCTTCTCAGACAGGAAGTAAACATTTCACTAAACTGAAATCTATGACCTAATATATTTGTTTCCCCCCAGATATGAATGACTGTCATAAATGCCCAGACAAAGACTATGCAAGCAGGAACCGTGACGCATGTCTGCCCAAGAATATAAGCTTCTTGTCTTATGAAGAACCTTTGGGCATCAGTTTATCCTGTTTCTCTCTCTTCCTTTCCTTGATCACAGCTCTGGTACTAGGTACATTTTTGAAACACCACAACACACCCATTGTCATCGCAAACAACCGAAACCTCACGTATGCTCTCCTCATCTCTCTCCTGCTCTGTTTCCTTTGTGCATTGCTATTCATTGGCCGACCTGACAAGGTGACGTGCCTCCTCCGCCAAACAGCTTTTGGCATCATCTTCTCAACTGCTGTTTCTGGTGTCCTGGCAAAAACCTTCATGGTGGTTTTGGCCTTCATGGCTACAAAACCAGAATCCAGGATGAGGAAATGGGTGGGGAAAGGACTAGGCCACTCCATTCTCCTTTCCTGCTCCATAGTTCAAGCAGGCATATGCACTGTGTGGCTGGCAACCTCTCCCCCATACCCAGATGTGGACATGCACTCAATAACAGAAGAAATTATACTAGAATGTAATGAGGGGTCTGTGGTCATGTTTTACTGTGTCCTCATCTACATGAGCTGCCTGGCCACTGTCAGTTTTGCTGTGGCTTTCCTCGCCAGGAAGTTACCAGACAGTTTCAACGAAGCCAAGTTTATCACTTTCAGCATGTTGGTCTTCTGCAGTGTTTGGCTGTCCTTTATTCCCTCCTACCTGAGCACCAAGGGAAAATATATGGTAGCTGTGGAGATCTTCTCCATCTTAGCCTCTGGTGGTGGGTTGCTGGGTTTCATCTTCTTCCCCAAATGTTACATAATCATTCTGAGGCCTGAGCTGAACAATAGGGAACAGCTAATAAGGAAGAAAAAGTAAAGAAATGAGAAACCTGTCATCTTCTTTATTTCATGTTTTCCTCTGTGTTTACAGTAGAATATTTGGAAATATAAGTTCACCTGCTCCCTTTTATAATTTTTTCTAGACTCCAAATTCCCATAGTTGAAATTTCCTTTGTAAAATTGACTTATTTGCTTTGAGGAAAACAATCATATATTTACACATACATTATTCTGTTGCAGCATGTGTTGACAAGAAGAATTTGAGCAATTCTTGTCAAAATATACATGTAAGTAAATCTGTATCTAGCCTTAATTCTCACAGCTTTGAGTATAATGTGTAACTGTACTATTGCAGGCCATGGAATATTTGAGTATTCATTTATGGTCTATTGTTCTGTACTGTTCACAGTCAGATTTCACCATCAACTATCCATACTCAAGATCATAGAAATGTAAGATAATCCTCTTGAGTCAGGCCGATGGCCCATCTTGTACGGCAGCCTGTACTCACACTGACCAACCAAATTCCTGTGGGAAATAGAAATACTTTATTGTCACTGTACCACTTGTTTACAGTGAGATTAAACCTTCAAGCCGTATCCAAAAGCAAATGCATTGTCTTCTCCATTGTTTCCTATGGCATTGAGTTCCATAGATTATCTATGTACTGTGAAATAATTTACCCCCCCCCATTGAATTGGGTTCCCTCCCCCCCAAGATTTTGTCTGAATCAGGTCTCCTAATGACAAAATTCCATTGTTGATGACCATCATGAACTCCAAGGGATTTGTGTCAATTTTGGGTGCAGGTAGAGCTAATAGGGTACCCAGAATACATTGCTCATTCGGTCTTTGGTGATGCGCTACTTCACCCAACGCTTGAAGACTGGGATTACACCCAATGACTTAACCACCAAAAGTTTTGAAGTTTTGCTACTAGGAAGGCAAAACCTATGACCAATTTGTCTCCAGGCAAATTGACCTGAATTGTGAATGGAAATAAAAAGGGAGGGTGGGAGGGTGTCACTCTTCACCCAGCCTTCCTGCGTGAGCCTCCTGCAACTGTCCTTTTAAGCCTCACTGCCAGGCTAGACGAGACAGCAGCCAATAGTCACAGCCAGCAAGGCACTGCCCTCCAGGAGGCACCAGTGAGTGGCCCATTTATGGTGCCTTTTGTGTTGCAAAGACCCCTTCCCTTTGAGATCCAACAGCCAAGAATAATTCCTCTCCAAAGGCCAGCATATGTGTGTTCCTAGGCCATCGGGGAAGGAGGCTGAGCGTGAGGGGTCATTGCCACATGGTTGATGTGGATCCAGGTCCACTCAGTCAAATTCCAAGATGCTGACAACACCGTACTACATGTTGGAGTCTCCCTTTTTTACAAGGTCTTCTATTATGAACGTCTAACTTCACTAATACACCACTGGTCCCTTATTATCCACTGAAAGGGAATTTAACACAATAGTTCCGAATATGTGACAAACACATTTTCTTCTGCAATTCCACAGGGGTTCACAAGCATTGAATAAATAACTAAATTAAAACTTGGTTATTAACAGGGCTATAATTAAAGCTGCTGCTCCTCAAAAATCCCTCTGGACTTTAAGGGGCCACTTGCAAAAGTAACGGAAGGGATACTAAAATTATTTAAATAGGGTCTGGGATCCACAAGTCTGATCTTACATACTCCCAGATTGCATCGTCTCAGGAAACTTAACTACTGTTCAAATGAGGCAATTTTTATTTTGGAGAAGCTAATTATAATATTGACAGAGAAATCATGGGTTCCATGTAGAACAGACAGTTGCCTTTGTATTAAGCATGGTGGTTTTAGTGTTCTTGCTGCTGGAACTGATTTCTTACAATGTATGTGAGGCTCACATAGCAAAATGCAGGCTCCAAGGTCCACATCATCCACTTCACACATATCATCATCCAGGAGAGTTCCTCATTGGTGGCATTGTTTCACATGGTGGATTCTTCTCCTCTCCAGCAACATTCGCTGAGGAACCCCCACCAGCGCTGCCTGAAGAGCTTGTGTAAGAACTAAGCCACTCATTTAGTACATCCATGTAATGATCAAATGAATAATGACTGAGACTGCAAACGTTTAATGACTGAGACTGCAAATGTTTAAACTTTTACCTGGGGAAATACACTTTAGATATGAATGGGACTTATGCTGGTCCAGAAAATTGGAAGGAATCTCTTGTGAATTAAGAGAATACAGGAGAAATTCCATTTCTGGATAGAGAAATGAATATAAATGTATTGAAATGTATGCATGTTTGTGGGTTTGTGGTCTTTGAACAGCAAATTTTGATAGACTTTATCTGAAATACTAGAGTCTTCTGAAACTGAAGGTTCTTATGCTTTCATTTTCTGAACTTAGATTAAAGTTTGTTTCAGCACTGAAAGTTTGTTTCAGCACTGAAAGGTACTTATTATGAAGTATAGAATTTAGTGAATTCCAACGACCATCACTGACTCACGAAAAGGAGGTCACTGCAGAGAGAGACCAGAGACATTGTAAGTGTCAGAAAAAGATCTCAGACATGTAAGGGAAGACGTCCCATTACCCCACATTAGCATACCCTACTCTAGATACTATTAACCTTAAAAGATTGGTACAAAAGTAACAGCATGAATTTCAATAGGGACAATTGCACAAATCTAAGATGAGGAACACTTGGCTTGCCGGTAGTACATGTGGAAAGGTTCAAGGGATCTGCCTCAACATAGCGTCGTGATCAAAGGAAGTAATAATACTACTCTATTCTCCCTTGGTCACATGAAGTCCTGTATCCAGCTCTGACCACCACAATTTAAGAAGGATACGTATTAGCAAGCTGAAACATATGCAGGGGAGAGAAACAAAGATGTTCTGGAAACCAAGCCTTGTGAGGAATGGTTGAGGGAGTTTCATATATTTAGCTATGGTGAGGCTGAGGGTAGGAATGATAGCCATTTTCAAATATCTCAAGGGCTGTCACCAGGATGATGGAACACACTTGATTTCTCTTGCTCCAAATCAGGGTATTCAAGTTACAAGAAAGGAAATTTCAACTAAACATGAGGAAAAACTTTCTACTGATAAGATCTATTCAACAGGCAGAGTGTAACCCCCTCTGAACTCAGTATGATTAACTATTGTGTAAAAGGAAAGATCTGTTGAAGATTCTGCTGATATAGTTTGCAACTCTCATTCTAGGGTGGTGCCTAAGGGTTACCAGCACATCGTGGCCTTGGCATTTGCAGTCAAGGAGATCAACGAAGACCCTCACATCCTACCCAACATCACCTTGGGCTTTCACTTATATGACAGCTATATCAGTGCAAGGAGCACATATCTCGCCACACTGCTGCTTTTATCCATGGTGAAGAAATTTGTCCCAAACTATATATGTGATGTTGAAAATAATCTGACTGGGGTCATTGGGGGACTGGATTCTGAAATCTCCTTTTATGTGGCCACTGTTTTGGATATCTATAAGATTCCGCAGGTAGGACACCTATGTACAATACCTCTATTAGCTTGCATAGAGGAAGAGGCAGGTTCCTCAGCCACAGTTCCGGGTGAATATGAAATTGGAAGAACAACCATGTACACCACCTTGAGTTCCTTTGAAAATAAAGGTGGCACATAATTGTAATATAAGCAAACAAACAGACAGACAGACAAACCTGAATAAAGGGGAAGTTTGCAATACCTGAAAAAAATGTAACTTTCCCCTGTCTTACACACACACACACACACACACACACACACACACACAAACACACACACACACATTTAGATCACTTATAGTATATACCAAAGGCCGCTGATGGAACAGTGGGCTTCTCTCTCACCAACAGTTTAACATATTGCATCCTTTTCTGCTGAATTAGGAGGGTATCTGATATGAGTTGCTGATGGAATGGGGGAATTGCTTAAAGGATAAAATCAATAAGATTTTAGGTGCCAATGGAAAAATTAGTGCAGGAGGGCATGTCAAATAAGCTGCTGGGGAAGTGGGGGAAATGCTTACAGCTAAAAACCCTTACAGGTAGGAGCCTATTATATTCCTCCTTAGCACACCCGACATAATGAAAGACACAGAGAGGTTATGGGAAATTGCAGATAGAATCCAGTTCCGCAGGAGGACAGTGATAGTAGTTAGCAGCTGATTCACAAGTGAAATAAATGCTCATAAATAAAGTCTGATGGGACATGTGCATCATGAAGGAGAAAGACGAAGCTCCAGAGAAGAAATGTGCATCTAACCCAAGTTGCAATTCTGACAAAGCCAGATAATGTCCAGGAATTCTGCTGTTTAGGGCATGGTATGTTCCCCCATCCAGTTTTATCCATTGTACCAGACCCTGCCAAATTTTGCAATGACATAAAAATGTTTGTTTTTAAGTGAAGTAGACACAATGCCCTGCTCCAGACATCAATGTGTTAAAAAGATTCATAAAAATAATATAAAATAGACACAGTTCCCTTTCCAGTCATCAAATTAAAGGTTTAAAAATGAGAAAAGGGAGATGATCCCAGGTTTCAGCTCAATTGCATGTGTGTCTTTTGTAAAACTGAGAGAGAGGCAAACAAACCCTGAAACATAAGCAAAGGGCATATTTGACTAAAAGGGTTCACCTCATAATTTATATGAATGCTGTGAAAGGAATCTACTTTGTCTCTTCTATTCTTCCATTTGCTTTTTAGCTCATTTATGGCTCTGCTCCGGTGATGAATGGTAAAAGCCCAGGGCTTCCCTTCTACCAGATGGCAGCCTCAGAAGCCCTTCAGTATGAGGGAATTCTCTCTTTGCTTCTGCATTTCAGGTGGACGTGGATTGGAGTCATTGCAACGGATAATGACAACGGAGAAAGATTTGTGCAAACCATTTCCCCAATATTTACCAAGAGTGGTATCTGCTTTGCATTCCTGGAAAAAGTCCCCACTTTAAGTTTTATTTCTGAAATAGATGGCATGCTACAACAGGGGGCAAGTATAAATCATAAAATTTTTAGCAGCACAGCTAATGTAATAGTTGCCTATGGAGAATCTTATTCCATGGCAACTTTGAGATATCTTCCATACCTATCAGAACATGATGACATGACATACAATATAAAAAGTAAAGTATGGATAATAACAGCCCAGGTTGAGTTCACTTCATTTGTCTTTCAAAGGAATTGGGATTCAGGAGTATTCAATGATGCTATATCCTTTGAAATTCACTTCAGAAACCCACCAGGATTTCATCAGTATGTTGTGCACAGAAACCCTTCCAGCACAGATGGGGACGGTTTTATCAGGGACTTCTGGCAACAGGCTTTTGAATGTGTGTTCCCAGATATGACTGCAGACAGGGTGGAGAGGAATATTTGCACCGGAGAAGAGAAGCTGGGGAACCTTCCTGGATCATTTTTTGAAATGAGCATGACAGGCCACAGTTACAGTATCCACAATGCTGTATATGCCATGGCCCATGCTTTACATGCCATGTTCACATCCAGACTCAGGCACAGAGGAATGGCATACAGAGGGAGAGGGAAGAATCCGAATCCACAGTTTTGGCAGGTAATAGGCTAAACATCCTCAACTTGAAGAGGCCTGTTATTCCCCCACAAGGTATGGGTTTCCAAAGTGTTGTCATCTTGCTCATTCATCTCAGACATGGAAAAGCGCTTTTATGA
Organism: Podarcis gaigeae; assembly: GCF_964106915.1. Lineage (NCBI taxonomy): Eukaryota > Metazoa > Chordata > Lepidosauria > Squamata > Lacertidae > Podarcis > Podarcis gaigeae. The sequence continues at coordinate 14,072,032 of NC_139689.1, read as the reverse complement.
AAGAAGTTGCAGACCACTGATATGTTACTGCATTCACAGATAAGAAGAAGTGGTAATGGTCGAGAGAGATGTTCAGCATTCTCTCGATCCTATATACACAAAATCCTCCCTCAGAGCAGGTGGTTGCACACCACTGTGGTGTCTCCAGAGATGATGAGGGACAGAGGAAAAGAGGTGTGGGGAGGGGAGATAAAGAAAGGTTGTAAAAAAGGGGAGAGGGAGAGAGAGGGATGTGGGAGAGAGAAAATTAATGGTCTCTATGCTTGGACCTGAATCCACTAACACTTGACTGAATCACCCCCACCAATTGCTGTAGGCTTTTCCTACAGGAAGAGGGGGGGAAATGTTCCACCCTGCCTTTTCTAAACAATTGCCTTTTCTGTTTTCAATCTAGCTCCATCACTTTCTGAGAAGTATCTCATTTAATAACACGGCCGGAGATGTGGTCTTCATCAACCAGAATGGAGAGGTGGTATCTAGCTTAGATATAGTCAATTGGATTATATTCTCCAACCAAAGTTTGCAGAGAGTGAGCGTTGGGAGGATAGATTTGCAGACTTCTCGAGACCAATCATTCATCCTTGATGAAGATGCCATAACATGGCACAGTTGGTTTAATCAGGTAGGACCACAATTTAGATAATTCCAAAGAATTTCAATATTACCTAAGCAATCATCATACACCTGCATGTCTACTCACTGTCTTTGAAACTGCATGTTCCTGTGTAGAACATAACCAATGCATACAGAGAGTCAGTGTGGTGTAGTGGTTAAGAGCGGTAGAGTCGTAATCTGGTGAACCGGGTTTGCATCCCCGCTATTCCACATAAAGTTGCTGGGTGACCTTGGGCTAGTCACACTTCTCTGAAGTCTCTCAGCCTCACTCACCTCACCGAGTGTTTCTTGTGGAGGAGGAAGGGAAAGGAGATTGTTAGCCGCTTTGAGACTCCTTCGGGTAGTGATAAAGTGGGATATCCAATCCAAACACTTCTTCATCCAAGTACCAGATTTTTAACTAAAGAAAAGAGGATAGATAAGCCCCAAGATTTTGCCTTTCATGCTAAAACTTGGGGAACTGCTATGTAATCACAACACCTACACATCCCACAACAATAGAGGGAGTATGACATCACTTCAAACATTACTACTACTAAAAAAAATGTGCCATTCTACATATTGCTGAAAGGCTGACTCAGTTTAGTAACATAGAGAGGGGCCCAGGAACATGAAGATTTCCAAACTCATTGTTCTCTTGCTGATCCTTCTGCTCTTTCATTTACGGAATAGACTCGGCCTCTTTCTCTCTGTACTGAGAGATGTCTTCCAGGATCCAGCAAGAAAGTGAAGGAGGGACAGCCACCTTGCTGCTATGATTGCATCCCATGTGCTGAGGGGAAGATTGCAATCCAGGATGGTAGGAGGAAAAAAATAGATTAAATAGATCCAGATTCAGCACTAATAATTGAAAGATGTTGTAAGGATGGCTGAATTTACTTTTCAAAAGAGATAATCTACTGTGTGTGTGATACTGCCTCTTTGTGATCATTGCCTTTCAGATAGTCTAAATATGCCAATCAAATGAGAATGACCATGCATTGAGAGTAGTTGGATGGTATGTGGTTCAAAGCATTTCTTCTTCTTCTTCTTCTTCTTCTTCTTCTTCTTCTTCTTCTTCTTCTTCTTTTTCGATCACTCATAGCCGAGTAAGATTGTCTTCCATAAGCAGAGTTTTAACAATGAGTCTGTAAGTGACTGTGGAGGCCAATTCTGGATCCCCATGTCCTTCCACAGTGGGGACATTCGCTTCCAGATGAGAGTTTATCATGGTGTGGATTTGCCAAATGTGCCTCTTTGCACGTTTCTAGTTTGCGTTCTGAGCATATCTAGAGCGGGACTTGCCACTCCTTCTGACTTACACGGGCTGCACCCAGGCTAGTGTGAATAAACATTCAGATGGCAATGGCCCTGGCTGTGGCACTTACAGGACCACATAGCCCTGAACCAAGTAAATTCAAGAATACTGTAGTAATTAAATACAATGCTACCTCGGGTTAAGAACTTAATTAGTTTTTGAGGTCCGTTCTTAACCTGAAACTGTTCTTAACCTGAGGTACCACTTTAGCCTCCCACTGCTGCCATGCTGCCGCTGCTGTGTGATTTCTGTTCTCATCCTGAAGCAAAGTTCTTAACCTGAGGTACTATTTCTGGGTTGGCGCAGTCTGTAACCTGAAGCTTCTATAACCCGAGGTACTATTGTACAGAGAATCATACCATATAAGGTTTTGACATACTGAGCATGCTCGGACTGTGGTCAGACTATTCTTGGTAACTAGAGTGAAATACAGTGGTATCTTGGGTTAAGTACTTGATTCGTTCCGGAGGTCAGTTCTTAACCTGAAGCACCACTTTAGCTAATAGGCCCTCCTGCTGCTGCTGTGCCGTAGGAACACGATTTTTGTTCTCATTCTGAAGCAAAGTTCTTAACCTGAAGCACTATTTCTGGGTTAGCGGTGTCTGTAACCTGAAGCGTATGTAACCTGAAACGTATGTAACCCGAGGTACCACTGGACAATACTAAAGTGAAATCTTATCCTGCAATAAAGTTTAGCAGAGAACAAGGAACTGTAATTTGGACCAATCTGAAACTGTAATTTGGACCAATCATAAGGAGACAACAAAGTTCCATAAGAGGAAATGGGATGAGGGGAAAAAAGCATTTCAATTGGATAGGAAATTTAAACTTAGTGGAATGAGTGGAATTTGTGCCAAATGTATAAAACTGTTTGAAACTCTTTGTATGACATTTAGCTGTTTTAGTGAGTTGAACCTTCTGCGCAGAATGAAACACTTTGGACTACTTTTCCCCTCATGGTCTCATGTGGTTTATTGGCATATCCATCAGATAGTCAAAGCTTAGATTGCAACAATACCACATTACAGAGCATCAGGCAGTACTAAACATGTGCTTTGATTTAAACAGAGCTCTATTCTTCTCAGACAGAAAGTAAACATTTCAGCAAGCTAAAATATATGACCTAATATATTTGTTTCCCCGCAGATATGAATGACTGTAATAAATGCCCAGACAAAGACTATCCAAGCAGAAACCATGATGCATGTCTACCCAAGGATATAAGCTTCTTGTCTTATGAAGAACCTTTGGGCATCAGTTTAGCCTGTTTCTCTCTTTCCCTTTCCTTGATCACAACTTTGGTCCTAGGTATGTTTATAAAACACCACGACACACCCATTGTCATTGCAAACAACCGAAACCTCACCTACACTCTGCTCATCTCTCTCCTGCTCTGCTTCCTTTGTGCTTTGCTCTTCATTGGCCAACCAGAGAAGGTCACGTGTCTCATCCGGCAACCAGCTTTTGGTATCATCTTCTCAACTGCTGTTTCTTGTGTCCTGGCAAAAACCTTCACGGTGGTTGTGGCCTTCATGGCTACAAAACCAGAATCCAGGATGAGGAAATGGGTGGGGAAAGGACTAGGCCACTCCATTCTCCTTTCCTGCTCCATAGTTCAAGTAGGCATATGTACTGTGTGGCTGGCAACCTCTCCCCCATACCCAGATGTGGACATGAACTCAATCACAGAAGAAATCATACTTGAATGTAATGAGGGGGCTGTGGCCATGTTTTACTGTGTCCTCATCTACATGAGCTGCCTGGCCACTGTCAGTTTTGCTATGGCTTTCCTCGCCAGGAAGTTACCGGACAGTTTCAACGAAGCCAAGTTTATCACTTTCAGCATGTTGGTCTTCTGCAGTGTTTGGCTGTCCTTTATTCCCTCCTACCTGAGCACCAAGGGGAAATATATGGTAGCTGTGGAGATCTTCTCCATCTTAGCCTCCGGTGGTGGGTTGCTGGGTTGCATCTTTTCCCCCAAATGTTATATAATTATTCTGAGGCCTGAGCTGAACAATAGAGAACAGCTAATGAGGAAGAAAATTTAAAGAAATAATAAACCTGCCCTTTGCCCTCTTTCGTACTTTTCTTTCATACTTTGGAAATATATGTTCAATTGCTGCCTTATATAATTTTTTATGTACTCCAAATTTCCATAGTTCAATAGAGAACAGCTAATAAGGAAGAAAAAGTAAATAAATGAGAAAATGTAATCTGCTGTATGTTATGTTTTTCTCTGTGTTTACAGTGGAATATTTGGAAATATAGGTTTAGTGCTGCCTTATATAATTTTTTTCTAGAATCCTAATTCGCATAGTTGAAAATTCATTTGTAAAATTGACTTATTTGCTTTGAAGAAAACAACCAAACATTTACACATACATTTTTCTCTTCTAGCATGTGCTGACAATAAGACTCAGAGCAATTCTTGTCAAAATATAAGGTAAAGGAACCCCAGACCATTAGGTCCAGTTGTGGACGACTCTGGGGTTGAGGTGCTCATCTCGCTTTATTGGCCGAGGGAGCTGGCGCACATCTTCCGGATCATGTGCCTTGCATGACTAATCCGCTTCTGGCACACCAGAGCAGCACACGGAAACACCGTTTACCTTCCCGCCAAAGTGGTACCTATTTATCTACTTGCACCTCCTGCTTTTGAACTGCCAGGTTGGCAGGAACAGGGACCGAGCAACGGGAGCTCACCCCGGTGCAGGGATTTGAACCACTGACCTTCTGATTGGCAAGCCCTAGGCTCTGTGATTAACCCACAGCGCCGCCTGCGTCCCTGTCAAAATATGCTTGTAAGCAAATCTGTATCTAGCCTTAATTCTCAAAGATAAAACTTGTCTCACATCTTTCAGCATAATGGGATCTGTGAAACTGTACTATTGCAGGCCATGGGATATTCTAGTATTCATTTATTTTCTGTTGTTCTGTACTGCTCACAGTCAGATTTCATCATCAACCTATCCATACTCAAGATTGTAGAGATATAAGATGATCCTCTTGAATCAGGCCAATGGCCCATCTCGTACAGCAGCCTGTACTCACACTGACCAACCAGATTCCTGTGGAAAATAGAAATACTTTATTGTAACTGTACCACTTGTTTACAGTGAGATTAAACCTTCAAGCAGCATCCAAAAGCAAATGCATTGTCTCCTCCATTGTTTCCTATGGCATTGAGTTCTATAGATTATCTATGTACTGTGAAATAATTTACCGCCCCCCCATTGAATTGGGTTCCCTCCCCCCAAGATTTTGTCTGAATCAGGTCTCCTTGGTGAAATTCAGAGAACTAGATAAGAAAGTGTGAATGATTTCTGCCCTGGTGCTTGGAAAAGATGGCAAGAAAGAACCATGCACAGTTCACTGGGCAGAGCATTCAACAAAGCCAGAACTGAAAAGTTTTATTTTCACCAACGCAAGTGATGGATCAGAACACTGTATTCTTAATACAAATACGTACAGTGGTACCTAGGGCTACAGATGCTTCAGTTTACAGGCTCCACTAACCCAGACATAGTACCTCGGGTCAAGAACTTAGCTTCAGGATGAGAACAGAAATTGTGCGGCAGCATGGTGGCAGCAGGAGAATCCATTAGCTAAAGTGGTACCTCACGTTAAGAAAAGTTTCAGGTTAAGAACAGACCTCCAGAAAGAATTAAGTTCTTAACCAAAGGTACCACTGTATTATATTTGTGGCAAGTATATTGTTGGACTTTCCATTGACTGTTGGCATCCTTCAGCCAATGTTTGATGAGCAGATAAAATTGATTAGACCTAACCATGATGAATGGAGAATACAAGTAAACCAGAGCTTAATCAGATTGAAAGTGGAATCAAAGAGGACAGAGAGACTTCAGGTTGTATGTGTATTCCCATAAGGGACCTCAGCTTTCTAGAATCCAGGCTTAACACCTCTGAATTTATTCCTGTTATACAGCTCTTAAGGGCACGAAGCCACTGCTTTCTTTTAGTTTCAACCATAAACCAGAGCCTACGTTGCCAGTATGTACTCACTTCTCTGGGAGTAAGTCCCATTAAATCTTAAAACACTTATTTCTGAGTAGACATCTGTACTGTTATACAGCAAGTTAACTTTGCTTGTTAATGAGTGTCTGTAAGATTATGTCCCCCTTGCAGAAGGTCCAGGTATTCAAGTGGAGACAGGAATGGTAGGAAGTAGAACTAATAATAATGAAAATGATAGTAATAATTTTGTTATTTATAACCCACCCATATGGCTGTGTTCCCCAGCCACTTTAACACAGTAAAATATATTATTTCTTTTCCTGTTATCTGCTTTCAATCCCCCTAGTGCAGAGATTGGAAGCCTATAGCCCTCCAGATATTGCTAGACTAGAGCCCTCATCATTGCTGACCATTTTCGATACTGACTGGGGTTGGTGGGTTTTGGAATCCCTCAACATCTCGTGTGCCACACATCCCCAAGCCCTGCCCTTGCCGAAGTGAAGCAGAATACATATTTAAAAAATAAAATGCATAAGTTTGCAGATGAAGCCAGAGACATCAGCATCGCTGAATGTATTTGGACACTGAATTAAAATTCACCAAAAACCTGGAAAGTCAGGCTCAGCAGCTTTGGGAATTCTGACCCACTCACCTGGTTATGGATGAACTGTGGGGTCCTCTTTCTCCCTACGGTGCCAGGTGACATAGGCTGACAGAATTAGGAGATAGTTTACATAAGCCGCTATAAAAGGAGTCATACAGGAGGGCATGGGGCACCAACTCAACCTCTCCAGAGTCATCAAGTTGGCTTGCATTGACACAAATCCCTTGGAGGTCAAGAGGGTCACCAACAGTGGAATTTTGTCACTAGTTTCTTTTATTGGCCTGCTCATCTCATATGGATTCATTCTCTACACAATCCACTCCAGTGTTCCCTCTGAAGGGACCACCAAGGCTGCCTCCACATGCACCTCTCACCTCATTGTGGTCACCATGTACTTTGGGCCCTGTTTCTTTATTTACCTGCCTCCATCAGCCCAGTTCATGATCGATAAAGTGTTTTCTGTCTTCCATATCTGTGTCACCCCCTTCCAAAACCCAACCAGCTATTCTTTGAAGAAGAAGGAGGTAAAGGCTGCAGTCAGAAGCCTTTCAACAAGGCTTTCCGCGCAGGTTTCCTCTCAAGGCCATCCCCACCATTAGACAGCATGAGGCAGCCACCTCTAGCAGCTGATTTTGGCTGTCTCAGAACAGTCAGTTATTTAATTCACTGTTTCAATGCATTTATACATGGTGGAAAAAGGAATAAGGAGAAGTGAATAAGGAGAGATTTTCCCCTCTCCTGTTGTATAACCCAGGCTCATTCAATGAAGCTGAAAAGAAAGTAATTCTTTATATTGCACACTTTGGAACAATAGACTTTGCTTGGGCCAAGTTCAGGAAAGACAGGCACAGATTGTCCCATTATGGGGTGGGATACGCAGAGTGATCTGGAATTTTCAGGGTTTGAGCGGTGGGTGGAAAGGTTGCGACAGTCTATTTCACCACCATGTTCCCTGCAGAAACTTCTGCTTAGCAGCTGGTTTGGGGGAGAATTTGATTCAGTTGGTTTCAGGGTGCTCCTATGAAAGCAGGACCCATCAGGATTCAATTCCTGTTCTCAGTTGGGAGTGGAGGAAGGGGACACATCATCTACTTTTTTAATACATGAAATAAGACAAAAATTATAAATCAAACTTTGATTGCTGTGCACAGATTTCATTTTTAGAATATGTGTGTGTTATGCTATAATATCATTCTTCCTTTATTCAAAATCAATTGCCTCTCCATATCCAGGGAGAGTTTTCTGTCTAAACAGCCACAGGTTCTCTGTACCTGCAGTTGCCAGTTTGTTACAGCAGGGATATTTAATTATTAATCACCCATCATTAACCCTATTAAAAACAGTTTAAAACCACATTAGACAATCGGGTTTCTAGGTCCTAGGCTGTACAGAGCTTTAGGCACCAGTACCTGGTGAAGTCATATGGGTAAAGGGGGCAGAAAATTGCACAAATATGAGGGCTTTGCGCAGTTCCATCACCCTCAACCTGGGGTGACCAACCAGTCAGGACTCAAGGTAATTTTGGGTGCAGGTAGAGCTAATGGGGTACCCAGAATACATCGCTCATTCGGTCCTTGGTGAGGCGCTACTTCACCCAATGCTTGAAGACTGGGATTGCACCTGTGGCGATCACACAGGGCCCCCGGACGTTTCACGGTCTATTGACCCTGTGCCACCACTGTGGTTCCTTTCTTCGCTGCCACCACCCCGCTTCTCATGGGGACACACGGAGTCCAGACAGTTGTTAACGTAAACAAATAATCAAGTTTATTATTTAGTGCAGGAATAAGCGTATGGTGTCGGTTTATTTTTCTTTTGTCAGTTTCTTAAATCTTAGTTCCTACAACTTCAAACTGAATTATTCCCAACTATCTATCTAACTCCCTAACAATTCCTCTCACTCCCTCACAATACAACCCAACCAACCCACTGCGTATTCCACCCTCTTCCTTCTCCAACCCCCAAGCCTCAACTCCCACCTGACAAACCTCAACTCCCAACTCCCAAACCTCAACTGCCCTTCAAAACCTCCCACTCTATCTTTTACTCCCCCCTTGCATTCTCACTGGCCAATCACATCACACCCATTTTAAGCCTTTCCTTGACCCATCCTAGGAGGCAAACGCCACAGCACCCAATGACTTAACCACCAAAAGTTTTGAAATTTTGCTACTAGGAAAGCAAAACCTACGGCCAATTTGTCTACAGGCAAATTCCTTCCCAGGTCTGAATATGGCAACCATAAGCAACCATAGTAAGGTCAGCAGGTAGAAGAAAAATAAAGTGGTTAAACGGAAGGACGCTTAGGGAGAAAAGCTATGTTACATAATGACCTGAAAAGGAAAATATATTTTACAAGCACACTAATTAATTGACCTGAATTGTGAATGGAAATAAAAAGGGAGGGTGGGAGGGTGTCACTCTTCACCCAGCCTTCCTGCGAGAGCCTCCTGCAAGCGTCCTTTTAAGCCTCACTGCCAGGCTAGATGAGACAGCAGCCAATAGCCACAGCCAGCAAGGCACTGCCCTCCAGGAGGCACCAGTGAGTGGCCCATTTATGGTGCCTTTTGGGTTGGAAAGACCCCTCCCTTTTGAGATCCAACAGCCAAGAATAATTCCCCTCCAAAGGCCAGCATATGTGTGTGCCTAGGCCATCGGGGAAGGAGGCTGAGAGTGAGGTTACGAAACTGTCACCTCGTGGGAAAATGGTGAGCAGCCATTATACTCATGCCACATGGCTGATGTGGTCTCCATTTTTTACAAGGTCTTCTATTCTGAACTTCAAACTTCAAAATTCACCAATACACCACTGGTCCCTTATTATCTGCTGAAAGGGAATTAAACACAACAGTTCTGAATCTGTCACAAACACATTTTCTTCTGTAATTCCACAGGGGTTCACAAGCACTGGATGAACAACTACACTCCTGCTTGGTTATTAACAGGGCTATAATTAAATGTGCTGCTTCTCAAAAAACCCTGTGGACTTTCAGTGGCCACTTGCAGAAGTAACATAAAAGATACCAAAATTAACCAGAATAATTTAAATAGGGGTGGGATCCACAAGTCTGATCTTACAGACTGCATCGCCTCAGGAAACGTTACTACCATTCAAATAGGGTGTGGGATCCACAAGTCTGATCTTACAGATTGCATCGCCTCAGGAAACGTTACTACCATTCAAATGATACAATTTTATCCTGGAGAAGTTAATTATAATATTGCTTGAGAAATCATGGGTTCCGTGTAGAACAAAGAGTTGGTTTTTTAGTGAGAATGGTGGTTTTAGTGTTCTTGCTGCTGGAACTGATTTCTTACAATGTATGTGAGGCTCACATAGCAAAATGCATCCTCCAAGGTCCACACAATCCACTTCACACGTATCATCAGCCAGGAGATTTCATCATTGGTGGCATTGTTTCCCATGGTGGCTTCATCTCCTCTCCAGCAGCCTTCACTGAGGAACCCCCACCAGCGCTGCCTGAAGAGCTTGTGTAAGAACTAAGCCACTCTTCCATTACAGCAGAGAAACGATCAAACCTAGAGTCACAGCCTGAGAGTAATGACTAAGGCTGCAATCCTCTACCCATTTACCTAAGAATAACAACTTTGCAAATCAGTGGGACATAGGCTGATGTAAAAATCCATAAGAATGTCTTGGGAATTAAGAGAATACTGAAGAAGCTCCCATTTCTCAATAGGAAAAATAAATATAAATGTATGAATGTTTGTGTGTCTGAGAGAACCATTTGATCAGCTAATTTTTATAGACCTTATCTGAACTAGAGTGTTAGTAAGAATGTATATTTGAAAAACCTGTTCTGAAGCTGAATATCCTTATGCTTTCATTTTTCTGAACTTAGACTAAGGTTTGTTTCAGCACTGCTTATTATGAAGTATAGAATTTAGTGAATTCCAACGACCATCACTGACTCATGAAAAAGAAGTAACTGCAGGGAGAGACCAGAGACTTTGTAAGTGTCAGAAAAAGACCTCAGACATGTAAGGGAAGTCATCCCATGGGCCCCACATTAGCAACCCCTACTCTAGATACTATTAACCTTAAAAGATTGGTACAAAAGTAACAACATGAATTTCAATAGGGACAAATGCACAAATCTAAGATGATGAACACTTGGCTTGTCAGTAGTACATGACAAAAAACTCAATGGATCTGCATCAACAGAAGTATAGTGTCCTGATTAAAGTAAGTAATAGTACACTCTGTTCTGCCTTGGTCACCTGGAGTACTGTGTCCAGTTCTGATCACCACAATTTAAGAAGGAGTTTGGTATGTTTAGCTATGATGAGAATGAGGGAGGAATGATAGACATTTTCAAATATCTCAAGGGCTGTCACCAGGAACACACTTGTTTTCTCTTGCTCCGGAGGATAGGACTCAAATTAGCTTCTTCAAGTTACAAGAGAGGAGATTTCAACTAAACATCAGGAAGAATTTTTCATTGATAAGAGCTGTTGAATAGTAGAATGGACTGTGAGTTAATCCGAATGAACACAATATAATTAATTGCTGTGCTGTTATGTAAAATGATAGATCTGCTGAAGTTCCTGCTGATACAGTTTGCAACTCTCATTCTAGGGTGGTGCCTAAGATTTACCAGCACAACATGGCCTTGGCATTTGCAGTCAAGGAGATCAACAAAGACCCTCACATCTTACCCAATATCACCTTGGGCTTCCACATATATGACAGCTATAAAAATGCAAGGAGCACATATCTCGCCACACTGCTGCTTGTATCCATGGTGAAGAAATTTGTCCCTAACTATATATGTGATGTTGAAAATAATCTGACTGGGGTCATTGGAGGACTTGATTCTGAAATTTCCTTTTATGTGGCCACTGTTTTGGATATCTTTAAGATTCCACAGGTAGGACACCTATGTACAATACCTTTATTAGCTTGCATAGAGGAAGAGGCAGGTTCCTCGGAATCAGTTCCGGGTGAATATGAAATTAGAAGGACAACCACGTACACCACCTTGAGATCCTTGGAAAATAAAGGTGGTACATAATTATAATATAAACAAACAAACATCAATAAGGGGAAATGTGCAATACCAGAAAAAATAGGTCACATCCCCCCCTCCCCGTCTTACACACACATCTAAAACACTGTTATCCCAAAGGCCAGTGATGGGGAAGTGGGCTTCTCCCTCATGAGCTGCTTTTTGGTTATGTAGTACTTTCTGCTTAGTTAGGAGGGTATTTGAATTGAATAACTGGGGTATAGGGGAAATTGCTTACAGGATAAAAGCTGACAGGTAGGTGCCAATAGTAAAATTAGTGATCAGGGCATCTCAAAAAAGCTGCTGGGGAAGAGGGGGAAAATTGCTTATAGCTAAAACAACTGACAGGTAGGTTCCAGTACCATAATTATTCTTCTTTATTGCACCAAACACAAAGAAGTTATGGAAAATCGAAGATAAAATCCAGTTCTGCAAGTGAAATAAGTGTTCATAAATAAAGTCTGAGAAGAATCAGCACAGTTTTGCTGTGTGATGGGGCATGTGCATCATGAAGAAGAAAGACAAAGCTCCAGAGAAGAAATATGAATCTGATCCAACTTGCAGTTTTGACAAAGTCAGATAATGTCTAGGTAATCTGCTGCTTGGGGCATGGTATGTTCCCCATTCAGTTTTATCCATTATACAAGACCTTGCCAAATTTTGTAACGAATCAAAAAATGTTCGGTTTTTTAAAAGTAAAATAGACACAATGCCCTGCTCCAGTCATCAAAGTGTTAACAAAATTTCCAAAACTAAAACTAAAACAGACACAGTCCCCTGTGAAAGGTCATCAAGTGAAAGGTTTAAAAATGAGAAAAGGGAGATGATCCCAGGTTTCAGCCCATCTGCATGTGTGTCTTTTGTAAAACTGAGAGAGAGGCATACAAACCCTAAAATGTTGGCAAAGGGCATATTTGACTAACAGGGTTCAGCACATAATGTATATGAATACTGTGAAAGGAATCTACTTTATCTCTTCTATTCTTCCATTTACTTTTTAGCTCATTTATGGCTCTGCTCCAGTGATGAATGATAAAAGCCCAGGGCTTCCCTTCTACCAGATGGCACCCTCAGAAGCCCTTCAGTATGAGGGAATTCTCTCTTTGCTTCTGCATTTCAGGTGGACGTGGATTGGAGTCATTGCAATGGACAATGAAAACAGAGAAAGATTTGTGCAAACCATTTTCCCAATGTTTACCAAGAGTGGTGTGTGTTTTGCATTCCTAGAAAGAATCCCCGATTTTAGTTTTATTTCTGAAATTAATGGCATGCTACAACAGGGGGCAATTATAAACCATAAAATTCTTAGCAGCAAAGCTAATGTTATGGTGGCAAATGGAGAATCTTATTCCATGGCAACTTTTAGATGGCTTCCATACCTATCAGAACAGGATGACATGATAAACAATATAAAAAGCAAAGTATGGATAACAACTGCCCAGATTGAGTTTGCTTCATTTGTCTTTCAAAGGAACTGGGATTCAAGAGTATTCAATGGTTATATAGCCTTTGAAATTCACTTTAGAAACCCACCAGGATTTTATCAGTATGTTTTGCACAGAAACCCTTCCAGCACAGATGGGGATGGTTTTATCAGGGACTTCTGGCAACAGGCCTTTGAATGTGTATTCCCAGATATGACCACAGACAAGGTGGAGGGGAATATTTGCACTGGAGAAGAGAAGCTGGAGAGCCTTCCTGGATCATTTTTTGAAATGAGCATGACAGGCCACAGTTACAGCATCCACAATGCTGTCTACGCCATGGCCCATGCTTTACATGCCATGTTGGCATCCAGACTCAGGCACAGAGGAATGGCGTACAGAGGGAGAGGGAAGAATCAGAATCCACGGTTTTGGCAGGTAATAGGCTGAACATCCTCAACTGGAAGAGACCTGTTATTCTCTGATAAAGTATGGGTTTCCAAATGTTGCTCATTGCTCTCAGAGAAAAAAAGGTTTTGTATGACAGAAGTTGGGAGGTCACTGAGATGCCACTGTATTCACAGAAAACAAGCAGCACTCATGGCCGAGAGAGATGTTCAGCATTCTCTCAATCCCATATACACCAAATCCTCCCTCAGAGCAGGTGCTCACACACCACTGTTGTGTCTCCTGAGATGAAGAGGGACAGAGGAAAAGTGGTGTGGGGCAGGGGAGATAAAGAAAGGTTGTAAATAAGGGGAGAGGGAAAGAGAGGGATGTGGGAGAGAGAAAATTGGTGGTCTCTCTATCCTTGGACCTGACTCTACTCACAGTTGACTGTATCACCACCCACCTCTTGTTCTAGGTCCTGCCCACAGGAGAAAAGATACCTCAGTCTTGTATTATAACTGCAGTCTTTTCCAAACAATTGCCTCTTCTGTATTCAATCTAGCTCCATCACTTTCTGAGAAGTATCTCATTTAACAATGCTGCAGGAGATGTGGTCTTCATCAACCAGAATGGAGAGGCAGCATCTAGCTTGGATATTGTCAATTGCATCATATTCTCCAACCAAAGTTTGCACAGAGTGAGAGTTGGGAGGATAGATCCACAGGCTCCTCCAGGCCAATCATTCATCCTTGATCAAGATGCCATAACATGGCACAGTTGGTTTAATGAGGTAGGGCCGAATTGTTAGATAATTCCAAAGAGATTCAATCTTGCATAAGCAATGATCATTCACCTGCATGTCTACTCACGGTCTTTTAAACTGCAAGTTACTATGTAGAACATGGCGAATGCATCCAAGTACTAGATTAAGAGCCAAAAGCTTGCTGCTAGAAGCCACTACAGGAGTAAAGGAAAATATTTTATTAAGGATGATACAAAACAGAACACAGAGCGCCTTCGTGCGAATATGGATGCTTTGATCTAGGTCAAATACCAGTTTTTCTATGAAAAGGCCTGGAGATAGGAGTGCAGGGTTTTTTCCCAGCCAATCAGGGCCTCTGCATTTATTTTGCCTGCACAAGAGGGTGTATGTGGTTGTAAAGGGAATTGGGGTTGCTTGTGCGTAAGTGGCTGCTGCTTTTGGCAACATTCCCTGGCTAAACTTTTCCCGTGGCTGTGTCAGTCACTGGCAGAATCCGTCAGTGGGCGTTTCCTGAACATCTTCCAACATAAAAGCTCTTTGTCACCAAGTCGTCGCCTAGCTTCCCTGCGCGGAAATTTTCTGCGCAGAGTGGGTGTGGCCAGCGGAGGTCCTGGGCTCTCCCCGCTGGTCTCTGTGGAAGAGTCTTGGAGCCATCTCTCCGACGTCCCTTCCGGCTCTCTATTCTTCCTGGTGTCACGCTGATCTCCTTCCTCCGAGGAAGTGTTCCCTCTGTCCCGGCTGGGCCCTTCTCCTGCATCGCTAGGGAGCCTCACCTTCACTCTTGGCTCCGATGGCAGTTCCCTGACATCCACCTCCCCCCCAGGACCCCCCTCACCTCCGGCCCGTTCCTTTGGCCCAAATTCCTCCCTCCCCTCTGACGGTGATGCGGGGAATCCCCGGAAGGAGCTATCCCCATCCTCTGAAGATTCAAACATTGCTCTCCACCTGCTGCTATCTCTGCTTACGGGGTAATCTTCCCAATCCGATTCCTCTCCTTCTGATACCTCTCCCCCCTCCTCTTCTGAGGCCGGAAATCCCATAAATTCTTCTTCATCATCTGTGGTGCCAAATTGTTCCTCCCAGAACCTCGCTATTGGTTTGGGCTTCCTTGGGAACCTGCTGTGAAACTCCCCACGGAGATACTCATCCCTGATGGTTTCCGTGGGAACCCAAGTGTTTTCCGACTCGGGCTCCCCCTCCCAAGCCACCAAATACTCCATCTGTCTCCCTCGCCATCTTGAATCGAGTATTTCCGCGGCTTGACTACTGAGTTCCCTCTCCTCTACCTGTGGATGTGTGGGGACCTCTCTCTCTCTCCCTGGAAATTCCAGTCCCTCCCTGTATGGTGAGAGTAAAGACCTATGGAACATCGGGTATAGTTTCATGCTGGTTGGCAACTTGAGCCTAAATGCCACAGGATTAACCTGCTGTGTTACCTTGAAAGCTCCCAGCCGCCTTGGCTGCAACTTCTTGCAACCTCCCTTGAACGGTAACCCTTGGGTTGACAACCACACCCGGTCCCCAACCCGTATGGTTTCCCCTTCCCTACGGTGCTTGTCTGCCTGCCTCTTGTACACTTCCTTGGCCCGTTCCACGTTCATCTTGAGTTGTTGGTGTAAGGCCTCCATTTCCTCCACAAACTGCTCTGCTGCCGGTACACTCCACCTCTCCTCCCCCTCCCCTGGGAAGGCCCTGGGGTGACACCCATAATTGGCCATGAACGGGCTCATTCCCGTGCACACATGTTCAGCGTTATTGTACGCAAAATCGGCCAGCGCTAGTTTCTCCACCCAATCGTTCTGCCTCTCGCTGACATAGCAGCGTAGGTATTGTTGGAGTATACTGTTCGCTCTTTCCGCTTGCCCGTTGGTCTCCGGGTGTCTGGCTGTCGAGAAGCTCACCTTGTCTTGCAGCAAGCTCATGAGCTTCCTCCAGAACCTGGAAGTAAATTGCCTTCCTCGGTCAGACAAAACCCTCAAGGGGGCGCCATGCAGCCTGAAGATGTGATCCACAAACAGCCTGGCAGTTTCCTCTGCCGTCACCGCATGCGAGCAAGCGATAAAATGGCACATTTTTGTTAACAGGTCTACAACAACCATGACGGCTGTTTTCCCCCTTGACTTGGGCAAATCGGTCATGAAATCTATGGATACCACCTCCCATGGTCTTCCTGGTGTGGGTAAGGGTTCCAGTAACCCTGCGGGCGCCGCCCTCTCCCCTTTCACTCGTTGGCAGCGGTCGCAACCCCGTACGTACTCCCGTACATCTTCCCTCACTCTTGGCCACCAGAACTGCCTGGTGACAAGCAACATGGTTTTGTGTTGACTGAAATGCCCCGCCGTCGGGTTATCATGGAGTTGTTTGAGTACCCTTCTCCTCAAGTCACTCCCTGGTACGTACAGTGCTCCCCTGTAATACAGTACTCCGTCCTTCTCCTCAAAACCCCCATGGTTTTCCCCTTCACCCCTGAGTTCCCTGATTTTGGTTTGGGCGAACCCGTCGTCCCTTGTCAGCCCGGCTAGTTCTCGTCTCCCCACCAACACTCCCCCACACACCCATTGGTTCTCGTGGATCACATGTCGGGCTTCTGGTGGTCCTTCTCCTTCCATGTACTCCGGCTTCCAGGAGAGGACGTCTGCTCTGACGTTTTCCTCTCCTGGCACATACCGAATCTCGAAGAAGAACTTGGAGAACTCCTGAGCCCATCGCACCTGTCGCTGGTTGAGCACCCGTGCAGTCCTCCAGTATTCCAAGTTCTTATGGTCCGTGCACACCTGGATCTTGTGCTGCGCCCCTATTAACAAATGTCTCCAGCGTCGAAAAGCTTCATAAATTGCAAGCAGTTCCCGATCATACACCGTGTAGTTTTGCTCCGACTTGCTCAACTTCCTCAAGAAAAAGGCGCACGGCCTCCAGCTGGACTGGTCTCCCGGCTGTAGCAGCACCGCCCCCACGGCTCGGTCTGACGCGTCTGTCTCCAGCCTCATTGGCTTCTGCAGATCCACGTGCAAGAGCTGCTCTTCTGAAGCGAACGCCCTCTTTAGCCTTTCAAAAGATTGCTGTGCCTCTTCTGTCCGGACGAACTTCCTTTTGCTACTGAGACAATCGGTGATGGGTGCGGTTAAGTGGGCGAAGTTCTTGATGAACTTCCGATAGAAATTCCCAAACCCCAGGAACCTCTGCACGTCCTTCTGGGTCTTGGGGGTCTTCCATTCCAGAACCGCCTGCACCTTGCCTGGGTCCATAGCTAGGCCCTTGTCCGACAACCTGTATCGCAGGAACTCGACCTCTCGGGCGTGGAATTGGCACTTCTCCAGTTTGACCCACAACTGGTGCTCCTGTAGCCTCTTTAGCACTTCCCGGACGTCTCTGACATGCTCCTCATTCTCCGAATAGATTAACACGTCATCTAAAAAGGCCACGCAATTCTTGTACAGCAGAGATCCCAACACGTGGTGCATGAAAGATTGAAAACAGGCTGAGCCTGATTGTAATCCAAAAGGCATAACTAAGTACTCAAAGGCCCCCAGAGGGGTGAACATGGTGGTTTTCCATTCATCCCCCTCCCTCATCCTAATCAAATTGTATGCTCCCCGGAGGTCCAGCTTGGTAAAAATCTTCCCCTTCCTCACCCTGGTTAAAATATCGTCAATCCTGGGCATTGGGAAGGTCACAGGTTCCGATACAAGGTTCAACACCCTGAAATCTATGACCAATCTGGGCTGTTTAGTGTCTTTTTTGTCCACAAAGAACACCGGACTGCCTCCCACCGCCCTTGATTCTCTTATGAAACCTCTTTTCAGGTTCTTGTCAATAAACTCCCGCAACTCCTGCATCTCTCTGTCTGACATGGCATACGGTTTACCGACTGGCAGCTGAGCTCCTGGGAGTAGGTTGATTTGACAGTCAAAGGGCCGATGGGGGGTAGTCTATCCGCTTCCTTCTCACTGAAGACCTCCTGCAGGTCAGCGTATTGCGGTGGTACCTTCCCCCTTTCCCCCACTGCCACCCCTGCCACCCCGGCTACGGCCATCCTCGGGGTTCCCCCCCCCCCCGTGACAGTGTTCCATGCAGTGAGCTGACCCAAAAGTAACTGTCCGCTGGTGCCATGCCACCACTGGATCATGTAGTGCCAGCCAGCTCATGCCCAGTATGATTGGCGGTCCTGCCAGTGTGGCTACGTGGAAGGCAATGGTTTCTGTGTGTCTGGAAACTCTCATTCTCATGGGGGGAGTCTGGTGCGTCACTTCTCCTCCCAGGAGTTCTCTGCCATCAATGGTCGTTACTTCTAAGGGACACTCTAGAGGCAGAAGGTGGAGCTGGTGCTCCAGCGCGAAATCCTTGCAAAAAAAATTGCAAGAACTGCCGGAATCCAGCAGTGCCTTCACCTTGATTGGGTGCCCATTAGGGAGTTCTAGTACCACCTCTATGGCTATGGCTGCTTTGGGGGGGGGGTCTGGCTTGGGCACTTTTACTGGTTGCTGGCCTGGCTGCTGTGCCCACTGATCGGCAACCAAGCGTTGGCTTTTCCCTGTTCCTTATCTCCCTCCTCCTCACAGCCAGCAGCCCCCACCATTCCTTGCCATGCCTTCCTCTGAGGGCAGACCCTGGCAAAATGTCCTGGCTGTTGGCAGAGGAAACACTTCTTGGCTGTTTTCCCCTCCTTTCCCTCCTTCTTTCGAACTTCACCGGAGTTTGGAACCCCGCGCGTGCGCGCTCCTCCAATCTCCATTGGTTCCACTGGCTGGGAAGGCTGCTCCGGTATTTCAGGAATGCGGTTGTCATGCCAACACTCTCCCCTCCCGTCCCGCTTCTCTAGAGCGTGCGCTTATTGCCGTACTCCTATCGCAAGCACAGCTTTAGTCAGTTGATCCATCGATTGAGGGCAGGGCGCGCGGGAAAGTTCATCCTTCACCGAGGGGGATAAGCCTTCCTCAAAAAGCATTTGCACGGGTTCCGAACCCAGTTCCCACCTAAGTCTGTGGATCAGCATCACAAAACGCGACCAGTACTCTCTAACTGACTGGCCCCCCTGCTTGCACTCCATCAGTTCCCTGCGCATCACACTCTGTTCCACTTCACTTGAGAACATGGTATCCATGGCGCCAAAAAATTTCCTAATGTCCTTTAGGGCAGCATTCTGCGTTGTCATTAATGGCCGGATCCATTCTCTGGCCGTGTCCTGAAGGTGTCCGATAACATAAGCCACCCTCTCCCCGTCATCAGCAAAATCATCATACTGCAGTTCCAGCACGTACTGTACCTCCGTCCTGAATGCATTATAATCTCGGGGGTTTTCCCCAAACTTGTGCACCAGTCCCGGTACCTTCCTTGAGATGGGCGTGGGCTTCCCCTGGGCATCTTGAGTCCGCCTTTCATCTAGCCGCGCCGCTAACAGAGCCACTTGCCGTTCCAAATCTCGGTTTCTCTCCTCCAGATTTGGCGCTGCCACTGCTCCCTCTCCGGCGCCTGCTCCTCCTGTTTGACTCATGATGCTGCCTGTCTTGTCGTTGTGCACAAGCAACGTCAAAGATTGACGGATTGCTGTAAAGGAATTGGGGTTGCTTGTGCATAAGTGGCCGCTGTTTTTGGCAACGTTCCCTGGCTAAACTTTTCCCTGGCTGAACAGCACTTTCTCCGTGGCTGTGTCAGTCACTGGCAGAATCCGTCAGTGGGCGTTTCCTGAACTTCTTCCAACATAAAAGCTCTTTGTCACCAAGTCGTCGCCTAGCTTCCCTGTGCGGAAGTTTTCTGCGCAGAGTGGGTGTGGCCAGCGGAGGTCCTGGGCTCTCCCCGCTGGTCTCTGTGGAAGAGTCTTGGAGCCATCTCTCTGACGTCCCTTCCGGCTCTCTATTCTTCCTGGTGTCACGCTGATCTCCTTCCTCCGAGGAAGTGTTCCCTCTGTCCCGGCTGGGCCCTTCTCCTGCATCGCTAGGGAGCCTCACCTCCACTCTTGGCTCCAATGGCAGTTCCCTGACAGTGGTGAAAGACCAGGAAACTATGAAATGGATGATCTCTTTGACCTTGAAGCAATCTTACATCAGAGAGTGCACATAAGTGGTTGGTTGGAGTAACTAATGGGTTTTCCTTTCCTCTGGAAGACTGCAATGTGAATTTTAAGTAAAAATAGAAACTATATTAATATAAACATAAGAATTAGGATATCTTTACATTTACAAAATACTGATTTTAAAGTGAGTTAAAGAGGATGCATTAATAGATAAGCCCAAGATTTCACCTTTCTTGCTAAAAGGTGGAGGAATGAGCTGGTTGGGAAAGGGAGGTATAATAATACCAGAGGACGAAAATGGGAACCGACAGCAGCAGGTGCAGGAGACCGCTAGTCTTCTAAGTTCATAAGTGGAAGAGGAGGAAGCAGGAGAAGTGGTGAAGATTGAGAGAGTGAAGGAGAGAGCTGAGAAGAAAGGTGTAAAGAGCAAGTGACTGGGCATTAGGAATGTATACATTAGTCTTTAAGAGTTATCTTCTTAAAGTTTAAAAAAGAGTTACCTTCTGCTTTTTCATTTATGGTATAGACTCAGCCTCTTTCTGTCTGTACTGAGAGATGTCTTCCAGGATCCAGCAAGAAAGTGAAGGAGGGACAACCACCTTGCTGCTACGATTGCATCCCATGTGCAGAGGGGAAGATTGCAAACCAGGAGGGTAAGAGAAATAAATAGATTAAATAGATCCAGACTCAGCAGTAATAATTGAAAGGTGTTGTAAGTATAGCTGAGTTTACGTTTCAAAATAGATAATCTACTGTATGCATTATCCTGCCTCTTTGTGATCATTGCCTTTCAGTGGTACCTCAGATTACATACGCTTCAGGTTACACACTCCGCTAACCCAGAAATAGTGCTTCAGGTTAAGAACTTTGCTTCAGGATAAGAACAGAAATTGGGCTCTGGCGGCGCGGCAGCAGCAGGAGGCCCCATTAGCTAAAGTGGTGCTTCAGATTAAGAACAGCTTCAGGTTAAGAACGGACTTCAGGAACGAATTAAGTACTTAACCTGAGGTACCACTGTAGTTTAAATATGCCAATCAAATGACAATGACTATGCATTGAGAGTAATTGGATGGTATGTGGTTCAAATCATATCTAGAGGGGGCTATGTAACTCCTTCTGACTTACACAGGCTGCATCAAGGATAGTGTGAATAAACATTTAGATGTTAGTGGCACTGGCTGTGGCACCACACAGCTCTGAACCAATTTAAATCAGTAATAGCACTTTGCAGAGCACCAGACAGTACTAGATATGTGTTTTGATTTAAAGAGAGCTCTTTTCTTCTCAGACAGAAAGTAAACATTTCAGAAAGTTGACATGATATGAGCTAATTTCTTTATTTCCCCCCAGATATGAATAACTGCCATAAATGCCCAGACAAAGACTATCCAAGCAGAAACCGGGATGCATGTCTACCGAAGGATATAAGCTTCTTGTCTTATGAAGAACCTTTGGGCATCAGTTTAGCCTGCTTCTCTCTTTTCCTTTCCCTGATCACAGTTCTGCTACTAGGTATATTTATGAAGCACCACAACACACCCATTGTCATTGCAAACAACCGAAACCTCACCTACACTCTCCTCATCTCTCTCCTGCTCTGCTTCCTGTGTGCATTGCTTTTCATTGGCCGACCTGAGAAGCTGACATGCCTCTTCCGACAAACAGCTTTTGGCATCATCTTCTCAACTGCTGTTTCTTGTGTCCTAGCAAAAACCTTCACAGTGGTTTTGGCCTTCATGGCTACAAAACCAGAATCCAGGATGAGGAAAAGGGTGGGGAAAGGACTAGGCCACTTCATTCTCCTTTCCTGTTTCATAGTTCAAGCAGGAATATGTACTGTGTGGCTGGCAACCTCTCCCCCATACCCAGATGTGGACATGCATTCAATGACAGAACAAATTATACTAGAATGTAATGAAGGGTCTGTGGCCATGTTTTACTGTGTCCTCATCTACATGAGCTGCCTGGCCACTGTAAGTTTTGCTGTGGCTTTCCTCGCCAGGAAGTTACCAGACAGTTTCAACGAAGCCAAGTTTATCACCTTCAGCATGTTGGTCTTCTGCAGTGTTTGGCTGTCCTTTATTCCCTCCTACCTGAGCACCAAGGGAAAATATATGGTAGCTGTGGAGATCTTCTCCATCTTAGCCTCTGGTGGTGGGTTTCTGGGTTGCATCTTTTCTCCCAAATGTTACATAATCGTTATGAGGCCTGAGCTGAACAATAGAGAACAGCTAATAAGGAAGAAAAATTAAAGAAATAATAAACCTGTCCTTTGCTGTATTTTGTGCTTTTCTCTGTACAGAATATAATTTTTTCTAGACTCCAAATTTTCATAGTTGAAAATTCATTTGTAAAATTGATTTATTTGCTTTAAGGAAAACAATGATCCCTTTACACATACATTATTCTGTAGTAGCATTTGTTGACAAGAAGACTCAGAGCAATTTTTGTCAAAATATGCATGTAAGCAAATCTGTATCTGGCCTTAAATCTTTCTTTTTTTGTTCAATTTTTAAATTAATTTTCTATTACAAAACTCCAATACACACCATATTATATGAATACCAAATAGCAATACCTATTCAAATACAATTCAATTACATAGCCAGTTATAAAGTTTATGTGCCCCCCCTCTACTTCAAGGTCTGATTCCCTTCAATTACAGACATGTAAGAGGATCTTCTTGAATCAGGCTAATGGCCCATCTCGGCCAGCAGCCTGTACTCACCCTGACCAACCAGATGCATGTGGGAAACCTACAAGCAGTACCCAAGAGCAAATGTACCATCCCAACCACTGTTTCCTGTGGCAGTGAGTTCCATAGTTAATCAATGTACTGTAAGCTAATATACTCCCCATTGAATTAGGTTTTCCCCCACCAAGATTTTATCAGAATCAGGTCTCCTTGGAGAAATTAAGAGAACCAGATAAGAAAATGTGGAAGAATTTTGCCCTGGTCCTTGGAAAAGATGGCAACAAAGAATCAAGCAGACCTCACTGGGCAAGGCATTCAACAGATGGGAAGCCACAACTGAAAAGTTTTATTTCACCAACACACGTGATGGATCAGAACACACTATTCTTAATAATATACGTCCCTGGATTGGGCAGGGGCAAAAACTCACCAGATATCTGCAGGGCTTTCCCTCGCACACCTCACCATTCAATTTAGAGCCTGATTTGGTGATTCAAATCCTCCTCTCTTCTTTCAGACAGAATCAGTGTGGACTAGATTTCATTTAGAACCCTGAATTCAAATTGAGATTTGGAAACCAAACCTTCAGAAATCCCTTTGACATGAATAGAGAAACCAAAGTGCCAAACTTTTCACATAGGTTCATGGAATTGGAATTTGAAGACATGGTAAACCCTCTAGAGTGTGATGGCCTGGGATTCCGATTCAGAGGATGAACCAGAGGAATCCCAGCCTGCACAGGAGTCCCCGCCTCCAGGGCCGGCTGAACTGGGGCAAGGCCTAGATGCTGAAGAGCCTGCACCTGTGGCAGAGCACCAGGAGCTGGCAGGTGAAACCCTTCTGGCCCCAGAGGGGCTTGAGGACTTAGTGGCTACAGGTGAGCCTCCTCCAGGGCCCAGTAACCCTTCAGCCTCTCCTGATCTGCAGAGGCTTAGGGCAGAGAGGCGAAGGGAACTGGTTGCTCCCAGGAGGAGTGCTCGCCTTAAGGCCAGAGGAGGCGGGGCTCCTGGGGGCCGGGACCGCCCCTGGCCTTAGAAGAGGATAAAAGCCCAGTCAGCCCGGTCCCAGGTTGTGGGAGCAACGTCGTTGTTGGCTTCGGACCTTCCTGTGTTCCTGATCCCTGCTCGGCCTCCTGTTCCTGAACATCCGGTGCTCCTGTTCCCTGCTCGGCCTCCTGTTCCTGACCATCAAGTGTTCCTGTTCCCTGCTCGGCCTCCTGTTCCAGCGTTCCTGTTCCCCGCCCGGCTCTCCGCCTCGGACCTCGCCCCTCTTCGTGTGGACTCTGCTTACGCCCACGGTACCTTACCCCCGGGACCAGCACATAGAGACTAATAACACTACCAAATTGCAAGAACATCTCTGTGTGTCTATGTGTGTGCTCATCAAATTATTCCATTAATTAAAACACGCAAGAAAGTGGGTTGGCAGCTGTCAGGACTGCCGCTAGGTCCCAGCTCACAGAGGACCAACGCCCAGTGGATGTTATATACAAAAGTCTTTATTAAAGTTTAGTTTCCATTTCCAAGCTCTGGGCGCGCAGACCCACGTCTCGACGCTAGACCGGCTAAGTCCCCTCTGACTCACTGCTCCACCCACACCAGTTTAAGATTCTAGCCCGGCTCCACCTCCTACGCTGTTCTTTCCTTCGCTGGGTCCTTCTGCCCTCTGGGGTTCCCTCCTTCCTGGACTCCTCTGACGCTGAGCCTCCTGAGTCTTGCCCCTCCCTCCAGCGGGCTTTAGGACCTGGCTCCCTTCCCGGGCTCCCCGCTGTGCCGTGCTCCTGTACATTTGAACTTGGCGCGCGCGCCCAGCCGGTGACTTTCCTTCTGACCGTTTCCCCGCTTCCTGATGTGGGCGTTGCCAAACCTGACTCCTCTCCTCCCTCTGGTGGTGAGGACACTGGTCCCGACTCCTGGGACTCCCCCTCCCCACTGCGCTCTGGTGGAGACGCTGGTCCTGATCTCCAACTGCTGCTCAGGGACTCCCCGCTGGCCCCTTCCTCCTGGGGCTTCCCCCCTGGAGCCCCCCTCGCTCTGGCCACCGGCGCTCCCTTCTGTGAGTCCTCCGATTCGCTAGAGAGGCTTGTGGAATAACTCTGGCCACTGTCACTGCCTGCGCCCCCCCTCGTACTCCTCCTCCTCACTCTCCATTTGCTCCCCCTCCTGTGTCTCTCCTTCTGAACCCCTGACAGCAGCTAATCAGCCTGAGCAGCAGCAGGTGACATTGAAAGTATGCACAATGGTGGGCTTCTAAGAGAGAAACATGGCAGACCAAACAGCTTTTGTGGCAGTCTGCCAACAGTGATTGTTACATGGTGATTGATGATAGCCAGCCATAAATCTTTGCTATCAAATCCACTCTGGAGAAATTGGTAAACAGGGGGTTAACATCTGGTGCTCTGAAAAAGCTGTTTTCTATGTTGGGACTCCAAGAATCACAGAATTGTAGAGCTGGAAAATACCCCAGAGGTTTTGTAGTCCAATGGCCTGCAAAGCAGGAATCCTTTGCCCAATGTGGGGCTTGAACCCATGACCTTGAGATGAAGAGTCCCATCTCTATTGATATTGTGAAACCAGGACCTGCTCCTGGGAATCGTAACAGGGTTAATCAACTTAAGAGTCGGAAGACGGAATCAACATTTTGCCCCCAAACCACATAGTAACCCTGGTGGGTATGGTGCATGGAAAAGCCTCTCTGAGATGGTTATAATGTACAACTGAGAGAACTGAAAGTCTTTTCTCCATGTGACAATGGAAATTTACATTTGGTGTGAGCTGCCAAGAAAACACAAGTAACTTTGTCACTTCATATTTCCTCCTTGGGAATGGAATGTGTTTAATTTGATAAGAAATGATGCTGTGGAGATCTTAAGGTAAAGACAGGAGATGTAATGAGACTGAATTCTTAATAAGATCAAAAACATCCAGTATGGGAAGTATATTGTTGGACATTCCACTGACTGTTGGCATACTTCAGCAAATGTTTGATGAGCAGATAAAAGTGATTAGATCTAATGATGCTGAATAGAGAATGCAACTAAACCAGGGATTAATGAGATTGAAAGTGGAATCAAAGAGGACAGAGAAACTTCAGCATGCTTGTGCATGCCCATAATGGACCTCAGCTTTCTAGATGCCAGGCTTAACCTCTGAATTTATTCCTTCCATACAGCGCTGAATGGCACAGAGCCACTGCTCTCTCCCAATTTCAACCTTAAGCCAAAGCCTAGGTTGCCAGCTGGTACTCACCTATCAGGGAGAATGCCCCATTAAACCTTAAAACACTTATTTTTGAGTAGACATCTATACTAATTTACAGCAAGCTAACAATGCTTATTAATGAGTGTGTGTAAGATTATGCTCCCCTTGCAGAAAATACAGGTATTCAAGTAGAGACAGGAATGGAGAAAAGTAGGACTCATAATAATAATAATGATAGTAAAAAGTTTATTATTTATACCCGAACCATCTGGCTGGGTTTTCCCAGCCACTATGGACGGCTTACAGCATACAGTATATATATAAAAATAGTAAAACATGGCTATTTGTTTTGTTGTTATCTGCTTTCAATCTACATAGAGCAGGGATGGGAAGCCTATAGCCCTCCAGATATTGCTAGACTACAGCCGTCATCATTGCTGATCATTTTTCATACTGGCTGGAGTTGGCTGGTTTTGGAATCCATCAACATCTGGAGTGCCACACATCTCCAACCCTTGCCCTAGTGGAAGTAAAACAGAATACATATTTAAAAAATAAAATGCATGTTTGCAGAAGAAGTCAGAGATATCAGAATCACTGAATGAAGGTGGACACTGAATTAAAATCTGCCAAAAGGCTGAAACATCAGGTTCAGCAATTTTGGGAATCATCACCACCCTCAGCTGTGTCTGGATGAAGTGTGGGGTCTGAGAGATTTCAAGAATACTCTTTCTCCCTAAGGTTCTAGCTCACAGAGGCTGAAAGAATCAAGAGAGACATTTCACAAGGTTCTGTAAAAGGAGTCATACAGGAGGACCTGGAGCACCAACTCAACCTCTCCAGAATCACAGGGGCATTGGCCCTTGAGGGTTTGAGCAAACATGCATTCCCAAGGCACAGGGGAAGGAGGCTGAGAGGTCATCCCCCAGAATAGCCATGAACGGCCATTGCACTCATGTCACATGGCTGGTGTGAATCCAGATCCACTCAGCCAAATTCCAAGATGCTGACTACACCATGCTACATTTTGGAGTCTCCATTGGCTACAAGGTCTTCTAACTTCTAATTTTACCTATACACCACTGGTCTATTATTATGTAATGAAAGGAAATTAAAATAACAGTTCTGAATATTTTCTTCAGCAATTTTCTTCTACAATTCCACAGGGAATCCCAAGCATTGGATGAACAACTACACTCCTGCTTGGTTATTAACAAGGCTATAATTAAATCTACTGCTTCTCAAAAATCCCTGTGTATTTTCTCTGGCCACTGGCAACATAACACAAAGGATACTATAACTTAACCAGAATTATTTAAATAGTGTCTGGGATCAGCAAGTCTAATTTTGGATACTCCCAGATTGTGTCCTCTCAGGAAATTAATCTACCATTTAAAGGAGACAATTTTTATCTTGGAGAAACCTATTCTAGTATTGCCAGAAAAACCATAGTTTCTGCATAAAACAAAGAGTTGCCCTTGTATTAAGGATGGTGGTTTTAGTGTTCTTGCTGCTGGAACTGATTTCTTACAATGTATGTCTGGCTCACATAGCAAAATGCAGGCTCCAAGGTCCACACCATCCACTTCACATGTATCATCAGCCAGGAGATTTTATCATTGGTGGCATTGTTTTCCATGGTGGCTTCATCGCCTCTCCAGCAACATTCACTGAGGAACCCCCACCAGCTCTGCCTGAAGAGCTTGTGTAAGAACTAAGCCACTCATTTATTACATCCATGTAATGAGCAAACCTCTAGTTGCAGCCTCAGAATACTGACTGAGACTGCAAACCTTTACACTTTATCTGGGGAAATCCACTTTAGGTATGAATGGGATTCTGCTGTTGCAAAAAAATTGGAACGAGTGTATTTTGAATTAAGAGAATACAGGAGAAATTCCCATTTCTGGATAGAGAAATGAATATAAATGTATTGAAATATATGCATGTTTGTGTGTCTGGGACAGTCCTTTTCAACAGCAAATTTTGATAGACTTTATCTGAACTACTAGAGTGTTAATAAGAATGAATTTTTAAAAACCTGTTCTGAAACTGAAGGTTCCTATGCTTTCATTTTCTGAACTTAGACTAAAGTTTGTTTCAGCACTGAAAGGTACTTATTATGAAATATAGAATTTAGTGAATACCAACGACCATCACTGACTCATGAAAATGAAGTCACTGCAGAGACCAGAGAGACCAGAGACTTTGTAAGTGTCAGAAAAAGACCTCAGACATGTAAGGGAAGACATCTCATGAGCCCCACATTAGCAACCCCCTACTCTAGATACTATTAATCTTAAAAGATTGGTACAAACATGAATTTCAATAGGGGAAAATGTGCAAATCGAAGATGAGGAACACTCGGCTTGCCAGTAGTTCATGTGGAAAGGTTCAAGGGATCTGCATCAACAGAAGTATAGTGTCCTGATCAAAGGAAGTAATAGTACTGCTCTATTCTACCTTGGTTACATGGAGTCCTGTATCCAGTTCTGATCCCCACAATTTAAGAAGGATATGTATTAGCATGTTGAAACATGTGCAGGGGAGAACAGATATCATGTGGAAACCAAGACTTATGAGGAACAGTTAGGGCATTTGGTATGTTTAGCTATGATGAGACTGAGGGGAGGAATGGTAGCCATTTTCAAATATCTCAAGGGCTGTGACCAAGAAGATGGAACATGCTTGTTTTCTCTTGCACCGGAGGTTAGGACAAAAATTAGCTTTTTCAAGTTATAAGAGAGGAGATTTCAACTAAACATCAGAGAGAACCTTCTATTGATAAGTGCTATTCAATAGTAGAATGGATTTAGAGTTAACCCCACTGAACTCAATATAATTAACAACTGTGTAGGTGTGTAAAAGGATACATCTGTTGAAGTTTCTGCTGATACAGTTTGCAACTCTCATTCAAGGGTGGTGCCTAAGGGTTACCAGCACATCGTGGCCTTGGCATTTGCAGTCAAGGAGATCAATGAAGACCCTCACATCCTACCCAATATCACCTTTGGGTTCCACTTATATGACAGCTATATCAGTGCAAGGAGCACATATCTTGCCACACTGCTGCTTTTATCCATGGTGAAGAAATTTGTCCCTAACTATATATGTGATGTTGAAAATAATCTGACTGGGGTCATTGGGGGACTGGATTCTGAAATCTCCTTTTATGTGGCCACTGTTTTGGATATCTATAAGATTCCGCAGGTAGGACACCTATGTACAATACCTCTATTAGCTTGCATAGAGGAATAGGCAGGTTCCTCAGCATAGGTTCCGGGTCAATATGAAATTGGAAGGACAACCATGTACACCACCTTGAGTTCCTTTGAAAAGAAAGGTGGTACATAATTGTAATATAAGCAAACAAACAGATAGACAGACAAACCTGAATAAAGGGGAAGGTTGCAATACCTAAAAATAAAATAAAATGTAACTCTCCCCTGTCTTACACACACATTTAGATCACTTACAGTATATAACAAAGGCCACTGATGGGAGAGTGTCTTCTCTCTCACCAACAGTTTTCGTTATGCATCATTTTCTGCTTAGTTAGGAGGGTATCTGAATTGAGCTGCTGAGGAAAAGGGGGGATTGCTTACAGGATAAAATCAATAAGATTTTATGTGCCAGTGGAAAAATTAGTGATCAGAGCTCGTCAAATAAAGCTGCTGAGGAAGTAGGGGAATTGCTTACAGCTAAAAAAAATTTATAGGTAGGCGCCAGTACAATAAATATTCCACTTTAGCACACCCAACATAATGAAAGACACAGAGAGGTTATGGGAAATTGCAGATAGAATCCAGTTCCACAGGAGAACAGTAATAGTATTTAGCAGCTGATTCACAAGTGAAATGAATGTTCATAAATAAAGTCTGAGAAGAATCTGCACAGTTTTGCTGTGTGATGGGGCATGTGCATCTGACCCCAGAGAAGAAATGCGCATCTGACCCATGTTGCAATTCTGACAAAACCAGATAATATCTAAGGAATCTGCTGTTGGGGGCATTCAGAAAAAGATTCATGATAATAATAAAAAAAACCAGACACAGTTCCCTCTCCATTCATCAAATCAAGGTTTCCAAACCACAGATGGGAGATGATCCCAGTTTTCAGCCCATCTGCATGTGTTCTGTATAACTGAGAGAGATGCACCAAATCCTGAAATGTTGGCAAAGGGCATATTTGACTAAAAGGGTTCACATCCTAATGTATATGAATACTGTGAAAGGAAATCTACATTGTCTCTTCTATTCTTTCATTTACTTTTTAGCTCATTTATGGCTCTGCTCCGGTGATGAATGATAAAAGCCCAGGGCTTCCCTTCTACCAGATGGCAGCCTCAGAAGCCCTTCAGTATGAGGGAATTCTCTCTTTGCTTCTGCATTTCAGGCGGACGTGGATTGGAGTCATTGCAACGGACAATGAGAATGGAGAAAGATTTGTGCAAACCATCTCTCCAATATTTACCAAGAGTGGTGTCTGCTTTGCATTCCTAGAAAGAATCCCCACTTTAAGTTTTATTTCTGAAATAAATGGCATGCTAGAACAGGGGGCAAGTATAAATCATAAAATTTTTAGCAGCACAGCTAATATAATAGTTGCCTATGGAGAATCTTATTCCATGGCAACTTTGAGATGGCTTCCATACCTATCAGTGCATGATGACATGACATACAATATAAAAAGTAAAGTATGGATAATAACAGCCCAAGTTGGGTTCAATTCATTAGTCATTCAAAGGAACTGGGATTCAGGAATATTCAATGGTGCTATATCTTTTGAAATTCACTTCAGAAACCCACCAGAATTTCATCAGTATGTTGTGCACAGAAACCCTTCCAGCACAGATGGGGACGGTTTTATCATGGACTTCTGGCAACAGGCTTTTGAATGTGTATTCCCAGATATCATTTCAGACAAGGTGGAGGGGAATATTTGCACCAGAGAAGAGAAGTTGGAGAGCCTTCCCGGATCATTTTTTGAAATGAGCATGACAGGCCACAGTTACAGCATTCACTGTGCTGTATATGCCATGGCCCATGCTTTACATGCCATGTCCACATCCAGACTCAGGAACAGATGAATGGCATACAGAGGGAGAGAGAAGAATCCGAATCCACAGTTTTGGCAGGTAATAGGCTAAACATCCTCAACTGGAAGAGGCCTGTTATTCCCCCACAAGGTATGGGTTTCTAAAATGTTGTCAATTTGCTCATTCATCTCAGACAAGGAAAATCACTTCCATGGGAGAAGTTTGGAGACCACTGGGATGCCACTGCATTCACAGATAAGAGGCAGTGCTAATGGTCAAGAGAGATGTTCAGCATTCTCTCTATCCGACATACACAAAATCCTCCCTCAGAGCAGGTGGTTGCACACGACTGTGGTGTCTCCTGAAATGAAGAGGGACAGAGGAAAAGAGGTGTGGGGCGGGGGAGATAAAGAAAGGTTGTAAAAAAGGGGAGAGGGATAGAGGGGGATGTGGGAGAGAGAAAATTGGTGGTCTCTCCATCCTTGGACCTGACTCCACTCACAGTTGACTGTATCACCACCCACCACTTGCTGTAGGTCCTGCCCACAGGATAAAGATACCTTAGCCATGTATTAGAATTGCAGCCTTTTACAAACATGCTTTTTCTGTTTTCAATCTAGCTCCATCACTTTCTGAGAAGTATCTCATTTAACAATACGGCTGGAGATGTGGTCTTTATCAACCAGCATGGCGAGGTGGTATCTAGCTTGAATATTGTCAATTGGATTATATTCAACAACCAAAGTTTGCAAAGAGTGAGTGTTGGGAAGATAGATCCACAGGCTTCTCCAGACCAATCATTCATCCTTGATGAAGATGCCATAACATGGAACAGTTGGTTTAATCAGGTAGGGCCAAATTGTTAGATAATTCCAAGGAGATTCAGTCTTGCATAAGCAATGAATATTCACCTGCATGTCTACTCATTGTCTCTTAAAATACATGTCACTGTGTAGAATATGACCAAAGCATCCAAGTACCACATTAAGAGCCAAAAGCTTACTGCTAGATGTCACTCAAGGAATAAAGGCAAATATTTTATTTTATTTTATTTATAAATATTTTATAAATATTTCTTAACAATGATAAAATACTGATTTTTAACTGAAGAAAAGAGGATAGATAAGCCCCAACATTTTGCCTTTCTTGCTAAATGTGGGGAACTGCTATGTAATCACAACACCTACACATCCCAGAACAATAGAGGGAGTATGACATCACTTCAACCATTACTACTACTAAAAAAAATGTGCCATTCTACATATTGCTGAAAGGCTGACTCAGTTTAGTAACATAGAGAGGGGCCCCGGAACATGAAGATTTCCAAACTCATTGTTCTCTTGCTGATCCTTCTGCTATTTCATTTACGGAATAGACTCAGCCTCTTTCTCTCTGTACTGAGAGATGTCTTCCAGGATCCAGCAAGAAAGTGAAGGAGGGACAGCCACCTTGCTGCTACGATTGCATCCCATGTGCAGAGGGGAAGATTGCAATACAGGATGGTAGGAGAAATAGACACAGCACTAATAATTGAAAGATATTGTAAGGAGGGCTGAATTTTCTTTTCAAAAGAGATAATCTATTGTGTCTGTGATCCTGCCTCTTTGTGATCATTGCCTTCAAGATAGTCTAAATATGCCAATCAAATGAGAATGACCATGCATTGAGAGTAGTTGGATGGTATGTGGTTCAAAGCATTTCTTCTTCTTCTTCTTCTTCTTCTTCTTCTTCTTCTTCTTCTGCTTCTGCTTCTGCTTCTGCTTCTGCTTCTGCTTCTGCTTCTGCTTCTGCTTCTGCTTCTTCGATCACTCATAGCCGAGTAAGATTATCTTCCATAAACACAGTTTTAACAATGAGTCTGTAAGTGACTGTGGAGGCCAATTCTGAATCCACATGTCCTTCCACAGTGGGGACATTGGTTTCCAGATGAGAATTTATCATGGTGTGGATTTGCCAAACGTGCCTCTTTGCACGTTTCTACGTTGCATTCTGAGCATATCTAGAGGGGCCCTTGGCATTCCTTCTGACTCACACGGGCTGCACCCAGGCTAGTGTGAACAAACATTCAGATGGCAATGGCCCTGGCTGTGGCACTTACAGGACCACATAGCCCTGAACCAATTAAATTCAAGAATACTGTAGTAACTAAATACAATGCTACCTCGGGTTAAGAAGAAGAAGAAGAAGAAGAAGAAGAAGAAGAAGAAGAGGAGGAGGAGGAGGAGGAGGAGGAGGAGGAGTTTGGATTTGATATCCCGCCTTTCACTCCCCTTCAGGAGTCTCAAAGCGGCTAACAATCTCCTTTCCCTTCCTCCCCCACAAAAAACACTCTGTGAGGTGAGTGGGGCTGAGAGACTTCAAAGAAGTGTGACTGGCCCAAGGTCACCCAGCAGCTGCATGTGGAGGAGCGGAGACGCGAACCCGGTTCCCCAGATTACGAGACTACCGCTCTTAACCACTACACCACACTGGCTCTCGAACTTAATTAGTTTTTGAGGTCCGTTCTTAACCTGAAACTGTTCTGAACCTCAGGTACCACTTTAGCCTCCCACTGCTGCCATGCTGCCGCTGCTGTGTGATTTCTGTTCTCATCCTGAAGCAAAGTTCTTAACCTGAGGTACTATTTCTGGGTTGGCGGAGTCTGTAACCTGAAGCTTCTATAACCCGAGGTACTACTGTACAGAGAATCATACCATATATGGTTTTGACATACTGAGCATGCTCGGACTGTGGTCAGACTATTCTCAGTAACTAGACTGAAATACAGTGGTACCTTGGGTTAAATACTTGATTCGTTCCGGAGGTCAGTTCTTAACCTGAAGCACCACTTTCGCTAATAGGGCCTCCTGCTGCTGCTGTGCCGTAGGAACACGATTTTTGTTCTCATTCTGAAGCAAAGTTCTTAACTTGAAGCACTATTTCTGGGTTAGCGGTGTCTGTAACCTGAAGCGTATGTAACCTTAAGCATATGTAACCCGAGGTACCACTGGACAATACTAAAGTGAAATCTTATCCTGCAATAAAGGTTTAGCAGAGAACGAGGAAGCTCCTTTGTTTAAACTGTAATTTGGACCAATCATAAGGAGACAACAAAGTTCCATAAGAGGAAATGGGGTGAGGGAAAAAAAGCATTTCAATTGGATAGGAAATTTAAACTTAATGGAATGTGTGGAATTTGTGCCAAATGTATAAAACTGTTTGAAACTCTTTGTATGACATTTAGCTGTTTTAGCAAGTTGAACCTTCTGTGCAGAATGAAACATTTGGACTACTTTTCCCCTCATGGTCTCATGTGGTTTATTGGCATATTGGCCATTAGATAGTCAAAGCTTAGATTGCAACAATACCACATTACAGAGCATCAGGCAGTACTAAACATGTACTTTGGTTTAAACAGAGCTCTATTCTTCTCAGACAGAAAGTAAACATTTCAGCAAGCTAAAATATATGACCTAATATATTTGTTTCCCCCCAGATATGAATGACTGTAATAAATGCCCAGACAAAGACTATCCAAGCAGGAACCGTGACGCATGTCTGCCCAAGAATGTAAGCTTCTTGTCTTATGAAGAACCTTTGGGCATCAGTTTAGCCTCTTTCTCTTTTTCCCTTTCCTTGATCACAACTTTGGTACTAGGTACGTTTATAAAACACCACGACACACCCATGGTCATTGCAAACAACCGAAACCTCACCTACACTCTGCTCATCTCTCTCCTGCTCTGCTTCCTTTGTGCTTTGCTCTTCATTGGCCGACCTGACAAGGTCACATGTCTCCTCCGGCAACCAGCTTTTGGTATCATCTTCTCAACTGCTGTTTCTTGTGTCCTGGCAAAAACCTTCATGGTGGTTGTGGCCTTCATGGCTACAAAACCAGAATCCAGGATGAGGAAATGGGTGGGGAAAGGACTGGGCCACTCCATTCTCCTTTCCTGCTCCATAGTTCAAGTAGGCATATGTACTGTGTGGCTAACAACCTCTCCCCCATACCCAGATGTGGACATGAACTCAATCACAGAAGAAATCATACTAGAATGTAATGAGGGGTCTGTGGCCATGTTTTACTGTGTCCTCATCTACATGAGCTGCCTGGCCACTGTCAGTTTTGCTGTGGCTTTCCTCGCCAGGAAGTTACCAGACAGTTTCAACGAAGCCAAGTTTATCACTTTCAGCATGTTGGTCTTCTGCAGTGTTTGGCTGTCCTTTATTCCTTCCTACCTGAGCAGCAAGGGAAAATACATGGTAGCTGTGGAGATCTTCTCCATCTTAGCCTCTGGTGGTGGGTTGCTGGGTTGCATCTTTTCCCCCAAATGTTATATAATTATTCTGAGGCCTGAGCTGAACAATAGAGAACAGCTAATAAGGAAGAAAATTTGAAGAAATAATAAACCTGCCCTTTGCCCTCTTTTGTGCTTTTCTCTGTGTGTACAGCAGAATATTTGGAAATATATGTTCAATTGCTGCCTTATATAATTTTTTATGTATTCCAAATTTCCATAGTTCAATAGAGAACAGCTAATAAGGAAGAAAAATTAAAGAAATGAGAAAATGTCATCTGCTGTATGTTATGTTTTTCTCTGTGTTTACAGTGGAATATTTGGAAATATAAGTTTAGCTGCAGCCTTATATAATTTTTTTCTAGAATCCAAATTCGCATAGTTGAAAATTCATTTGTAAAATTGACTTATTTGCTTTGAGGAAAACAACCAAACATTTACACATACATTATTTTCTTCTAGCATGTGCTGACAAGAAGACTCAAAGCAATTCTTGTCAAAATATAAGGTAAAGGAACCCCTGACCATTAGGTCCAGTCGCGGACGACTCTGGGGTTGAGGTGCTCATCTCGCTTTATTGGCCGAGGGAGCTGGCACACAGCTTCCGGATCATGTGCCTTGCATGACTAAGCCACTTCTGGCACAACAGAGCAGCACACGGAAACACCGTTTACCTTCCCGCCAAAGTGGTACCTATTTATCTACTTGCACTTCCTGCTTTTGAACTGCCAGGTTGGCAGGAACAGGGACCGAGCAACGGAAGCTCACCCCGGTGCAGGGATTTGAACCACTGACCTTCTGATTGGCAAGGCCTAGGCTCTGTGGTTTAACCCACAGCGCCGCCCGCGTCCCTGTCAAAATATGCATGTAAGCAAATCTGTATCTAGCCTTAATTCTCAAAGATAAAACTTGTCTCACATCTTTCAGCATAATGGGATCTGTGAAACTGTACTATTGCAGGCCATGGAATATTCAAGTATTCATTTATTTTCTGTTGTTCTGTACTGCTCACAATCAGATTTCATCATCAACCTATCCATACTCAAGATTGTAGAGATATAAGATGATCCTCTTGAATCAGGCCAATGGCCCATCTCGTACAGCAGCCTATACTCACACTGACCAACCAGATTCCTGTGGGAAATTGAAATACTTTATTGTCACTGTACCACTTGTTTACAGTGAGATTAAACCTTCAAGCCGTATCCAAAAGCAAATGCATTGTCTCCTCCATTGTTTCCTATGGCATTGAGTTCCATAGATTATCTATGTACTGTGAAATAATTTACCCCCCATTGAATTGGGTTCCCTCCCCCCAAGATCTTGTCTGAATCAGGTCTCCTTGGTGAAATTCAGAGAACTAGATAAGAAAGTGTGAATGATTTCTGCCCTGGTGCTTGGAAAAGATGGCAAGAAAGAACCATGCACAGTTCACTGGGCAGAGCATTTGACAAAGCCACAACTGAAAAATTTTATTTTCACCAACACAAGTGATGGATCAGAACACTGTATTCTTAATACAAATACGTACAGTGGTAACTAGGGTTACAGACACTTCAGTTTACAGGCTCCACTAATCCAGACATGAAATATTACCTCGGGTCAAGAACTTTGCTTCAGGATGAGAACAGAAATTGTGCGGCAGCATGGTGGCAGCAGGAGGATCCATTAGCTAAAGTGGTACCTCACGTTAAGAAACAGCTCTTAAGGGCACAAAGCCACTGCTTTCTCTTAGTTTCTACCATAGACCAGAGCCTACGTTGCCAGTATGTACTCACTTCTCTGGGAGTAAGGCCCATTAAATCTTAAAACACTTATTTCTGAGTAGACATCTGTACTGTTATACAGCAAGTTAACTATGCTTGTTAATGAGTGTCTGTAAGATTATGTCCCCCTTGCAGAAGATCCAGGTATTCAAGTGGAGGCAGGAATGGTAGGAAGTAGAACTAATAATAATGAAAATGATAGTAATAATTTTGTTATTTATAACCCACCCATCTGCCTGTGTTCCCCAGCCACTTTAACACAGTAAAATATATTATTTCTTTTCTTGTTATCTGCTTTCAATCCCCCGAGTGCAGGGATGGGAAGCCTATAGCCCTCCAGATATTGCTAGACTACAGCCGTCATCATTGCTGACCATTTTCAATACTGGCTGGGGTTGGTGGGTTTTGGAATCCCTCAACATCTGGAGTGCCACACATCCCCAACCCCTGCCCTAGCCGAAGTGAAGCAGAATACATATTTAAAAAATAAAATGCATAAGTTTGCAGATGAAGCCAGAGACATCAGCATCACTGAATGTATTTGGATACAATTAAAATTCACCAAAAAGCAGGAAAGTCAGACTCTTTCTCCCTACGGTACCAGCTGACATAGGCTGACAGAATTAGGAGAGAGTTTACATAAGCCACTATGAAAGGAGTCGTACAGTCGGGCATGAGGCACCAACTCAACCTCTCCAGAGTCAAGTTGGCTTGCATTGACACAAATCCCTTGGAGGTCAAGAGGGTCACCAACAGTGGAATTTTGTCACTATTTTCTTTTATTGGCCTGCTCATCTCATATGGATTTATTCTCTACACAATCTGCTCCCAGGGTCCCTCTGAAGGGACCACCAAGGCTGCCTCCACATGCACCTCTCACCTCATTGTGGTCACCATGTATTTAGGCTCTGTTTGTTTAATTACCTGCGTCCATCAGCCCAGTTCATGATTGATAAAGTGTTTTCTGTCTTCCATATCTGTCTCACCCCCTTGCAAAACACAGCCATCTTTGCTTTGAAGAAGAAGGAGGTAAAGGCTGCAATCAGAAGCCTTTCAACAAGGCTTTCTGGGCAGGTTTCCTCTCAGGGCCATCCCCACCATTAGACAGCATGAGGCAGCCACCTCTAGCAGCTGATTTTGGCTGTCTCAGAACGGTCAGTTATTTAATTCACTGTTTCAATACATTTATACATGGTGGGAAAAGTGAATAAGGAGAAGTGAATAAGGAGAGGTTTTTCCCTCTCCTGATTGTATAACCCAGGCTCATTCAATGAAGCTGAAAAGAAAGTAATTCTTTATATTGCACACTTTGGAACAATAGACTTTGCTTGGGCCAAGTTCAGGAAAGACAGGCACAGATTGTCCCATTATGGGGTGGGATACACAGAGTGATCTGGAATTTTCAGGGTTTGAGTGGAGGGTGGAAAGGCTGCGACAGTCTATTTCACCACCATGTTCCCTGCAGAAAGTTCTGCTTAGCAGCTGGTTTGGGGGAGAATTTGATTCAGCTGGTTTCAGGGTGCTCCTATGCAAGCAGGACCCATCAGGATTCAATTCCTGTTCTCAGTTGGGAGTGGAGGAAGGGGACAAATCATCTCCTTTTTTAATACATGAAATAAGACAAAAAATATAAAGTAAACTTTGATTGCTGTGCACAGATTACATTTTTAGTATAGATGTGTGTATTATGCTATAATAACATGTTCCCTTTATTCAAAAACAATTGCCTCTCCATATCCAGGGAGAGTTTTCTGTCTAAACAGCCACAGGTTCTCTGTACCTGCAGTTGCCAGTTTGTTACAGCAGGGATATTTAATTATTAATCACCCATCATTCACACTATTAAAAACAGTTTAAAACAACATTAGACAACCAGGTTTCTAGGTCCTAGGCTGTACAGAGAAGAAGAGAAGAAGAGTTTGGATTTGATATCCCGCCTTTCACTCCCTTTAAGGAGTCTCAATGCGGCTAACATTCTCCTTTCCCTTCCTCCCCCACAACAAACACTCTGTGAGGTGAGTGAGGCTGAGAGACTTCAGAGAAGTGTGACTAGCCCAATGTCACCCAGCAGCTGCATGTGGAGGAGCGAACCCGGTTCCCCAGATTACGAGACTACCACTCTTAACCACTACACCACACTGGCTCTTTAGGCACCAGTGGCCGGTGAAGTCATTTGGGTAAAGGGGGCAGAAAATTGTACAAATATGAGGGCTTTGCGCAGTTCCATCACCCTCAACCTGGGGTGACCAACCAGTCAGGACTCAAGGTAATTTTGGGTGCAGGTAGAGCTAATGGGGTACCCAGAATACATCGCTCATTCGGTCCTTGGTGAGGCGCTACTTCACCCAAAGCTTGAAGACTGGGATTGCACCTGTGGCGATCACACAGGGCCCCTGGACGTTTCACGGTCTACTGACCCTGTGTCGCCACTACGGTTGCTTTCTTCGCTGCCACCACCCCGCTTCTCACGGGGACACACGGAGTCCAGACAGTTGTTAACGTAAACAAATAATCAAGTTTATTTTTAAGTGCAGGAATAAGCGTATGTCGGTTTATTTTTCTCTTGCCAGTTTCTTAAATCTTAGTTCCTACAACTTCAAACTGAATTATTCCCAACTAGCTATCTAACTCCCTAACAATTCCTCTCACTCCCTCACAATACAACTCAACCAACCCACTGCGTATTCCACCCTCTTCCTTCTCCAACCCCCAAGCCTCAACTCCCAGCTCCCACACATCAACTGCCTTTCAAAACCTCCCACTCTATATTTTACTCCCCGCTTGCATTCTCACTGGCCAATGACATCACACCCATTTTAACCCTTTCCTTGACCCATCCTAGGAGGCAAATGCCACAGCACCCAATGACTTAACCACCAAAGGTTTTGAAGTTTTGCTACTAGGAAGGCAAAACCTACGGCCAATTTGCCTACAGGCAAATTCCTTCCAAGCTCTGAATATGGCAACCGTAAGCAAGCATAGTAAGGTCAGCAGGTAGAAGAAAAATAAAGTGGTTAAACGGAATGACACTTAGGGAGAAAAGCTATGGTAGATAATGACCTGAAAAGGAAAATACATTTTACAAGCACGATAATTAATTGACCTGAATTGTGAATGGAAATAAAAAGGGAGGGTGGGAGGGTGTCACTCTTCACCCAGCCTTCCTGCGTGAGCCTCCTGCAACTGTCCTCACTGCCAGGCTAGATGAGACAGCAGCCAATAGCCACAGCCAGCAAGGCACTGCCCTCCAGGAGGCACCATTGAGTGGTCCATTTATGGTGCCTTTTGTGTTGGAAAGACCCCTTCCCTTTGAGATCCAACAGCCAAGAATAATTCTTCTCCAAAGGCCAGCATATGTGTGTGCCTAGGCCATCGGGGAAGGAGGCTGAGCGTGAGGTTACGAAACTGTCAGCCCATGGGAAAGTGGGGAGCAGCCATTATACTCATGCCACATGGCTGATGTGGATCCAGGTCCACTCAACCAAATTCCAAGATGCTGAAAACACCATAATACATTTTGAAATCTCCATTTTTTACAAGGTCTTCTATTATGAACTTCAGACTTCAAAATTCACCAATACACCACTGGTCCCTTATTATCTACTGAAAGGGAATTAAACACAACAGTTCTGAATGTGTCACAAACACATTTTCTTCTGCAATTCCACAGCAGTTCACAAGCACTGAATAAATAACTATATTCCAGCTTGGTTATTAACAGGGCTATAATTAAATCTGCTGCTTCTCAAAAAACCCTGTGGACTTTCAGTAGCCACTTGCAAAAGTAACATAAATGATGCCAAAATTAACCAGAATGATTTAAATAGGGTGTGGGATCCACAAGTCTGTTCTTACACACAGCATCATCTCAGGAGGCGTTACTACCATTCAGATGATACAATTTTAAACTGGAGAAGCAAATTATAATATTGCTTGAGAAATCATGGGTTCTGTGTAGAACAAACAGTTGGTTTTTTAGTCAGAATGTTTGTTTTAGTGTTCTTGCTGTTGGAACTGATTTCTTATAATATATGTCAGGCTCACATAGCAAAATGCAGGCTCCAAGGTCCACAAGATCCACTTCACACGTATCATCAGCCAGGAGATTTTATCATTGGTGGCATTGTTTCCCATGGTGGCTTCATCTCCTCTCCAGCAGCCTTCACTGAGGAACCCCCACCAGCGCTGCCTGAAGAGCTTGTGTAAGAACTAGGCCACTCATTTATTACAGCAGAGGAATGATAGAACCTAGAATTGCAGGATCAAAATAATGACTAAGGCTGCAAACTTCTGCCCATTTATTTAGGAATAACAACTCTGCAAATCAGTGGGACATAGGCTGATGTAAAAATCCATAAGAATGTCTTGTGAATTAAGAGAATACTGAAGAAGCTCCCATTTCTCAATAGGAAAAATAAATATAAATGTATTGAAATGTATGAATGTTTATGTGTCTGGGAGAGCCATTTGATCAGCTAATTTTTATAGACCTTATCTGAACTAGAGTGTAAGTAAGAATGCATTTTTGAAAAACCTGTTCTGAAGCTGAATATCCTTATGCTTTCAATTTCTGAACTTGGACTAAGGTTTGTTTCAACACTGAAAGGTACTTATTATGAAGTATAGAATTCAGTGAATTCCAATGACCACCACAGCCTCATGAAAACAAAGTCATTGCAGGGAGAGACTAGAGAGACCAGAGACTTTGTAAGTGTCAGAAAAAGACCTCAGACGTGTAAGGGAAGTCATCCCATGTGCCCCACATTAGCAACCCCTGCTCTAGATACTATTAAGCATAAAATATTGGAAAACTGGGACAAAAGTAACACAAGAATTCCAATAAGGACAAATGCACAAATCTAAGTAGTACATGTGGAAAGGTTCAAGGGATCTGCAACAACAGAAGTATAGTGTCCTGATCAAAGGAAGTAATAGTACCTCTCCATTCTGCCTTGGTCACCTGGAGTACTGTGTCCAGTTCTGATCACCACAATGTAAAAATGATATTGGCAAGCTGGAAACATGTGCAGAGGAGGGCAACAAAGATGGTCTGGAAACCAAGCCTTTTGAAGAACGGTTAAGGGAATTTAATATGTTTAGCTATGGTGAGACTGAGGGGAGGAATGATGGCCATTTTCAAATATTTCAAGGGCTGTCACCAGGAAGATAGAACTTGTTTTTTCTTGCTCCAAATCAGGGTATTCAAGTTACAAGAAAGGAGATTTCAACCAAACATCAGGAAGAATTTTCCATTGATAAGATCTGTTCAATAGTAGAATGGACTGAGAGTTAACCTGAATGAACACAATATGCTTAATTTCTGTGTTGATATGTAAAAGGTTAGATCTGTTGAATTTCCTGCTGATACCAGTTGCAGCTCTCATTCTAGGGTGGTGCCTAAGATT
Organism: Podarcis gaigeae; assembly: GCF_964106915.1. Classification (NCBI taxonomy): domain Eukaryota; kingdom Metazoa; phylum Chordata; class Lepidosauria; order Squamata; family Lacertidae; genus Podarcis; species Podarcis gaigeae. The sequence continues at coordinate 14,029,543 of NC_139689.1, read as the reverse complement.
TACCAGCACATCGTGGCCTTGGAATTTGCAGTCAAGGAGGTCAACGAAGACCCTCACATCTTACCCAATATCACCTTGGGCTTCCACTTATATGACAGCTATAACAATGCAAGGAGCACATATCTTGCCACACTGCTACTTTTATCCATGGTGAAGAAATTTGTCCCTAACTATATATGTGATGTTGAAAACAATCTGACCGGGGTCATTGGGGGACTGGATTCTGAAATCTCCTTTTATGTGGCCACTGCTTTGGATATCTTTAAGATTCCACAGGTAAGGCACCCATGTACAATACATCTATTAGCTTGCATAGAGGAAGAGGCAGGTTCCTCAGCATCAATTCAGGGAGTATCACCAGTTCAGGGTGAAGATGAAATTGGGAGCAGAACCATGTACAGCACCTTGAGTTCCTTACAGGATAAAAGCTGACAGGTAGGTGCCAATAGTAAAATTAGTGATCAGGGCATCTCAAAAAGGCTGCTGGGGAAGAGGGGGGAAATTGCTTATAGCTAAAACAACTGACAGGTAGGTGCCAGTACCATTATTATTATTCTTTATTGCACCAAAAACAAAGAAGTTATGGAAAATTGAAGATACAATTCAGTTCTGCAGAAGAACAGTAATAATAGAAAGCAGCTGAGTTACAAGTGAAATAAATATCATAAATAAATATCATAAATTCTGCTGAGAAGAATCAGCAGAATTTTGCTGTGTGATGGGTTATGTGCATTATGAAGAAGAGAAGCTCCAGAGAAGAAATGTGCATCTGATCCAACTTGCAGTTTTGACAAAGTCAGATAATGTCTAGGTAATCTGCTGCTTGGGGCATGGGATGTTCCGCATTCAGTTTTATCCATTATACAAGACCTTGCCAAATTTTGCAACGACTCAAAAAAGTAAAATAGACACAATGCCCTGCTCCAGTCATCAAAGTGAAAGGTTTAAAAATGAGAAAAGGGAGAGGATCCCAGGTTTCAGCCCATCTGCATGTGTGTCTTTTGTAACACTGAGAGAGAGGCAAACAAACCTTGAAACGATGGCAAAGGGCATATTTGACTAACAGGGTTCAGCACATAGTAAATATGAATACTGTGAAAGGAATCTACTTTGTCTCTTCTATTCTTCTATTTACTTTTTAGCTCATTTATGGCTCTGCTCCAGTGATGAATGATAAAAGCCCAGGGCTTCCCTTCTACCAGATGGCAGCCTCAGAAGCCCTTCAGTATGAGGGAATTCTCTCTTTGCTTCTGCATTTCAGGTGGACGTGGATTGGAGTCATTGCAATGGACAATGAAAACGGAGAAAGATTTGTGCAAACCATTTTTCCAATGTTTACCAAGAGTGGTGTGTGTTTTGCATTCCTAGAAAGAATCCCTGATTTTAGTTTTATTTCTGAAATTAATGGCATGCTAGAACAGGGGGCAAGTATAAATCATAAAATTCTAAGCAGCAAAGCTAATGTTATGGTGGCAAATGGAGAATCTTATTCCATGGCAACTTTTAGATGGCTTCCTTACCTATCAGAACAGGATGACATGATAAACAATATAAAAAGCAAAGTATGGATAACAACTGCCCAGATTGAGTTTGCTTCATTTGTCTTTCAAAGGAGCTGGGATTCAAGAGTATTCAATGGTGCTATAGCCTTTGAAATTCACTTTAGAAACCCACCAGGATTTTATCAGTATGTTCTGCACAGAAACCCTTCCAGCACAGATGGGGACGGTTTTATCAGGGACTTCTGGCAACAGGCCTTTGAATGTGTATTCCCAGATATGACTGCAGACAAGGTGGAGGGGAATATTTGCACCGGAGAAGAGAAGCTGGAGAACCTTCCTGGATCATTTTTTGAAATGAGCATGACAGGCCACAGTTACAGCATCCACAGTGCTGTCTACACCATGGCCCAAGCTTTACATGCCATGTTCACATCCAGACTCAGGCACAGAGGAATGGCGTACAGAGGGAGAGGGAAGAATCAGTATCTCCAGATTTGGCAGGTAATAGGCTGAACATCCTCAACTGGAAGAGACCTGTTATTCTCTGATAAAGTATGGGTTTCCAAAATATTGCTCATTCCTCTCAGAGAAAAAAAGGTTTTGTATGACAGAAGTTGGGAGGTCACTGAGATGCCACTGTATTCACAGATAACAAGCAGTAGTCATGGCCGATAGAGATGCTCAGCATTTTCTCCATCCCATATACACCAAATCCTCCCTCAGAGCAGGTGGTTGCACACCACTGTGGTGTCTTCTGAGATGAAGAGGGACAGAGGAAAAGTGGTGTGGGGCAGGGGAGATAAACAAAGGTTGTAAATAAGGGGAGAGGGAAAGAGAGGGATGTGGGAGAGAGAAAATTGGTGGTCTCTCCATCCTTGGACCTGACTCTACTCACAGTTGACTGTATCACCACCCACCTCTTGCTCTAGGTCCTGCCCACAGGAAAAAAGATACCTCAGACTTGTATTAGAACTGCAGTCTTTTCCAAACAATTGCCTCTTCTGTATTCAATCTAGCTCCATCACTTTCTGAGAAGCATCTCATTTAACAATACTGCAGGAGATGTGGTCTTCATCAACCAGAATGGAGAGGCAGCATCTAGCTTGGATATTGTCAACTGGATTATATTCTCCAACCAAAGTTTGCACAGAGTGAGAGTTGGGAGGATAGATCCACAGGCTCCTCCAGACCAATCATTCATCCTTGATGAAGATGCCATAACATGGCACAGTTGGTTTAATGAGGTAGGGACGAATTGTTAGATAATTCCAAAGAGATTCAACCTTGCATAAGCAACGATCATTCACCTGCATGTCTACTCACGGTCTTTTAAACTGCAAGTTACTATGTAGAACATGACCAATGCATCCAAGTACCAGATTAAGAGCCAAAAGCTTGCTGCTAGAAGCCACAGAATGAGTAAAATATTTTATTAAGGATGATGCAAAACAGAACACAGAGAGGTTTCATGTGAATATGGGTGCTTTGATCTAGGTCAAATACCAGTTTTTCTATGAAAAGGCCAGGAGACAGGAGTGCAGGGTTTTCTCCCAGCCAATCAGGGTCTCTGCATATATTTCGCCTGCACAAGAGGGTGTACACGGTGAAAGACAATGAAACTATGAAGTGGATGATCTGTTTGACCTTGAAGCAATCTTACATCAGAGAGTGCACACAAGTGGTTAATTGGAGTAACTAAATTGGTTTTCCTTTTCTCTGGAAGACTGCAACCTGAATCTTAAGTAAAAAGAGAAATATATATTAAAATAAGGGTGCCATGTATATGTCCAGCATTTTTCTTGTTTTGGAATTCACCAAGATTGCATTCCTCAATAATGCCTTATTTGACTCTCATCCCCAGACAGCATCTGATGGGTCCAGGAATAGGTGTAGCCACCAGCACCAAAATCAATTCTAGAGATGTAAACCTAGTGAACAGCATACTCAAATGTATCTATTATAAGAAAGAAACATAACAGCGACACAAGAATAACTTCAGAGTATACATTGATGGGCAGGGAAATCTATGCAGAACAGATAAGCACAACACCTGCTATTCCCAGAACAATAGAGGGGATATCAAAATACTTCAAACATTACATTTAGTAAGAAAAAAAACTTGCCATTCCACATATCGCTGAAATGCTGAGTCAGCTTCGTAACATAGAGAAGGGCCCAAGAACATGAAGATTTCCAAATGCATTATTCTGATCCTTCTGCTTTTTCATTTATGGAATAGACTCGGCCTCTTTCTCTCTGTACTGAGAGATGTCTTCCAGGATCCAGCAAGAAAGTGAAGGAGGGTCAGCCACCTTGCTGCTACGATTGCATCCCATGTGCAGAGGGGAAGATTGCAATCCAGGATGGTAGGAGAAATAAATAGATTAAATAGATCCAAACTCAGCCCTAATAATTGAAAGATGTTGTAAGGACAGCTGAGTTTACGTTTCAAAATAGAAAATCTGCTGTGTGCATGATCCTGCCTCTTTGTGATCATTGCCTTTCAAATAGTCTAAATATGCTAATCAAATGACAATGGCTATGCATTGAGAGTAATTGGATGGTATGTGGTTCAAATCATATCAAGAGGGGGCCTGGTCACTCCCTCTGACTTACAGAGGCTGCATCCAGGCTGGAATGAATAAACATTCAGATGTCAATGGATCTGGCTGTGGCACCACATAGCTGTGAACCCATTAAATTCAGTAATAGCACTTTGCAGAGCACCAGACAGTACTAGATATGTGTTTTGATTTAAAGAGAGCTCTTTTCTTCTCAGACAGAAAGTAAACATTTCAGAAGGTTTACATGATATGAGCTAATTTCTTTATTTCCCCCAGATATGAATAACTGCCATAAATGCTCAGACAAAGACTATCCAAGCAGAAACCGTGATGCATGTCTACCGAAGGATATCAGTTTCTTGTCTTATGAAGAATCTTTGGGCATCAGTTTAGCCTGCTTCTCTATTTCCCTTTCCTTGATCACAACTTTGGTACTAGGTACGTTTATAAAACACCACAACACACCCATGGTCATTGCAAACAACCGAAACCTCACCTACACTCTCCTCATCTCTCTCCTGCTCTGCTTCCTTTGTGCATTGCTCTTTATTGGCCAACCAAAGAAGGTGACATGCCTCCTCCGACAAACAGTTTTTGGCATCATCTTCTCAACCGCTGTTTCTTGTGTCCTGGCAAAAACATTCACGGTGGTTTTGGCCTTCATGGCTACAAAACCAGAATCCAGGATGAGGAAATGGGTGGGGAAAGGACTAGGCCACTCCATTCTCCTTTCCTGCTCCATAGTTCAAGCAGGGATATGTACTGTGTGGCTGGCAACCTCTCCCCCATACCCAGATGTGGACATGCATTCAATGACAGAAGAAATTATACTAGAATGTAATGAGGGGTCTGTAACAATGTTTTATTGTGTCCTCATCTACATGAGCTGCCTGGCCACTGTAAGTTTTGCTCTGGCTTTCCTCGCCAGGAAGTTACCGGACAGTTTCAACGAAGCCAAGTTCATCACTTTCAGCATGTTGGTCTTCTGCAGTGTTTGGCTGTCCTTTATTCCCTCCTACCTGAGCACCAAGGGAAAATATATGGTAGCTGTGGAGATCTTCTCCATCTTAGCCTCCGGTGGTGGGTTGCTGGGTTGCATCTTCTTCCCCAAATGTTACATAATCATTCTGAGGCCTCAGCTCAACAATAGGGAACCGCTTATAAGGAAGAAAAATTAAAGAAATAATAAACCTGTATTTTGCTGTATTTTGTGATTTTCTCTGTCTGTACAGAATATAATTTTTTCTAGACTCCTAATTTTCATAGTTGAAAATTCATTTGTAAAATTGACTTATTTTCTTTAAGCAAAACAATGATACCTTTACACATACATTATTCTGTTGTAGCATGTGTTGGCAAGAGGACTCAGAGCAATTCTTGTCAAAATATACATGTAAGCAAATCTGTATCTGGCCTTAAATATTTCTTTTTTTTTTTGTTCCTTTATTATTAATTTTCAATTACAAAACTCTAATATACACCTCATTATATCAATATCAATAGCAATGACTATTCAAATACAATTCAATTACATAGCCAGTTGTAAAGTTTATGTGCCCCCCCATCCTCTACTTCAAGGTCTGATTCCCTTCAATTACAGACATGTAAGAGGATCTCCTTGAATCAGGCCAATGGCCCATCTCGGCCAGCAGCCTGTACTCACACTGACCAACCAGATGCATGTGGGAAACCTACAAGCAGTACCCAAGAGCAAATGTACTGTCCCAACCACTGTTTCCTGTGGCAGTGAGTTCCATAGTTAATCAATGTACCGTAAGCTAATATACTCCCCACTGCATTCTGTATTTCCCCACCAAGATTTTATCAGAATCAGGTCTCCTTGGAGAAATTAACAGAACTAGATAAGAAAATGTGGAAGAATTTTGCCCTGGTCCTTGAAAAAGATGGCAACAAAGAATCAAGCAGACCTCACCAGGCAAGCATTTGACAGATGGGAAGCCACAACTGAAAAGTTTTATTTCACCAACACACGTGATGGATCAGAACACACTATTCTTAATAATATACGTCCCCAGATTGGGAAGGGGTGAAAATTCACCAGATATCTGCAGGGCCTTTCCCTTGCACACCAGAACATTCAATTTAAAGCCTGATTTTGTGATTCAGATCCTCCACTCTTCTTTCAGACAGAATCGGTGTGGTCTAGATTTCATTTAGAACCCTGAATCCAAATGGAGGTTTCGAAATCGAATCTTCAGATATCCTTTTGACATGAACTGAGAAACCAAAGTGGCAAAGTTTTCACATAGGTTCATGGAATTGGAATTTGAAGACATGGCAAACCTTCTAGAAACTAATAACACTGCCGATTTGCAGGAACATCTGTGTGTGTCTATGCATGTGCTCACCAAATTATTCCATTTATTAAAACACGCAAGAAAGTGGGTTGGCAGCTAATCAGCCTGAGCAGCAGCAGGTGACATTGAAAGTGTGCACATCAATCTCCTTAGCAATGGTGGGCTTCTAAGTGAGAAACATGGCAGACCAAACAGCTTTGGTGGCAGTCTGCCAACAGTGATTGTTACATGGTGATTGATGATAGCCAGCCATAAATCTTTGCTATCAAATCCACTTTGGAGAAATTGGTAAACAGGGGGTTAACATCGGGTGCTCTGAAAAAGCCGTTTTCTATGTTGGGTCTCCAAGAATCACAGAATTGTAGAGCTGGAAAATACCCCAGAGGTTTTGTAGTCCAATGGCTGCAAAGCAGGAATCCTTTGCCCAATGTGGGGCTTGAACCCATGACCTTGAGATGAAGAGTCCCATCTCTATTGATATTGTGAAACCAGGACCTGCTTCTGGGAATCGTAACAGGGTTAATCAACTTAAGAGTCGGAAGACGGAATCAACATTTTGCCCCAAAACCACATAGTAACCCTTGTGGGTATGGTGCATGGAAAAGCCTCTCTGAGATGGTTATAATGTACAACTTAGAGAACTGAAAGTGTTTTCTCCACGTGACAATGGAAATTTACATTTGGTGTGAGCTGCCAAGAAAACACTCCTCCTTGGGAATGGAATGTGTTTAATTTGATAAGAAATGATGCTGTGGAGATCTTAAGGTAAAGACAGGAGATGTAATGAGACTGAATTCTTAATAAGATCAAAAACATCCAGTATGGGAAGTATATTGTTGGACATTCCACTGACTGTTGGCATACTTCAGCAAATGTTTGATGAGCAGATAAAAGTGATTAGATCTAATGATGCTGAATAGAGAATGCAACTAAACCAGGGATTAATGAGATTGAAAGTGGAATCAAAGAGGACAGAGAAACTTCAGCATGCTTGTGCATGCCCATAATGGACCTCAGCTTTCTAGATGCCAGGCTTAACCTCTGAATTTATTCCTTCCATACAGCGCTTAATGGCACAGAGCCACTGCTCTCTCCCAATTTCAACCTTAAGCCAAAGCCTAGGTTGCCAGCTGGTACTCACCTATCAGGGAGAATGCCCCATTAAACCTTAAAACACTTATTTTTGAGTAGACATCTATACTAATTTACAGCAAGCTAACAATGCTTATTAATGAGTGTGTGTAAGATTACGCTACCCTTGCAGAAAATCCAGGTATTCAAGTAGAGACAGGAATGGAGAAAAGTAGGACTCATAATAATAATAATGATAGTAAAAAGTTTATTATTTGTATCTCACCCATCTGGCTGAGTTCCCCCTGCCACTATGGATGGCTTACAGCATATAGAGCAGGGATGGGAAGCCTATAGCCCTCCATATATTGTTACACTACAGCCCTCATCATTGCTGACCATTTTCCATACTGGCTGGAGTTGGTTGGTTTTGGAATCCATTAACATCTGGAGTGCCACACATCCCCAACCCTTGCCCTAGTGAAAGTGAAGCAGAATACATAATTTTTTAAAAAATACCAAAGATTACAGAAAAAGCCAGAGACATCAGCATTGCTGAATGAAGTTGGACACTGAATTAAAATCTACCAAAAGGCTGAAACATCAGGCTCAGGAATTTTGGGAATCCTGACCACCCCCAGCTGCGTCTCGATGAATTGTGGGGTCTGAGAGATTTCAGGAATACCCTTTTTCCCTAAGGTGCTAGCTCACATAGGCTGGCAGAATCAAGAGAGATTTTTCACAAAGTTCTATAAAAGGAGTCATACAGGAGGGCATGGGGCACCAATTCAACCTCTCCAGAATCACAGGGGCATTTGCCCATGGGGGTGTGGGCAAACATGGATTCCTAAGGCACAGGGGAAGGAGGCTGAGAGGTCATTCCCCAGAATAGCCATGAATGGCCATTGCACTCATGTCACATGGCTGGTGTGAATCCACATCCACTCAGCCAAATTCCAAGATGTTGACTACACCATGCTACATTTTGGAGTCTTCATTTGCTACAAGGTCTTCTATTATGAGCTTCTAACTTCTAATTTCACACGTACACCTCTGGTCTATTATCATCTAATGAAAGGGAAATTAAAATAGCAGTTCTGAATATTTTCTTCAGCAATTCCACAGGGAATCCCAAGCATTGGATTAACAACTACACTCCTGCTTGTTTATTAACAAGGCTATAATTAATATGCTGCACCTCAAAAATCCCTGTGTATTTTCTCTGGCCACTGGCAACATAACACAAAGGATACTACAACTTAACCAGAATTATTTAAATAGTGTCTGGGATCAGCAATTCTGATTTTGGATACTCCCAGATTGTGTCCTCTCAGGAAATTAATCTAACATTTAAATGAGACAATTTTTAACTTGGAGAAACCTATTCTAGTATTGTCAGAAAAACCATAGTTTCTGCATAAAACAAAGAGTTGCCCTTGTATTAAGGATGGTGGTCTTAGTGTTCTTGCTGCTGGAACTGATTTCTTACAATATATGTGAGGCTATCATAGCAAAATGCAGGCTCCAAGGTCCACACCATCCACTTCACATGTATCATCAACCAGGAGAGTTCCTCATTGGTGGCATTGTTTCCCATGGTGGCTTTTTCTCCTCTCCAACAGAATTCACTGAGGAACCCCCACCAGCACTGCCTGAAGAGCTTCTGTAAGAACTAAGTCACTCATTTTCTTACATCAAAGGAATGATCAAACCTAGAGCTGCAGCCTCAGAATAATGACTAAGGCTGCAAACATTTACCTTTTTACCTGGGGGAATCCACTTTAGATATGGATGGGACTTATGCTGGTGCGAAAAATTGGAAGGAATCTCTTGTGAATTAAGAGAATACAGGAGAAATTCCCATTTCTGGATAGAGAAATGAAAATAAATGTATTGAAATGTATGCATGTTTGTGTGTCTGAGAGAGGCCTTTTGAACAGCAAATTTTGATAGACTTTATCTGAACTACTAGAGTGTTAGTAATAATGAATTTTTAAAAACCTGTTCTGAAGCTGAATGCTTCATTTTCTGATCTAGGCTAAGGTTTGTTTCAGCACTGAAAGGTACTTATTATGAAGTATAGAATTCAGTGAATTACAATTACCATCACTGCTTCATGAAAAAGAGGTCACTGCAGAGAGAGACCAGAGACTTTGTCAGAAAAAGACCTCTGGTGTGCACGGCAAGACGTTCTATGGGCCCCACATGAGCAACCCCTGCTCTAGATACTATTAATCTTAAACGATTAGAAATTTGGGACAAAAGTAACAACATGAATTCCAATAGGGACGAATGCACAAATTTAAGATGAGGAACACTTGGCTTGCCAGTAGTTCATGTGGAAAGTTCAAGGGATCTGCATCAACAGATGTATAGTGTCCTGATCAAAGGAAGTAATAGTACTGCTCTATTCTGCCTTGGTCACTTGGAGTCCTGTATCCAGTTCTGACCACCACAATTTAAGAAGGATATGTATTAGCAAGCTGAAACATGTGCAGAGTAGGGCAACAAAGATGGTCTGGAAACCAAGCCTTATGAGGAACGGATAAGGGGGTTTGGTATGTTAATCTAAGATGAGACTAAGGGGAGGAATGATAGCAATTTTCAAATATCTCAAGGGCTGTCACCAGGAAGATGGAACACGCTTGTTTTCTCTTGCTCCAAATCAGGGTATTCAAGTTACAAGAAAGGAAATTTCAACTAAACATCAGGAAGAACTTTCTACTGATAAGATCTATTCAACAGTAGAACGGGCAGAGTGTAAACCCCTCTGAACTCAGTATGATTAACTATTGTGTAAAAGGAAAGATCTGTTGAAGTTTCTGCTGATACAGTTTGCAACTCTCATTCTAGGGTGGTGCCTAAGGGTTACCAGCACATCGTGGCCTTGGCATTTGCAGTCAAGGAGATCAATGAAGACCCTCACATCCTACCCAATATCACCTTGGGCTTTCACTTATATGACAGCTATATCAGTGCAAGGAGCACATATCTTGCCACACTGCTGCTTTTATCCATGGTGAAGAAATTTGTCCCTAACTATATATGTGATGTTGAAAATAATCTGACTGGGGTCATTGGGGGACTGGATTCTGAAATCTCCTTTTATGTGGCCACTGTTTTGGATATCTATAAGATTCCGCAGGTAGGACACCTATGTACAATACCTCTATTAGCTTGCATAGAGGGAGAGGCATGTTCCTCAGCCTCAGTTCCGGGTGAATATGAAATTGGAAGGACAACCATGTACACCACCTTGAGTTCCTTTGAAAATAAAGGTGGTACATAATTGTAATATAAGCAAACAAACAGATAGACAGACAAACCTGAATAAAGGGGAAGGTTGCAATACCTGAAAAAATATCTAACTTTCCCCTGTCTTACACACACACACATTTAGATCACTTACAGTATATACCAATGGCCGCTGATGGGAGAGTGGGCTTCATTTTCTGCTGAATGAGTTGCTGAGGGAAAGGGGGATTTGCTTAAATGATAAAATCAATAAGATTTTAGGTGCCAGTGGAAAATTAGTGCAGGAGGGCATGTCAAATAAGTTGCTGGGAAGTGGGGGAAATGCTTACAGCTAAAAAAACCTTACAGGTAGGAGCCTATTCTATTCCTCTTTAGCACACCCGACATAATGAAAGACATAGAGAGGTTATGGGAAATTGCAGATAGAATCCAGTTCCACAGCAGAACAGTAATAGTATTTCGCAGCTGATACACAAGTGAAATGAATGTTCAAAAATAAAGTCTGAGAAGAATCAGCACAGTTTTGCTGTGTGATGGGGCATATGCATCATGAAGAAGAAAGACGAAGCTCCAGAGAAGAAATGTGTATCTAACCCAAGTTACAATTCTGACAAAGCTAGATAATATCTAAGGAATCTGCTGTTTGGGGCATTCATAAAAATATTCATAATAATAATAATAAAAAACAGACACAGTTCCCGCTCCATTCATCAAAGCAAAGGTTTCCAAACCACAAATGGGAGATGATCCCAGGTATCAGCAGATCTGCATGTGTGTCTTTTGTATAAATGAGAGAGATGCACCAAACTCTGAAATGTTGACAAAGGGCATATTTACTAACAGGGTTCATCACATAATGTATATGAATACTGTGAAAAGAATCTACTCTGTGTCTTCTCTTCCTCCATTTACTTTTTAGCTCATTTATGGCTCTGCTCCAGTGATGAATGATAAAAGCCCAGGGCTTCCCTTCTACCAGATGGCAGCCTCAGAAGCCCTTCAGTATGAGGGAATTCTCTCTTTGCTTCTGCATTTCAGGTGGACGTGGATTGGAGTCATTGCAACAGACAATGAGAATGGAGAAAGATTTCTGCAAACCATCTCTCCAATATTTACCAAGAGTGGTGTCTGTATTGCATTCCTAGAAAGAATCCCCACTTTAAGTTTTATTTCTGAAATAAATAGCATGCTAGAACAGGGGGCAAGTATAAATCATAAAATTTTTAGCAGCACAGCTAATGTAATAGTTGCCTATGGAGAATCTTATTCCATGGCAACTTTTAGATGTCTTCCATACCTATCAGAACATGATGACATGACATACAATATAAAAAGTAAAGTATGGATAACAACTGCCCATGTTGAGTTCACTTCATTTGTCGGTCAAAAGAACTGGGATTCAGGAATATTCAATGGTGCTATATCCTTTGAAATTCACTTCAGAAACCCACCAGGATTTAATCAGTATCTTGTGCACAGAAACCCTTCCAGCACAGATGGGGATGGTTTTATCAGGGACTTCTGGCAACAGGCCTTTGAATGTGTATTCCCAGATATCACTTCAGACAAGGCAGAGGGGAATATTTGCACCGGAGAAGAGAAGCTGGAGAACCTTCCTGGATCATTTTTTGAAATGAGCATGACAGGCCACAGTTACAGTATCCACAATGCTGTCTATGCCATGGCCCATGCTTTACATGCCATGTTCACATCCAGACCCAGGCACAGAGAAATCGCATACAGAGGGGGAGGGAAGAATCCGAATCCACAGTTTTGGCAGGTAATCAGCTAAACATTTTCAACTGGAAGAGGCCTGTTATTCTCCCAGAAGGTATGGGTTTCCAAAATGCTGTCAACATGCTCATTAATCTGAGACAAGGAAAATCAATTCCATGAGAGAGGTTTGGAGACCACTGGGATCCCACTGCATTCACAGATAAGAAGCAGTGGTAATAATGGTCGAGAGAGATGTTCAGCATTGTCTCTATCCCATATACACCAAATCCTCCCTCAGATCAGGTGATCACACAACCACTGTGGTGTCTCCTAAAAAGAGACACCACCTGAAAAAGGGGCAGAGGAAAACAGGTGTGGGGTGAGGGATATAAAGAAAGGTTGTAAAAATGGGAGAGCGATGTGGAACAGAGAAAATTGGTGGTCTCTCCATGCTTTGACCTGAATCCACTGACACTTGACTGAATCACCCCCACCATTTGCTGTAGCTTTTTCCTACATGAAGGGGGGGGGGGGAGGAATGTTCCGCCCTGCATTATACTGCAGCCTTTTCCAAACAATTACCTTTTCTGTTTTCGATCTAGCTCCATCACTTTCTGAGAAGTATCTCATTTAACAATACAGCTGGAGATGTGGTCTTCATCAACCAGAATGGAGAGGTGGTATCTAGCTTAGATATTGTCAGTTGGATTATATTCTCCAACCAAAGTTTGCAAAGAGTGAGTGTCGGGAGGATAGATCCGCAAGCTTCTCGAGGCCAATCATTCATCCTTGATGAAGATGCCATAACATGGCACAGTTGGTTTAATCAGGTAGGACCACATTATTAGATAATTCCAAAGAAATTCAGTATTGCCTAAGCAATGATCATATACCTGCATGTCTACTCACTGTCTTTGAAACTGCATGTTACTGTGTAGAACATGACCAATGCATACATAGAGCCAGTGTGGTGTAGTGGTTAAGAACGATAGACTCGTAATCTGGTGAACTGGGTTCGTGTCCCCACTCCTCCACATGCAGTTGCTGGGTGACCTTGGACTAGTCACACTTCTCTGAAGTCTCTCAGCCTTACTCACCTCACAGAGTGTTTGTTGTGGGGGAGGAAGGGAAAGGAGAATGTTAACCGCTTTGAGACTCCTTCGGGTAGTGATAAAGTGGGATATCCAATCCAAACACTTCTTCATCCAAATACCAGATAAAGAGCCAAAAGCTTACGGCTAGAAGTCACTAAAGGAATAAAGGCAAATGTTTTATTTTATTATATTTACAAATATTTTATAAATATTTCTTAACAATTATAAAATACTGGTTTTTAAGTGAGGAAAAGAGGATAAGTCCCAAGATTTTGCCTTTCTTGCTAAAAAGTGGGGAACTGCTATGTAATCACAACACCTACACATCCCAGAACAATAGAGGGAGTATGACATCACTTCATACATTACTACTACTTAAAAAAAAAGCCATTCTACATATTGTTGGAATGCTGAATTAGCTTAGTAACATAGATAGGGGCCCCGGAACATGAAGATTTCCAAACTCATTGTTCTCTTGCTGACCCTTCTGCTCTTTCATTTACGGAATAGACTCGGCCTCTTTCTCTCTGTACTGAGAGATGTCTTCCAGGATCCAGCAAGAAAGTGAAGGAGGGACAGCCCCCTTGCTGCTACGATTGCATCCCATGTGCAGAGGGGAAGATAGCAATCCAGGATGGTAGGAGAAATAAATGGATTAAATAGCACTAATAATTGAAAGGTGTTGTAAGGACGGCTGAGTTTATTTTTCAAAAGAGATAATCTACTGTGTGTGATCCTGCCTCTTTCTGATCATTGCCTTTAAATATGCTAAACAAATGAGAATGACCATGCATTGAGAGTAGTTGGATGGTATGTGGTTCAAAGCCCTTCTTCTTCTTCTTCTTCTTCTTCTTCTTCTTCTTCTTCTTCTTCTTCTTCTTCTTCTTCTTGTGTGGCAAGGCTGCCAAACCAGCCCCTTGTTAGAATAAAATTCACACTGACACATAATTTTGGTTTAAGGTTATTGGGCAAAATTTTAGGCCACAACTTTATTGATTACAGAAATGTGAGTGGTATTGGCTTAGGAATTGGCAACAGTCCATATCAGACTCCCGCCCCTTTCGCAGGAAGTCAGTAAGGATAAACCACCCAAAGAGGAAGCCACATCGGGGAAACCCTCCTGCATCTCTCCTCGGTGTCCCCAGAGGCCTGGCATGGCCCTCGTCCCGCAAGCGGACTTCAGACAGGAACCAGGCCCTGGATTCCTTTAACAGAATACCCTTGGTCAATGGAGGGGCAGGAGATGGCTGACTTCCCCTCCCCCACAAAGCAATGAGCCAATGCAGTTGCCAAACCTTACAAAGTTGTGGCGATTGCTAAGAGGTAGGCGAAAGCCGAGTAAGATTGCCTTCCGTAAGCAAAATTTTCACAATGAGTCCATAAGTGACTGTGGAGGCAAATTCTGGATTCACATGTCCTTCCACAGTGGGGATATTGGTTTCCGGGTCAGAGTTGATCATGATGTGGATTTGCCAAGCATGCCTTTCTCTTTGCACGTTTCTATCTTGCGTCCTGAGCATATCTAGAGGGGGCCTTGCCACTCCTTCTTACTTACACAGGCTGCACCCTGGCTAGTGTGAATAAACATTCAAATGGCAATGGCACTGGCTGTGGCACTTACAGGACCACATAGCTCTGAACCAAATAAATTCAAGAATACAGCAGTAATTAAATACTGAGAATTATACCATATAATGTTTTGACATACTGAGCATTCTCCGACTGTGGTCAGACTATTCCCAGTAACTAGAGTGAAATAAAATACTGACGTGGAAGCTAATCCTGCAATAGAATTTTAGCAGACCACGAGGAAGCTCCTTTGTTTAAACTGGGAGTCAGTATGCATGTTCACACTGTTTGTAATTTGAACCAATCATAAGGAGACAACAAAGTGCCTTAAGAGGAAATGGGGTGAGGGAAACAAAGCGTCTCAATTGGATAGGAAATTTAAACTAAATGGAATATGTGGAATTTGTGCCAAACGTATAAAACTGTTTCAAACCCTTTGTATGACGTTTAGTTGTTTTAGATTAGTTAGGTTAGTTATCCCCAGTTGAACCTTCTGCGCAGAATTAAACATTTTAAACTACAGTGGTACCTGTGGTTACATACTTAATTCGTTCCGGAGGTCCGTTCTTAACCTTAAACTGTTCTTAACCTGAAGCACCACTATAGCTAATGGGGCCTCCCGCTGCCGACACTCCGCAGCCTTGCGATTTCTGTTCTTATCCTAAAGCAACATTCTTAACCCGAGTTATTATTTTTGGGTTAGCGGAGTCTGTAACCGGAAGCGTGTGTAACCTGAAGCATATGTAACCCGAGGTACCACTGTACATTCCCCCTCTAGGACTCATGTGGTTTAGTGGCATATCCATGACATAGAGAAAGCTTAGACTGCAACAATACCACATTGCATTGCATAAGACAGTATAAAACATGTGCTTTGATTTAAACAGAGCTCTTTTCTTCTCAGACAGGAAGTAAACATTTCACTAAACTGAAATCTATGACCTAATATATTTGTTTCTCCCCAGATATGAATGACTGTAATAAATGCCCAGACAAAGACTATCCAAGCAGGAACCGTGACGCATGTCTGCCCAAGAATATCAGCTTCTTGTCTTATGAAGAACCTTTGGGCATCAGTTTAGCCTGCTTCTCTCTTTTCCTTTCCTCAATCACAGCTCTGGTACTAGGTACATTTTTGAAACACCACAATACACCCATTGTCATTGCAAACAACCGAAACCTCACTTACACTCTCCTCATCTCTCTCCTGCTCTGCTTCCTTTGTGCATTGCTATTCATTGGCCGACCTGACAAGGTGACGTGCCTCCTCCGCCAAACAGCTTTTGGTATCATCTTCTCAACCGCTGTTTCTGGTGTCCTGGCAAAAACCTTCATGGTGGTTTTGGCCTTCATGGCTACAAAACCAGAATCCAGGATGAGGAAATGGGTGGGGAAAGGACTAGGCCACTCCATTCTCCTTTCCTGCTCCATAGTTCAAGTAGGCATATGTACTGTGTGGCTGGCAACCTCTCCCCCATACCCAGATGTGGACATGCACTCAATGACAGAAGAAATTATACTAGAATGTAATGAAGGGTCTGTGGCCATGTTTTACTGTGTCCTCATCTACATGAGCTGCCTGGCCACTGTCAGTTTTGCAGTTGCTTTCCTCGCCAGGAAGTTACCAGACAGTTTCAACGAAGCCAAGTTCATTACTTTCAGCATGTTGGTCTTCTGCAGTGTTTGGCTGTGCTTTATTCCCTCCTACCTGAGCACCAAGGGAAAATATATGGTAGCTGTGGAGATCTTCTCCATCTTAGCCTCCGGTGGTGGGTTGCTGGGTTGCATCTTCTTCCCCAAATGTTACATAATCATTCTGAGGCCTGAGCTGAACAATAGGGAACAGCTAATAAGGAAGAAAAAGTAAAGAAATGAGAAACCTGTCATCTTCTTTATTTCGTGTTTTCCTCTGTGTTTACAGTAGAATATTTGGAAATATAAGTTCACCTGCTCCCTTTTATAATTTTTTCTAGACTCCAAATTCCCATAGTTGAAATTTCCTTTGTAAAATTGACTTATTTGCTTTGAGGAAAACAATCATATATTTACACATACATTATTCTGTTGCAGCATGTGTTGACAAGAAGAATTAGAGCAATTCTTGTCAAAATATACATGTAAGTAAATCTGTATCTAGCCTTAATTCTCACAGCTTTGAGTATAATGTATAACTGTACTATTGCAGGCTATGGAATATTTGAGTATTCATTTATGATTTCATCATCAACTATCCATACTCAAGATCATAGAAATGTAAGATAATCCTCTTGAGTCAGGCCGATGGCCCATCTTGTACGGCAGCCTGTACTCACACTGACCAACCAAATTCCTGTGGGAAATAGAAATACTTTATTGTTACTGTACCACTTGTTTACAGTGAGATTAAACCTTCAAGCCGTATCCAAAAGCAAATGCATTGTCTCCTCCATTGTTTCCTATGGCATTGAGTTCCATAGATTATCTATGTACTGTGAAATAATTTACCACCCCCCATTGAATTGGGTTCCCTCCCCCCAAGATTTTGTCTGAATCAGGTCTCCTTGGTGAAATTCAGAGAGCTAGATTTCTGCCCTGGTGCTTGGAAAAGATGGCAACAAAGAACCATGTACAGTTCATTGGGCAGAGCATTCAACAAAGCCACACTGAAAAGTTTTATTTTCACCAACACAAGTGATGGATCAGAACACTATATTCTTAATACAAATATGTATTATATTTGTGGCAAGTATATTGTTGGACTTTCCACTGACTGTTGGCATCCTTCAGCAAATGTTTGATGAGCAGTAAAATTGATTAGACCTAACCATGATGAATGGAGAATACAAGTAAACCAGAGCTTAATCAGATTTAAAGTGGAATCAAAGAGGACAGAAACTTCAGGTCCATAATGGACCTCAGCTTTCTAGAATCCAGGCTTAACCTCTGAATTTATTCCTATTATACAGCTCTTAAGGGCACAAAGCCACTGCTTTCTCTTAGTTTCTACTGTAGACCAGAGCCTACGTTGCCAATATGTACTCCCTTCGCTGGGAGTAAGGCCCATTAAATCTTAAAACACTTATTTCTGCGTAGACATCTGTACTGTTATACAGCAAGATAACTATGCTTGTTAATGAGTATCTGTAAGATTATGCCCCCCCCCCTTGCAGAAGGTCCAGGTATTCAAATGGAGATAGGAATGGAAGGAAGTATAACTAATAATAATGATAATGATAGTAATAATTTTGTTATTTATAACCCACCCATCTGCCTGTGTTCCCCAGCCACTTTAACACAGTAAAACATATTATTTCCTTTCTTCTTATCTGCTTTCAATCCCCCTAGAGCAGGGATGGGAAGCCTATAGCCCTCCAGATATTGCTAGACTACAGCCCTCATCATTGCTCACCATTTTCCATACTGACTGGGGTTGGTGGGTTTTGGAATCCCTCAACATCTGGAGTGCCACAAATCCCCAACCCCTGCCCTAGTGGAAGTGAAGCAGAATACATATTTTAAAAATAAAATGCAGAAGTTTGCAGAAGAAGCCAGAGACATCAGCATCACTGAATGAAGGTGAACACTGACTTAAAATTCACCCAAAAGGCTGGAAAGTCAGGCTCGGCAACTTTGGGAATCCTGACCCCCTCACCTGGGTGTGGATGAACTGTGGGTCTGAGAGATTTCAAGAATCCTCTTTCTCCCTACGGTACCATCTGACATAGGCTGACAGAATTAGGAGATAGTTTCCATAAGTCGCTATAAAAGGAGTCGTACAGCAGGGCATGGGGCACCAACTCAACCTCTCCAGAGTCATCAAGTTGGCTTGCATTGACACAAATCCCCTGGAGGTCATGATGATCACCAACAGTGGAATTTTGTCACTAGTTTCTTTTATTGGCCTGCTCATCTCATATGGATTCATTCTCTACACAATCTGCTCCCAGGGTCCCTTTGAAGGGACCACCACGGCTGCCTCGACATGCACCTCTCACCTCATTGTGGTCACCATGTATTTGGGCCCTGTTTGTTTATTTAAGCCTCACTGCCAGGCCAGGCCAGACGAGACAGCAGCCAATGGCCACAGCCAGCAAGGCACTGCCCTCCAGGAGGCACCAGTGACTGGCCCATTTATAGTGCCTTTTGGGTTGGAAAGACCCGTCCCTTTTGAGATCCACCGGCCAAGTAGAATTCCCCTCCAAAGGCCAGCAAATGTGTGTGCCTAGGCCATCGGGGAAGGAGGCTGAGAGTGAGGGAACGCAACTGTCCCCCCTGGAAAAGTGG
Organism: Podarcis gaigeae; assembly: GCF_964106915.1. NCBI lineage: Eukaryota > Metazoa > Chordata > Lepidosauria > Squamata > Lacertidae > Podarcis > Podarcis gaigeae. The sequence continues at coordinate 14,010,191 of NC_139689.1, read as the reverse complement.
TGAGGGGTCATTGCCACATGGTTGATGTGGATCCAGGTCCACTCAGTCAAATTTCAAGATGCTGACACACCGTACTACATTTTGGAGTCTCCATTGTTTACAAGGTCTTCTATTATGAATTTCTAACTTCACCAATACACCACTGGCCCCTTATTATCCACTGAAAGGGAATTAAACACAATAGTTTCTTCTGCAATTCCACAGGGGTTCGCAAGCATTGAATAGATAACTACATTCCAACTTGGTTATGAACAGGCTATAATTAAAGCTGTGGCTTCTCAAAAACCCCTGTGGACTTTCAGTGGCCACTTGTAAAAGTAACGCAAGGGATGCTAAAATTACTAGAATAATTTAAATAGGGTCTGGGAGCCTCAAGTCTGATCTTGGATATTCCCAGATTGTATCACTTCAGGTAAATAAAGTACCATTCAAATGAGACAGCTTTTATCTTGGATAAGTTAATTATACTCTTGCCAGAGAAATAGTGGTTTCTACGTAGAACAAACAGTTGCCTTTGAATTGAGGATGGTGATTTTAGTAGTCTTGCTGCTGAAACTGTTTGCTTACAAAGTATGTCAGGCTCACTTAGAGAAATGCAGACTCCAAGGTCCACACAGTCCACTTCACATGTATCATCAGCCAGGAGAGTTCCTCATTGGTGGCATTGTTTCCCATGGTGGCTTCATCGCCTCTCCAGCAACATTCTCTGAGGAACCCCCACCAGCTCTGCCTGAAGACCTTGTGTAAGTACTAAGCCACTCATTTATTACAGCAGAGGAATGATCAAACCTAGAGTTGCAAACTTCTTCTAATTTACCTGAGGAAAACCACTTTAGATTTGAATGGGACTTATGGTGGTGAATTAAGACAATATGGGATAAATTCCAATTTCCGGATAGAGAAATGAACAGAAATGTATTGAAATGGATGTATATTTGTGGGTCTGGGGAGCCCCTTTGAATAGCCAATATTGATAGACTTTATCTGAACTCGAGTATTAGTAAGAATGAATTTTTAAAAACCTGTTCTGAAACTAAAGGTTCTTATGGTTTCATTTTTTGATCTTAGGCTAAGGTTTGTTTCATCACTGAAAGGTACTTATTAAGAAGTATACTATTCAGTGAATTACAAGGACGATCACTGCCTTATGAATACGAGGACATTACAGGGAGAGACCAGAGAGACCAGAGATGTTGTAAGAGTCAGAAAAAGACCTCAGGCATGTAAGGGAGAACCTCCCATTACCCCACATTAGCAGTTCTGATCACTACAATTTCAGAAGGATATTGGCACGTTGGAACTTGTACAGGGGAGGGCAACAAAGATGGTCTGGAAACCAAGCCTTAAGAGGAGCGGTTGAGGGAGTTTGGTGTGTTTAACTATGATGAGACTGAGGGGAACTATGATAACCATTTTCAAATATCTCAAGGGCTGTCACCAGGAAGATGGAACACGCTTGTTTTCTCTTGCTCCAAATCAGGGTATTCAAGTTACAAGAAAGGAGATTTGAACTAAACATTAAGAAGAACTTTCTATTTATAAGAGCTGTTCAACAGTAGAACAGACTGATTGTTAACCCCACTGAACTCAGTATGATTAACTACTGTGTTGATATGTAAATGCTGCAGCGAGGCTCCTCACAGGGTCTCTGCCATGGGAGCATATTCACCCAGTGCTTTTCAAACTGCACTGGCTCCCAGTAGAGTACAGGGTCAGATTTAAGGTGCTGCTTTTGACCTTTAAAGCCCTTCACGGCCTAGGACCCTCGTACCTACGGGACCGCCTCTCCCGGTATGCCCCACGGAGAGCCTCAAGGTCCATAAATAGCAACACCCTAGTGGTCCCGGGCCCTAAGGAAGTTAGATTGGCTTCAAGCAGAGCCAGGGCCTTTTCAACTCTGGCTCTGGCCTGGTGGAACGCTCTGCCTCATGAGACCAGGGCCCTGCAGGATCTGATTTCTTTCCACAGGGCCTGTAAGACAGAGTTGTTCTGCCTGGCCTTTGGCTTGGAACCAATTTGATTCCCTCCCTCCCTCTCTTTCTTTTTTTCTTTCCTTCTCCTCCTGCGATGAGGCTACATTTTAATATTTTTATGTTTCAATATGTTAATGTTGTATTTTATTTTATTTTTTAAGTTGTAATCATTCAACTTGTTTTTATTATTGCTTGTAAGCTGTTCTGAGCCCGGCCTTGGCTGGGGAGGGCGGGGTATAAATAAAATTTATTATTATTATTATTATTATTATTATTATTATTATTAGGAAATAACTGTTGATATTCCTACTTAAACAGTTTGCAACTCTCATTCAAGGGTGGTGCCTAAGGTTTACCAGTACATCCTGGCCTTGGCATTTGCAGTCAAGGAGATCAACGAAGACCCTCACATCCTACCCAACATCACCTTGGGCTTTCACTTATATGACAGCTATTCCAATGCAAGGAGCACATACCTTGCCACGCTGCTACTTTTATCCATGGTGGAGAAATTTGTCCCTAATTATATATGTGATGTTGAAAGTTATCTGGCAGGGGTCATTGGGGGATTGGATTCCGAAATCTCCTTTTATGTGGCCACTGTTTTGGATATCTTTAAGATTCCGCAGGTAGGACACCTATGTACAATACCTCTATTAGCTTGCATAGAGAAGGAGGCAGGTTCCTTGGCAACAGTTCAGGGTGTATCAGCAGTTCAGGGTGAAGATGAAATTGGGAGCTGAACCTTGTATACCACCTTGAGATCTTTGGAAAATATAGGCGGTACATAATTATAATAGAAAGAAAGAAAGAAAGAAAGAAAGAAAGAAAGAAAGAAAGAAAGAAAGAAAGAAAGAAAGAAACCTGAATAAGAGGAAAGGTTGCAATACAAGAAAAAATATATGTCACTCCCCCCTGTCTGACACACATCTAGACCACTGATATCCCAAAGCCTCTGATGGAAGAGTGGGCTTCTACCTCACCAGCTGTTTTTAGTTATGTAGCAATTTCTACTTAGTGAGGAGGGCATCCGAATTGAGTTGCTGTTGGAAAAGGGAAATTGCTTGCAATTCTGACATAGACAGACAATGTTTAGGTGATCTGCTGTTTGGGGTATGGTGTGTATGCTCCGCCATTCAATTTTATCTATTGTACAAGACCCTGCCAAATTTTACAATGACATAAAAAAAATGTGTGTTTTTTTAATAATAATAATATTTTATTTATACCCCACCCATCAAGCTGGGTTTTCTCCAACCACTCTAGGCAGCTTCCAAAAAAATATTAAAATACAATCGTCCGTCAAACATTAAAAGCTTTCCTAAACAGTAAAATAGACACAATGACAATGCTCTGCTTTAGTCATCAATGTGTTAACAAGATTTATAAATAAAATAAAACAAACCAAACACAGTGCCCCTCTCCAGTCATCAAATCAAAGGTTTGAAAACCACAAATGGGAGATGATCCCAGTTTTCAGCCCATCTGCATGTTTGTCTTTTGTATATGTGAGAGAGAGCCACTCAAACCCCGAAACGTTGGCAAAGGCCATATTTGACTAACAGGGTTCTCCACATAATGATTATGAATACTGTGAAAGGAATCTACTTTGCCTCTTCTCTTCCTCCATTTACCTTTCAGCTCATTTATGGCTCTGCTCCAGTGATGAATGATAAAAGCCCAGGGCTTCCCTTCTACCAGATGGCAGCCTCAGAAGCCCTTCAGTATGAGGGAATTCTCTCTTTGCTTCTTCATTTCAGGTGGACGTGGATTGGAGTCATTGCAACAGACAATGAGAATGGAGAAAGATTTGTGCAAACTATTTCCCCCATGTTTACCAAGAGTGGTGTCTGCTTTGCATTCATAGAAAGAATCCCCGATTTCAGTTTTATTTCTGAAATGTATGGCTTGCTAGAACAGGCGGCCAATATACGAGACAAAATCTTTAGCAGCAGAGCGAACGTAGTGGTGACCTCTGGAGGGTCTTATTCCATGGCAAATTTTAGATGGCTTCCATGCCTATCAAAACATGATGACTTGATTAATAATGTAAAAAGTAAAGTATGGATAGTAACGGCCAAGGTTGAGTTCGCTTCATTTGTCTTTCAAAGAAATTGGGATTCAGGAGTATTCAATGGTGCTATAGCCTTTGAAATTCACTTCAGAAACCCACCAGGATTTCATCAGTATGTTGTGCACAGAAACCCTTCCAGCACAGATGGGGATGGTTTTATCAGAGACTTCTGGCAACAGGCCTTTGAATGTGTATTCCCAGATATCACTACAGACAAGGTGGAGGGGAATATTTGCACCGGAGAGGAGAAGCTGGAGAACCTTCCTGGATCATTTTTTGAAATGAGCATGACAGGCCACAGTTACAGCATCCACTGTGCTGTTTATGCCATGGCCCATGCTTTACATGCCATGTCCACATCCAGACTCAGACACAGAGGAATGGTGTATGGATCGAGAGGGAAGAAACTGAATCCGCAGTTTTGGCAGGTAAAGTTTGTACATCCTCAAGAGTGAGAGCTCTGTTGCTTCCTCATAATCAACACTGGGGGAGGGGGAGTGCATGACATCACAGTTGACCTATCATCCCCCCTCCCCAACGTCTTACCTTCATGAAAGGGATGCACTAGGGCAAAGATGCTTCATTCTGGATAGTTGGGGAGGTCTTGGTGTGATCAAAGCATGTGTCTGGGTAGAGCTAGGCTTGGTACGATTCTTGCCACTGGTCCCTCCTACCCCAGAGCTCTTGGGCTTCTGGCCTTTCCTGCAATTCTTCTGCAGGTACCCTTCTTTCTCACGCTTCCAGCAATTTCACTCCTCCGAGGCTGCATTTTGTGATTAGTGCAAATCACACAGTCTTTTTGTGAGGAAGTGTGAGAACTGGATAAAGCCCTATCTGTATGTATTATGTGATGTACTTTCATGTTTGCCTGTTTTCTCTTGGAGCTGGATGAGAGAGAGTCCATGTCCATGTAATATAGTGTAAATAAAGAGTCGTTTATAACTATGATGCTTCATTCTTCTTGCTGTATTAAGCCAGAAGACCAGTGTGCATAAACCAAGCTGGTTTATGCTGCTGGAGTGCCATGGAGAGGGAGGGGGTGCCTTTTCCAGAGCAATGCTCACCGGAGGACGCTCGGAGAAATGGAGGAGGGGGCTGCTGATAGCCAGGAGGCTTCTCCCAACAGTCTTCAGTCTGGCACATCCTTTTGAGGATTACGGTTTTATTTTGGAAATATTATATAGCACTGGGCACCCGCCCTCCACTCTGTTGAATATGTATGGGTTCACAAAATGCTGTCACCTTAGTCTTTCCTCTCAGAGTCAAACATTTGGGCAGCGTCCAGAAATGAATCTATAATTCTGCTGACAGAGAAGAAGGCATTGATATGATGGTTTCCTAGATGATTCCCCACATACTGTGCCGCTTGCAAATATGGGCTAAATAATGGCAGTATACTCCCAGAGGAAAGGGAAATGATGGTTGTGTCCTATTTTGAGTGGTTATTACTGCCCTGTATTTGAGGAGAAAGCATTTGTATGAGAGAAGCCTTGCAGCCCATTGAGATCTGCATTCACAGAAAGGAAGTAGTGGTCATAGTCAATAGAAAGGTTCGGCATTCTACTCTAGCCCATATCCACTAAATCCTTCCTCAGAGCAGGTGGCTGCACAACACTGTGTCTCATGGAGAGGGAGAAAGGGAAAGATGGAAAAGGGAGTGTGGGGAAGAAGGGCTTGAGATCTGGGATACGGGTAGTGCTGTGGGTTAAACCACAGAGCCTAGGACTTGCCGATCAGAAGGTCCCGGGTTTCGAATACCCGCGATGGGGTGAGCTCCCGTTGTTCGGTCCCTGCTCCTGCCAACCTAGCAGTTCAAAAGCACATCAAAGTGCAAGTAGATAAATAGGTACCGCTCCGGCGGGAAGGTAAACGGTGCACTGCTCTGGTTCGCCAGAAGCGGCTTAGTCATGCTGGCCACATGACCTGGAAGCTGTACACTGGCTCCCTCAGCCAATAAAGCGAGATGAGCGCCGCAACCCCAGAGTCGGTCATGACTGGACCTAATGTTCATTGGTCCCTTTACCTTTACCTCCAAAATGTAACAGAAAAACCATGGGTGTGATTTCCTTTCTTCTGAAAACTGAGAATAGGCATCTCCTACTGAGAAACAAATGTCCAGTTTGCACGTCATTATAAAGTTTATAATGAATGTGGAGATTGCTCCAGCCTCACTCCTCCGCTAGGATGAGTAAGCAAACCATGATCCCTGACTTTGTGATAAATCCAAGCCAGTGATTTGGGTTTGGTGTGCTCAAACAAACCACAGTTAGTAAGCCAAGAAGAAATTGTGGCTTCATAGTGTAGTTTGTTTGCTCCAGAACGAATTAAGTACTTAACCTGAGGTACCACTCTATACCCTGAATTTCCTTGGTAAAATTTGTCCTTTCCTAGTGAAACTTGTAATATTATTTCGGTTCCTTAATTAAAATGGGTCTGAGGAAAGCATAGTTGGAGACAACACTAAAGTTGTTGCCCTCTGTTATCGTTTCAAACAGTCTAGGAATGACCTCTGTTTTACACACTGCAAAGACATTTCTTAGCAACAGAGCAATTCCTGTGGATATTTCTTCTAAGTCTTAAAGGTAACACAAAATAAAGCAATCCTAAAGACCAGGTGAAGAAGCACAAAGCCACAGCCAACTTGATCATACAAGTCACATATTCTCAGTACAAAAAAATGAACTTGGGATGAAAGGAAGTTTGTCCTTAAGATATGCCCAACAGGAAGCCACAAAAAGTGAAGATGTTTATTCCTCGTATCAGAGAATAAGCATGATTCCTTCACACTTCTCATATTTTCCTACAACTTGTTCTGAGGGGACTGGGGGGTAATGTCTGTGGGCCTTTAGCCTAGTCAGTCATGCATTAACAACAGTAGTATCAGCTGAATCCAGGATTACAAGGCTTAGATAGCATCAAAGTTTTCCAATACATTGTTTAAAATAACAAAAGTTGGCAGGACTGAAAACTTCTGTCACCGTTTTTAAAAAAATCACGGTATATTGTGAAGTTATGACATCATCACGGTATATTGTGAAGTTATGACATCAGTTAACCTCAAGAAATTGAACATGGAATTTAATATTTTGCTCCAATTCCCCATTCCATAACATTAAACAGTGGAAGCAGAGGTAGACAGGGAGAGAGAGACTATCAATAATTTGGGTAAGAAAAGGAGACTGTCATACTTGTGAAAGAAAATGGGTTGGCTCTCTCCATGCTTGGACCTGACTCCACTCAAAGTTGCCTAAATCACCACCCACCATTCGCTGAATGTTCTGCACACAGGAAAAAATGTTGCTCGGCCCTGTATTACAGTGTTTCCCAACCTTGGGTCTCCAGCTGTTTTCAGACTACAATTCCCATCATCCCTGACCACTGGTCTGGCTAGCTAGGGATGATGGGAGTTGTAGTCCCAAAGCAGCTGAAGACCCAACATTAGGAAACCATGCTGTATTAGACTGTAGTCTTTTCTAAATACCTGTCTTTTCTGTTTTCAATCTAGCTCCATCACTTTCTGAGAAGTATCTCATTTAACAATACTGCAGGAGATGTGGTCTTCATCAACCAGAATGGAGAGGCAGCATCTAGCTTGGACATTGTCAACTGGATCATATTCCCCAACCAAAGTTTGCACAGAGTGAGAGTTGGGAGGATAGATCCACAAGCTCCTCCAGACCAAAAATTAACCCTTGATGAAGACGCCATAATATGGCATAGATGGTTTAATCAGGTAGGTCCACATTCTTATCTACCGTAATTCAGAAGAGATTCAATATAGCTTACGCAATATTTATCCCCCTGCCTTTCTAATCACTGTCTTTTGGACTGCAAGTTACTGATTAGTGGATGGCCAAAGCAGGGTCACCAACTTGAATAAAATATTGGGGAGGGGCAGGTAAGCCCACCACTGCTTCTATGTAACTTATGTCTCTAGCTTGTCTGCTCCCTCTATCTTCTCTATAGGCCCCATGTGGGATCCAGAAACATTCTGGAGAAAAGTTAAGGTGCCACTAGATGCCACTCTACAGTCACTTTGGCTCCATCTTCAGTTTAAAATGCAAAATTCATTACATTAAGAAAAATAAAGCGCTTTATAAATAAACAAGCCAATTCGCCATGTATATCCCTAGAACAGTGTTCCTTGTGGAACACCCTCCCTCCAGATGTCAAGGAGATAAAAGACCTACACAACTTTTAGAAGACATCTGAAGGCAGCCCTCTGTTGAAACAAGGAATAAAGGCAAATATTTCATTAAGGAGGTTACAAAACAGAAGAACCCTTTTACTATAAAATACAGTTAAGCAAGACTAACAGTGTAAACTTACCTTGGGGAATCTGATTGAAACGAAAATAGCAAAAGCTAGGTTGTCTCACCCTAATCCCAACCCTTCACAGACCCCCAACACAAGCTTCATCCACACAAATGTGATTTTTACATCACACAGGAGGTCAGTTGGAATAATAAAATGGGTTCTTTTTCTTCCCCTCTGAAAGATTGCAACCGGAATCCTAAGTATATAAAGAAAATTATTGCAAAATAAACCAAAGAAATTGGGATTTCTTTATAAATATTAAATGCTGGTTTTGAACTGAGTGAAAGACTATGTATGAATTGATAAGCCCCATGATTTTGCCTTTTTGCGAGAAAAGTGGAGAAATGAAGTGGTTGGGAAAATGAGGAAAAAAGTGAAAACAGACAGCAGCAGCAGGTTCAGGATACCACTAGTCTTCTAAGGGAGCCAGTGGAAGAGGTGGAAGCAGGAAAAGTGGTGAAGATACAGAAAGTGAAGGAGGGGGCTGAGAGCAAAGGTATGAAGAGCATAGGGAATGGATGCATCCGTCTGAAAAAAGAGAGGTATCTCAAAATATGTATTGTAAAGTATATTTTCCCCTTAACATGCTCAGTGCTAAATCTCTTGGATAACATCATTCCAATTCATGTATTTGTCCATAGTTTTTCTTTTATTTTTGTATGAGAACTCATAAAGAACACATTCATCAAAAACCCCTTATTTGGAACTATAAGGAACAGCATCTGATGGGTCCAAGAATAGGTGTAGCCACCAACACCAAATCAATTCTAGAGATGTCTACCTAGTGGACAACATACTAAGAAGTAACGATTATAACAAGATTAACAGGGACACTAGAGTAACTTCAAAGTGTGCCTGTGCAACCCAGAGCAATAGAGGAGATATTACATCACGCCAAACATTACTACTACTAAAAAGAAAAGTAGCAATTGGTAGAGGCATTCTGTGTCAGTTTAGAAACATAGAGAGGAGCCTTAGAACCTGAAACATTCTGAACTCATTATTCTCTCGATGATTCTTCTCCTCTTCCATTTATGCATTAGACTCAGCCTCTTTCTGTCTGTACTGAGAGATGTCTTCCAGGATCCAGCAAGAAAGTGAAGGAGGGACAGCCCCCTTGCTGCTATGATTGCATCCCATGTCCAGAGGGGAAGATTGCAAACTAGGATGGTAAGGGAAATAATTTGATTAAATGGGTCCATTTGATTGAAAGGTGTCAGGATGGCTGAGGTTAAGTTTCAAAAGAAGATAGAAGTTATTGTATGTGTGTCCCTGCCTCATTGTCTACATGGTGGCTGTGGAGATCTTCTCCATCTTAGCCTCTGGTGGTGGTTTGCTGGGTTGCATCTTTTCCCCCAAATGTTACATAATTATTTTGAGGCCTGAACTGAACAATAGGGAACAGCTAATAAGGAAGAAAAATTAAAGAAATAATAAACCTGCCCTTTGCTTTCATAGATAGATAGATAGATAGATAGATAGATAGATAGATAGATATTAATCTACTCCAAATTTCCATAATTGAAAATTCATTTGTAAAATTGACTAATTTGCTTTGAAAAAACAATCATATGCTTACACATACATTATTCTCTTGTAGCATGTGCTAATAAGAAGACTCAAAGCAATTCTTCTCAAAATATATGCAAGTAAATCTTTATCTGGCCTTAATTCTCAGTGATCAAACTTGTTTCACAGCTTTCAGCATAGTAGGATCTGTGAAACTGTACTATTGCAGCCATGAAATATTGGAATATTCATTTATGAATTATTGTTCTGTTCTGCTAACAGATTTTGCCAGCAACCTATCCATAACCAAGATCGTAGAAATGAAGGATGATCCTCTTAAATCAGGCCAATGGCCCATCTGTTCCAGCATCCTGTACTCTCACTGACCAACCAGATACCTGTGGGAAACCTTCAAGCCGTACCCAACTGCAAATGCACTCTCCCCACCATTGTTTCCTATGTCAGTGAGTTCCATACTTTATCTATGTACTGTGAGATAACATATGCCCCATTGAATTGGGTTCCCCTGGCCCCAAGATTTTGTCTGAATCATGTCTCCTTGGAGAAATTCAGAGTCCTAGATAAGAAAATGTAAATGAATTCTGACCCGGTCCTTGGAAAAGATGGCAACAAAGGACCCTGCAGACCTCACTGTGCCACTCATTCGACAGATGGAGAGCCACAATTGGTATTAATTCACCAACTCATGTGATGAATCAGAACAGTCCATTCATAATACATATACGTTTTATATATGTGGCAAATATATTGTTTGCTATTCCACTGCTGTTGGCATCCTTCAGCAAATGTTTGACGAGCAGATAAAATTGATTAGATCTAACCATGATGAATGGAGAATGCAAGTAAACCTGAGTAAGCCCCATTAAACCTTAAAAAAATTATTTCTGAGTAAACATCTGTACTGTTATACAGCAAGCTTGTTAATGATTGTCTGTACAATTATGGTCCCCTGACAGAAGGTTCAGATATTCAAGTGGAGACAGAAATGGAAGGAAGTAGGACTAATAATAATAATAATAATAATAATAATAATAATAATAATAATATCTTTATTGTCATTGCCCCCTCTCAGGGACAACGAAATTACTTGGCTGCTCCATCCACCCGGGTAGGGCACTCCACTCAAAATCAGAACAACTATAAAAACACTAATTAAAACAATATAATATAATACAGCAAGGAAGATTAGATGACTTTCAAAGTCCAGGTTTCCCATTCAGGGCCGAGATCGCTCTGGAGAAGAAGCTGTTCTTGAGACGGCTCATTCTTGTCATCATCGTCCTGTATCTGGCTGCGTTTCCCCTGCCACTTTAGGTGGCTTACAGCAGATATAAAAACACAGTAAAACATATTTCTTTTGTTGTTCTCTGCTTTTAATCCCCCTAGAGTTTGGATGGGAAGCCTATAGTCCTCCAGATATTGCTAGACTACAGCCCTCATCATTGCTGACCATTTTCCATACTGGCTGGGGTTGGTTGGTTTTGGAATCCCTCAACATCTGGAGTGCCACACATCCCCAACCCTTGCCCTATTGGAAGTGAAGCAGAATACATATTTAAAACATAAAATGCATAAATTTGCAGAAGAAGTCAGAGATATCAGCATCACTGGATGAAGGTGGACACTGAATTAAAATTCACCAAAAGGCTAGAAAGTCTGGCTCAGCAACTTTGGGAATTGTCACCACCCTCAGCTGCATCTGGAGGAACTGTGTGGTCTGAGAGATTTCAAGAATCCTCTCTCTCCCTAAGGTTCTAGCTCACATAGGCTGAAAGAATCAAGAGAGATTTTACACAAGGCTCTATAAAAGGAGTCATACAGAAGGGCCTGGAGCACCAACTGAACCTCTCCAGAATCACAGGGGCATTGGCCCTTGAGGGTTGGAGCAAATATGGATTCCCAAGGCACAGGGGAAGGAGGCTGAGAGGAAGGGGACACAACTGTCACCCCCCAAAACAGCAATGAGTGGCCATTGCAGATATGCCAAATGGCTGGTGTGAATTCAGGTCCACTCAGCCAAATTCCAAGATGCTGACTACACCATGCTACATTTTGGAGTCTCCATTGGCTACAAGGTATTCTGTTATGAGCTTCTAACTTCTAATTTCACCCATACACCATTGGTCTATTATTATCTAATGAAAGGGAAATTAAAATAACAGTTCTGAATATTTTCTTCAGCAATTTCCTCTGGAATTCCACAGGGAATCCTGAGCTTTGGATGAACAACTACACTCCTGCCTGGTTATTAACAGGGCTATAATTAAATCTGCTGCTCCTCAAAAATCTCTGTGTATTCTTTGTGGCCACTGGCAACATAACACAAAGGATACTACAATTTAACCAGAATTATTTAAATAGTGTCTGGGATCAGCAAGTCTGATTTTGGATACTCCTGGATTGTATCCTCTCAGGAAATTAATCTACGATTTAAATGAGACAATTTTTATCTAGGAGAAGCTAATTATTATATTGCCAGCAAAATCATAGAACAAAGAGTTGCCCTTGTGTTAAGGATGATGGTTTTAGTGTTCTTGCTGCTGGAACTGATTTCTTACAATGTATGTGAGGCTCACATAGCAAAATGCAGGCTCCAAGGTCCACATCATCCACTTCACATGTATCATCAGCCAGGAGAGTTCCTCATTGGTGGCATAGTTTCCCATGGTGGCTTCTTCTCTTCTCCAGCAGCATTCACTGAGGAACCCCCACCAGCACTTCCTGAAGAGCTTGTGTAAGAACCAAGCCACTCATATATTACATTAGAGGAAGGACCAAACCTAGAGTTGCAGAATAATGACTGAGACTGCAAACCTGTACCCTTTTACTTGGGGAAATCCACTTTAGATTTGAATGGGACTTATGCTGGGGCAAAAAATTGGAAGGAATCTCTTGGAAATGAAGAGAATACAGGAGAAATTCCCATTTCTGGATAGAGAAATGAATGGAAATGTATTGAAATGTATGCATGTTTGTGTGTCTGGGAGAGCCCTTCTGAACAGAAATTTTTGATAGACTTTACCTGAACTACTAGAGTGTTAGTAAGAATGAATTTTTAAAAACCTGTTCTGAAGCTGAATGTTTCATTTTCTGAACTTAGACTAAGCTTTGTTTCAGCACTGAAAGGTACTTATTATGAAGTATAGAATTCAGTAAATTCCAATGACAATCACTGACTCATGAAAAAGAGGTCACTGCAGTGAGAGACCATGTCAGAAAAAGACCCCTCTGGTGTGGACAGCAAGACGTCCCATGGCCCCCACATTAGCAACCCCTGTTCTAGATACTATTTACCTTAAACGATTAGAAATTGGGGACAAAAATAACATGAATTCCAGTAGGGACAAATGCAGAAAAATAAGATGAGGAACACTTGGCTTCCCATTGGTAGGAAAGGTTCAAGGGATCTGCATCAACAGAAGTATAGTGTCCTGATCAAAGGAAGCACTGGTACTGCTCTATTCTCCCTTGGTCACTTGGAGTCCTGTATCCAGTTCTGATCAACCCAAATTAAGACGAATACGTATTAGCAAGCTGAAACATGTGCAGAGGAGGGCAACAAAGATGGTCTGGAAACCAAGCCTTGTGAGGAATGATTGAGGGAGTTTGATATGTTTAGCTATGGTGAGACCGAGGGAAGGAATGATAGCCATTTTCAAATATCTCAAGGGCTGTCACCAAGAAGATGCAACAAGCTTGTTTTCTCTTGCTCCAAATCAGGGTATTCAAGTAACAAGAATGGAGATTTCAACTAAACATCAGGAAGAGCTTTTCTACAGATAAGAGCTATTCAATAGTAGAACGGACTGAGTGTAAATCCCCCTGAACTCGATATGATTAACTACAGTGGTGCCTCGCAAGACGAAATTAATTCGTTCCGCAAGTCTTTTCGTCTTGCGAGTTTTTCGTCTTGCGAAGCACGGTTTCCCATAGGAATGCATTAAAAATCAATTAATGCGTTCCTATGGAAACCTCCTTCAGACCAGGTCCGGGGACAGTCTGTCCCCCGACCTCTTCTGAAGGCCGGTGGGGGGCGAAAGTCTTTGCTTCCCCCCCCGCCTGCCTTCCCGGGACAGCGGAGACTTCTCCGCTGTCCTGGGGCGGTCTTAAAATGCTGGCCGGCGGCAGCGAAGCCTTCGCTGCCGTCCCCCAGCATTTTAAAAGCCCCTGGGACAGCGGAGACTTCCCGGGGCGATTTTAAAATGCTGGCGGGCAGCAGCGCTGCCGCCCGCCAGCATTTTAAGATCACCCCAGACAGCGGAGAAGTCCTCCGCTGTCCCGGGGTTTTTAAAATGCTGGTGGGCGGCAGCGAAGGCTTCGCGGGCAGCAGCGCTGCCGCCCGCCAGCATTTTAAGATCACCCCAGACAGCGGAGACTTCTCCGCTCCCGGGGCGATTTTAAAATGCTGGCGGGCGGCAGCGAAGCATTCGCTGCCGCCCACCAGCATTTTAAAAACCCCGGGACAGTGAAGGACTTCACCGCTGTCTGGGGTGATCTTAAAATGCTGGCGGGCGGCAGCGCTGCTGCCCGCGAAGCCTTCGCTGCCGCCCACCAGCATTTTAAAATTGCTCCGGGAGCGGAGAAGTCTCCGCTGTCTGGGGTGATCTTAAAATGCTGGCGGGCGGCAGTGCTGCTGCCCGCGAAGCCTTCGCTGCCGCCCACCAGCATTTTAAAATTGCTCCGGGAGCGGAGAAGTCTCCGCTGTCTGGGGTGATCTTAAAATGCTGGCGGGCGGCAGCGCTGCTGCCTGCCAGCATTTTAAAATCGCCCCGGGACAGTGGAGGAATTATCCGCTGTCCCGGGGCGATTTAAAAGCCCCCGGGAAGGCAGGCAGGGGGGACAAAGACTTTCGCCCCCCCACCGGCCTTCAGAAGAGGTCCTGGACCTCTTCTGAAGGCCGGTGGGGGGCGAAAGTCTTTGCTCCCCCCCCCCCGCCGCCTGCCTTCAAAAGCCATCCGGGATAGCGGGAAGCGCTTCCCTGCTATCCCGGACTGCTTTTAAAATGCTGGCAGTGGGGAGCAAAGCCTTTCGGCCCCCGCCGGCCTTCCTGGACCTCTTCTGAAGGCCGGAGGGGGGGGGAAAGGCTTTGCTCCCCACCGCTAGCATTTAAAAGAGGTCCCCGGAGATTTCCCTATGGGCTTTCTTCTTGCGAAGCAAGCCCATAGGGAAATTCGTTTTGCGAAGCGCCTCCAAAACGGAAAACCCTTTCGTCTAGCGGGTTTTTCGTCTTGCGAGGCGTTCGTCTTGCGGGGCACCACTGTACTTTGTTGGTGTGTAAAAGAATACATTTGTTGAAATTCCCTATGATACAGTTTGCAACTCTCATCCTAGGGTGGTGCCTAAGCTTTACCAGCACATCGTGGCCTTGGCATTTGCAGTCAAGGAGATCAACAAAGACCCTCACATCCTACCCAATATCACCTTGGGCTTCCACTTATATGACAGCTGTTTTAGTGCAAGGAGCACATATCTCGCCACACTGCTGCTTTTATCCAGGGTGGAAAAATTTGTCCCTAACTATATATGTGATGTTGAAAATAATCTGACTGGGGTCATTGGGGGACTGGATTCTGAAATCTCCTTTTATGTGGCCACTGTTTTGGATATCTATAAGATTCCACAGGTAAAACACCCATGGACAATACCTCTATTAGCTTGCATAGAGGGAGAGGCAGGTTTCTCAGCATCTGTTCCAGGTAAAGCTGAAATTGCAAGGAGAACCATGTACACCACCTTGAGATCCTTGGAAAATAAAGGTGGTACATAATTGTAATATAAGCAAACAACAGACAGACAAACCTGAATAAAGGGGAAGGTTGCAATACCTAAAAATAAAATAAAATGTAACTCTCCCCTGTCTTACACACACATTTAGATCACTTACAGTATATAACAAAGGCCACTGATGGGAGAGTGTCTTCTCTCTCACCAACAGTTTTCGTTATGCATCATTTTCTGATTAGTTAGGAGGGTATCTGAATTGAGCTGCTGAGGAAAGGGGGGAGTTGCTTACTGGATAAAAGCAATAAGATTTGAGGTGCCAGTGGAAAAATTGGTGCAGGAGGGCATGTCAAATAAGCTGCTGGGGAAGTGGGGGAAATGCTTACAGCTAAAAAAACTTTACAGGTAGGAGCCAGTACAATAACTATTCCTCTTTAGCACACCAGACATAATTAAAGACACAGTGAAGTTATGGGAAATTACAGATACAATCCAGTTCTGCAGGAGAAAAGTAATAGTAGATAGCAGCTGATTCACTAGTGAAATGAATGTTCATAAATAAAGTCTGAGAAGAATCTGCACAGTTATGCTGTGTGATGGGGCATGTCCATCATGAAGAAGAAAGACGATGCTTCAGAGAAGAAATGTGCATCTGACCCAATTTGCAATTCTGACAAACCCAGATAATGTCTAGGTAATCTGCTATTTGAGGCATGGTATGTTCCCCCTATCAGTTTTATCCATTGTACAAGACCCTGCGAAATTTTGCAATGACATAAAAAAAATATTTGTTTGTTTTTAAGTGAAGTAGACACAATGCTCTGCTTCAGTCATCAATGTGTTAACAAGATCCATAAAAATAATAAAAAACAGACACAGTGCCCCTCTCCATTCAGCAAAGCAAAGGTTTCCAAACCACAAATGGGAGATGATCCCAGTTTTCAGCTAATCTGCATTTTTTTTATTTAGTATATGTGAGAGAGAGCCACACAAACTCTTAAAGATTGGCAAGGGGCATATTTGACTAACAGGGTTCACCACATAATGATTATGAATACAGTGGTACCTCGGGTTACATACGCTTCAGGTTACATACGCTTCAGGTTACAGACTCCGCTAACCCAGAAATAGTGCTTCAGGTTAAGTACTTTGCTTCAGGATGAGAACAGAAATCGTGCTCCGGTGGCGCGGGGGCAGCAGGAGACCCCATTAGCTAAAGTGTTGCTTCAGGTTAAGAACAGTTTCAAGTTAAGTAAGGACCTCCGGAACGAATTAAGTTCTTAACCTGAGGTACCACTCTACTGTGAAAGGAATCTACTTTGTGTCTTCTCTTCCTCCATTTACTTTTTAGCTCATTTATGGATCTGCTCCGGTGATGAATGATAAAAGCCCAGGGCTTCCCTTCTACCAGATGGCAGCCTCAGAAGCCCTTCAGTATGAGGGAATTCTCTCTTTGCTTCTGCATTTCAGGTGGACGTGGATTGGAGTCATTGCAAGGGACAATGAAAATGGAGAAAGATTTGTGCAAACCATTAACCCAATATTTACCAAGAGTGGTGTCTGCTTTGCATTCTTAGAAAGAATCTCCAGTTTAAGTTTTATTTCTGAAATTAATGGCATGCTACAACAGGGGACAAGTATAATCCATAAAATTTTTAGCAGCACAGCTAATGTAATTGTTGCCTATGGAGGATCTTATTACGTGGCAACTTTTAGATGGCTTCCATACCTATCAGAACATGATGACATGACATACAATATAAAAGGTAAAGTATGGATAACAACTGCTCATGTTGAGTTCACTTCATTTGTCATTCAAAAGAACTGGGATTCAGGAGTATTCAATGGTGCTATATCCTTTGAAATTCACTTCAGAAACCCTCCAGGATTTCATCAGTATGTTGTTCACAGAAACCCTTCCAGCACAGATGGGGATGGTTTTATCAGGGACTTCTGGCAACAGGCCTTTGAAGGTGTGTTCCCAGATATCACTTCAGACAAGGTGGAGGGGAATATTTGCACCGGAGAAGAGAAGCTGGAGAGCCTTCCTGGATCATTTTTTGAAATGAGCATGACAGGCCACAGTTACAGCATCCATAGTGCTGTCTACGCCATGGCCCATGCTTTACATATCATGTCCACATCCAGACTCAGGCACAGAGAAATGTCGTATGGAGGGAGAGAGAAGAATCAGAATCAACAGTTTTGGCAGGTAATAGGCTAAACTTCCTCAACTGGAAGAGGCCTGTTATTCCCCCACAAGGTATGGGTTTCCAAAATGTTGTCAACTTGCTCTTTCATCTCTGACAAGGAAAATCACTTCCATGGGTGAAGTATCGAGACCACTGGGATGCCACTGCATTCACAGATAAGAGGCAGTGGTACTGGTCAAGAGAGATGTTCAGCATCCTCTCTATCCCATATACACCAAATCCTCCCTCAGATCAGGTGATCACACACCACTCTGGTGTCTCCTGAGATGAACAGGGACAGAGGAAAAGAGGTGTGGGGCGGGGGAGTTAAAGAAAGGTTGAAAAAAATGGGAGAGAGAGATGTGGGAGAGAGAAAATTGGTGGTCTCTCCCACATTGAGAGTGGGAGCTGCAGCCATTTCCACACAATTGCCTTTTCTATATTCAATCTAGCTCCATCACTTTCTGAGAAGTATCTCATTTAACAATTCTGCAGGAGATGTGGTCTTCATCAACCAGAATGGGGGGGTGGTATCCAGGTTGGATATTGTCAATTGGATTATATTCTCCAACCAAAGTTTGCAAAGAGTGAGCATTAGGAGGATAGATCCACAGGCTCCTCCAGACCAATCATTCATCCTTGATGAAGATGCCATAACATGGCACAGTTGGTTTAATCTGGTAGGACCGTATTATTAGAGAATTCCAAAGAGATTCAGTGTTGCATAAAGAATGGTCATTCGCCTGCAGGTCTACTCACAGTCTTTCAAACTGCATGTTACTGTGCAGAATATGACAAAAGAATCCAAGTACCAGATTGAGAGGCAAAAGCTTACTGCTAGAAGTCACTCAATGAATAAAGGCAAATATTTTATTTTATTTATAAATATTTCTTAACAATTATAAAATAATGATTTTAAACTGAAGAAAAGAGGATAAGCCACAAGATTTTCCCTTTCTTGCTAAAAAGTGGGGAACTGCTATGTAATCACAACACCTACACATCCCAGAACAACAGAGGGAGTATGAAATCACTTCAAACATTACTACTACTACTAAAAAATAGCCATTATATATATATTGCTGAAGTGCTGACTCAGCTTAATAACATAGAGAGGGGCCCAGGAACATGAAGATTTCCAAACTCATTGTTCTCTTGCTGATCCTTCTGCTCTTTCATTTATGTAATAGACTCGGCCTCTTTCTCTCTGTACTGAGACATGTCTTCCAGGATCCAGCAAGAAAGTGAAGGAGGGACAGCCACCTTGCTGCTACGATTGCATCCCATGTGCAGAGGGAAAGATTGCAAACCAGTATGGTAGGAGAAATAAATAGGTTAAGTAGATCCAGACTCAGTCCTTAGCATTACTTTCTCAGACAGAAAGTAAACATTTCACCAAACTGAAATGTATGACCTAATATATTTCTTTCCCACCAGATATGAATGCCTGCAATAAATCTCCAGACAAATACTATCCAAGCAAGAACCGAGCTGCATGTTTACCCAAGGATATCAGCTTCTTGTCTTATGAAGAACCTTTGGGCATCAGTTTAGCTTGTTTCTCTCTGTTCCTTTCCTTGATCACAGCCCTGATACTAAGTATATTTATGAAGCACCACGACACACCCATTTTCATTGCAAACAACCGAAACCTCCTGTTTCCTGTTCCATAATTCAAGCAGGGATATGTACTGTGTGGCTGGCAACCTCTCCCCCATACCCTGATGTAGACATGCACTCAATGACTGAAGAAATTATACTAGAATGTAATGAAGGCTCTGTAACAATGTTTTACTGTGTCCTCATCTACATGAGCTGCCTGGCCACTGTAAGTTTTGCTGTGGCATTCTTTGCCAGGAAATTACCAGACAGTTTCGCCTCAGGAACAGCTGCCTCCATTTTAGAAAAAATATATGAAAAATTGGAATCTTTGGATAAGAAAGTGGAATCCTTGGATAAAAAAGCTGATGAGCAAACTTTTAAAATAGACCAAAACACCGAATGTTTAAATAAATTAGCTGGACAAGTGGCACAGAACGTGGAAACAATTGCAGAATTGAAGGGAGCTACAGGGGAGAACAGAAAATTGGTTGAAGACACCAGCCAAAGGCTGGGAAAGTTAGAAAAAGAGGTGAGGCCACTCAACAAACAAGTTGGTGAACATCAGACCTATCTTTCGATGATTGAACTGAGAAGTAGGGAGACCAACTTAAGGATTAGATCGATACCCGAAGTGGAAGAGGACAACCTGGCTGAGTTTCTGACCAAAATATTTTCCAAGCACTGGAACCTAGAAGAGATGGACTTTAAGATTACATCAGCTTTCAGACTTGGAAGACTGACAAAAAAAGACAAGCCCAGAGACTGTTTGATATCACTGAGATCAAAGGAGGAGAGGGACAAGATTTTGGGCCTACACTACGGAAAGTCACTGGACATTTTAGATAAGAGGATTGAGTTATACAAGGACGTTCCCAAACAGCTTTTGGATTTGAGATCGGAATATTTGGAATTAGCAAGACTTTTGAGGAGCAACGCCATCATCTTTAGGTGGGATTTTCCACAAGGACTATCTTTTACTTTCAGAGGGAGGAAGATCAAAATTAGAACATTGGAAGACAGAGACAAATTTCTGAACCAATACGGAGAGGACCTTCATAAAAAACTTGGATTACCATCGGAGCTCGAAACACCAGAGGTACCTGCACCCTTGGATTCTGAAGATTCAGCGAAAAAGGTACCACCCCCAGAAAAATAACCAGATCTATCCAGGATGTCTCTGCAACTTCTGAGTTGGAATATAAATGGCTGCAACATTCCGGAGAAAAGGAGGAAAATTTTTCACATATTAAAAAAGGAACAATTGGACATTATTTGCCTGCAAGAAACCCACGTGACTAGGCTCCACAGAAAAGTGCTGATAAATAAGAGACTTGGCCAAGAATTTATATCTTCAGACATAGTGAAGAAGAGAGGAGTGGTGATATATGCAAAAGAGAGCCTTTCACCTAAATTCTTATTTAAAGATGAACATGGCAGAATTTTGGCAATTGAAATACAATATCAAGGAGAAAAAATTTTGATATTAGGAATCTATGCACCAAATGATGGGAAATCGGAATTTTATAAGAAGTTGCATGAAAGCATGCTGGAATATCTGGACTATGACAACATCATAATGATGGGAGATATGAATGGGATTGTATCAACTAACATGGATAAGTCGCAAAGTCAAAAAGTTACCAAAGATGGCAGACTACCAAAGACCTTTTTTGAAATGACAGAAAATATGGGCTGGATTGACATATGGAGAATCAAGAACCCCCTAGGAAAAGAAGGAACATTTTTCTCTGAGGCTCAACTGACTTGGACAAGAATCGACCAAATTTGGATTACTAGAGGTCTGGCACCTAAGGTCAGGAAAGTGGAAATCTGCCCAAAAACCTGCTCCGACCATAATGCCTTGAAAATGGACATGACATTATTACCAACCGGCTCCTTTAGATGGAAGATGAATGACAATTTGTTTAGAAATCAGGAGATCATTAAGAAGGCCCAAAAAGTTATAAAGGACTATTTTGAAATAAACCTGAACACCGTGGTGGAAAAAAGAACAATTTGGGACGCAAGCAAAGCTGTGATGAGAGGGTTCTTGATACAACAGAATGCCATAAGGAAAAGGACACAAAATGAAAAGAAAGACAAGATTCTGGAGAAAATTAAAGAACTAGAGAAGAAGCTAAGAGCCAATCCGAAGTCACAGCCGATTTTGAGAGAAATTAAACTTCATCAGGCACAATATTCAAAACTGATAAACCAGGAAATAGAATGGAAGATTAAATCAATGAAACAAAAAACGTTTGAATCGGCAAATAAATGTGGGAAACTGCTGGCCTGGCAGTTGAAGAAGAGACAAAAATTGAACATAGTAACAAATTTGGAAATTGAAGGAAGAAGTATACAGAACCCCGTGGAGATTAGAAAGTGTTTTCAAAAATATTTTAAAAAATTATATACTCAAGGGCCGCAGAATGAAGTTGAGATTGAACAATTTTTGAGGAAAAACGGATTGAAAAAATTGTCACAAGAAAATAGACTACTCCTGAACAGCAAAATAACACGACAAGAGATTGAACATGCCATTCAGAACTTGAAATTGGGCAAATCTCCAGGGCCAGACGGCTTGACCTCCAAGTACTATAAGACATTAAGTGATTATTTGATCCAACCACTGCTGGAGGTCAGCAATGAAATTATGGAGGGAAAGAAGGCGCCAGAATCGTGGAAAGAAGCGTTCATCACATTGATACCAAAATCAGAAACTGAAAAGACACAGCTCAAGAACTACCGCCCCATCTCCCTTTTAAATGTGGATTACAAAATATTTGCTGATGTTTTGGCAAACAGACTTAAAAGAGTTTTAAGTCAAGTAATTCATAAAGACCAAGCAGGCTTTCTCCCAGGCAGACATATGTTTGCTAACACAAGGAACATTATTGATGTCTTGGAACTTTTGCAAACTGACATAAACACTAAAGCAGTGCTAATTTTTATAGATGCGGAGAAGGCCTTTGACAACATCTCTTGGAAATTTATGAAGGGAAATTTAAAAGAAATGGGAGTGGGGAGGGGTTTTGAAAATGGGATTGACGCAATATATTCAGAACAAAAAGCAAAATTGATTGTTAATAATGTGGTAACAGAAGAGTTCAAAATTGAAAAAGGAACACGACAAGGCTGCCCGATTTCCCCTTTGTTATTTATCTCAGTCCTGGAGGTGCTCTTAAACTTGATCAGAGGGGACCGGTTGGTGCAAGGGATCCAGGTCGGAGCGAAACAATATAAACTTAAAGCTTTTGCAGATGACCTAGTTTTGACACTGCAGGAGCCGGAATCTAGCACGAAAAGAGTTTTACAATTGATTGATAATTTTGGTCGGGTGGCGGGATTTAAGTTAAACAAACAGAAAACTAAGGTGTTGGGGAAAAATTTGACAGATATTGAATCAGAACAGTTTCAGAGAGAAACAGAATTATCATTGGTGAAAAAGGTAAAGTACCTAGGGGTGAACATAACAGCAAAAAATCTGAGTCTATTTAAGGAAAATTATGAAAAATGCTGGTCTGAAATTAAGAGAGACTTGGACAGTTGGACAAAATTGAAGCTTTCTTTGTTAGGCCGAATTGCTGCTATTAAGATGAATGTATTGCCAAAAATGTTGTTTTTGTTTCAAACACTACAGATTATAGACAAGACGGAATGCTTCTGGAAGTGGCAGAGAGATATTTCTAAATTTGTCTGGCAGGGCAAAAAGCCCAGAATTAAGTTTAAGATATTGACTGACGCAAAGGAAAGAGGGGGCTTTGCCCTGCCAGACTTAAGGTTGTATTATGAAGCCGCAGCTTTCTGCTGGCTAAAAGATTGGCTACTTCTCGAAGACACTGATGTGTTGGATCTGGAAGGGTTTAATAATAATTTTGGTTGGCATGCATACTTATGGTATGACAAAGTTAAGATCAATAAGGCCTTTAAGAACCATATTGTCAGAAAAGCAGTGTTTAATGTCTGGACAAAATATAAAGACTTATTGGAAAATAAAACCCCAAGGTGGCTTTCACCTCTGGAAGCTAAGGCCCGAAAAAGACCCAATATGGAAGCCAATTGGCCAAAATATTGGGAAATATTAGAAAAAGATGGAAATAACTGGAAATTGCAGAGTATGGAAAAAATGAAGGATAAAGTGCGAGACTGGTTACATTACGCTCAGATTAAAGAAGTTTTTAAAAATGACAAAAAGCTAGGGTTCCAGGTGGAGAAATCGAAGCTGGAAACTGAACTGTTAGAACCTAAGACTAAGGTACTCTCAAGAATGTATAACTTGCTGTTGAAATGGAACACACAAGACGAAATGGTTAAATCGGCTATGATAAAGTGGGCACAGGACATTGGGCATAACATTATGTTTGAGGAATGGGAAAGGTTGTGGACCACTGGGCTAAACTTTACTGCATGTAATGCTTTGAAAGAAAATATAATGAAAATGATATACAGATGGTACATGACCCCAGTTAAGCTTGCCAAAATATACCACTCGTCTGACAATAAATGTTGGAAATGTAGAGAAAATGAAGGAACATTCTTTCACCTCTGGTGGACTTGCCCTAAAGTGAAGGCCTTCTGGGAAATGATATATAATGAACTGAAAAAGGTATTTAAGTATACTTTCACTAAGAAACCAGAGGCCTTCCTTCTGGGTATTGTCGGCCAGAAGGTGTCAAAGAAGGACAGAACTTTCTTTATGTATGCAACAACGGCAGCAAGGATACTCATCGCAAAGAACTGGAAAACTCAAGATCTACCCACGCTGGAAGAATGGCAGATGCAGCTGATGGACTATATGCAGCTGGCGGAAATGACTGGCAGAATACGAGACCTGGGAGAAGAAAGGATTGAAGAAGACTGGAAGAAATTTAAGATTTATTTACAAAATTATTGTAATTTGATGGAATGCTAAGAAGGATGCTTGATTATAAACAATTGGCCATCACTAAATTAGATGAGCATTATTAGACTATATTGTAATGATTGGTTATAAGATTACAAATAAGATGGTAATTTGCTTGAAAAATTTTATGAACAATGTAAGTGCGAGCGGATGACGCGAGGAAGTCCAAAGATGTTATGAAACTTTGTAAAGACACAAACAATGCTGTTTTTTATTTTTGTATCTCTTTTATTAAAAAATCCTAATAAAAATTTTGGAAAAAAAAAAAAAAGAAATTACCAGACAGTTTCAACGAAGCCAAGTTTATCACTTTCAGCATGTTGGTCTTCTGCAGTGTTTGGCTGTCCTTTATTCCTTCCTACCTGAGCACCAAAGGAAAATACATGGTGGCTGTGGAGATCTTCTCCATCTTAGCCTCTGGTGGTGGGTTGCTGGGTTGCATCTTTTCTCCCAGATGTTATATAATCATTTTGAGGCCTGAGCTGAACAATAGGGAACAGCTAATAAGGAAGAAAATTTAAAGAAATGAGAAACCTGTCATTTCTGGTATTTTGTGTTTTTCTCTGTTTTTACAGTAGGACATTTGGAAATATATGTTCAGCTGCTGCCTTATATAATTTTTTCTAGGGTTCAAATTTCCATAGTTGAAAATTCATTGTAAAATTGACTTACTTGCTTTGAGGAAAACAATCATACATTTCCACATACATTATTCTCTTGTAGCATGTGTTGACAAGAAGATTCAGAGCAATTCTTATCAAAATATACATGTAAACAAATCTGTATCTAGCTTTAATTCTCAATGATCAAACTTGTCTCATTGGGATATGCAAAATTGTACTGTTGCAGGCCACGGAATATTTGAGTATTCATTTATGGTCTCTTGTTCTGTACTGCTCACAGTCAGATTTCATTGTCAACCTATCCATACTCAAGATCATAGAGATGTAAGATGATCCTCTTGAATCAGGCCAATGGCCCATCTCATAAGGCAGCCTGTACCCACACTGACCAACTAGATTCCTGTGGGAAATAGAAATACTTTATTTTCACTGTACCACTTGTTTACAGTGAGATTAAACCTTCAAGCCGTATCCAAAAGCAAATGCACTGTCTCCACCATTGTTTCCTATGCCAGTGAGTTCTATAGATTATCTCTGTACTGTGAAATAATATACCCCCCATTGAATTGGGTTCCCTCCCCCCAAGATTTTGTCTGAATCAGGTTTCCTTGGTGAAATTCATAGAACTAGATAAGAAGGTGTGAATGATTTCTGCCCTAGTTCTTGGAAAAGATGGCAACAAAGAATCATGGACAAGTTCACTGGGCAAAGCATTTGAAAAAGCCACAACTGAAAAGTTTTATTTTTACCAGCACAAGTGATGGATCAGAACACTATATTCTTAATACAAATATGTATTATATTTGTGGCAAGTATATTGTTGGACTTTCCACTGACTGTTGGCATCCTTCAGCAAATGTTTGATGAGCAGTAAAATTGATTAGACCTAACCATGATGAATGGAGAATACAAGTAAATCAGAGCTTAATCAGATTGAAAGTGGAATCAAAGAGGACAGAGAGACTTCAGGTTGCATCAGTATTCCCATAATGGAGCTCAGCTTTCTAGAATCCAGGCTTAACCTCTGAATTATACCTCCTGTTATACAGCTCTTAAGGGCACAAAGCCACTGCTTTCTCTTAATTTCAGCCATAAACCAGAGCCTACGTTGCCAGCTTGTACTCACTTATCTGGGTGTAAGGCCCATTAAATCTCACTTGTTTCTGAGTAGACATCAGTACTGTTATACAGCAAGCTAACTATACTTGTTAATGAGTGTCTGTAAGATTATGCCCCCCCCCCCTTGCAGAAGGTCCAGGTATTCAAGTGGAGAAAGGAATGGAAGGAAGTAGGACTAATAATAATTGCTATCAAAGGGTTAAAAGGTAGCAGAAACGCTCTAATCACTGAGCAGCTGGAGGTCATTAGGCTTCCAGGAACATGAGTTTGTATAAATAGTCTCCCGTGTGTTTGTTCCTCCTTTCTCCCCCTTTTTGGGCGTTTGCTGAGATGTGTGGTTCTTCGCCAGGGTTGTTTTTTGTTTTGTAAATAAACCTTATCTTTGAGTTACAAAC
This sequence comes from Podarcis gaigeae, assembly GCF_964106915.1. Taxonomy (NCBI): domain Eukaryota; kingdom Metazoa; phylum Chordata; class Lepidosauria; order Squamata; family Lacertidae; genus Podarcis; species Podarcis gaigeae. The sequence goes on along the minus strand of NC_139689.1, from coordinate 13,983,742 downwards.
CGCATGCTCCAAGACTCCTCTTTGAAAAGATACTGCCTCTCCTGCCCTTCTTCAACTGCTGTGCGAAATACTCTGCTGTAGTGGGACTTGTGACGATGGAAGCGCACTGGGCATTTACATTAAACTAATTAAAGTTTAATGGGACAGGTTATGGTTGTTTGTACGTCAAGAAGGAGCTAAGGAGTGCAGTTCAGAGTGATTTATGAAAGGACTGGAGCGAAGACAGAAGCGGTTGCCGACAACGAAAGCTTTCAAAGCAGCTTGAGTCCTGCAATGTGCCTAGAAAAGTTTTAAACAGGCACTGAGCAGTTTGTACTCGCTGGAAGACGTCTTATTCCTCAAGGAGCCACCTCAGCAGCTGGGAGATGGTCTACAGGTGTGTGAGTATCATTCCTAAGCCCCAGGGAGGATGGCAGAGTCCCAGGAAAGTTTTTCTGTCCTGTTTACGCGACTCAATGGGAAAAATTGGCAAGATTGGAAGGCTAGAGTAAGGGTTTGGTTGCAAGCAAAAGAGTTGTGGAGTTGCACTGAAGCACCGCCTTTACAGGCAGCTGCAGACGCGTCTGCAGAAGACAAAGCAACAGCAGCAGCTTCACAGAAACGTGACAGGAAAGCCCAAGGTCTACTAGTTTTGGCAGTGGGACCAGAGCAAATGCCTTACGTTTCTGAGTTAAAGAACACGCATGAGGTCTGGACGGTTCTGCAGCGGCTAAATTCCAGAAACACTGCAGGGGCCAAGATCCATGCTACAAGATGTTTGTTTGATTTACGTCTCCAACCGGGAGCGTGTGTGAAAGAACATATTGCCAAAATGGTGTCTGCCTTTAATCAACTAAGACAGCTGGGCATTCCTTTCTCTATGGAGCAGCAGTCATACATATTGTTGTCTTCTCTTGATAAAAGCTATGAGACTCTAGCTCTAACTTTGGAAGCTATGCCTTCAACTGAATTAACCCTTGAATACATTTCATCTCGGCTTGCAGATGAACAGGATAAAAGGCAAAGAGAAAGAGGTTTGTCTTCAAAGGGGAGTTATGCTGTGCCTAAGAGTGTTGATGCTGAGTTTGAGCACACAGTAAATGCTTTTGCAGCTAGACACTGTTTTCGCTGTGGTTCCCCTTCCCATTTAATTAGGAATTGCACACGTGAACCTGGTCAAGACAGCACCAAGGCCGTTACCCCTAGTTACCAGACAAGGAGTTCCAGGGGACGTCGAAGAAGAGGAGGAGGTCGTGGCTACTCCCACAGCACACAGCACATGGCTTCAGCAATGGCGTTGATGCAAGGGCGTGGCCAAGGCAGCAATCTACGCTGGTTGATCGACAGTGGTGCATCTCACCACCTGGTGGCGCCATCTAGTGTCCGTTTGCAGAATTGCAGACATTTGCAAACCCTTAAAGTTGTGACAATGGCAGATTCAACTAAACGTTCCTTAGAGACCGTAGGCACAGTGTTCTTGAAATGTTTGCAAACAGAAATTGATGCCTACGTGCTAAAGGGATTGAAGGGGTGTATTTTGTCTGTGTCAGAACTTGATAGAAATGGGTTTAAAACTGTGTTTGAAAATGGGGTTTGCACTATTTCAAAGAATAACGTATCTCTTTTGCAGGTGGAATGCAGAGATGGGTTATATTATTTTGAGACAAGTCCAGATGAAGTTGAACAGGTTCATGCTGGTTGTGTGAACTCACCTACCCATAATTCTTGTGTCCATTTATGGCACCGCCGTCTGGGACATATTAATTTTCAGTATGTTAAAAGGCAACCTGAATTATCAGAAGGGTGCAAAATGAACAAATGTACTAAGTATTTGGATTGTACTGCATGCAAAAGGGCGAAGGTTCATAGATGCAGCTATCCCAGTTCAGATAGGAAATCTGACAAAGTATTCCAACTTGTGCATATGGACCTATGTGGCCCAATGCCTGTTGCTAGCATGGGAGGTTCGAGGTATGCACTGTGTCTCTCGGATGACAAAACAAAGGTTACATGGTTTTTTCCTCTCAAAACAAAAGCAGATACTGCAGAAACAGTTAAAAATTGGGTTCATGCAGTAGAACTTGAATTCGGTACTAGAGTACTTGCTTTTCAGACAGACAGAGGGTCAGAATTTACCGGGTCTGTGTTGCAGAATTTCTTTAAGAAAAAGGGAATTAAGCATCGTCTGTCTACACCTTATTCCCCCCAAGAAGGAGGCGTGGCCGAACGTAAAAACAGGGTTCTGCAAGAGTTGGCAAACTCTATGTTGTTTGATGCTAAACTCCCTCAAAGTTACTGGGCGGAAGCCTGGCAGGCGGCTACTCATATTCTGAATCGAGTATATAATTCTGTAATTGGCACTACCCCATATTTTGCTTTATATGGGAAGAAACCCAAAATTAATTACTTTCGGGTGTTTGGATGTCCAGCCTATGTACTTATCCCAAAAGCGTTAAGGAAAAAGGGAGGTCCAAGGGCTAGGAAACTCATCTTTTGTGGGTACGAACCACACGCCAAATCTTGGAGGTTCGTGAACCCAAATGGGGATACTACAAGAGTGGTCCTCAGTAGGAGCGCTGAATTTTGTGAGCAATATGGATGGACTCACTTACATGCTAACCCTGACATTTTGAGAGATGATTTAGGCATTTATGCTGAGAATGAAAGTCCAGAGAGTAGTGAGCCAGAAGAGGATGGTGCATATGGTTCAGATGCAGATTCTGACCAGGCACAAGGTCCTTCTCCTAAGGTAGAAAAGCCAAAATCTAGGGGTGTTCCAACATCGCCAGTCAGTAGGCCTAGCAGACAGCAAAAGCGAAGCAGGTCACCTGCAACACCAAGCCCAAGGGAGGTATCTAAACGGAGGTCTTTATCCCTAGAGGCACATCCAGGTATAAAGTCTGAGACAGATTCTGACAGCCAACGGTCAGAGGGGGCACAAGAAGAACAATTGCGCAGGTCAAATCGTGCCACAAAGGGCAAGCCGCCAGAGCGGTTTAAGGTGACAAGTGTATACGTAAATATGGCACAGTGTGAGCCAGATAGCTATATGGAAGTACAACAGCTTCCAAGCTCAGAAGCCGTTAAGTGGCAGGAAGCAATGGAAAAAGAGATGGCTTCAATGAAGTCTCTCGGTGTGTTTACAAGTACAGAGCTTCCGAAAGGGCAACAAGCTGTAGGTTGTCGATGGGTATATCGTTTAAAGCCCACAACTACTGAGGAGTTGCAATATAAAGCCCGACTAGTTGCAAAAGGGTTTTCGCAGCGCAAAGGTGTTCACTATTCTCAAATCTATGCCCCTACTTCAAGATCGGAGTCATTAAGAATGCTTTTAGCCTCTTCAGCTAAGAAGGGAAATAAGCTGTTTCATTTTGATGTCAATGTGGCTTATTTAAATGCAGACTTACAGGAGGAAGTCTATATGACACCACCACCAGGTTTTGAAGGAGACAAGCCAAACCAGGTCTGGCGCCTACACAAATCCATTTATGGGTTGAAACAGTCCGCCCGTAATTGGAATTCCTGCTTAAACGATGCTCTAGAGAGCATGGGGTTCAGAAAGAGCGCAGCAGATGCGTGTCTTTATCTAAAAGGCTCGGGATGTGAACAAGAAGCAGTTTTGATATTTGTTGACGATTTATTATACAGTGGAAAGGATGATAAACTTGCACAACAATTTGCCACAAAGCTTGGAGAAAGGTTTCAGATAAAATCACTAGGCAATGTATCTGTTTATCTAGGAGTTAAAATTCAGCAAGATGAAAATGGGAACTATTGGCTCAGCCAAGAAGCTAAGATCCAGCAGTTGCTGGAAAGGTTTAAAATGGACAACTGTGCTGGCGTTAAAACCCCAATGGAGTTAAGTTACACAAAGGATGCTCAAACTGAGCAACAGGCAGAGTTCAGTAATCCTGGGGTTTACCAGTCAGCGATAGGCAGTCTACTCCACATTGCACAGTGGACTCGGCCCGATATAACATATGCTGTCAACATGCTGTGTAGACAAGCTGAAAAACCATCAATGCATGCTTGGCAAGGAGTAAAAAGAGTTTTAAGGTATCTCCAAACTACCAAAAGGTTTCGCTTAAAACTATCAGCAGAGGGCAGCACACAACTTGAATGTTGGGCCGACAGCAGTTGGGCAGATGCTGGACCAGATAGAAAATCAGTGTCAGGAATGGCGATAAAATTTGGAAATGCACTAATTGGTTGGAGATCAAGAAAGCAATCACTTATAGCTTTAAGTTCAACTGAATCTGAGTTTAATGCATTATCAGATGTATGTAGAGAACTGGAATTTTATAAGCAACTGGTACAAGAATTGTTTGGAGAATGTTCCCTACCTATCAGAGTGTGGGAAGACAACCAACCTTGTATTAAACTAGCTAAATCAGGTCAATTCAAGGCCAACACAAAACACTTGGATATCCGTTATCAAAATGTATGCCAAAGTGTAAAACAAGGTTTAATTGAACTAAAGTATTGTCCAAGCCAAGAAAATCTCACAGACGGTTTTACGAAAGCTTTGAGTCCGCAATCTCATAAATGTTTCTGTTCAGGTTTAAATTTGAATTAAGGTTGGTACAGCTCAGTGTTACGAGCGAGAGGGGGTATTGCTATCAAAGGGTTAAAAGGTAGCAGAAACGCTCTAATCACTGAGCAGCTGGAGGTCATTAGGCTTCCAGGAACATGAGTTTGTATAAATAGTCTCCCGTGTGTTTGTTCCTCCTTTCTCCCCCTTTTTGGGCGTTTGCTGAGATGTGTGGTTCTTCGCCAGGGTTGTTTTTTGTTTTGTAAATAAACCTTATCTTTGAGTTACAAACCGCATGCTCCAAGACTCCTCTTTGAAAAGATACTGCCTCTCCTGCCCTTCTTCAACTGCTGTGCGAAATACTCTGCTGTAGTGGGACTTGTGACGATGGAAGCGCACTGGGCATTTACATTAAACTAATTAAAGTTTAATGGGACAGATAATGATAGAAATAATTTTATTATTTATAGCCCACCCATCAGGCTGCGTTTCCCAAGCCACTATGGACGGTTTGCAGCAGATATAAAAATACAGTAAAACATATTATTTCTTTTCTTGTTATCTGCTTTCAATCCCCCTAGAGCAGGGATGGGAAGCCTATAGCCCTCCAGATATTGCTAGACTACAGCCCTCATCATTGCTGACCATTTTCCATACTGGCTGGGGTTGGTGGGTTTTGGAATCCCTCAACATCTGGAGTGCCACACATCCCCAGCCTCTGCCCTAGTGGAAGTGAAACAGGATACATATTTAAAAAATAAAATGCTGAAGTTTACAGCAGCCAGAGACATCAGCATCACTGAATGTATTTGGACACTGAATTAAAATTCACCAAACAGCTGGATAGTCAGGCTCAGCAACTTTGGGAATCCTCACCACCCTCACCTGGGTGTGAATGAACTGTGGAGTCTGAGAGATTTCAAGAATCCTCTTTCTCCATGTGGTGCCAGCTGACATAGGCTGACAGAATTAGGAGAGATTTTACACAAGGCTCTATAAAAGGAGTCATACAGGAGGGCATGGGGCACCAACTCAACCTCTCCAGAGTCACAGAGGCATTTGCCCATGGGGGTGTAGGCAAACGTGTGTGTCCAGACCATCGGGGAAGGAGGCTGAGAGGAAGGGGACACAACTTTAATCCCATAGAACAGCAAAGAGTGGTCATTGAACACATACCACATGGTTGGTGTGAATCCAGGTCCACTCAGTCAAATTCCAAGATGCCGACCACACCATGCTAATTTTGGAGTCTTCTATCAGCAACACTCTCATTTTCTCAGCCATTTTCTGGCATCACTGTCTTTCAGATTCACCCTGGATATCTTGGCTTTCCTGGACCTCTGCCTATCCTCCTTTGCCATCCCAATATCTCTCTTGGATTTCTTTGCCCAATATCAGATCATCTCCTTCCAGAGCTGCATGGCACAAATCTTCTTTGTCCATGTGTTTGTAGGCAGTGAGATGCTCCTGCTGGTAGCCATAGCAATTGACCGGTATGTGGTCATTTCCCATCCCCTCCATTATGCCTTGCTCATGAGCCGGCCTCATTGCATGGCCTTTCTCCTTGCCTCCTAGGCTGGTGGGCTCCTCCATGGCACTGTGCTATTGGGTTTCATATTATTAATGTCCCTTTCTGTGGGCCCAAACAAGTGGACAGTTTCTTCTGTGACCTCCCATTGGTCATCAAGTTGGCTTGCATTGACACAAATCCCTTGGAGGTCATGATGGTCACCAACAGTGGAATTTTGTCACTAATTTCTTTTATTGGCCTGCTCATCTCATATGGACTCATTCTCTACACAATCTGCTCCCAGGGTCCCTCTGAAGGGACCACCAAGGCTGCCTCCACATGCACCTCTCGCCTCATTGTGGTCACCATGTATTTGGGCCCTGTTTGTTTGTTTATTTACCTGCCTCCATCAGCCCAGTTCATGATCGATAAAGTGTTTTCTGTCTTCCATATCTGTGTCACCCCCTTGCAAAACCCAGCCATCTTTGCTTTGAAGAAGAAGGATGTAAAGGCTGCTATTAGAAGCCTTTCAACAAGCCTTTCTGGGCAGGTTTCCTCTCAGGGCCATCTCCACCATTAGACAACATGAGGCAGCCACCTCTAGCAGCTGATTTTGGCTGTCTCAGAACAGTCAGTTATTTAATTCACTGTTTCAATGCATTTATACATGGTGGAAAAAGAGAATAAGGAGAAGTGAATAAGGAGAGGTTTTCCCCTCTCCTGATTGTATAACCCAGGCTCATTCAATGAAGCTGAAAAGGAAGTAATGCACACTTTTGAAAAATAGACATTGCTTGGGCCAAGTTCAGGAAAGACAGGCACAGATCGTCCCATTATGGGGTGGGATATGCAGAGTGACCCGGAATTTTCAGGGTTTGAGTGGTGGGTGGAAAGGCTGTGACAGTCTATTTCACTACCATGTTCCCTGCAGAAAGTTCTGCTTAGCCGCTGGTTTGGGGGAGAATTTGATCCAGCTGGTTTCAGGGTGCTCCTATGCAAACAGCACCCATCAGGGTTCAATTCCTGTTCTCAGCTGGTGGCGGAGGAAGGAGTCAAATCATCTCCTTTTTAAATAAATGAAATAACACAAAAAATATAAATTAAACTTTGATTGCTGTGCACGGATTGCATTTTTAGTATAGATGTGTGTGTTGTGAATTGTGAGTTGTGATTGGAAATAATAAGGGAGGGTGGGAGGGTGTCACTCTTCACCCAGCCGTGCTGCGAGAGCCTCCTGCAACCGCCCTTTTAAGCCACACTGCCAGGCCGGACGAGACAGCAGCCAATGGCCACAGCCAGCAAGGCACTGCCCTCCAGGAGGCACCAGTGACTGGCCCATTTATAGTGCCTTTTGGGTTGGAAAGCCCCGTCCCTTTTGAGATACACTGGCCAAGTAGAATTCCCCTCCAAAGGCCAGCAAATGTGTGTGCCTAGGCCATCAGGGAAGGAGGCTGAGAGTGAGGGAATGCAACTGTCCCCCCTGGAAAAGTGGTGAGGGGTCATTGCCACATGGTTGATGTGGATCCAGATCCACTCAGTCAAATTTCAAGATGCTGACAACTCCGTACTACATTTTGGAGTCTCCATTGTTTACAAGGTCTTCTATTATGAACTCCTAATTTCACCAATACACCACTGGCCCTTATTATCCACTGAAAGGGAGTTTAACACAATAGTTCCAAATATGTGACAAACACATTTTCCTCTGCAATTCCACAGGGGTTCACAAGCATTGAATAAATAACTACATTCCAGCTTGGTTATGAACAGGGCTATAATTAAAGCTGTGGCTTCTCAAAAACCCCTGTGGACTTTCAGTGGCCACTGGCAAAAGTAACGCAAAGGATACTAAAATTAACCAGAATAATTTAAATAGGTCTGGGAACCTCAAATCTGATCTTGGATACTCCCAGATTGTATCGCTTCAGGTAAATAAAGTACCATTCAAATGAGACAGCTTTTATCTTGGAGAAGTTAATTATACTCTTGCCAGAGAAATAGTGGTTTCTGCGTAGAACAAACAGTTGCCTTTGAATTGAGGATGGTGATTTTAGTGGTCTTGCTGCTGAAACTGTTTGCTTACAAAGTATGTCAGGCTCACCTAGAGAAATGCAGACTCCAAGGTCCACACAGTCCACTTCACATGTATCATCAGCCAGGAGAGTTCCTCATTGGTGGCATTGTTTCCCATGGTGGCTTCATCGCCTCTCCAGCAACATTCTCTGAGGAACCCCCACCAGTGCTGCCTGAAGACCTTGTGTAAGTACTAAGCCACTCATTTATTACAGCAGAGGAATGATCAAACCTAGAGTTGAAAACTTCTAATTTACCTGGGGAAAACCACTTTAGATTTGAATGGGACTTATGGTGGGGCAAAAAATTTCAGGAATCTCTTGTGAATTGAGACAATACGGGATAAATTCCAGTTTCTGGATAGGGAAATGAATAGAAATGTATTGGAATGTGTGCATATTTGTGTGTCTGGGAGAGCCCGTTTGAATAACCAATATTGATAGACTTTATCTGAACTAGACTATTAGTAAGAATGATTTTTTAAAAACCTGTTCTGAACCTGAAGGTTCTTATGGTTTCATTTTTTGATCTTAGGCTAAGGTTTGTTTCATCACTGAAAGGTACTTATTAAGAGATATAGAATTCAGTGAATTCCAAGGACCATCACTGCCTTATGAATACGAGGACATTACAGGGAGAGACCAGAGAGACCAGAGATGTTGTAAGAGTCAGAAACAGACTTCAGGTGTGTTACCCCACATTAGCAATCCTTGCTCTAGATACTATTAACCTTAAAAGATTGGAAAACTGGGACAAACATAACATGAATTTCAGTAGGGACAAATGCACAAATCTAGGATGAGGAACACTTGGCTTGTCAGTAGTTCATGTCGAAAGGTTGAAGGGATCTGCATCAACAGAAGTATAGTGTCCTGATCAAAGGAAGTAATAGCACTGCTCTATTCCGCCTTGGTCACCTTGGGTCCTGTGTCCAGTGTTAGGTTATTTCCGTTCCTCCTTAAAAAGGGAACAGGCTGTTCTGATCACTACAATTTCAGAAGGATATTGGCAAGCTGGAACATGTACATGGGAGGGCAACAAAGATGGTCTGGAAACCAAGCCTTATGAAGAACTGATAAGGGAGTTTGGTGTGTTTAACTATGATGAGACTGAGGGGAAATATGATAGCCATTTTCAAATATCTCAAGGGCTGTCACCAGGTAGATGGAACACACTTGCTTTCTCTTGCTCTAAATCAGGGTATTCAAGTTACAGGAAAGGACATTTCAAATAAACATCAAGAAGAACTTTCTTTTTATAAGAGCTGTTCAACAGTAGAATAGACTGAGAGTATGTAAAATGTGTTGTATGTAAAAGGAAATAACTGTTGATGTCCCTACTGAAACAGTTTGCAACTCTCATTCAAGGGTGGTGCCTAAGGGTTACCAGCACATCGTGGCCTTGGCATCTGCAGTCAAGGAGCTCAACAAAGACCCTCACATCCTACCCAACATCACCTTGGGCTTTCACTTATATGACAGCTATTCCAATGCAAGGAGCACATACCTTGCCACGCTGCTGCTTTTATCCATGGAGAAGAAATTTGTCCCTAACTATATATGTGATGTTGAAACTTATCTGGCAGGGGTCATTGGGGGACTGGATTCTGAAATCTCCTTTTATGTGGCTACTGTTTTGGATATCTTTAAGATTCCGCAGGTAGGACACCTATGTACAATACCTCTATTAGCTTGCATAGAGAAAGAGGCAGGTTCCTCGGCGTCAGTTCAGGGTGTATCAGCAGTTCAGGGTGAAGATGAAATTGGAAGGAGAACCATTTGCACCACCTTGAGATCCTTATAACAGAAAGAAAGAAAGAAAGAAAGAAAGAAAGAAAGAAAGAAAGAAACCTAAATAAGGGGAAAGGTTGCAATACCAGAAAAAATATATGTCACTCCCACTGTCTGACACACACATCTAGATCACTGATATCCCAAAGCTTCTGATGGGAGAGTGGGCTTCTACCTCACCAGCTGTTTTTAGTTATGTAGCAATTTCTACTTAGTGAGGAGGGCATCCGAATTGAGTTGCTGTTGGAAAAGGGAAATTGCTTGCAGTTCTGACATAGCCAGATAATGTCTAGGTGATCTGCTGTTGGGGCATGGTATGTAAGAGTAGTTAGCAGCTTATTCACAAGTGAAATAAATGTTCATAAATAACGTCTGAGAAGAATCAGCACAGTTTTGCTGTGTGATGGGGCATGTGCATCATGAAGAAGAAAGACGAAACTTCAGAGAAGAAATGTGCATCTAACCCAAGTTGCAATTCTGACAAAACCAGATAATGTCTAGGAAATCTGCTGTTTGGGGCATGGTATGTTCCCCCATTCAGTTTTATCTATTGTACAATACCCTGCCAAATTTTACAATGACATAAAAAAAATCTTTGTTTTTTTTTTAAAAATAATAATAAAAATAGTTTATTTATACCCCACCCATCTGGCTGGGTTTTCTCCATCCAATCTAGGCGGCTTCCAACAAAATAAAATACAAACGTCCATCAAACATTAAAAGCTTCCCTAAACAGTAAAATAGACACAAAGACAATGCCCTGCTTTAGTCATCAAAGTGTTAACAAGATTTATAAATAAAATAAAACAAACCAAACACAGTGCCCCTCTCCAGTCATCAAATCAAAGGTTTGAAAACCACAAATGGGAGATGATCCCAGTTTTCAGCCCATCTGCATGTTTGTCTTTTGTATATGTGAGAGAGAGCCACACAAACCCCGAAACGTTGGCAAAGGCCATATTTGACTAACAGGGTTCTCCACATAATGATTTTGAATACTGGGAAAGAACTCTATTTTGTCTCTTCTCTTCCTCCATTTACTTTTTAGCTCATTTATGGCTCCGCTCCAGTGATGAATGATAAAAGCCCAGGGCTTCCCTTCTACCAGATGGCAGCCTCAGAATCCCTTCAGTATGAGGGAATTCTCTCTTTGCTTCTGCATTTCAGGTGGATGTGGATTGGAGTCATTGCAACAGACAATGAAAATGGAGAAAGATTTGTGCAAACTATTTCCCCCATGTTTACCAAGAGTGGTGTCTGCTTTGCATTCATAGAAAGAATCCCCGATTTCAGTTTTATTTCTGAAATGTATGGCTTGCTAGAACAGGCGGCCAATATACGAGACAAAATCTTTAGCAGCAAAGCTAACGTAGTGGTGACCTCTGGAGAGTCTTATTCCATGGCAAATTTTAGATGGCTTCCATACCTATCAAAACATGATGACTTGATTAATAATGTAAAAAGTAAAGTATGGATAGTAACGGCCCAGGTTGAGTTTGCTTCATTTGTCTTTCAAAGGAATTGGGATTCAGGAGTATTCAATGGTGCTATAGCCTTTGAAATTCACTTCAGAAACCCACCAGGATTTCATCAGTATGTTGTGCACAGAAACCCTTCCAGCACAGATGGGGATGGTTTTATCAGGGATTTCTGGCAACAGGCCTTTGAATGTGTATTTCCAGATATCACTACAGACAAGGTGGAGGGGAATATTTGCACCGGAGAGGAGAAGCTGGAGAACCTTCCTGGATCATTTTTTGAAATGAGCATGACAGGCCACAGTTACAGCATCCACTGTGCTGTTTATGCCATGGCCCATGCTTTACATGCCATGTCCACATCCAGACTCAGACACAGAGGAATGGTGTATGGATCAAGAGGGAAGAAACTGAATCCGCAGTTTTGGCAGGTAAAGTTTGTACATCCTCAAGAGTGAGAGCTCTGTTGCTTCCTCATAATCAACACTGGGGGAGGGGGAGTGCATGACATCACAGTTGACCTATCATCCCCCCTCCCCAACGTCTTACCTTCATGAAAGGGATGCACTAGGGCAAAGATGCTTCATTCTGGATAGTTGGGGAGGTCTTGGTGTGATCAAAGCATGTGTCTGGGTAGAGCTAGGCTTGGTACAATTCTTGCCACTGGTCCCTCCTGCCCCAGAGCTCTTGGGCTTCTGGCCTTTCCTGCAATTCTTCTACAGGTACCCTTCTTTCTCACGCTTCCAGCAATTTCACTCCTCCGAGGCTGCATTTTGTGATTAGTGCAAATCACACAGTCTTTTTGTGAGGAAGTGTGAGAACTGGATAAAGTCCTATCTGTATGTATTATGTGATGTACTTTCATGTTTGCCTGTTTTCTCTTGGAGCTGGAAGAGAGAGAGTCCATGTCCATGTAATATAGTGTAAATAAATAGTAGTTTATAACTATGATGCTTCATTCTTCTTGCTGTGTTAAGCCAGAAGATTAGTGTGCATAAACCAAGCTGGTTTATGCTGCTGGAGTGCCATGTAGAGGAAGGGGGTGCCTTTTCCAGAGCAATGCTCACCGGAGGACGCTCAGGGAAATGGGGGGGGGGGGCTGCTGATAGCCTGGAGGGTTCTTCCAACAGTCTTCAGTCTGGCACATCCTTTTGAGGATTACGGTTTTATTTTGGAAATATTATATGGCACTGGGCACCCACCCCACCCCACTCTGTTGAATATGTATAGGTTCACAAAATGCTGTCACCTTAGTCTTTCCTCTCAGAGTTCAAACATTTGGGCAGAGTCCAGAAATGAATCTATAATTCTGCTGCCAGAGAAGAAGGCATTGATATGATGGTATCCTAGATGATTCCCCACATATTGTGCCGCTTGCAAATCTGGACTATGTAATGGCAGTATACCCCCAGAGGAAAGGGAAATGATGGTTGTGTCCTATTTTGAGTGGTTACTGACCTGTATTGGAGGAGAAAGCATTTCTATGAGAGAAGCTTTGCAGCCTACTGAGATCTGCATTCACAGAAAGGAAGTAGTGGTCATAGTCAATAGAGATGTTCGGCATTCTCTATAGCCCATATCCACCAAATCCTTCCTCAGAGCAGGTGGCTGCACAACACTGTGTCTCATGGAGAGGGAGAAAGGGAAAGATGGAAAAGGGAGTGTGGGGAAGAAGGACTTGAGATCTGGGATACGGGTGGTGCTGCGGGTTAAACCACAGAGCCTAGGACTTGCCGATCAGAAGGTCCCGGGTTTCGAATACCCACGATGGGATGCACTCCCGTTGCTCGGTCCCTGCTCCTGCCAACCTAGCAGTTCAAAAGCATGTCAAAGTGCAAGTAGATAAATAGGTACCGCTCCGGTGTGAAGGTAAACGGTGTTTCCGTGCGCAGCTCTGGTTTGCCAGAAGTGGATTAGTCATGCTGGCCACATGACCCGGGAGCTGTACACCAGCCACAGCCAACTTGATCATACAAGTCACATATTCTCAGTACAAAAAAATGAACTTGGGATGAAAGGAAGTTTGTCCTTAAGATATGCCCAACAGGAAGCCACAAAAAGTGAAGATGTTTATTCCTCGTATCAGAGAATAAGCATGATTCCTTCACACTTCTCATATTTTCCTACAACTTGTTCTGAGGTAACTGGGGGGTAATGTCTGTGGGCCTTTAGCCTAGTCAGTCATGCATTAACGGCAGTAGTATCAGCTGAATCCAGGATTACAAGGCTTAGATAGCATCAAAGTTTTCCAATACATTGTTTAAAATAACAAAAGTTGGCAGGACTGAAAACTTCTGTCACCGCTTGTAAAAAATCGTGGGATATTGTGAAGTTATGACATCATCAGTTAACCTCAAGAAATTGAACATGGAATTTAATATTTTGGTCCAATTCCCCATTCCATAACATTAAACAGTGGAAGCAGAGGTAGACAGGGAGAGAGAGACTATCAATAATTTGGGTAAGAAAAGAGACTGGCATACTTGTGAAAGAAAATGGGTTGGCTCTCTCCATGCTTGGACCTGACTCCACTCACAGTTGCCTAAATCACCACCCACCATTCGCTGAATGCTCTGCACACATGAAAAAAGGTTGCTCGGCCCTGTATTAGACTGTAGTCTTTTCTAAATAGCTGTCTTTTCTGTTTTCAATCCAGCTCCATCAATTTCTGAGAAGTATCTCATTTAACAATACTGCAGGAGATGTGGTCTTCATCAACCAGAATGGAGAGGCAGCATCTAGCTTGGATATTGTCAACTGGATCATTTTCCCCAACCAAAGTTTACACAGAGTGAGAGTTGGGAGGATAGATTCACAAGCTCCTCCAGACCAAAAATTAACCCTTAATGGAGACGCCATAATATGGCATAGATGGTTTAATCAGGTAGGTCCACATTCTTATCTACCGTAATTCAGAAGAGAGTCAATATAGTTTAAGCAATATTTATCCCCCTGCCTTTCTAATCACTGTCTTTTGAACTGCAAGTTACTGATTAGTGGATGGCCAAAGCAGGGTTAACAACTTGAATAAAATATTGGGGAGGGGCAGGTAAGCCCACCACTGCTTCTATGTAACTTATGTCTCTAGCTTGTCTGCTCCCTCTATCTTCTCTATAGGCCCCATGTGGGATCCAGAAACATTCTGGAGAAAAGGTAAGGTGCCACCAGATGCCACTCTACAGTCACTTTGGCTCCATCTTCAGTTTAAAATGCAAAATTCATTTCATTAACAAAAATAATTGAAAATGGTAGAGGAGAGGGCCTGGCCGTGCACCAATGAGCTGTATGAGGTTGCCATGGGAATCCCAGGCTTAAAGGTTTGGATAAAGCGCTTTATAAATAAACAAGCCAATTCGCCATGTATATCCCTAGAACAGTGTTCCTTGTGGAACACCCTCCCTCCAGATGTCAAGGAGATAAAAGACCTACACAACTTTTAGAAGACATCTGAAGGCAGCCCTCTGTTGAAACAAGGAATAAAGGCAAATATTTCATTAAGGAGGTTACAAAACAGAAGAACCCTTTTACTATAAAATACACTTAAGCAAGACTAACAGTGTAAACTTACCTTCGGGAATCTGATTGAAACAAAAATAGCACAAGCTAGGTTGTCTCACCCTAATCACAACCCTTCAAAAAACCCCACCACAAGCTTCATCCACACAAATGTGATTTTTACATCACACTATCTTCATGTGAATGTGGATCAGTAGGCCCAAGTCAAATACCAGTTTTTCTATGAGAAGGCCTAGACACAGGAGGGCATGTTTTCTTTCAGCCAATCACAGCCTTGGTATACACTTCCCCTGCACCAGAGGGTGTACATCTGAAAGACCAAATAGCTATCCAGTGGATTTTTGCATGGTCATGTAGACCTTGACACATTCTTACATCAAACAGTGCACACAGGAGGTCAGTTGGACTAATTACATAGGTTCTTTTTTTCCCCTCTGAAAGACTGCAACCAGAATCCTAAGTATATAAAGAAAATTATTGCAAAATAAACCAAAGAAATTGGGATTTATTTATAAATATTAAATGCTGGTTTTGAACTGAGTGAAAGACTATGTATGAATTGATAAGCCCCATGATTTTGCCTTTTTGCGAGAAAAGTGGAGAAATGAAGTGGTTGGGAAAAGGAGGAAAAAAGTGAAAACAGACAGCAGCAGCAGGTTCAGGATACCACTAGTCTTCTAAGGGAGCCAGTGGAAGAGGTGGAAGCAGGAAAAGTGGTGAAGATACAGAAAGTGAAGGAGGGGGCTGAGAGCAAAGGTATGAAGAGCATAGGGAATGGATGCATCAGTCTGAAAAAAGAGAGGTATTTCAAAATATGTATTCCAAAGTATATTTTCCCCTTAACATGCTCAGGGCTAAATCTCTTGGATAGCACCATTCCAATTCATGTATTTGTCCAGAATTTTTATTTTATTTTTGTATGAGAACTCATAAAGAACACATTCCTCAAAAACCCCTTATTTGGAACTATAAGGAACTCTTCCCCAGACAGCATCTGATGGGTCCAAGAATAGGTGTAGCCAACAACACCAAATCAATTCTAGAGATGTCTACCTAGTGGACAACATATTAAGAAGTAATGATTATAACAAGATTAACAGGGACACTAGAGTAACTTCACGACCCAGAACAATAGAGGAGATATTACATCATGCCAAACATTACTACTACTAAAAAGAAAAGTAGCAGTTGCTCTTGGTAGAGGCATTCTGTCTCAGTTTAGAAACAAAGAGAAGAGCGTTAAAACCTGAAACATTCTGAACTCATTATTCTCTCGATGATTCTTCTGCTCTTCCATTTATGCATTAGACTCGGCCTCTTTCTCTCTGTACTGAGAGATGCCTTCCAGGATCCAGCAAGAAAGTGAAGGAGGGACAGCCCCCTTGCTGCTACGATTGCATCCCATGTCCAGAGGGGAAGATTGCAAACCAGGATGGTAAGGGAAAGAATTTGATTTAATGGGTCCATTTGCCTGAAAGGTGTCAGGATGGCTGAGGTTAAGTTTCAAAAGAAGACATAAGTTATTGTATGTGTGTCCCTGCCTCTTGGTGGTCATTGTCCTTCAGATATTGGTGGTAGTAGCAGTAGTAACAATAATTTATATTCAGTCTATCTGACTGGGTTGCCCCAGCCATGCTGGAAAGCTTCCAACAAATTAAAACCTCAATGACAGTAAAACTTCAAACATTTAAGGCTTCCCTAAATGGGGCTGCCTTCAGGTGTCTTCTAAAAATCAGATTGTTGTTTATTTCCTTGACATCTGATGGGCGGACATTCCCAGGGTGGGCGCCACTACAAAGGAGCCCCTGTGCCCGGTTCCCTGTAATCTCACATCTCACAATGGGAGAACTGACAAAAGGCCATCAGAGCTTAATCTCAGTGTACAGGCGGAACGATGTGGGTATACAGGGTCAAAATTTAGAGAGAGAGTTGAAATATGTTAATCAAATGAGAATAACAATGCATTGAGAGTAGCTAGGTGGTATGTGGTTCAAATCATATCCAGAGTGGTCCTTGTCACTCCTTCCGACTTACATAAGCTGCACTCAAGCTAGTGTGATGATACATTCAAATATCATGAGGAGGAATGGCCCTCCCTGGGTTGATTATAGGATGACATCGCTCTGAACCACATGACAAAGTACTGGACATATGTTTTATTTTGAGCTGAGCTCTTTTCTTCTGAGACAGAATGTAAGCATTTCAACAAGCTGGCATTAAAGGAGCTAAGGACCATATCGTTATTTTTTCCAGATATGAATGACTGTTATAAATGCCCAGACAAGGACTATCCAAGCAAGAACCGGAATGCATGTCTACCCAAGGATATAAGCTTCTTGTCTTATGAAGAACCTTTGGGCATCAGTTTGGCCTCTTTCTCTTTTTTCCTTTTCGTGATCACTGCTCTGGTACTAGGTATATTTATGAAACACCACAACACACCCATTGTCATTGCAAACAACCGAAACCTCACCTACACTCTCCTCATCTCTCTCCTGCTCTGCTTCCTTTGTGCATTGCTCTTCATTGGCCAACCTGAGAAGGTCACATGTCTCCTCCGGCAACCAGCTTTTGGCATCATCTTCTCAACTGCTGTTTCTTGTGTCCTCTCAAAAACCTTCATGGTAGTTTTGGCCTTCATGGCTACAAAACCAGAATCCAGGATGAGGAAATGGGTGGGCAAAGGACTAGGCCACTCCATTCTCCTTTTCTGCTCCATAGTTCAAGCAGGGATATGTACTGTGTGGCTGGCAACTTCACCCCCATACCCAGATGTGGACATGTACTCAATGACAGAAGAAATTATACTAGAATGTAATGAAGGGTCCGTAACAATGTTTTACTGTGTCCTCATCTACATGAGCTCCCTGGCAACTTTAAGTTTTGCTGTGGCTTTCCTTGCCAGGAAGTTACCAGACAGTTTCAACGAAGCCAAGTTTATCACTTTCAGCATGTTGGTCTTCTGCAGTGTTTGGCTGTCCTTTATTCCTTCCTACCTGAGCACCAAGGGAAAATACATGGTAGCTGTGGAGATCTTCTCCATCTTAGCCTCCGGTGGTGGGTTGCTGGGTTGCATCTTTTCCCCCAAATGTTATATAATTATTCTGAGGTCTGAGCTGAACACTAGAGAACAACTAATAAGGAAGAAAATTTAAAAAAAATACTAAACCTGCCCTTTGCTGTCTTTCGTGCTTTTCTGTGTGTACAGTAGAATATTTGGAAATATAAGTTCAGCTGCTGCCTTTTATAATTTTTTCTAGAGTCCAAATTCCCATAGTTGAAATTTCATTTGTAAAATTGACTTCTCTACTTTGAAGAAGACAACCATACGTTTACACATACATTATTCTCTTGTAGCATGTGCTGACAAGAAGACTCAAAGGAATTCTTGTCAAAATATATGCAAGGAAATCTTTATCTGTCCTTAATTCTGAATGATCAGGAAGAATGGCAGATGAAGATGATCGACTATATGGGACTGGCAGAAATGACTGGCAGAATCCGAGACCAGGAAAAAGAGTCAGCGGAAGAAGATTGGAAGAAATTTAAGGACTATTTGCAGAAATATTGCAAAACTAATGAATGTTAGATTGATGTTGGACAGAAATTAATTGGTTTCCAGCTGTAATGTGAAGATCGAGTAATAAGTTAAAATAAGTCATAATAAGTTATAATAAGGATTTGTTGAGTTAAGAATTTGAATTGGAATACAAAAGGGGGAGGTGAGGGGAGGTCCGGGAAATAAGATAATGGAGAAAGTAATGAAAATTATATTTCTTATTTGTTTTGTTTTTTGTTTTTTTTGTTACTTTTTTGTGCATATTTGTTTTAGCTTTTTTGTTTGTGTTTTGTATTAATTTGGAAAAACTTAATAAATATTTTATTAAAAAAAAATCTGAATGATCAAAGTTGTCTTACAGCTTTCAACATAATAGGATCTGTGAAACTTTACAATTGTGGCCATGGAATATACGAGTACTCATTTATGAATTATTGTTTTGTACTGCTAACAGTCATATTTCACCATCAACCTTTCCATACCCAAGAACGTATAAATGGAAGATGATCCTCTTGAAGCAGACCAATGGCCCATCTGGTCCAGCAGCCTGTACTCTCACTGACCAACCAGATGCCTGTGGGAAACCTTCAAGCCGTACCCAACTGGAAATGCACTCTCCCCAATGTACTGTGAGATAACATATGCCCCATTGAATTGGGTTCCCCTCCCCCCAAAGATTTTTTTCTGAATCATGCCTCGTTGGAGAAATTCAGAGTCCTAGATAAGAAAATGTAAATGAATTCTGCCCTCTGGTCCTTGGAAAAGTCCTCGCTGCGCAACACATTTGCAGATGGAGAGCCACAATTGAAAAGTTTTATTTCACCAACACATGTGATGTATCAGAACACTCTATACTTAATACATATACATATCATATATGTGATAAGTATATTGTTGGATCTTTCACTGACTGTTGGCACCCTTCATCAAATGTTTGATGAGCAGATAAAATTGATTAGATCTAACCATGATGAATGGAGAATGCAAGTAAACCATTAAACCTTAAAACAATTATTTCTGTTTGGACATCTGTGGACTATGCTTGTTAAGTATTGTCTGTAAGATTATGCCCTCCTTGTAGAAGGTCCAGGGTATGCAAGTGGAGACAGAAATGGAAGGAAGTAGAAATAATAATAATAATAATAATAATAATAATAATAATAATAATAATTTTATTATTTATAACCCACCCACCTGGCTTTCCCCGGCCACTTTGAGTGGCTTACAGCAGATATGAAAATTCCTTCCAGTAGCACCTTAAAGACCAACTAAGTTCATGCTTTCATCTGCATGCACACTTCTTCAGATACACACTAACTTAGTTGGTCTTTAAGGTGCTACTGGAAGAAATTTTTTTATTTTGTTTTCTCTATGGCAGACCAACACGGCTACCTATCTGTAGCAGATATGAAAACACTGTAAAACATATTATTTCTTATCTTGCTATCTGCTTTTAATCCCCTAAAGTTTTGCTGGGAAGCTTATAGTCCTCCAGATAGTACTGGACTACAGCCCTCATCATTGCTGACCATTTTCCATACTGGCTGGGGTTGGTTGGTTTTGGAATCCCTCAACATCTGGAGTGCCACACATCCCCAACCCCTGCCCTAGTGGAAGTGAAGCAGAATACATATTTAAAAAATAAAATGCAGAAGTTTGCAGAAGAAGCCAGAGATATCAGCATCACTGAATGAAGGTGAACACTGACTTAAAATTCACCCCAAAGGCTAGAAAGTCAGGCTCAGCAACTTTAGGAATCATGACCACCCTTAGCTGAACCTGGATGAAGTTTGGGGTCTGAGAGATTTCAGGAATACTTTTTCTCCCTACGTTTCTAGCTCATGGAGGCTGACAGAATCAAGAGAGACTTTTCATAAAGCTTTATAAAAGGGTCATACAGGAGGCCATGGGGCACCAACTCAACCTCTTCAGAATCACAGGGGCATTGGCCCTTGAGGGTTTGAGCAAACATGCATTCCCAAGGCACAGGGGAAGGAGGCTGAGAGCCAGTGGACACAACTGTAATCCCACAGAACAGCAATGAGCAGCCATTCCAGTCATGCCATATGCTGGTGTGACTCCAGGTCCACTCAGCCAAATTCCAAGATGCTGACTACACCATGCTACATTTTGGAGTCTCCATTGGCTACAAGGTCTTCTATTATGAGCTTCTAACATCTAATTTCACCCATACAGCATTGGTCTATTATCATCTAATGAAAGGGAAAATAAAATAACAGTTCTGAATATTTTCTTCTGCAATTTTCTTCTGCAATTCCACAGGGAATCTCGAGCATTGGATGAACAACTACAATCCTGCTTGGTTATTAACAGGGCTACAATTAATATGCTGCTCCTCAAAAATCCCTGTGTATTTACTCTGGCACCTGACAACATAACACAAAGGATACTACAACTTAACCAGAATTATTTAAATACTGTCTGGGATCAGCAAGTCTAATTTTGGATACTTCTGTATTGTGTACTCTCAGGAAATTAATCTACCATTTAAATGAGACAATTTTTATCTTGGAAAAACCTATTCTAGTATTGCCAGAAAAAAACATAGTTTCTGCATAAAACAAAGAGTTGCCTTTGTATTAAGGATGGTGTTTTTAGTGTTCTTGCTGCTTGAACTGATTTCTTACAATGTATGTGAGGCTCACATAGCAAAATGCAGGCTCCATGGTCAAAAACATCCACTTCACACATATCATCAGCCAGGAGAGTTCCTCATTGGTGGCATAGTTTTCCATGGTCGCTTCATCGCCACTCCAGCAACATTCACTGAGGAACCCCCACCAGCACTGCCTGAAGAGCTCATGTAAGAACTAAGGCACTCATTTTATTACATCAAAAGAATGATCAAACCTAAAGTTGCAGCCTCAGAATAATGAGTGAGGCAGCAAATGTTTACCCTTTTACCTGGGGGAATCCAGTTTAGATATGAATGGGACTTATGCTGGTGCAATAAAATGGAACAAATGTCTTGTGAATTAAGAGAATATAGGAGAAATTCCCATTTCTGGATAGAGAAATGAATACTGAAATGTATGCATGTTTGTGTGTCTAGGAGAGGCCTTTTGAGCAGCCCTTTTTGCTAGACTTTACCTAAACTACTAGAGTATTAGTAAGAATGTATTTTTAAAAACCTGTTCTGAAGCTGAATGTCCTTATGCTTTCATTTTCTGAACTTAGACTAAGCTTTGTTTCAGCACTGAAAGGTACTTATTATTAAGTATAGAATTCAGTGAATTCCAACGACCATCACTGACTCAAGAAAATGAAGTCACTGCAGGGAGAGACCAGAGAGACCAGAGACTTTGTAAGTGTCAGAAAAAGACCTCCGACATGTAAGGGACAACATCCGATGAGCCCCGCATAAGCAACCCCTGCTCTAGTATCTCGTATTAAGCTTAAAATATTTTAAAACTTGGACAAAAGTAAGAACATGAATTACAATAGGGACAAATACACAAAACTAAGATGAGTAAAACTTGGCTTGCCAGTAATACATGTGGAAAGGTTCAAAGGATCTGCATCAACAGAAGTATAGTGTCCTGATGAAAGGAAATAATAGTACTGCTCTATTCTGCCTTGGTCACCTGAAGTCTGTGTCCAGTTCTGATCACCACAATTTAAGAAGGATATTGACAAGCTGGAACATGTGCAGAGGAGGGCAACAAAGATGGTCTGGAAACCAAGCCTTATGAGGAACGGATGAGGGGGTTTAGTATGTTTATCTAAGATGAGACTGAGGGGAGGAATGATAGCCATTTTCAAATAACTCAAGAGCTGTCACCAGGAAGATGGAAGATGCTTGTTTTCTCTTGCTTCAAATCAGGGTTTTCAAGTAACAAGAACGGAGATTTCAAATAAACATCAGAGAGAACCTTTTATTGATAAGAGCTATTCAATAGTGGATCAGACTGAGAGTTAACCCCACTGAACTCAATATGATTAACTACTCTGTTGATATGTAAAAGAATACATCTTTTGAAGTTCCTGCTGATACAGTTTGCAACTCTCATTCTAGGGTGGTGCCTAAGCTTTACCAGCACATTGTGGCCTTGGCATTTGCAGTCAAGGAGATCAATGAAGACCCTCACATCTTACCCAATATCACCTTGGGCTTCCGCTTATATGACAGCTATATCAGTGCAAGGAGCACATATCTTGCCACACTGCTGCTTTTATCCATGGTGGAAAAAATTGTCCCTAACTATGTATGTGTTATTGAAAATAATCTGACTGGGGTCATTGGGGGACTGGATTCTGAAATCTCCTTTTATGTGGCAACTATTTTGGATATCTATAAGATTCCGCAGGTAGGACACCTATGTACAATATCTATATTAGCTTGCATAGAGGAATAGGCAGGTTCCTCGGCATCAGTTCAGGGTGAAGATGAAATTGCAAGGAGAACCATGTACACCACTTTGAGATCTTTGGAAAATAAAGATGGTACATAATTGTAATATATATATATATATATAAAATAATATTTATTAAGAATTTAGAAATTACAGAAAAAGAAAAAGAAAAAATAAACAAATCAACATAATACAATACAAAAACAAAAACACTACATAAAACATTGAATTAACAAAACAAAACAAAAACAATTTAAAACACTTCCAATATTTTCAATCTTAACTTTCATACACTTGTTTCATTGACTTCCTCACGCCTCCCTTTTTGTATTTCACTTCAATTAACTATTTCAGCAATTTCTTTCCATCTTCCCTTATTTTCTGTCCTGTAATTAATTTAAACATGTTCTGACCTTATTTTTTTTTCCATTAACAATCTATCTGTACCTAATTCCTTATAAAATTTCTGCCAAAGCCATATAACTTCATTCCACCATTTTTCTAAAGCTCATTAATTTTACAATATTTCTGTAAATAATCTTTAATTTTTTTCCAATCTTCTTCCCCCGACCATAATTGTAATATAAGCAAACAACAGACAGACAGACAGACAGACAAACCTGAATAAAGGGGGAGATTGCAATACACTGTGGGTTAAAGCACAGAGCCTAGGGCTTGCCAATCAGAAGGTCGTCGGTTTGAATCCCCAGATGGGGGAGCTCCCGTTGCTCTGTCCCAATTCCTGCCAACCTAGCAGTTTGAAAGCACGTCAGAGTGCAAGTAGATAAATAGGTACCGCTACTGCAGGAAGGTAAATGGCGTTTCTGTGTGCTGCTCTGGTTTGCCAGAAGTGGCTTAGTCATGCTGGCCACATGACCTGAAAGCTGTATGCTGGCTCCCTCGGCCAATAGAGCGAGATGAGGGACGCAACCCCAGAGTCAGTCACGACTGGACCTAATGGTCAGGGGTCCCTGTAACTTTACTGCAATACCTGAAAAAAATGTGTAACTCTCCCGTCTTACACACAAATTTAGATCACTTACAGTATATAACAAATGCCACTGATGGGAGAGTGGGCTTCTCTCTCACCAGCAGTTTTTGGTTATGCATCATTTTCTGCTTAGTTAGGAGGGTGTCTGAATTGAGCTGCTGAGCAAAGGGGGGGGAGTTGCTTACTGGATAAAAGAAATAAGATTTTAGGCGCCAGTGGAAAAATTAGTGAGGAAGGCATGTCAAATAAGCTGCTGGGTTAGTGTGGGAAAATGCTTACAACTACAAAAACCTTACAGGTAGGAGCCAGTACAATAACTATTCCTCTTTAGCACACCCAACATAATTAAAGATACAGAGAAGTTATGGCAAACAGCAGATACAATCCAGTACCGCAGGTGAACAGTAATAGTAGTTAGCAGCTGATTCACAAGTGAAATAAATGTTCATAAATAAAGTCTGAGAAGAATCAGCACAGTTTTGCTGTGTGATGGGGCATGTGCATCATGAAGAAGAAAGACGAAGCTCCAGAGAAGAAATGTGCATATAACCCAAGTTGCAATTCTGACAAAGCCAGATAATGTCCAGGAAATCTGCTGTTTAGGGCATGGTATGTTCCCCCATCCAGTTTTATGCATTGTACAAGACCCTGCGAAATTTTGCAATGACATAAAAAAACTTTTGTGTGTTTTTAAGTGAAGTAGACACAATGCCTTGCTCCAGACATCAAGTGTTAACAAGAATCGTAAAGATAGTAAAAAACAGACACAGTGCCCCTCTCCATTCAGCAAAGCACAGGTTTCCAAACCACAAATGGGAGATGATCCCAGTTTTCAGCCCATCTGCATGTATGTCTTTTGTATAAATGAGAGAGATGCACTAAACCTTGAAATGTTGACAAAGGGCATATTTGACTAACAGGCTTCACCACATAATGTATATGAATACTGTGAATGGAATCTACTTTGTCTCTTCTCTTCCTCCACTTACTTTTTAGCTCATTTATGGCTCTGTTCCGGTGATGAATGATAAAAGCCCAGGGCTTCCCTTCTACCAGATGGCAGCCTCAGAAGTCCTTCAGTATGAGGGAATTCTCTCTTTGCTTCTGCATTTCAGGTGGACGTGGATTGGAGTCATTGCAATGGACAATGACAATGGAGAAAGATTTCTGCAAACCATTTCTCCAATATTTACCAAGAGTGGTGTCTGCTTTGCATTCCTAGAAAGAATCCCCAGTTTAAGTTTTATTTCTGAAATAAATGACATGCTACAACAGGGGGCAAGTATAAATCATAAAATTTTTAGCAGCACAGCTAATATAATAGTTTCCTATGGAGAATCTTATTTCATGGCAATTTTGAGATGGCTTCCATACCTATCAGAACATGATGACATGACATACAATATAAACAGTAAAGTATGGATAATAACGGCCCAGGTTGAGTTCACTTCATTAGTCTTTCAAAGGAACTGGGATGCAGGAATATTCAATGGTGCTATATCCTTTGAAATTCACTTTAGAAACCCACCAGGATTTCATCAGTATGTTTTGCACAGAAACCCTTCCAGCACAGATGGGGATGGTTTTATCAGGGACTTCTGGCAACAGGCCTTTGAATGTGTGTTCCCAGATATGACTGCAGACAAGGTGGAGGGGAATATTTGCACCGGAGAAGAGAAGCTGGAGAGCCTTCCTGGATCATTTTTTGAAATGAGCATGACAGGCCACAGTTACAGCATCCATAGTGCTGTCTACGCCATGGCCCATGCTTTACATATCATGTCCACATCCAGACTCAGGCACAGAGAAATGTCGTATGGAGGGAGAGGGAAGAATCCGAATCCACAGTTTTGGCAGGTAATAGGCTAAACTTCCTCAACTGGAAGAGGCCTGTTATTCCCCCACAAGGTATGGGTTTCCAAAATGTTGTCAACTTGCTCTTTCATCTCTGACAAGGAAAATCACTTCCATGGGATAGGTTTGGAGACCACTGGGATGCCACTGCATTCACAGATAAGAGGCAGTGGTAATGGTCAAGAGAGATGTTCAGCATTCTCTATATCCCATATACACCAAATCCTCCCTCAGATCAGGTGATCGCACACCACTCTGGTGTCTCCTGAGATGAACAGGGACAGAGGAAATGAGGTGTGGGGTGGGGGAGATAAAGAAAGGTTGATAAAACGGGGAAAGGGAGGGAGAGGGATGTGGGAGAGAGAAAATCGGTGGTCTCTCCATCCCTGGACCTGACTCCACTCACAGTTAACTGTATCACCACCCACCGCTTACTGTAGGTCCTGCCCACAGGATAAAGATACCTTAGCTATGTATTAGAATTGCAGCCTTTTACAAACGTGCTTTTTCTGTTTTCAATCTAGCTGCATCACTTTCTCAGAAGTATCTCATTTAACAATACGGCAGGAGATGTGGTCTTCATCAACCAGCATGGTGAGGTGGTATCTAGCTTAGATATTGTCAATTGGATTATATTCAACAACCAAAGTTTGCAAAGAGTGAGTGTTGGGAGGATAGATCCACAGGCTTCTCCAGACCAATCATTCATCCTTGATGAAGATGCCATAACATGGAACGGTTGGTTTAATCAGGTAAGGCCAAATTGTTAGATAATTCCAAGGAGATTCAGTCTTGCATAAGCGATGATCATTCACCTGCATGTCTACTCATTGTCTCTTAAAATACATGTCACTGTGTAGAATATGACCAAAGCATCCAAGTACCACATTAAGAGCCAAAAGCTTACTGCTAGAAGTCACTCAAGGAATAAAGGCAAATATTTTATTTTATTTTATTTTATTATATTTAGAAATATTTTATAAATATTTCTTAACAATTATAAAATACTGATTTTTAACTGAAGAAAAGAGAATAGATAAGCCCCAAGATTTTGCCTTTCTTGCTAAATGTGGGGAACTGCTATGTAATCACAACAACTACACATCCCAGAACAATAGAGGGAGTATGACATCACTTCAAACATTACTACTACTAAAAAAATATAGCCATTCTAAATATTGCTGAAAGGCTGACTCAGCTTAGTAACATAGAGAGGGGCCCAGGAACATGAAGATTTCCAAACTCATGGTTCTCTTGCTGATCCTTCTGCTCTTTCATTTACGGAATAGACTCGGCCTCTTTCTCTCTGTACTGAGAGATGTCTTCCGGGATCCAGCAAGAAAGTGAAGGAGGGACAGCCACCTTGCTGCTACGATTGCATCCCATGTGCAGAGGGAAAGATTGCAAACCAGTATGGTAGGAGAAATAAATAGATTAAATAGATCCAGATTCTGTAGTTATCATTACTTTCACAGACAGAAAGTAAACATTTCACCAAATTCAAATGTATGACCTAATATATTTCTTTCCCCCCAGATATGAAAGACTGTAATAAATGCCCAGACAAAGACTATCCAAGCAAGAACCGGAATGCATGTCTACCCAAGGATATAAGTTTCATGTCTTATGAAGAACCTTTGGGCATCAGTTTGGCCTGTTTCTCTATTTCCCTTTCCTTGATCACAGCTCTGGTACTAGGTATATTTATGAAGCACCACAACACACCCATTGTCATTGCAAACAACCGAAACCTCACTTACGCTCTCCTCATCTCTCTCCTGCTCTGCTTCCTTTGTGCTTTGCTCTTCATTGGCCGACCTGAGAAGGTGACCTGCCTCCTCCGACAAACTGCTTTTGGTATCATCTTCTCAACTGCTGTTGCTTGTGTCCTGGCAAAAACCTTCACAGTGGTTTTGGCCTTCATGGCTACAAAACCAGATTCCAGGATGAGGAAATGGGTGGGGAAAGGACTAGGCCACTTCATTCTCCTTTCCTGTTTCATAGTTCAAACAGGAATATGTACTGTGTGGCTGGCAACCTCTCCCCCATACCCAGATGTGGACATGCACTCTGTGATGGAAGAAATCATACTAGAATGTAATGAGGGGTCTGTAACAATGTTTTACTGTGTCCTCATCTACATGAGCTGCCTGGCAACTGTGAGTTTTCTTATGGCTTTCCTCGCCAGGAAGTTACCAGACAGTTTCAACGAAGCCAAGTTTATCACTTTCAGCATGTTGGTCTTCTGCAGTGTTTGGCTGTCCTTTATTCCTTCCTACCTGAGCACCAAGGGAAAATACATGGTAGCTGTGGAGATCTTCTCCATCTTAGCCTCCGGTGGTGGGTTGCTGGGCTGCATCTTTTCCCCAAAGTGTTATTTAATCATTCTGAGGCCTGAGCTGAACAATAGAGAACAGCTAGTAAGGAAGAAAAATTAAAGAAATGAGAAACCTGTCCTTTGCTGTCTTTTGTGCTTTTCTCTGTGTGTACAGTAGAATATTTGGAAATATAATTCAGCTGCTGCCTTTTATAATTTTTTCTAGAATCCAAATTCCCATAGTTGAAAATTAATTTGTAAAATTGATTTATCTGCTTTGAAGAAAACAACCATACGTTTACACATTCATTATTCTCTTGTAGCATGTGCTGACAAGAAGACTCAGAACAATTCTTGTCAAAATATATGCAAGGAAATCTTTATCTGTCCTTAATTCTGAATGATCAAAGTTGTCTTACAGCTTTCAACATAATAGGATCTGTGAAACTGTACAATTGTGGCCATGGAATATACGAGTACTCATTTATGAATTATTGTTTTGTACTGCTAACAGTCATATTTCACCATCAACCTTTCCATAACCAAGATCGTAGAAATGGAAGATGATCCTCTTAAATCAGGCCAATGGCCCATCTGGTCCAGCAGCTTGAACTCTCACTGACCAACCAGATGCCTGTGGGAAACTGTCAAGCCGCAAATGCACTGTCCCCACCATTGTTTCCTATGTCATTGAGTTCCATAGTTTGTCAATGTACTGTGAGATAACATACTCGCCATTGAATTGGGTTCGCCTCCTCACAAGATTTTTTTTGAATCATGTCTCCTTGGAGAAATTCAGAGTCCTAGACAAGAAAATGTAAATGAATTCTGCCCTCTGGTCCTTGGAAAAGATGGCAGCAAAGGACCATGCAGACCTCACTGCGCAACGCATTTGACAGATGGGGAGCAACAACTGAAAAGTTTTATTTCACCAACACATGTGATGTATCAGAACACTCTATACTTAATACATATACATATCATATATGTGACAAGTATATTGTTGGATATTCCACTGACTGTTGGCACCCTTCATCAAATGTTTGATGAGCAGATGAAATTGATTAGATTTAACCATGATGAATGGAGAATGCAAGTAAACCAGAGTAAGCCCCATTAAACCTTAAAACATTTATTTCTGTGTGGACATCAGCGGACTATGCTTGTTAAGGATTGTCGGTAAGATTATGCCCTCCTTGCAGAAGGTCTAGGGTATTCAAGTGGAGACAGGAATGGAAGGAAGTAGGACTAATAATAATGATAATGATAGTAATAAATTTGTTATTTATAACCCACTCATTTGGCTGTGTTCCCCAGCCACTTTAACACAGTAAAACATATTATGTCTTTTCTTGTTATCCGCTTGTCTGTAAGATTTTGCCCTCCTTGCAGAAGGTCTAGGGTATTAAAGTGGAGTCAGGAATGGAAGGAAGTATGACTAATAATAATAATAATAATAATAATAATAATTTTATTATTTATAACCCGCCCATCTGGCTGAGTTTCCCCCACCACTTTCAGTGGCTTACAGCAGATATAAAAACACAGGCAGACATATTATTTCTTTTGTTGTTATCTGCTTTTAATCCTCTAAAAATTGGCTGGGAAGCCTATAACCCTCCAGATATTGCTAGACTACAGCCTTCGTCATTGCTGACCATTTTCCATACTGGCTGGGGTTGGTTGGTTTTGGAATCCATCAACATTTGGAGTGCCACACATCCCCAACACTTGCCCTACTGGAAGTGAAGCAGAATACATATTTAAAAAAATAAAAAGGAGTCATACAGGAGGACCTGGGGCACCATCTCAACCTCTCCAGAATCACAGGGGCATTGGCCCTTGAGGGTTTGAGCAAAAATGCTTTCCCAAGGCACAGGGAAGGAGGCTGAGAGCCAGGGGACACAACTGTAATCCCACAGAAAAGCAATAAGCAGCCATTGCAGACATGCCATATGGCTGTTGTGACTCCAGGTCCACTCAGCCAAATTCCAAGATGCTGACTACACCATGCTACATTTTGGAGTCTCCATTGTTTACAAGGTCTTCTATTATGAGCTTCTAAGTTCTAATTTGACCCATACACCACTGGTCTATTATTATCTAATGAAAGGAAAATTAAAATAACAGTTCAGAATATTTTCTTCAGCAATTTTCTTCTGCAATTCCATTCTGCAATTCCACAGGGAATCTCAAGCACTGAATGAACAACTACACTCCTGCTTGGTTGTTAACAGGGCTATAATTAATATGCTGCTCCTCAAAAATCCCTGTGTATTTTCTCTGGCACCTGGCAACATAACACAAAGGATACTACAACTTAACCGGAATTATTTAAATACTGTCTGGGATCAGCAAGTTTAATTTTGATACTCCCGTATTGTGTCCTCTGGGAAAATTAATCTACTATTTAAATGTTAAATGAGACAATTTTTATCTTGGAGAAACCTATTCTAGTATTGCCAAAAAAAAACCTAGTTTCTGCATTAAAAAAAGTTGCCCTTGTATTAAGGATGTTGGTTGTAGTGAACTTGCCGCTTGAACTGATTTCTTACAATGTATGGGAGGCTCACATAGCAAAATGCAGGCTCCATGGTCAAAAACATCCACTTCACACATATCATCAGCCAGGAGAGTTCCTCATTGGTGGCATAGTTTTCCATGGTGGCTTCATCACCTCTCTAGCAACATTCACTGAGGATCCCCCCACCAGCACTGCCTGAAGAGCTCATGTAAGAACTAAGCCACTCATTGTATTACATCAAAAGAATGATCAAACCTAGAGTTGCAGCCTCAGAATAATGAGTGAGGCAGCAAACATTTACCCTTTTACCTGGGAGAATCCATTTTAGATATGAATGGGACTTATGCTGGTGCAAAAAATTCAGATGAATGTCTTGTGAATTAAGAGAATATAGGAGGGATTCCCATTTCTGGATAGAGAAATGAATACTGAAATGTATGCATGTTCGTGTGTTTGAGAGAGGCCTTTTGAGCAGCCCATTTTGCTAGAGTTTACCTAAACTACTAGAGTATTAGTAAGAATGTAAAAACCTGTTCTGAAGCTGAATGTCCTCATGCTTTCATTTTCTGAACTTAGACTAAGCTTTGTTTCAGCACTGAAAGGTACTTATTATTAAGTACAGTCAATGGATCAGCTGGCCA
This sequence comes from Podarcis gaigeae, assembly GCF_964106915.1. Lineage (NCBI taxonomy): Eukaryota > Metazoa > Chordata > Lepidosauria > Squamata > Lacertidae > Podarcis > Podarcis gaigeae. Next base: position 13,952,606 of record NC_139689.1, on the reverse strand, counting down.
AGGCTGTACTTGTGATTGGAGTAAGACAGGAAGCGCGGGCTCAGGAGAAGCACCAAGGGAGAGGAGAACATTGCCACGACTACCGCATTCCTGAAATGCCGAGGCAGCCTTCCCAGCCGGTTGAAATAGATGGCGCGTGCGCATGAGAGGTTTCAAACTCCAGTGAAGGTCGCAAGAGGAAGGGAAAGGATTGGAAAAGCACCAAGAAGTGTTTCCTCTGCCAACGGCCAGGACATTTTGCCAGGGTCTACCCACAAAGAAAAGCCTGGCAAGGGATGGTGGGAGCCGCTGGCTGTGAGGAGGGGGGGGGAAAGGGGCAGGCGCAGGGAAACGCCAACGCTTGGCTGCCAATCAGCGGGCACAGCAGCCAGGCCAGCAACCAATAGAAGTGCCCCAGCCAGACCCCCCCCAAGGCAGCTATAGCCATAGAAGTGGTGCTAGAACTCCCAAATGGGCACCCAGTCAAGGTGAACGGGCTGCTGGATTCAGGCAGCTCCTGCAATTTCTTCAGCAAGGACTTCACTCTAGAGCACCAACTCCATCTGCTACCCCTGGATTTTCCCTTGCAAGTGACCACCATAGGTGGCAGGGAAATTCTGGGAGGGGAAGTGACGCATCAGACCCCACCAATGAGAATGAGGGTTTCCAGGCACACGGAGACCATTGCCTTCCACATGGCCACACTGGCGGGACCCCAATAATATTAGGGATGAGCTAGCTGGCACTACAAGACCCGGTAGTGGCATGGCATCAGCAGACGGTCACCTTTGGGTCAGCTCACTGCTTGGAACACTGTCTGGGGGGGAACCCAAGGATGACTGTGGCCAGGATGGCTGGGATGGTGGTGGAGCAAAAAGGGGAGGTGCCACCACAATATGCTGACCTGCAGGAGGTCTTCAGCGAGAAGCAGGCGGATAGACTACCCCCCATAGGCCCTTTGACTGCCAAATCAACTTGCTCCCAGGGGCTCAGCTGCCAGTGGGTAAGCTGTATGCCATGTCGCAGGAGATGCAGGAGTTGCGGGAATTTATTGACAAGAACCTGAAAAGAGGTTTCATAAGAGAATCAAAGGCGGTGGGGGGCAGTCCGGTGTTCTTTGTGGTCAAAAAGGACACTAATCAGCCCAGATTAATCGTAGATTTCAGGGCCTTGAACCTTGTATCAGAACCCGTGACCTTCCCAATGCCCAGGATTGATGACATTTTAACATGGGTGAGGCAGGGAAAAATCTTTACCAAGCTGGACCTCAGGGGAGCATACAATTTGATTAGGATGAGGGAGGGGGACGAATGGAAAACCACCATGTTCACCCCCGTGGGGGCCTTTGAGTACTTAGTTATGCCATTTGGATTACAGTCAGGCTCCGCCTGTTTTCAAGCTTTCATGCACCACGTGTTGGGGTCCCTGCTGTACAAGAACTGCGTAGCCTTTTTGGACGACGTCTTAATCTATTCGGACAATGAGAAGCAACATGTCAGAGATGTCAGGGAAGTGCTAAAGAGACTACAGAAGCACTAGTTGTGGGTCAAGCTGGAAAAATGCCAATTTCACGCCAGAGAAGTTGAGTTTCTGGGGTACAAGTTGTCGGACAAGGGCCTAGCTGTTAGGAAATCTGCCATATCAGGAGTAACTGGCCACTCTCCAGGCACCCGGCACGATCTCCTGGTGACCTTCCTGTCTGCATTCCCGGCAGATGCAGGCTAGGTCGCGATCGGCGATCCTCCTCTCCGTGAGAAGAACACACCGCTCTTCCCCCCCTCCCAGGTAGGGGGAAAGAGAGAGAGACAGAAATGTATTTACATCCCTTTATTTCTGTCTTTGCAGCATTACAGAGAAAACACGTCTGCTCTCATCAGAGTCCATCAGAAGAGAGAGAAAACTCCACCTCCTGTACTTCCTGTACAGGTCATATTACACTCTGAGCTAATTCCGGTGCTTTGCACTAAAAATAGACCCTCCCTCTGTTCCCACAGAACAGAACCAACATTCCCATTATGTTTTGCTTCCAAGCCACCTGCTGCTTGCAGTCGCATTGCATCCATATCGTAACATCCTCCCTGATATGAATCAATGTGCGTTGCAAGTGTCGCGTGATCCAGAGAGGAAAACAAACAGTTGTTATACACATAACACTCCCCTGTTGTTTCAGTTCCTTCCTTGGAACTCCCCGCCACTGGTTTCTCCAGTGTACCTCTCTGGTTGTCTGTCTTCCAAGGAATGATTGCATCTGCACTTCCTTGGTTAGGGAATGTAGTGTTACAATCGGCAACTCCCTGCAGTGTCTTTGTCTCTGACTTAGACACAGCTTCAAACTGTCTTGGGTTGTCAACAATAGTAACACATACTATAGCTGAGTTGGCAAACTCTTTTGAATACCTCTTGGGTGGTACACCCTTTGTAATGCTCTCAGACCTACGTATGAGGTGCTGATCCTCTCTGCTCACTGATTCAGTCTCAGGACTCTTTGGAGAACCAGTTCCAATAGTAAACAGTGGTTCATCCTCCACCTGTGAAGGTCTAGCCATTGTGTGAGATTTCCTCTCAATGATTGTGTCAACTGAGCTCGAGCTACCACTGTCACTCTCAGTACCACTGTAATCAGTAAAATCATCATCATCGTCTGAATTGTCCTCTGTGGGAAATGTGTGAACAATTACTCTCTCCTGTTCAGGAGCACTCTCTAGAAATTTTGTGAGAATCACCTGACCAGATTCAGACAAAATTACTCTGTAGAGACCCTTTTCATAACCCACAAAAATGCCTCTGGCATTTTTAACTCCACCTGGAGCTTCTGTTCTCACATGAGACCCGAAAACCTTGAAATAGGCAACAGAAGGTTTTCTGTGGAACAGCTTTTCAAAAGGAGAACATCCCAAACCTTTTGAATCTCTTCTCAACCACGTGTGACAATAACACATTATTGACTCCGCCCAATATTCATGTGGCAAATGTGAACTCAGCAATTGCACCTTCATCCCATTTTGCAATTCTTTGTTCACCTGTACACAGACACCTCTGTTCCATGCTTCTGCAGAATCAGCAACCCTGTGCCTCACCCCTTTCTTATGCAGGAAATCCTGAAACTCCTGTTAAAGAAAAACTGGCTTTTCATCTGTGAAAAGACAATCAATGTTAGCATCATGAACATTTGTAACCTTGTCACAAAACTCTTTAAACCTTTCTAAGGCTTCTCGTGGTTTTTCCAACTCATACACCCAGACATAATGAGAGAAATGGTCTACACATAAAAGATAATATCTTGCATTGCCTCTAGATGGTGCTAGAGGACCAATCACATCAGCATACACCCGCTGAAATGCCCTGTCGACCCTTGTCATCTTCTGGACCTTCTTGGTTACACCTGCGAGAGAAATTATGTTAGAATCAGATGAATTACATTTCATGTAATCACTTTGATCAAAAGTCAACAAATACAGTCCATCTTTCTCTCTGGCAGAAAGATACAACTCTCCATCTTTGAAGATCTTGCAGCTTTCAGCATCATAGGACAACTTCAGTCCTTTCTTTGCAATCTGCGAAACACTCAGCAGATTGAACTTTAAATCGGGAACCAAATACACATTGTCTATAGTCAAGTTCAGACTCTCAAGATATACAGTTCCAACTCTGGTCGCTTCCAGCTCCTGACCGTTGGCCTGTTTCACAGTGAAGCTTTGCTTCTTAAATGTCGAAAACAGACTTCTGTGCGAAACCATATGTTGTGTGCACCCCGTGTCAATTATAAACGAGTTTTCAACATCTGGCATGGTTCCTTTCGACATCAAAGCCTTTGCAGGTTTCACCTGGGACTTGGTACGACTTTTGCCTGACGCCTCAGGCTTTGCAGAGCTCCCTTTAGCTCCTTTTGGTTGACATGGCTTCTTACAGTTCCGCTGAAGATGCCCAGTTTGTCCACAATTGAAACATCGGACAACGTTCAAAGCAACAGCCTGCTCCTCACTAGCAGCAGCAGTGGGGGAGTGAGAACTCCGAGCTTCTCTCCCCCTGTCTTTGACATCTAGTGCAGCAAGTCTGTCCCATTCATTAAGAACCACCGCACACACTCTCTCCGAAGTGAGATCGGCGGCAGGAAGAGAACCCAGCTGACTTGCAACCGTTTTGTAAGTCCGGTTAAGGCTGTTGATAATCATGAAGCAGAAAATTTCCTCCTGTAGAGGAAAATTTCGCTGCGCCATCTGCTGGCGTAGAAACTTCATCTCAGTCAAATGCTCCTGCACATCCCCATCAGGTGCAAGTCTCAGGTTGGTCAGCTTTTCAAAATGCAGCAACGCTGAAGAACCAGCATCTCTCTGATATATTCTACGCAGCGTCTGCCAAACCTCGCACGCATATTCCAAATCCTGAATATGCACCAATTGCTCATCCGAGACACACAGAATTATAGCCGTCCTGGCTCTCACATTCTGTGAATTCCAACTTGGCGTTGGTGCAGGAGGGATGGGTTATCAATCACTCCCAAAAGCCTTTGATTCTGAAGCAGGGCTTTCATCTTTACAGACCATGAGGCATAATTGTCATTTGTCAGGGGAGGAGGGTAAGGTAAGCCTCCCCCCTTCTTGGCATCCATTTTGAATCTAGGCCTCAGGTCTCACTCCACAGTCTGTAAAATCCAAGAGTCTCTCCTGGTTGTTTTCTGCATTTACTGGCAGGCAAACGCAAGCTGTTTCAAAGTCCTTGCACAACAGCGAAGGATAGTCGAAACAAACTTCGCTTCCCAGGCTCTCACAGTCTCAGCCCCTGTCAGTAAGTTTCCACTCACTGACGTGACGTTGCTTAGCAACTGTGCATACCAACTCTTATCTAGGTATGCGAAGTATGCGGCTGCTTCTCTCCCAGTGCCGGTTTCTCTCAAACACAGACACTCAGTGAACTGAAGATTTTTTGCTTCTTCACGCGTTCACCCTCTCACAGCCATAAAACACCATACCTTTGGGGCTCCGTTGCTTAGCAAACACCTCCTCTCGGTGTCCAGCCATCTGTGTAGCTTCCAGCTGCATGGTAACTGTCACTTGCTTCCCTTGGTGCAGAGGATGGAATACGATCCATCAACCTCTCTTTCAGTTTTCCGTGGATCCAAAACCATGGGCCTCTGCTACCATGTTGTTAGGAAATCTGCCATATCAGGAGAAACTGGCCACTCTCCAGGCACCCGGCACGATCTCCTGGTGACCTTCCTGTCTGCATTCCCGGCAGATGCAGGCTAGGTCGCGATCGGCGATCCTCCTCTCCGTGAGAAGAACACACCGCTCTTCCCCCCCTCCCAGGTAGGGGGAAAGAGAGAGAGACAGAAATGTATTTACATCCCTTTATTTCTGTCTTTGCAGCATTACAGAGAAAACACGTCTGCTCTCATCAGAGTCCATCAGAAGAGAGAGAAAACTCCACCTCCTGAACTTCCTGTACAGGTCATATTACACTCTGAGCTAATTCCGGTGCTTTGCACTAAAAATAGACCCTCCCTCTGTTCCCACAGAACAGAACCAACATTCCCATTATGTTTTGCTTCCAAGCCACCTGCTGCTTGCGGTCGCATTGCATCCATATCGTAACACTAGCTATGGACCCCAGCAAGGTGCAGGTGGTGCTGGAATGGAAGACCCCCAAAACCTGGAAGGATGTGCAGAGGTTCCTAGGGTTCAGCAACTTCTACCGGAAGTTCATCAAGAACATCGCCCACTTGACCGCACCCATCGCAGATTGTCTCAGTAGCAAAAAGAAGTTCGTCTGGACAGAAAGTGCCCAGCAATCCTTTGAAAGACTGAAGAAGGCATTTGCTTTGGAAGAGCAACTCCTGCACGTGGATCTGCAGAAGCCAATGAGGCTGGAGACTGATGCATCAGACCGGGCCATCGGAGTGGTATTGTTGCAGCCAGGGACCCAGGAGAGCTGGAGGCCGTGCGCCTTTTTCTCGAGGAAACTGAGCAAGTTGGAGCAAAACTACACGGTGTATGACTTCGAACTGCTTGCAATTTATGCAGCATTTCGACGATGGAGACATCTGCTAATAGGGGCACAGCACAAGATCCAAGTGTGAACGGATCACAAGAACTTGGAATACTGGAGGACTGTGCGAGTACTCAACCAGAGACAGATTTGATGGGCACAGGAGTTCTCCAAGTTCTTCTTCGAGATCTGGTACGTGCCGGCAGAGGAAAACGTAAGAGCAGATGCTCTCTGCCGGAAACCAGAGTACATGGAAGGAGAGGAACCGCCGGAAGTCAGACACGTGTTCCCAGAGAACCGATGGGTGTGTGGGGGAGTGTTGGTTGGGAAACGAGAACTGACTGGGCTGACTCGAAACGACGAATTCGCTCAAACAAAAATCAGGGAACTCCGGGAAGCGAGGGAAAACCAGGGAGGGTTTGAGGAAAAGGAAGGGCTACTGTACTACAAGGGGGCGATATACGTACCGGGGGAGACCTTGAGGGGAAGGGTGCTCAAATAGCTCCACGACAACCCAACAGCAGGGCACTTTGGTCAACACAAAACCATGTTGCTTGTCACCAGGCAGTTCTGGTGGCCAAAGGTAAGGGAAGATGTATGGGAGTATGTACGGGGGTGCGACCGCTGCCAAAGGGCAAAGGGGGAGAGGGCTGCCCCCGCAGGGTTACTGGAACCCTTACCCACACCGGTAAGACCCTGGGAGGTGGTGTCCATTGATTTTATGACAGATTTGCCTAAGTCAAGGGGGAAGACAGCAGTCATGGTAGTAGTCGATCTGCTGACAAAAATGTGCCATTTCATAGCTTGCTCACATGCGGTAACGGCAGAGGAAACAGCCAGGTTGTTTGTAGATCACATCTTCAGGCTGCATGGGACTCCCTCGAGGGTCATCTCAGATTGCGGGAAACAATTTACTTCCCAGTTCTGGAGGAAGCTCATGAGCTTGCTGCAGGTCGAGGTGGACTTCTCGACGGCAAGACACCCAGAAACCAACAGGCAAGCAGAGAGAGTGAACAGTATATTACAGCAATACCTACACTGCTACGTCAGCAAGAGACAGAACGATTTGGTAGAGAAACTAGTGCTGGCTGAATTTGCATACAATAACACTGAACATGTGTCCATGGGAATGAGCCCATTCACGGCCAATTATGGGTGTCACCCCAGGGCCTTCCCGGGGAGGGGGGAGGAAGGATGGAGCGTACCTGCGGCAGAGCAGTTTGTGGAAGAAATGGAAGCCTTGCACCAGCAACTTAAGATGAACTTGGAACGGGCCAAGGAAATTTACAAGAGGCAGGCAGACAAGCACTGTCGGGAAGGGGAGACCATAAGGGTGGGAGACCGGGTGTGGTTGTCTACCCAAGGGTTACCCTTTAAGGGAGGGTGCAAGAAGTTGCGGCCAAGGCGGCTGGGACCTTTTGAGGTAACGTAGCAGGTGAACCCCGTGGCATTCAATCTCAAGTTGCCTGACAGCATGAAGATACACCCGGTGTTTCATAGGTCTCTACTCTCACCGTACAGGGAGGGGCGGGAATTCCCGGGGCGATAGGGAGAAGTCACCACACAACCGCAGGTAGAGGAGAGGGAACACCACAACCAAGCCACAGAAATCCTTGATTCAAGGTGGTGAGGGTGCCAGGTGGAGTACTTGGTAGCTTGGGAGGAAGAACCCGAGTCAGAAAACACGTGGGTTCCCGCGGAGGCGATCAATGATGGATATCTTGTGGAGGAGTTCCACGGCCTGTGCCCAGATAAACCCAAACCACTAGCGAGATTCTGGGAGGAGCAATTTGGAACCACAGACAAGGAAGAGGATTTTGTGGGTTTTCCTGCCTCCGAAGAGGAGGGAGGAGAGGCGTCAGAGGAGGAGGAGTCAGACTGGGAGGCCCACCCCATGAGAAGAGATTGGAGCGGGTGGGAAGTGGGGTTTGAATCCTCAGAGGATGGCGACAGCTCCTTCCAGGGATTCCTTGCATCGTCGGCCAAGGAAAGGGACGAAGTGGGGTCAAAAGGTCGGGCCGGGGATGGAGGGGGTCCTGGGGGGGAGGTGGATGTCAGGGTACTGACATCGGAGCCAGAGGTGGAGGCAAGGCTCTCATGCGATGCTGGAGAGGGGCCCAGCAGGGAGAGAGGGAGCTCATCGGCTGGGGAAGGAAATCAGCGTAACACCAGGGATAAAGGGGGGAAGATGGGAGAATCGGCGAGGGGGCTCCAGGACTCTTCGCTGGAGACCAGCAGGGAGAGCACGGGTCCTCCACTACCCACACCCACCCTGCGCAGAAGACTTCCATGCAGGGAAAGTAGGCGTAGACTTGGCGTCAAAGAACTTCGTTGCTGGAAGAAGTTCAAGAAACGCCCACTGATGGATTCTGCTAGCGACTGAACAGCGACGAAGTGAAGGGCTGTCCAGGCATAACAGGTTTAACCAGGCCACCTAGCCAGGAGTGGCGGCAACTTACGCAAGAGCAACCCCTTATAACCATTACACATATAAAACTGTTTCCAACCCTTTGTATGATGTTTAGTTGTTTTAGGTTAGTTAGGTTAGTTATCACCAGTTGAACCTTCTGCGCAGAATTAAATATTTTGGACTACAGTGGTACCTGTGGTTACATACTTAATTCGTTCCAGAGGTCCGTTCTTAACCTGAAACTGTTCTTAACCTGAAGCACCACTTTAGCTAATGGGGCCTTGCGCTGCCGCCACTCCGCTGCCTTGCAATTTCTGTTCTGTTCTCTAACCGGAAGCGTGTGTAACCTGAAGCGTATGTAACCCGAGGTACCACTGTACATTTCCCCTCAAGGACTCATGTGGTTTAGTGGCATATCCATGACATAGAGAAAGCTTAGACTGCAGCAATACCACATTGCATAGCATAAGACAGTACTAAACATGTGCTTTGATTTAAACAGAGCTCTTTTCTTCTCAGACAGAAAATAAACATTTCACTAAACTGAAATCTATGACCTAATATATTTGTTTCCCCCCAGATATGAATGACTGTAATAAATGCCCAGACAAAGACTGTCCAAGCAGGAACCGTGCCGCATGTCTGCCCAAGGATATAAGCTTCTTGTCTTATGAAGAACCTTTGGGCATCAGTTTAGCCTGTTTCTCTCTCTTCCTTTCCTTGATCACAGCTCTGGTACTAGGTACATTTTTGAAACACCACAACACACCCATTGTCATTGCAAACAACCGAAACCTCACTTACGCTCTCCTCAACTCTCTCCTGCTCTGCTTCCTGTGTGCATTGCTCTTCATTGGCCGACCTGACAAGGTGACGTGCCTCCTCCGACAAACAGCTTTTGGCATCATTTTCTCAACTGCTGTTTCATGAATCCTGGAAAAAACCTTCACGGTGGTTTTGGCCTTCATGGCTACAAAACCAGAATCCAGAATGAGGAAATGGGTGGGGAAAGGACTAGGCCACTCCATTCTCCTTTCCTGCTCCATAGTTCAAGTAGGCATATGTACTGTGTGGCTGGCAACGTCTCCCCCATACCCAGATGTGGACATGCACTCTGTAATGGAAGAAATTATACTAGAATGTAATGAAGGGTCTGTGACCATGTTTTACTGTGTCCTCATCTACATGAGCTGCCTGGCAAGTGTAAGTTTTGCTGTGGCTTTCCTTGCCAGGAAGTTACCAGACAGTTTCAACGAAGCCAAGTTCATCACTTTCAGCATGTTGGTCTTCTGCAGTGTTTGGCTGTCCTTTATTCCCTCCTACCTGAGCACCAAGAGAAAATATATGGTAGCTGTGGAGATCTTCTCCATCTCAGCCTCCAGTGGTGGGTTGCATCATCTTCCCCAAATGTTACATAATCATTCTGAGGCCTGAGCTGAACAATAGGGAACAGCAAATAAGGAAGAAAATTTAAAAAAAAAACCCTGCCCTTTGCTGTCTTTCGTGCTTTTCTGTGTGTACAGTAGAATATTTGGAAATTTAAGTTCAGCTGCTGCCTTTTATAATTTTTTCTAGAGTCCGAATTCCCATCATTGAAATTTACTTTGTAAAATTGACTTATTTGCTTTGAGGAAAACAATCATACATTTACACATATATTATTCTGTTGCAGCATGTGTTGACAAGAAGAATTAGAGCAATTCTTGTCAAAATATACATGTAAGTAAATCTGTATCTAGCCTTAATTCTCACAGCTTTGAGTATAATGTGTAACTGTACTATTGCAGGCCATGGAATATTTGAGTATTCATTTATGGTCTATTGTTCTGTACTGCTCACAGTCAGATTTCATCATCAACTATCCATACTCAAGATCATAGAAAGGTAAGATAATCCTCTTGAGTCAGGCCGATGGCCCATCTTGTACGGCAGCCTGTACTCACACTGACCAACCAGATTCATGTGGGAAATAGAAGTAGTTTATTGTTTACAGTGAGATTAAACCTTCAAGCCGTATCCAAAAGCAAATGCATTGTCTCCTCCATTGTTTCCTATGGCATTGAGTTCCATAGATTATCTATGTACTGTGAAATAATTTACCCCCCCCCATTGAATTGGGTTCCCTCCCCCCAAGATTTTGTCTGAATCAGGTCTCCTTGGTGAAATTCAGAGAACTAGATTTCTGCCCTGGTGCTTGGAAAAGATGGCAACAAAGAACCATGTACAGTTTATTGGGCAGAGCATTCAACAACGCCACACTGAAAAGTTTTATTTTCACCAACACAAGTGATGGATCAGAACACTATATTCTTAATACAAATATGTATTATATTTGTGGCAAGTATATTGTTGGACTTTCCACTGACTGTTGGCATCCTTCAGCAAATGTTTGATGAGCAGTAAAATTTATTAGACCTAACCATGATGAATGGAGAATACAAGTAAACCAGAGTTTAATCAGATTGAAAGTGGAATAAAAGAGGACAGAGAGACTTCAGGTTTCATGTGTATTCCCATAATGGACCTCAGCTTTCTAGAATCCAGGCTTAACCTCTGAATTATAGCTCCTGTTATACAGCTCTTAAGGGCACAAAGCCACAGCTTTCGCTTCATTTCAACCATAAACCAGAGCCTACATTGCCAGCTTGTGCTCACTTTTCTGGGAGTAAGGCCCATTAAATCTTAAAACACTTGTTTCTGAGTAGACATCTGTACTGTTATACAGCAAGCTAACTATGCTTGTTAATGAGTGTCTGTAAGATTATGCCCCCCCCCTTGCAGAAGGTCCAGGTATTCAAGTGGAGAAAGGAATGGAAGGAAGTAGGACCAATAATAATAATGATAATGATAGTAATAATTTTATTATTTATAGCCCACCCATCTGGCTGCGTTTCCCCAGCCACTATGGACAGCTTGCAGCAGATATAAAAACACAGTAAAACATATTATTTATTTTGTTGTTATCTGCTTTCAATCCTCCTAGAGCAGCGATGGGAAGCCTATAGCCCTCCAGATATTGCTAGACTACAGCCCTCATCATTGCTGACCATTTTCCATACTGACTGGGGTTGGTGGGTATATATATATATATATATATATATATATATATATATATATATGCTTTCGTAGATTTTCACGGGTACAGGAATGCAGGTTTTGGTGTCCTCGGGTGTCTTCCCGTGTAAAAGTTGGGGTGTCTAGGCGACGTTTCGACGAGGTCTCACTCGTCATCTTCAGGCTGGTGCTTTCGGCTTCTTGTTACTGGAACAGAGCGGGATCTCAATGTTTGAGTTCCTATAAATACTGTAGATAAATACACCACACCCCCTCTACAGTATTTATAGGAACTCAAACATTGAGATCCCGCTCTGTTCCAGTAACAAGAAGCCGAAAGCACCAGCCTGAAGATGACGAGTGAGACCTCGTCGAAACGTCGCCTAGACACCCCAACTTTTACACGGGAAGACACCCGAGGACACCAAAACCTGCATATATATATATATATATATATATATATATAAAATATTTTATTAAGTTTTACAAAGAAAAAAGTTAACAAACCAACATAAAAATCCACAGAATTTCAAAAAAAGAAAAACAAACAGAAAACAGAAAAAAACACATAAAAAAGCAAATTTAGCATAAAAAACTCACTTTCCAATTTATAACCTTCAAGGCCTTATTTCCCTTACTTCCACCCGCCTCCCAATCTTGTGTTCCACTTGATAATTATTTCAGCAAGATCATACGTTATTCGTTTTCATCCTTTATCCCTCCCTTTGTACTCTTATTTAACTTGATCACTAGAACCCCTTCGTTTCATTCTCAATGTCCTCAACATTCATATATTTTACAATGTTTTTGTAGATAGACTTTGAACTTCTTCCAATCCTCTTCCACCTGCTCTTCTCCTTGATCTCGGATTCTGCTGGTCATTTCCGCCAGTTCCATGTAGTCTATTACTTGCATCGGCCAATCTTCCAGGGTGGGTAAATCTTGCGTCTTCCAGTGCTTTGCGATGAGTATTCTAGCTGCTGCTGTAGCATACATAAAAAAGGTTCTGTCCTTCTTTGACACCAATTGGCCGACCATACCCAGGAGGAAGGCCTCTGGTTTCTTCAAGAAGGTATACTTAAATACCTTTTTCAGTTCATTATAGATCATTTCCCAGAATGCCTTAATCCTTGGGCACGTCCACCAAAGGTGAAAGAATGTTCCTTCAGTATCTTTACATTTCCAACATTTATTATCGGGCAAATGATAGACTTTTGCGAGCTTGACTGGGGTCATGTACCACCTATATATCATTTTCATAATATTCTCTCTTAAGGCATTACATGCCGTAAATTTCATACCGGTGGTCCACAACTGTTCCCAGTCAGCAAACATAATGTTATGACCAACATCTTGTGCCCATTTTATCATAGCAGATTTTACCGTTTCGTCCTCAGTGTTCCATTTCAACAGCAGATTATACATTCTCGACAATATCTTAGCATTGGGTTCTAACAGTTCTGTTTCCAACTTTGATTTTTCCACCTGGAAACCATTTTTCCTATCCAAATTATAGGCCTCTCTTACTTGAAAATAGTGTAACCTGTCTCGCACCTTATCTTTAAGTTTCTCATAACTCTGCAATTTCAATTTATCTCCCTCCTGCTCCAAAATTTCCCAATATTTGACTTCCGGAGGCGGCGCGAAACAGCAATGGCGGTCCTCTTTGCGCTGTGAAGAGGGGCTCCGCGAAAAAGGGTCGTCCGCTGCGGCAAAGCGGAGACCCATCAAGAAAAACCGCAGGCAGAGTGAGCCTGCGGCCGTGGGACTCGGCGGGCGCCTGGAGCCCCCCCAGAAGCGGGGAAGGAGCCTCGTAAGAGGCTCCGGAACGTGAAAGGGGGAGCGGCGCTGTGAGTTCATCGCTCTTTTCGTGGAAGCAAAGCCGCGCTGCTGCTGCTGATGAGCGCTGACCTTTCTTCTTGAAATTATCGGAATTGGAGCAACATACCCGTGAGTAAGGGTCCTAAATTTTTCAACTAAACTGAAGAAATTCGGCCGAAAGCGGGAGGCGAGTAACAGGAAGTCCGCCTCCCGACTCTGCTAATTAGATCAAAGCAAGGGCTCGGAAACGAGCTGAAGTATTTAAAAAGGGATTGTAAAAGTGGAAGAAAGGGTGCATTGAGAGACTCTGTATTTTGAAGATAAAAAGGAAAGAACTGTGGGTTGTATAGACTTTTATTCTTTAGAACTATCCTCCAATTTCTGGGCTAAACGGGGCTGAAAGAGATAACCCCGTCACCGGGCTGCCAGTGCATAGAAAAAGAACTGTCAAACTGCTGTCAAACTGACGACATTGTTGCAGAGATTGAAATTGTTGCATAGACTGAGATACTAACATTAAACATTGTTGCATGGACCTGTATCGATACTTTATGGCTGGATTTTAAGAGATTAGAAGTTCTGGAAACCTTCCTTTTGTGTTTGGGAATTACAAAACTCAATATGGGGAATTGAGGAACTTCAATGGCGGAAAATAGTTCCTTTCTTTTTTGAAGCTTTGAAATACTCCCCCTATAGGACTGTGGAAATATAGTTGCATGGGAACTGAGCTTTATTGAAACTTTTTGTGGTTCTTTTTATTTATATTTGGGACTTGTTTTTCCCATGGGACAAAAGACCATTTGACCTTGAACAGAGGCAGGTGTGGAATGAGCGGCACAGGGAGAACAAGAGCAGCTAAAGCTAAAGATAAAGAAAAAGAGAAAAAATCTGGGCAACTTTTGCAAACAACTTTAACTCATCACCGCAGATCATCTGTCCCAACTGTGCTGACAGCACAGGAGGTGGAACTAGTGCAGCCTGCTGCAGAAGACATGGCAACTGGAGGATCTGAAACAGTTTTAAAACAAATTTTGGAACAATTGGCAGTCTTAAACCAAAAAGTGGACAATCAAACATCAAAGATTGACCAAGCTACATCCTCTATTGGCAAATTAACTGAACAGGTTTCGCAGCACACTCAGGCAATTGAGAAATTGCAAGGAGCTACGGCAGAAAACTTTAAATTAGCTGTGGAAGCCAATCAAAAAGCAGAACAGGCGAACTTAAAGGTGGATGAAATTAAAGGAGAGGTAAGACCTTTGAGAAGGCAGGTAGGGGAACAACAAGCCTACCTGGCATTGGTTGAATTGAAAAGTAAAGATAGTAATCTCAGGATAAGGGCTATCCCGGAATTGGAACAAAATAATCTAGAGGGATTTTTGACACTTTTGTTCTCCAAATTCTGGGGAATTGAGGAAGAAAAGGACTTTAAAATTGTGACAGCCTTTAGACTGGGAAAATCAGTAAAGAAAGACAAGCCCAGAGACTGTTTGGTTGCTCTGAGATCAAGAGAAGAAAGGGATAAGATACTAGGCCTACATTTTAAGAAATCTTTGGAGGTAGAAGGTAAAAGGGCCGAAATTTACAGAGATATACCCAAATATCTCTTGGAACTTAGGACTACCTATATAGATTTGACCAAATTGTTGAGACACAACGGAATTCCTTACAGGTGGGAGTTTCCACAAGGACTTTCATTTACTTACAAAGGAAGGAAAATAAAGATTAAATCACCTGAAGACCAGCAGAAGTTCCTACACGACCACGAGGAGGACCTGCAAAAAGGAGCTGCAGCTTCTTGGCCTCCACCACCACCGGGACCATCTCCAAGAGTTATACCACCAGGACCAGGACCAGCATTACCTCCCCCGGGATCGGGAGGAAGCTTAGATACCCCATTGTAGAACCCGTCAATTGATTCAGGATGTCTCTACAGCTTCTTAGTTGGAACATAAATGGCGGAAACTCCCCGGAAAAAAGAAGGAAAGTCTTTCACATTTTGAAAAAGGAACAACTGGACGTTATCTGCCTACAGGAAACACATGTGACAAGGCTCCATAGAAAAGTGTTAATTAACAAAAGACTAGGCCAAGAATTTATTTCTTCAGACAAAGTTAAGAAGAGAGGAGTGGTGATTTACGCAAAGGAGAGCCTGTCACCGAAATTTTTATTCAAAGATGAATATGGCCGAATTTTGGCGATTGAAATACAGACGCAAGGAGAAAAAATTCTGATATTAGGAATATATGCTCCAAATGAGGGAAAGTCGGAATTCTTCAGGAAGCTGCATGAGACTATGCTGGATTACTTGGACTATAGTAACATCATTATGCTGGGTGATATGAATGGGGTTGTGTCTGTAAATATGGATAAGTCACAAAGTGCCAACATATCGAAAGACGGCAGACTACCCAAAACTTTTTTTGAAATGACAGACAATATGGACTTAGTAGACATTTGGAGGGTTAAGAACCCTCTAGGGAAAGAAGGGACTTTCTTTTCTGAAGCTCATCTGACATGGACACGAATCGACCAAAGCTGGACAACTAGAGGACTGGCACCTAAGACTAGAAAAGTGGAAATCTGCCCAAAAACCTGCTCCGACCATAATGCTTTGAAAGTGGAATTGAGACTAAATACAACCGGATCCTTTAGATGGAAAATGAATGACACTATTCTAAGAGATCAGGAGATTGTTAAGAAGGCCCAAAAAACTCTAAAGGACTATTTTGAGATAAATTTGAATACTACTGTGGAAAAAAGAACAATCTGGGACGCAAGTAAGGCAGTCATGAGAGGGTTTCTAATACAACAAAACACGATTAAGAAAAGGCTCTGGAATGAAAAGAAGGAGAAGATATTGGAGAGAATAAGAGAAGGTGAGAAAAAACTAAGATCTAGGCCTAAGTCGAAGGACGTGTTAAGAGAAGTGAAATTCTTCCAGGCGCAATATTCAAAACTGATAAACCAAGAGGTGGAATGGAAAATTAAACAAATGAAACAAAGATCCTTCGAATCGGCGAATAAGTGTGGGAAACTGCTAGCTTGGCAGTTGAAAAAGAGACAAAAGCTTAATACGGTTACAAATCTAGAGATCGAAGGGAGAATGGTTCAGAAACCCGAGGAAATCAGAAAGTGCTTCCAGAGGTACTTCAAAGAACTTTATACACAAGGGCCGCAAAAAGCCTCAGAGGTGGATCAATTTCTAAAAACTAATGGATTACAAAAAATACCCCTGGAAATGAGAACAAACCTGAACTGTAATATTACACAGCAAGAAATTGAAAGTGCCATTCAAAATCTTCAACTTGGCAAGTCCCCAGGCCCGGACGGCTTAACCTCCAAATATTATAAAGTTTTAAAGGACTATTTGATACAACCTTTGATGGAGGTTTGCAACCAGATAATGGAGGGAGGGAGGGCACCGGAAACGTGGAAAGAAGCTTTCATCACATTGGTACCTAAATCAGAGACTGAAAAGACCCAACTTAAGAACTACCGCCCCATCTCACTCCTAAATGTGGATTATAAAATTTTTGCAGATATTTTGGCAAATAGACTTAAAAAAGTACTAAATGAAGTGATTCACAAAGACCAGGCTGGCTTTCTCCCTGGTAGGCATTTGTTTGACAACACAAGAAACATTATTGACATTTTGGAACTTCTACAAACAAATCTGAATACCAGAGCGGTTTTGATTTTTGTTGATGCAGAGAAGGCCTTTGATAATATTTCTTGGATGTTTATGAAGAAAAATTTGGAAGGGATGGGAGTGGGGCGGGGGTTCGAAAATGGTATAGAAGCAATCTACACAGAACAAAAAGCTAAACTGATAGTAAACAATGTGGTGACAGAGGAGTTTAAAATTGAAAAAGGGACACGCCAGGGGTGCCCTCTATCCCCCCTATTGTTTATTTTAGTCCTGGAGGTGTTGCTAAATATGATTAGAAAGGACCGGTTGGTCCAGGGAATTGAGGTCGGAGTGAAACAATATAAATTGAAAGCATTTGCAGATGACTTGGTATTAACACTTCAGGAACCAGTCTCCAGCACTAAAAGAGTGTTAGAATTAATTTCTGATTTTGGTCGGGTGGCGGGGTTTAAGTTAAATAAGCAAAAGACCAAGGTTTTAGCAAAAAATTTGACAGCTACAGAAACAGATGAGTTCTCCAAAGAAACGGAGCTGAATGTGGTTAAAAAAGTAAAATACCTAGGGGTGTACTTGACCTCCAAAAATTTGAATTTGTTTAAAGATAATTATGAGAAATGCTGGTCAGAAATCAAAAGAGACTTGGATATATGGTCAAGACTGAAACTTTCCTTGTTAGGCCGAATAGCTGCTGTAAAGATGAATGTATTGCCGAAAATGTTATTTTTGTTTCAGGCCCTACAGATTGTGGACAAGGTGGAATGTTTTGGAAAGTGGCAGAAGGATATTTCTAAGTTTGTTTGGCAGGGCAAAAAGCCCCGAATAAAGTTTAAAATATTAACTGATGCGAAAGAAAGAGGGGGATTTGCCCTGCCAGACTTGAGGCTATATTATGAATCTGCAGCCTTCTGCTGGTTGAAAGATTGGATTTTATTGGAGAACACTGATGTCCTGGATCTGGAAGGGTTTGACAATGCGTTTGGGTGGCATGCATATTTGTGGTATGACAAGGCCAAAGTGCACAAATTGTTTAAAAACCATATTGTCAGAAGAGCAATTTGGAGGGTCTGGATAAAATACAAAGACTTATTGGAGAGTAAAACTCCGAGGTGGCTCTCACCGGTGGAGGCCAAGGCACGTAAGAGACCCAACATGGAGGCCCACTGGCCTAAATATTGGGAAATAATTGAAAAAACTGGAGACAATTGGAGGTTGCTAAGTTTGGAGAAATTGAAAACTAAGGTACGAGATTGGTTGCACTATGCGCAAATTCAAGAGGTATTTAAAATAGATAAAAAAGTTGGATTCCAGGTGGAAAAATCGAAACTAGAGACTGAATTGTTAGAGCCAAAAAGTAAACTACTTTCGAGAATGTATAACTTGCTGCTTAAGTGGAATACACAGGATGAGACAGTCAAATCCGCTATGATAAAATGGGCTCAGGATGTGGGGCATAACATTATGTTTGCAGACTGGGAAAGGTTATGGAACACCGGTTTGAAATTCACGGCATGTACTGCCTTGAAGGAAAATATTATGAAAATGGTATACCGGTGGTACATGACCCCAGTCAAGTTAGCCAAGATATATCATCTGTCTGACAACAAATGTTGGAAATGTGGAGAGGCGGAAGGGACATTCTTTCATCTCTGGTGGACCTGCCCGAAAGTGAAGGCCTTCTGGGAAATGATCCATAATGAACTAAAAAAGGTATTGAGATTTACCTTACCTAAAAAACCAGAGGCCTTCCTTCTGGGCATGGTGGACCAGAGAGTGCTTAAGAAGGACAGAACCTTTTTTATGTATGCTACCACAGCAGCAAGGATCCTGATTGCAACATACTGGAAGATACAAGATTTACCCACGCTGGAGGAATGGCAATCGCAGTTGATGGACTATATGGAACTGGCTGAAATGACTGGCAGAATCCGAGACGCGGGAGAAGAAACAACTGAGGAGGATTGGGAAAAGTTTAAGGACTATTTGAAAAAACATTATAAGTTGTATGAATGTTAAAAAAAATGCACCTTTCAGGAAATTCTAGCTTCAGCAAATGTAAGTTATTGGAATGAAAATTAAGACACAAGAATTCAGAGGTAAAATAATGAAATAACTTTATTGTGTTTAATATAAAACATATAAGAATTGAGCGACAGTAAAATTGAAAATAGGGAACATGATAAAATGGAAGTTACAATAAGTTTTGAAATAAGTTAACAAATTGCTGATGCTTTATAAGACAGAGAACGCAGGGTTCGGAGGATGTGGGGAAGTCCTATAGGTTAGATGGAAAAAGAATATGGAAATTTGTTATTTATATCTCTCTTTCTTATAACCACTCTTTATTCTTTTTTCTGTATTTCTGTACTTTTAAAAAAGCAATAAAAAAATGTTTAAAAAAACAAAAAAAAAACAAAATTTCCCAATATTTACGCCACTTAGATTCCATGTTAAGTTTTTTCAGGGCCTTTGCTTCCATAGGTGAAAGCCACCTTGGGGTTTTATTTTCCAAAAAGTCTTTATACTTCATCCAGACATTAAACAATGCTTTCCTGACAATATGATTTTTAAAAGCTTTATATACTTTAGCCTTACTGTACCACAAGTATGCATGCCACCCAAAAACATTATCATATCCTTCCAAATCTAGAATGTCTGTGTTTTCAAGAAGTAGCCAATCCTTCAGCCAGCAGAAAGCTGCTGCTTCGTAGTATAACTTGAGGTCCGGCATGCCAAACCCCCCTCTTTTCTTTGCATCAGTAAGAATTTTATATTTTATTCTGGGCTTTTTGCCCTGCCAGACAAATCTAGAAATTTCTTTTTGCCACTTCTCGAAATAGTCCATTTTGTCAATGATTTGTAACGTCTGAAACAAAAACAACATTCTTGGCAATACATTCATTTTGATAACTGCAATTCTACCCAGTAAGGAAAGCTTCAGATTTGTCCAAATTTCAAGATCTTTCTTCACTTCTGCCCAACACTTCTCATAGTTATCCTTAAATAGGTTGACATTCTTAGAAGTCATATTCACCCCTAGGTATTTTACTTTTTTTACCAATGTTAAGCCTGTTTCTTCCTGAAACCTTTCCTTCTCAATCGGTGTTAAATTTTTCTCTAAAACCATAGTTTTAGATTTATTCAATTTAAAGCCTGCCACCTGACCAAATTCTTGAATTATTTCCAAAGCTCTTTTAGTACTTGGGATTGAATCCTGCAGTGTCAATACTAGGTCATCTGCAAAAGCTTTAAGTTTGTAGTGTTTAACTCTGACCTGTATACCCTGAATGTATACCTATACCATTTCCAAACCTTTCTCCAACCCCCATCCCTTGCAGAT
The DNA here is from genome assembly GCF_964106915.1 of Podarcis gaigeae. Taxonomy (NCBI): domain Eukaryota; kingdom Metazoa; phylum Chordata; class Lepidosauria; order Squamata; family Lacertidae; genus Podarcis; species Podarcis gaigeae. The sequence continues at coordinate 13,932,368 of NC_139689.1, read as the reverse complement.
TTTTCCTCATAAAACTCCAAGAAATATTATCAAAGGCTTTCTCTGCATCAATGAATATCATAACAGCTTTTGTATTAATGTTGACTTGTAGTTTTTCCAAAATGTCAATTAAGTTCCTCATATTGTTTGACAAATGTCTACCTGGAAGAAAGCCAGCTTGGTCTTTATGTATCATTCCTGATAGAACTTTTTTCAATCTTTTAGCCAAAATATCAGCAAAAATTTTGTAATCCACGTTAAGTAGGGATATGGGGCGGTAGTTCTTAAGTTGTGTCTTTTCAGACTCATTTTTCGGTATAAGCGTGATATATGCTTCTTTCCACGACTCTGGCGCTCTTTCCCCCTCCATAATTCCATTGCAAACCTCCGTTAGTGGTTGAATTAAGTAGTCTTTCATAACTTTATAATATTTGGAGGTTAATCCATCTGGGCCTGGAGATTTGCCTAATTGCAGATTCTTTATGGCACCTTCGACTTCCTGTTCAGAAATTTTGTCATTCAATATTGATTTATTCTCTTGGGATATTTTTTGTAATCCGTTTGTTTCTAAAAAGTTCTCAATCTTAGTCTCATTCTGTGGCCCTTGTGCATACAATTGTTTAAAATATCTCTGGAAACAGTCTTTGATCTCCTGTGGGTTTTGTATGTTCCTACCATTTACTTCCAAATTAGTCACAGTGTTTAATTTTTGTCTTTTCTTCAGCTGCCAAGCAAGCAGCTTTCCACACCTGTTGGCCGATTAAAAGGTTTTTTTGTCTCATTTGTTTGATCTTCCATTCTATGTCCTGATTGACCATTTTCGAATATTGTGCTTGGGGTTGGTGGGTTTTGGAATCCCTCAACAGAACCCCAGCCTCTGCCCTAGTGGAAGTGAAACAGAATACATATTTAAGAAATAAAATGCATAAGTTTGCAGAAGAAGCCAGAGACATCAGCATCACTGAATGTATTTGGACACTGAATTAAAATTCACCAAAAAGCTGGAAAGTGAGGCTCAGCAACTTTGGGAATCCTGTCCAGCCTCAGCTGCATCTGGATGGACTGTGGAGTCTGAGAGATTTCAAGAATCCTCTTTCTCCATGTGGTGCCAGCTGACATAGGCTGACAGAATTAGGAGAGATTTTACATAAGGCTCTATAAAAGGAGTCATACAGGAGGGCATGGGGCACCAACTCAACCTCTCCAGAGTCACCGAGGCATTTGCCCATGGGGGCAAACATGTGTGCCCAGGCCATTGGGGAAGGAGGCTGAGAGGAAGTGGACACAATTGTAATCCCCCAGAACAGCAATGAGTGGTTATTGCAGACATACCACACGGCTGGTGTGAATCCAGGTCCACTCAGCCAAATTCCATGATGCTGACCACACTATGATAATTTTGGAGTCTTCTATCAGCAACAGTCTCGTTTTCTCAGACATTTTCTGGCATCACTGTCTTTCAGATTCACCCTGGGTCACTTGGCTTTCCTGGACCTCTGCCTATCCTCCTTTGCCATCCCAATATCTCTCTTGGATTGCCTTGCCCAATATCAGATCATCTCCTTCCAGAGCTGCATGACACAAATCTTCTTTGTCCATGTGTTTGTAGGCAGTGAGATGCTCCTGCTGGTAGCCATAGCAATTGACCAGTATGTGGTCATTTCCCATCCCCTCCATTATGCCTTGCTCAAGAGCCGGCCTCATTGCATGCCCTTTCTCCTTGCCTCCTAGGCTGGTGGGCTCCTCCACAGCACTACGCTATTGGGTTTCATTAGTAATGTCCCTTTCTGTGGGCCCAAACAAGTGGACAGTTTCTTCTGTGACCTCCCATTGGTCATCAAGTTGGCTTACATTGACACAAATCCCTTGGAGGTCATGATGGTCACCAACAATGGAATTTTGTCATTAGTGTCTTTTATTGGCCTGCTCATCTCATACGGATTCATCCTCTACACAATCTGCTCCCAGGGTCCATCTGAAGGAACCACCAAGGCTGCCTCCACATGCACCTCTCAACTCATTGTGGTTAACATGTGCTTTGGGCCCTGTTTGTTTATTTACCTGTGTCCATCAGCCCGGTTCATAATTGATAAAGTGCTTTCAGTCTTCTATACCTGTATCACACCCTTGCTAAACCCACCTATCTATGCTTTGAAGAACAAAGAGGTAAAGGCTGCAATCAGAAGCCTTTCAGCAAGGGTTTATGGGCAGGTTTCCACTCAGGGCCATCCCCACCATTAGACAGCATGAGGCAGCCACCTCTAACAGCTGATTTTGGTTGTCACAGAATGGTCAGTTATTTAATTCACTGTTTCAATGCATTTATACAGGGTGGAAAAAGTGAATAAGGAGAGATTTCCCCCTCTCCTGATTGTATAACCCAGGCTCATTCAATGGAGCTGAAAAGGATGTAATTCTTTATATTGCACACTTTTGAACAATAGACTTTGCTGTCACAAGGGATTGTCAATGACATGGATATATTTAACAGATTCGTGGAAGTTATGGCTATCCACAGCTACTACACATGATGCCTCCACTGTCAGAGGCAGTATGTCCTCAAATACCAGTTGATCAGGGAACAAGAGTGGGAGACTGCAGTTGAGCTCATGTTCTGTTTGCAGGTTTCCTGTAGACTTCAGACTGACCACTGTGAAAACAGGATTCTGAGCAAGATAGGCCTTTGATCTCATTAAGCAGTGCCCTTCTTATGACTTCTAGGATTGGGTAAAGGAAGATGAGATCTTTCTTTCATGGCTGTGTCTTGAATTTGGCTGAAGGCCAATGCAAATTGGGTCATGCAAAGCTTGGGCCAAGTTCAGGAAAGACAAGCAGAGGGTAGGATAAGCAGAGTGATCTAGAATTTTCAGGGTTTGAGTGGTGGATGGTAAGGTTGCCATGGTCTATTTCACCACCATGTTCCCTGCAGAAACCTCTGCTCAGCAGCTGGTTTGGGGGAGGATTTGATCCTGCTGGTTCCAGGGTGCTCCTATGCAAGCAGCACCCATCGGGATTCAATTCCTGTTCTCAGTTGGGGACGGAGGAAGGGAACAAATCATCTCCTTTTTCAATATATGAAATAACACAAAAAATATAAATTAAACTTTGATTGCTGTGCATGGATTGCATTTTTAGAATATGTGTGTGTTATGCTATAATAACATGTTCCCTTTATTCAAAAACAGTTGCCTCTCCATATTCAGGGAGAGTGTTCTGCCTAAACACCCACAGTTTCTCTCTACCTGCAATTGCCAGTTGGTTACAGCAAGGATATTTATTTATTAATCACTCATCCTTCGCCCTATTAAATACAGTTTAAAACACCATTAGACAATCTTTCAGGTTTCTGGATCCCAGGCTGTACAGAACTTTAGGCATCAGTGGAAGGTCATGTCATTTTGGTAATGGGGACAGAAAATGGCACAAATGTGAGGGCTTTACATAGTTCCATCACCCTCAACCTGGGGTGACCAACCAGCCAGGACTCTAGGTAATTTTGGGTGCAGGTAGAGCTAATAGGGTACCCAGAATACATTGCTCATTCGGTCTTTGGTGAGGCGCTACTTCACCCAACGCTTGAAGACTGGGATTACACCCAATGGCATAACCACCAAAAGTTTTGAAGTTTTGCTACTAGGAAGGCAAAACCTATGATCAATTTGTCTACAGGCAAATTCCTTCGCAGCTCCGAATATGGCAACCATAGTAAGGTCAGCAGGTAGAAGAAAAATAAAGTGGTTAAATGGAATGACGCTTAGGGAGAAAAGCTATGTTAGATAATAACCTGAAAAGGAAAATACATTTTACAAGCACGATAATTAATTGACCTGAATTGTGAATGGAAGTAAAAAGGGAGGGTGGGAGGGTGTCGCTCTTCACCCATCCGTGCTGCGAGAGCCTCCTGCAAATGCCCTTTTAAGCCTCATTGCCAGGCCAGACGAGACAGCAGCCAATGGCTACAGCCAGCAAGGCATGGCACTCCAGGAGGCACCACTGACTGGCCCATTTACGGTGCCTTTTGGGTTGTAAAGACCCCTGCCTTTTGAGATCTACCGGCCAAGAAGAATTCCCCTCCAAAGGCCAGCAAATGTGTGTGCCTAGGCCATCGGGGAAGGAGGCTGAGAGTGAGGGGTCATTGCCACATGGTTGATGTGGATCCAGGTCCACTTGGTCAAATTTCAAGATGCTGACAACACCGTACTACATATTGGTGTCTCCATTGTTTACAAGGTCTTCTATTATGAACTTCTAACTTCACCAGTACACCACTGGTCCCTTATTATCCACTGAAAGGGAATTTAACACAATAGTTCCGAATATGTGACAAACACATTTTCTTCTGCAATTCCACAGGGGTTCACAAGCACTGAACAAATAACTAAATTAAAGCTTGGTTATTAACAGGGCTATAATTAAAGCTGCTGCTCCTCAAAAATCCCTCTGGACTTTCAGGGGCCACTTGCAAAAGTAACGGAAAGGATACTAAAATTATCCAGAATAATTTAAATAGGGTCTGGGATCTACAAGTCTGATCTTACATACTCCCAGATTGCATCGATTCAGGAAACTTAACTACCGTTCAAATGAGACAATTTTTATTTTGGAGAAGCTAATTATAATATTGCCAGAGAAATCATGGGTTCCATGTAGAACAGACAGTTGCCTTTGTATTGCGAATGGTGGTTTTAGTGTTCTTGCTGCTGGAAGTGATTTCTTACAATGTATGTCTGGCTCACATAGCGAAATGCAGGCTCCAAGGTCCACACCATCCACTTCACATGTATCATCAGCCAGGAGAGTTCCTCATTGGTGGCATTGTTTCCCATGGTGGCTTCTTCTCCTCTCCAGCAACATTCGCTGAGGAACCCCCACCAGCACTGCCTGAAGAACTTGTGTAAGAACTAAGCCACTCATTTATTACATTCGTGTAATGATCAAACCTAGAGTTGCAGCCTCAGAATAATGACTGAGACTGCAAACGTTTAAACTTTTACCTGGGGAAATACACTTCAGATATCAATGGGACTTATGCTGGTGCAGAAAATTGGAAGGAATCTCTTGTGAATTAAGAGAATACAGGAGAAATTCCCATTTCTGGATACAGAAATGAATATAAATGTATTGAAATGTATGCATGTTTGTGGGTTTGTGGTCTTTGAACAGCAAATTTTGATAGACTTTATCTGAACTACTAGAGTCTTCTGAAACTGAAGGTTCTTATGCTTTCATTTTCTGAACTTAGACTAAGCTTTGTTTCAGCACTGAAAGGTACTTATTATGAAGTATAGAATTTAGTGAATTCCAACGACCATCACGGACTCATGAAAATGAAGTCACTGCAGGGAGAGACCAGAGAGACCAGAGACATTGTAAGTGTCAGAAAAAGATCTCAGACATGTAAGGGAAGACGTCCTATTACCCCACATTAGCATACCCTACTCAAGATACTATTAACCTTAAAAGATTGGTACAAAAGTAACAACATGAATTTCAATAGGGACAATTGCACAAATCTAAGATGAGGAACACTTGGCTTGCCGGTAGTACATGTGGAAAGGTTCAAGGGATCTGCCTCAACAGAAGTATAGCGTCATGATCAAAGGAAGTAATAATACTGCTCTATTCTCCATTGGTCACCTGGAGTCCTGTATCCAGCTCTGACCACCACAATTTAAGAAGGATACGTATTAGCAAGCTGGAACATATGCAGGGGAGGGCAACAAAGATGTTCTGGAAACCAAGCCTTGTGAGGAATGGTTGAGGGAGTTTCATATATTTAGCTATGGTGAGACTGAGGGGAGGAATGATAGCCATTTTCAAATATCTCAAGGGCTGTCACCAGGAAGATGGAACACGCTTGTTTTCTCTTGCTCCAAATCAGGGTATTCAAGTTACAAGAAAGGAAATTTCAACTAAACATCAGGAAGAACTTTCTACTGATAAGATCTATTCAACAGTAGAACGGGAAAGATCTGTTGAAATTTCTGCTGATACAGTTTGCAACTCTCATTCTAGGGTGGTGCCTAAGGGTTACCAGCACATTGTGGCCTTGGCATTTGCAGTCAAGGAGATCAATGAAGACCCTCACATCCTACCCAATATCACCTTGGGCTTCCACTTATATGACAGCTATATCAGTGCAAGGAGCACATATCTCGCCACACTGCTGCTTTTATCCATGGTGAAGAAATTTGTCCCTAACTATATATGTGATGTTGAAAATAATCTGACTGGGGTCATTGGGGGACTGGATTCTGAAATCTCCTTTTATGTGGCCACTGTTTTGGATATCTATAAGATTCCACAGGTAGGACACCTATGTACAATATCTCTATTAGCTTGCATAGAGGAAGAGGCAGGTTCCTCAGCCTCAGTTCCGGGTGAATATGAAATGGGAAGAGCAACCATGTACACCACCTTGAGTTCCTTTGAAAACAAAGGTGGCACATAATTGCAATATAAGCAAACAAACAGACAGACAAACCTGAATAAAGGGGAAGTTTGCAATACCTGAAAAAATATGTAACTTTCCCCTGTCTTACACACACACACATTTAGATCACTTATAGTATATACCAAAGGCCGCTGAACGGACAGTGGGCTTCTCTCTCACCAACAGTTTAACATATTGCATCATTATCTGCTGAATTAGGAGGGTATCTGATATGAGTTGCTGATGGAAAGGGGGAATTGCTCACAGGATAAAATCAATAAGATTTTAGGTGCCAATGGAAAAATTAGTGCAGGAGGGCATGTCAAATAAGCTGCTGGGGAAGTGGGGGAAATGCTTACAGCTAAAAAACCCTTACAGGTAGGAGCCTATTCTATTCCTCTTTAGCACACCCGACATAATGAAAGACACAGAGAGGTTATGGGAAATTGCAGATAGAATCCAGTTCCGCAGGAGGACAGTGATAGTAGTTAGCAGCTGATTCACAAGTGAAATAAATGTTCATAAATAAAGTCTGAGAAGAATCAACACAGTTTTGCTGTGTGATGGGGCATGTGCATCATGAAGAAGAAAGACGAAGCTCCAGAGAAGAAATGTGTATCTAACCCAAGTTGCAATTCTGACAAAGCCAGATAATGTCCAGGAAATCTGCTGTTCGGGGCATGGTATGTTCCCCCATCCAGTTTTATCCATTGTACCAGACCCTGCCAAATTTTTCAATGACATAAAAAAGTTTCTTTTTAAGTGAAGTAGACACAATGCCCTGCTCCAGACATCAATGTGTTAAAAAGATTCATAAAAATAATATAAAACAGACACAGTTCCCTTTCCAGTCATCAAATCAAAGGTTTAAATATGAGAAAAGGGAGATGATCCCAGGTTTCAGCTCAATTGCATGTGTGTCTTTTGTAAAACTGAGAGAGAGGCAAACAAACCCTGAAACATTAGCAAAGGGCATATTTGACTAACACGGTTCACCTCATAATTTATATGAATACTGCGAAAGGAATCTACTTTGTCTCTTTTATTCTTCCATTTACTTTTTAGCTCATTTATGGCTCTGCTCCAGTGATGAATGATAAAAGCCCAGGGCTTCCCTTCTACCAGATGGCAGCCTCAGAAGCCCTTCAGTATGAGGGAATTCTCTCTTTGCTTCTGCATTTCAGGTGGACATGGATTGGAGTCATTGCAACGGACAATGAGAATGGAGAAAGATTTGTGCAAACTATTTCCCCCATGTTTACCAAGAGTGGTGTCTGCTTTGCATTCCTGGAAAAAGTCCCCACTTTAAGTTTTATTTCTGAAATAGATGGCATGCTACAACAGGGGGCAAGCATAAATCATATTTTTTTTAGCAGCACAGCTAATGTAATAGTTGCCTATGGAGAATCTTATTCCATGGCAACTTTGAGATGTCTTCCATATCTATCAGAACATGATGACATGACATACAATATAAAAAGTAAAGTATGGATAATAACAGCCCAGGTTGAGTTCACTTCATTTGTCTTTCAAAGGAACTGGGATTCAGGAGTATTCAATGGTGCTATATCCTTTGAAATTCACTTCAGAAACCCACCAGGATTTCATCAGTATGTTGTTCACAGAAACCCTTCCAGCACAGATGGGGACGGTTTTATCAGGGACTTCTGGCAACAGGCCTTTGGCTGTGTATTCCCAGATATCACTTCAGACAGGGTGGAGGGGAATATTTGCACCGGAGAAGAGAAGCTGGGGAACCTTCCTGGATCATTTTTTGAAATGAGCATGACAGGCCACAGTTACAGTATCCACAATGCTGTATATGCCGTGGCCCATGCTTTACATGTCATGTCCACATCCAGACTCAGGCACAGAGGAATGGCATACAGAGGGAGAGGGAAGAATCCGAATCCACAATTTTGGCAGGTAATAGGCTAAATATCCTCAACTTGAAGAGGCCTGTTATTCTCCCACAAGGTATGGGTTTCCAAAGTGTTGTCATCTTGCTCATTCATCTCAGACATGAAAAAGCACTTTTGCAGACCACTGATATGTTACTGCATTCACAGATAAGAAGCGTCAGTAATGGTCGAGAGAGATGTTCAGCATTCTCTCTATCCCATATACACAAAATCCTCCCTCAGAGCAGGTGGTTGCACACCACTGTGGTGTCTCCTGAGATGAAGAGGGCCAGAGGAAAAGAGGTGTGGCGAGGGGAGATAAAGAAAGGGTGTAAAAAAGGGGAGAGGGAGAGAGAGGGATGTGGGAGAGAGAAAAATGATGTTCTCTCCATGCTTGGACCTGAATCCACTAACACTTGACTGAATCACCCCCACCAATTGCTGTAGGGTTTTCCTACAGGAAGAGAGAGAAAAATGCTCCTCCCTGCCTTTTCCAAACAATTGCCTTTTCTGTTTTCTATCTAGCTCCATCGCTTTCTGAGAATTATCTCATTTAATAATACAGCCGGAGATGTGGTCTTCATCAACCAACATGGAGAGGTGGAATCTAGCTTAGATATTGTCAATTGGATTATATTCAACAACCAAAGTTTGCACAGAGTGAGCGTTGGGAGGATAGATTTGCAAACTTCTCGAGACCAATCATTCATCCTCGATGAAGATGCCATAACCTGGCACAGTTGGTTTAATCAGGTAGGACCACATTATTAGATAATTCCAAAGAAATTCAGTATTGCCTAAGCAATGATCGTTCACCTGCATGTCTGCTCACTGTCTATGAAACTGCATGCTCCTGTGTAGAACATGACCAATGCATATAGAGAGTGTGGTGTAGTGGTGGTTAATCTGGAGAACTGGGTTTGTGTCCCTGCTCCTCCACATACAGCTGCTGGGTGACCTTGGGCTAGTCACACTTCTCTGAAGCCTCTCAGCCTCACTCACCTCACCGAGTGTTTGTTGTGGGGGAGGTAGGGAAAGGAGATTGTTAGCCGCTTTGAGACTCCTTAGGGTAGTGATAAAGTGGGATATCAAATTAAAACTCCTCCTCCTCCTCCTCCTCCTCTTCTTCTTCTTCCAAGTACCAGATTAAGAGCCAAAAGCTTACTGCTAGAAGTTGCTAACGGAATAAAGGCAAATATTTTATTTTATTATATTTATAAATATTTTATAAATATTTCTTAACAATTATAAAATACTGATTTTTAATTGAAGAAAAGAGGATAGGTAAGCCCCAAGATTTCACCTTTCTAGCTAACAGGTGGGGAACAATACCTACACATACAAGAACAATAGAGGGGGTATCAAATTACTTCAAACATTTCTACTACTAAAAAAAATAGCCATTCTACATATTGCTGAAATGCTGACTCAGCTTAGTAACATAGAGAGGGGCCCAGGAACATGAAGATTTCCAAACTCATTGTTCTCTTGCTGATCCTTCTGCTCTTTCATTTATGGAATAGACTCGGCCTCTTTCTCTCTGTACTGAGAGATGTCTTCCAGGATCCAGCAAGAAAGTGAAGGAGGGACAGCCACCTTGCTGCTATGATTGCATCCCATGTGCAGAGGGGAAGATTGCAATCCAGGAAGGTAGGAGGAATAAATAGATTCAATAGATCCAGACTCAGCACTAATAATCAAAAGGTGTTGTAAAGATGGCTGAATTTACTTTTCAAAAGAGATAAGCTACTGTGTTTGTGATCCTGCCTCTTTGTGATCATTGCCTTTCAGATAGTCTAAATATGCCAATCAAATGAGAATGTCCATGCATTCAGAGTAGTTGGATGGTATGTGGTTCAAAGCACTTCTTCTTCTCCTTCTCCTTCTTCTTCTTCTTCTTCTTCTTCTTCTTCTTCTTCTTCTTCTTCTTCTTCTATCACTCATAGCCGAGTAAGATTGTCTTCCCTAAACACGGTTTTAACAATGAGTCTGTAAGTGACTGTGGAGGCCAATTCTGAATCCACATGTCCTTCCACAGTGGGGGCATTGGTTTCCAGATGAGAGTTGATCATGATGTGGATTTGCCAAGCATGCCTTTCTCTTTGCACGTTTCTACCTTACGTCCTGAGCATATCTAGAGGAGGCCTTGCCACTCCTTCTGACTTACACGGGCTGCACCCAGGCTAGTGTGAATAAAAATTCAGATGGCAATGGCCCTGGCTGTGGCACTTACAGGACCACATAGCCCTGAACCAATTAAATTCAAGAATACTGTAGTAATTAAATACAATGCTACCTCGGGTTAAGAACTTAATTCGTTTTTTAGGTCCGTTCTTAACCTGAAACTGTTCTTAACCTGAGGTACCACTTTAGCCTCCCACTGCTGCCGTGCTGCCGCTGCTGTGCGATTTCTGTTCTCATCCTGAAGGAAAGTTCTTAACCTGAGGTACTATTTCTTGGTTAGCGGAGTCTGTAACCTGAAGCGTCTATAACCCGAGGTACTATTGTACAGAGAATCATACCATATAAGGTTTTGACATACGATTGTGTAACATTAGGTCCAGACTTTCACTCAAGGAGGGGTGTGGCAAGATGGCGGCTGTAACAACTTCTCCTCCGTGAACCCTCCTGGATTACAAACCTTTTATAGCCTTTTACAGCCTTTTATAGCCGTTTTTATAGCTGTTTTTATTAGACTTTTAATTATTTTACCTCTGTTAGAAGTTTTAACCGTTTTATCTCTACTGTTGGCCAGTCGTGGCCAATATACATATTAACAAGGATATTCAAACCTTCTGCTGAGAAAGCCTGCTGCTGATTAGAAACGCCGCCTTGAAGACTGGGTTATGCTGAGCAGTGGAGGAGGAATAGCAGAAGATAAGTTCTCTTTTTATCTCCGTTTACGTCTACTTTTAACCTCCGTAGTCAGTGAGACAGTGACAAATGGGTCATGGCAAGCGACCAAGATCTGCTGAGAAAGGTTGTTCACCTCCAAGAGCAAAGCAGTCAAAGCAGTCAAAGCTTGAATCTCCCTCACCACCAACTAACAATAACAGCCAAACAGAGCAAGTAATTGTTTCTGGGGTCGAAACATACAACCGCTTTTGGCCTCTGTATGGTCAAGGGGAGCTGGAAAAGCCAGTTGATCCAGAGGCGGATGGAAGCCATAGGGAAGCCCCCCTTCCTGACACCTTAATTACACCTTCGCCATCACTAAAACAGGACGCATCAGGGCAAACTGCCCATGAATCAGTACCTGATCAAATACAACTAGTAATCAGGACTTTAAGCTACATTTTCAAGCAATTGGAAGGAATTTCTTTATCTTTGAATAAACTTTCACAAGCCCTTCTGACGCATCCATCTTCCTCAACTGAGCTATCTAATTTGCATCAATCTCCTGTGCAGCTTGTAAGTGCCTTAAAGAGACAACATGACCAGAAATCTCACCTTAAGGGTTCTAGAAGCAGGCTGCCACTGCCCCAAAGGAACAAGCAATCCTTGATTTTTCAACCTAATAAAATATGTCTATCCATTTTTTCCCGTGACGCCCCCAGACTTAGGTGGAATAACCTGAGGATGGCTAAAGGGTACCTACGTGATTTGCTAAATATCCCTTTTTTCCAGATAGATCTTATATCTGTAGTACCCCTAAATGCCACGCCCTGGCCAAGGAAATTTATGCTCTCCTTCCAGTCTGCAAGGGTCCCACATCTTCTTGCAAGACAAAAAGACCAGCTGGCAGCCTGGGAGATTGTAACAACAAGAGTCTTTAAGGACACGAGTGTCAAACCTCTTTTTGCCAACTTCTTAACCGACAATGAATGCTCGTTACCTCCTTCTGTTCCAATAATAAAGGAAAAAACACCTAGCCGGGTACCCCCTGTTCCACCTGCGATCCCAAGTGCCCATCTAGTTACGCTGAGGAATGATCCAATTGCAAGTGGAGATTGGAATATCCCTGAAGAGAGAAATCTTATCTCCTCTTATGGAAAACTCCCTTCAGAAGAACAGCAGGCTATTCTCGACAGATTGGATCTACTCAAACAAAGACTCCTATCGCTAGGGGACCCCTTTATGCCGACGAGAGAGGAGAGCAGGCGCTCCACATCCCACAAGGCGCCTCCATCAAATGCCTTGATAAGCTTTCAACCTGCTACTTTGTTACCCCCTACTGATCTGAATCAGCAGTCACCTGTTGACCAACAGCACCATTCTACCGTGGAGGAAGTCGATAAACTCAACACTCCCGTCTCTGACCTTATGTCCAATCAAAATATGGAAGTTGATGAATCCTTTGCTTCAATGCCAGAGCTAGAATCTACCCTGTCTGAAGATCACCAGGAAATGATTATGCATGCACCATCCCCACGCTCACGTCCTTCTATACATCTGCGTGATAATTCTTCTCCATCTGCGCAACAACTACAAGTGATGGCTGGAACACCTCTTAGCGCTACCCTGGTTAAGACTGACAACTCTGATGGATCTACTAGTATAGCCCATCAAAGACCTACTACTACTCACCTCAATGAACAGCATCCGACCTCACCAACTTTGCCTAATTCTTCCTCCCCGGCAAAGCCCTCCCTGCCTGTTAATGTTACCAAATCATGGATTCGACCAACACAGAAGAAGACCTTATCCGCACAAACTAAAATTACTGATTTCTTTATGGGTCCTCCTCCTACCTCCAAGAACCTATTAAACAACTCAAAGTGACAATTACCGGGACAGCACAAGGATCTGACATTATCAATACTTAGCTGGAACATTGCTGGTTGGAGAACCAAAAAATCAGATCCCGAATTCAGGAAGTATATAAATTCATTTAATATCATTCTATTCCAAGAAACATGGGATGAGGAAGAGATTACCATAGACGGCTTTGATCTTCTAACACTTCCGGCCTCCCCTTCCTTGAAAGGTGGTCGCCCCAAAGGGGGTCTTTTGACTGGGATCTCACTCCAACTTCACGCCAAATTCACTCTGGTACGGGCTTCCCCGCCTTTTGCTCTATCTGGACTGATCGCAGAAGGGAAGTCCTCATTACTAATTACTAATGTCTATCTCCCCCCTGAAGGCTCTGCACCTGATCTTGATTGGAGATGGGAATCATTTGAAAATCACCTATTGTCATGTCATACCAAATGCCCTAACTCGTACTCCTTAATTGGGGGAGACTTTAATGCTCGTATTGCCACAAACTGGGACCTACTAACCAAGTCCAAACGGTGGACTCCCCCATGCTTGGACAACTTTGACTTGGAACATGCCAGAATTAGAACTTCAAAGGACAACAGAGTAAACAAAGCAGGAGTGACCCTTTACCAAATGGCCATTCGCCTGAATCTAGTCTTCTTGAATGGCACCTTCCCCCCCGACATACCGGGGGAGTTCACTCACCTGGGACTAGCATCTAACAGTGTTATCGATTACTTCTTGATCTCTGCAAATTTGGCCGTTAATGTACTTTCCTTCCAAGTTGAAAACCAACATTTCAGTGATCACCTTCCAATAGTGACCACTTTGTCATTGTTCCGGTGCCAGAAGGACTATAAACACTCAGTCCTTCTGGAAACCTCATCATCGACCAAAATAAGAGGGATCAAATGGTCGGAGGCTGTGGCCCAAAAATACCAGGAATTTTTTCATAGGGAAATCATTGCCTATCTACCTCAAGTAACTACTGATTTACAAGACTTCAATTCGGTTTTGAAACTTTTTAACCTTCTTATAACAAACCTTACCACTTTTTTTACATCACCGCCTCAAAAGGCGAAAGTGGCGCATTGCAGTACTGGGGCCCCTTGGTTTAACACCTCTTGCAAACAAGCAAGATCCCTTCTTCATTCTATCTATAATGAATACAAAAACTCTAATGCCCAGGCTCTACCACCCTCCTATTTACAAGCCAAAAGAGCATACAAACAGACTTTAAAGCTGGCCAAACGCGAATGGTACCAAAAGCGTTGGCGAGCCTTGATTGCGGCCTCTAGATCCCGCAGACCACAGGAATTTTGGGCTCTGATAAACAAAAGAGGAAGGAAGTACCCACTGGCGATTATCCCTGCGCCCACATGGGAACAATTCTTGAGTAAATATTTCTCTTTGGCAGAGGAATCCAACTCATCCACGGAATTCCGAGCCGACCATCTACCTTTGTGGCCCTCTACCGACCCAGAGCTGATAATGGACTTGATACTAGATCTGAAAACGGGCAAAGCCCCTGGGCCGGATCTAGTCCCTGCTGAGGCTATTGTTGCGCAACCGAGGTGGTGGGCTGAAATTCTGGCCAAAGTCTTTGATGCAATTAATTCTACGGGGCTTATCCCTAGGTCATGGAAGGAGGCCGTGATCGTACCAGTCCATAAAAAGGGTCCCCCTGCTGACCCAGAGAACTACCGGAACATCAGCCTTTTGTCTATCATCAGGAAAATCTATGCAAAATTTTTGCTGTCTAAGCTGTCCCATTGGGCATACGACTCAAATTTGATTGGCCATGAGCAAGCGGGCTTTAGGAACAATTATTCGACCACGGACCATATGGTAATTATGTATCATCTTGCCAGAAAATATTCTGCCCCGAGTCGGGGGCGCCTATGTGTCGCTTTCATAGACTTAAAGGCCGCCTTTGACAGTATCCCAAGAAACTGTCTATGGAAGAAATTAGAGAGATGGGGCATAGATAGAAGGCTGTTATGGCTTATAACCCAATTACACCACGGGTCGTCGGCTAGAGTGAGACTCACACCGGCGGGAAACCTATCCAATGAGGTCCCAATAAATAGAGGAGTGCGCCAAGGCTGCATTTTGGCCCCACTCCTCTTCAACTTGTTTATTAGCGACATGAAGCTCTTTCTGAGTGAGTCTCAAGCCAACATTCATGCCCCCCGCCTAGCTGATTTTCGCTGCCCTCTGCTCCTATATGCTGACGATGCAGCGATCCTTTCCTACACTAGAGTCGGTTTATGCAGAGCTCTAAAGATTTTTGCGGCTTATTGCAAACTCAACCATCTGACAATTAATCATGGAAAATCTAAAGTACTGGTCTTTACCAGGTCTCGGAAAACTTACAGCTGGAAGTTAGATGGAGTCCAATTAGAACAGGTTTTCAAATTTAAATACCTGGGAGTCTTTTTTCACTACAACCTAAGCTGGAAGCCACAGATACAGTATTTACTGAACAAAGGGAAAACAATACTTTACACTCTACTCCAATTTTTTGCGGTCGACGGAGCCTCTCACATCCCTTCTGCATTGAAGGTGTACCACGCAAAAGTGGTTTCCACCCTCTGTTATGCTGCCCCACTCTGGGCCCCAGGGTCCAATTTAACATCGCTGGGGACATTGCAGAATCAGTTTCTCCATCGCCTCCTGAAACTCCCCATGTGTGTGAGCAATGCAGCCATACATCTGGAGCTAAGGACTGCATCATTGGAGACTGTCATCTGGAAGCGAGTCTTTGGCTACTGGCTGTCCAGCTGGCATAGGCTTCCCGACCATTACCTCTTTCAGTGCCTCTGGCGGGATGACTTTGTTAATCCGTGGGTAGGAAAAATCCATGCCAAACTTCTGAGCATCGGAATTTCCCCAGCAGACTCCTTAAAGATGAACCTACGCTCAGCCAAAAGCCTTATCGAGCAAAGATTAGCAGACATTGAAAATCAACACAACCTCTCCAGGGGTGGGGGTGTCTGCTCCCCCAGGTATCATGGAATAACCCCACCACTTGGCCTTCCATCATATATGTCATCTCTTTCATCTGTACCACACCGACTTGCATTTATTCGTGCAAGGTTCAATGTTTTTCCATCGAACCTGCTGAGCCACAGATTTTCCAAGGGTTTGGTGTCTCCGCTATGCGAGTGTGACGGGAAAACAGTTGAATCTCTTCCACATATAATGTTCAACTGTCCCTTACATAGCATAGCCAGGACCAAATTCCTGGGTCCTGCTTTACTGCGCTTGGTTGGCAGGCCTGTTGAGTCACATGCCGCACTGCTTTTGCAGGATACAGATCCTTCTGTAACTCTGCAGGTGGCGAGATTCCTGAATGCGGTTATCTCACACACAAAAACCACCAAAAAACAACATCAACAACAAAAACTAATCGGACAGTTATGATGAGAGTGCATGACGGATCTTGTCTCCAGTTCTCCTTTTTCTGGGAACCATCCCTTGGATCTTTCCGGGCCCCAAGCTGTTATTTGTCACTGCTCAATGACCCACCCTTGCATTGTGGTGTTCCCCTTCTGTTGTTAGATGTATTGGTTTTTATGTTTCTGTGCTTTTAGGTTTGTACACATTTTATGGGCTAATAGCCGTAAATAAATAAATTTGAATTTGAATTTGACATACTGAGCATGCTCGGACTGCGGTCAGACTATTCTCGGTAACTAGAGTGAAATACAGTGGTACCTTGGGTTAAGTACTTGATTTGTTCCGGAGGTCAGTTCTTAACCTGAAGCACCACTTTCGCTAATAGGGCCTCCTGCTGCTGCTGTGCCACAGGAACACGATTTTTGTTCTCATTCATAGAATCATAGAATCATAGAGTTGGAAGAGACCACAAGGGCCAACCCCCTGCCAAGCAGGAAACACCATCAGAACACTCCTGACATATGGTTGTCAAGCCTCTGCTTAAAGACCTCCAAAGAAGGAGACTCCACCACACTCCTTGGAAGCAAATTCCACTGTCAAACAGCTCTTACTGTCAGGAAGTTCTTCCTAATATTTAAGTGGAATCTTCTTTCTTGTAGTTTGGAGCCATTGCTCCGTGTCCGCTTCTCTGGAGCAGCAGAAAACAACCTTTCTCCCTCCTCTATGTGACATCCTTTTATATATTTGAACATGGCTATCATATCACCCCTTAACCTCCTCTTCTCCAGGCTAAACATGCCCAGCTCCCTTAGCCGTTCCTCATAAGGCATCGTTTCCAGGCCTTTGACCATTTTGGTTGCCCGCCTCTGGACCCGTTCCAGTTTGTCAGTGTCCTTCTTGAACTGTGGTGCCCAGAACTGGACACAGTACTCCAGGTGAGGTCTGACCAGAGCAGAATACAGTGGCACTATTACTTCCCTTGATCTAGATGCTATACTCCTATTGATGCAGCCCAGAATTGCATTGGCTTTTTTAGCTGCCGCGTCACACTGTTGGCTCAGGTCAAGTTTGTGGTAAACCAAGACTCCTAGATCCTTTTCACATGTACTGCTCTCAAGCCAGGTGTCACCCATCTTGTATTTGTGCCTCTCATTTTTTTTGCCCAAGTGCAATACTTTACATTTCTCCCTGTTAAAATTCATCTTGTTTGTTTTGGCCCAGTTCTCTAATCTGTCAAGGTGGTTTTGAAGTGTGATCCTGTCCTCTGGGGTGTTAGCCACCCCTCCCAGTTTGGTGTCATCTGCAAATTTGATCAGGATGCCCTTGAGTCCATCATCCAAGTCATTGATAAAGATGTTGAATAAGACCGGGCCCAAGACAGAACCCTGTGGCACCCCACTAGTCACTCTTCTCCAGGTTGAAGAGGAACCATTGATGAGCACCCTTTGGGTTCGGTCAGTCAGCCAGTTACAAATCCACTGAGTGGTAGCATAGTCAAGACGCATTTTACCAGCTTCTTTACAAGAATATCATGGGGCACCTTGTCAAATACCATGCTGAAATCAAGGTAGGCTACATCCACTGCATTCCCTTCATCTACCAGGCTTGTGATTCTGTCAAAAAACGAGATCAGGTTAGTCTGACATGACTTATTTTTCAGAAATCCATGCTGACTATTGGTGATCACAGTATTCCTTTCTAGGTGCTCACAGACAGTTTGCTTAATGATCTGCTCCAGAATCTTCCCTGGTATTGATGTCAGACTGACTGGGCGGTAATTATTTGGGTCCTCTCTTTTCCCCTTTTTGAAAATAGGGACAACATTTGTCCTCCTCCAGTCTGCCGGGACTTCGCCTGTTCTCCAGGAATTCTCAAAGATGACTGCCAGTGGTTCTGAGATCACATCTGCCAATTCTTTTAATACTCTTGGATGCAGTTGAATACATCTAAACTAGCCAAGTATTCTTGTACTATCTCCTTAGTTATTCTGGGCTGTGTTTCCTCTGCTGAATCATTTGCTCCAAATTCTTCAGGTCGGGCATTGTTTTCTTTATCGGAGAAGACTGGGGCAAAGAAGGCATTGAGGAGTTCAGCCCTTTCTGTGTCCCCTGTTTGCATTTCACCATCTTTTCCTCTGAGTGACCCCACTGTTTCTTTGTTCTTCCTTTTGCTACGAACATACCCATAAAAGCCTTTTTTGTTGCTTTTAACCTCTCTAGCAAGCCTGAGTTCATTCTGTGCTTTAGCTTTTCTGACTTTGTGTCTACACGTGCTGGCTATTTGTTTGAATTCCTCCTTGATGGTTTCCCCCCTTTTCCATTTTTTGTACACATCCTTTTTAATTTTAACTCAGTTAAAAGTTCTTTAGATAGCCACCCTGGCTTCTTTAGGCACCTTCCATGTTTCCGTCTCATTGGTATTGCCTGAAGTTGTGCTTTTACTATCTCCCTCTTAACAAACTCCCAGCCATCATGAACTCCCTTTCCTTTTAGTATTACTGTCCATGGGATCTCACCCAGCACTTCCCTAAGTTTTATGAAGTCGGCTTCCTTAAAGTCAAGAAATTGAGTCCTAGTATGCTTGGCTGCTCCTTTCCGCTGTATAGTAAACTTCAGAAGAGCATGATCACTCGTACCTAATGATCCTTCCACTTCTACCCCACTAACCAGGTCATCAACATTGGTTAGGACCAGATGTAAAATGGCTGTTCCTCTTGTTCCTCTTGTTCTGAAGCAAAGTTCTTAACCTGAAGCACTATTTCTGGGTTAGTGGTGTCTGTAACCAGAAGCGTATGTAACCTGAAGCGTATGTAACCCGAGGTACCACAGGACAATACTAAAGTGAAATCTTATCCTGCAATAAAAGTTTAGCAGACCACGAGGAAGCTCCTTTGTTTAAACTGTAATTTGGACCAATCATAAGGAGACAACAAAGTTCCATAAGAGGAAATGGTGTGAGGGAAACAAACGTTTCTATTGGATAGGAAATTTAAACTTAATAGAATGTGTGGAATTTGTGCCAAATGTATAAAACTGTTTGAAACTTTCTGTATGACATTTAGCTGTTTTAGCGAGTTATTCCCAGCTGAACCTTCTGCGCAGAATGAAACACTTTGGACTACTTTTCCCCTCACGGTCTCATGTGGTTTATTGGCATATCCATGCGATAGACAAAGCTTAGATTGCAACAATACCACATTAAAGAGCATCAGGCAGTACTAAACATGTGCTTTGATTTAAACAGAGCTCTATTCTTCTCAGACAGTAAACATTGGTCACCAAGTAAACAAGTAAACATTTCAGCAAGCTAAAATATATGACCTAATATATTTGTTTTCCCCCAGATAAGAATGACTGTAATAAATGCCCAGACAAAGACTATCCAAGCAGAAACCGTGATGCATGTCTACCCAAGGATATAAGCTTCTTGTCTTATGAAGAACCTTTGGGCATCAGTTTAGCCTGTTTCTCTCTTTCCCTTTCCTTGATCACAACTTTGGTACTAGGTACGTTTATAAAACACCACAACACACCCATGGTCATTGCAAACAACCGAAACCTCACCTACACTCTCCTCATCTCTCTCCTGCTCTGCTTCCTTTGTGCTTTGCTTTTCATTGGCCGACCTGAGAAGGTGACGTGTCTCCTTCGGCAACCAGCTTTTGGTATCATCTTCTCAACTGCTGTTTCTTGTGTCCTGGCAAAAACCTTCACGGTGGTTTTGGCCTTCATGGCTACAAAACCAGAATCCAGGATGAGGAAATGGGTGGGAAAAGGACTAGGCCACTCCATTCTCCTTTCCTGCTCCATAGTCCAAGTAGGCATATGTACTGTGTGGCTGGCAACCTCTCCCCCATACCCAGATGTGGACATGCACTCAATGACTGAAGAAATTATACTAGAATGTAATGAAGGGTCTGTGGCCATGTTTTACTGTGTCCTCATCTACATGAGCTGCCTGGCCACTGTAAGTTTTGCTGTGGCTTTCCTCACCAGGAAGTTACCAGACAGTTTCAACGAAGCCAAGTTTATCACTTTCAGCATGTTGGTCTTCTGCAGTGTTTGGCTGTCTTTTATTCCCTCCTACCTGAGCACCAAGGGAAAATACATGATAGCTGTGGAGATCTTCTCCATCTTAGCCTCTGGTAGTGGGTTGCTGGGTTGCATCTTTTCCCCCAAATGTTATATAATTATTCTGAGGCCTGAGCTGAACAATAGAGAACAGCTAATAAGGAAGAAAATTTAAAGAAATAATAAACCTGCCCTTTGCCCTCTTTCGTGCTTTTCTCTCTGTGTACAGCAGAATATTTGGAAAAAATGTTCAATTGCTGCCTTATATAATTTTTTATGTACTCCAAATTTCCATAGTTCAATAGAGAACAGCTGATAAGGAAGAAAAATTAAAGAAATGAGAAAATGTCATCTGCTGTATGTTATGTTTTTCTCTGTGTTTACAGTGGAATATTTGGAAATATAAGTTTAGCTGCTGCCTTATATAATTTTTTTCTAGAATCCAAATTCGCATAGTTGAAAATTCATTTGAAAAATTGACTTATTTGCTTTGAGGAAAACAACCAAACATTTACACATACATTATTCTCTTCTAGCATGTGCTGACAAGGAGACTCAGAGCAATTCTTGTCAAAATATAAGGTAAAGGAACCCCTGACCATTAGGTCCAGTCGCGGACGACTCTGGGGTTGAGGTGCTCATTTCGCTTTATTGGCCGAGGGAGCTGGCGCACAGCTTCTGGATCATGTGCCTTGCATGACTAAGCCGCTTCTGGCACACCAGAGCAGTACATGGAAACACCGTTTACCTTCCCACCGAAGTGGTACCTATTTATCTACTTGCTCTTCCTGCTTTTGAACTGCCAGGTTGGCAGGAACAGGGACCGGGCAACGGGAGCTCAACCCATTGGAGGGATTTGAACCATTGACCTTCTGATTGGCAAGCCCTAGGCCGCCCGCGTCCCTGTCAAAATATGCATGTAAGCAAATCTGTATCTAGCCTTAATTCTCAAAGATAAAACTTGTCTCACATCTTTCAGCATAATGGGATCTGTGAAACTGTACTATTGCAGGCCATGGAATATTTGAGTATTCATTTATTTTCTGTTGTTCTGTACTGCTCACAGTCAGATTTCATCATCAACCTATCCATACTCAAGATTGTAGAGATATAAGATGATCCTCTTGAATCAGGCCAATGGCCCATCTCGTACAGCAGCCTGTAATCACACTGACCAACCAGATTCCTGTGGGAAATTGAAATACTTTATTGTCACTGTACCACTTGTTTACAGTGAGATTAAACCTTCAAGCTGCACCCAAAAGCAAATGCACTGTCTCCACCATTGTTTCCTATGGCAGTGAGTTCTATAGATTATCTATGTACTGTGAAATAATTTACCCCATTCCACTCAGGGCCTTCCCCACCATTAGACAGCATGAGGCAGCCACCTCTAACAGCTGATTTTGGCTGTCTCAGAACGGTCAGTTATTTAATTCACTGTTTCAATGCATTTATACATGGTGGAAAAAGGAAAAAGGAGAAGTGAATAAGGAGAGATTTTTCCCTCTCCTGATTGTATAACCCAGGCTCATTCAATGAAGCTGAAAAGAAAGTAATTCTTTATATTGCACACTTTGGAACAATAGACTTTGCTTGGGCCAAGTTCAGGAAAGACAGGCACAGATTGTCCCATTATGGGGTGGGATACGCAGAGTGATCTGGAATTTTCAGGGTTTGAGTGGTGGGTGGAAAGGCTGCGACAGTCTATTTCACCACCATGTTCCCTGCAGAAACTTCTGCTTAGCAGCTGGTTTGGGGGAGAATTTGATTCAGCTGGTTTCAGGGTGCTCCTATGCAAGCAGCACCCATCAGGATTCAATTCCTGTTCTCAGTTGGGAGTGGAGGAAGGGGACACATCATCTCCTTTTTTAATACATGAAATAAGACAAAAAAATATAAATTAAACTTTGATTGCTGTGCACGTATTGCATTTTTAGTATAGAGGTGTGTGTTATGCTATAATAACATGTTCCCTTTATTCAAAAACAATTGCCTCTCCATATCCAGGGAGAGTTTTCTGTCTAAACAGCCACAGGTTCTCTGTACCTGCAGTTGCCAGTTTGTTACAGCAGGGATATTTATTTATTAATCACCCATCATTCACCCTATTAAAAAAAGTTTAAAACAACATTAGACAATCAGGTTTCTAGGTCCTAGGCTGTACAGAGGTTTAGGCACCAGTACCTGGTGAAGTCATATGCGTAAAGGGGGCAGAAAATTGCACAAATATGAGGGCTTTGTGCAGTTCCATCACCCTCAACCTGGGGTGACCAACCAGTCACGACTCAAGGTAATTTTGGGTGCACGTAGAGCTAATGGGGTACTTCACCTAACGCTTGAAGACTGGGATTGCACCTGTGGCGATCACACAGGGCCCCCGGACGTTTCACGGTCTATTGACCCTCTGCCACCACTGCGGTTGCTTTCTTCACTGCCACCACCCTGCTTCTCATGGGGACACATGGAGTCCAGACAGTTGTTAATGTAAACAAATAATCAAGTTTATTTTTAAGTGCAGGAATAAGCGTATGGTGTCAGTTTATTTTTCTCTTGTCAGTTTCTTAAATCTTAGTTCCTACAACTTCAAACTGAATTATTCCCAACTATCTATCTAACTCCCTAACAATTCCTCTCACTCCCTCACAATACAACTCAACCAACCCACTGCGTATTCCACCCTCTTCCTTCTCCAACCCCCAAGCCACGACTCCCAACTCTCAAACCTCAACTGCCTTTCAAAACCTCCCACTCTATCTTTTACTCCCCCCTTGCATTCTCACTGGCCAATCACATCACACCCATTTTAACCCTTTCCTTGACCCATCCTAGGAGGCAATTGCCACATTCCTCCCCCCTTAAGAAGATTGACTCAGGAGGGATAACTTAACCTAGTTATTCTCCTGATCAATCAGCAGTACATCTTTATGGCAAATAAACATTTCACCCTTCACATCACACCTAACCTTTGTACATCAAATACTGTGTTCTGGTAAAATATACATATATACAAAAACCTGTTACATGTTAGGGATTCAGTTAACTTTCAACTGCAAGTCTTCTGGACAAGGCATCTGTGACGGTATCCAGGGTCCCTTTCACATTTTTAATTGTAAAATTAAAGTCTTGAAGTGATAGGGCCCACCTCATCGACTTACTGTTAGTCTTCATTGACCTCAGCCACAACAAGGGTGAATGGTCAGTACATAAAGTAAAAGATCACCCCCAGATGTACGGCTTCAGCTTCTGTAATGCCCATACGATGGCAAAGCATTCCTTCTCAATGGTCGAATAATGTCTTTCCCTTGGTAGTAGTTTCTTGCTTATGAAGGTGATGGGATGCAGGTCGTCCTTCTCTCCCTGTTGGCACAGCACGGCCCCGATCCCAGCATTGGATGCATCGGTGAAGATGGTGAACTCACAATCATAATCAGCAGCAACGAGGACTGGATTTGATGTCATGGTGCTTTTTAAGGCGTCAAACGTCTGCTGACATGCTGCTGTCCAGTTAATCTTATCTGGCTCCATCTTCTGCGTTAGGTCAGATAACGGCACTGCTATCTTGCTAAATTTCGGAATAAATTTGTGATAATAACCGGCTTCAGTTGGAAGCCCAATTTTCTCATCAATATCTTCATTGAGAGAGTCATCCAAATCAAATGATGGAAGGTGAATGCCAGCACCCACAAGCTTTATGTTAGTCTTAAGTTGCTTCCATTTCTTTAGGGCCCTCCAATCAAGGGATCGCCTTTTGACTTCTGTTCCCTGTTCCCGTCTGTCAGGGAACTGCCATCGGAGCCAGAGGCGGAGGGAAGGCTCCAGAGGGATGCCGGAGAGGGTCCCAGTAGTAGCACCAGTGGAGAAGGGGGGCAGATGCGGGAATCGGAGAGAAGGCTCCAGGACTCCTCGCCAGAGACCAGCGGGGAGAGCACGGGTCCTCCGCTGCCCACACCCTCCCTGCGCAGAAGGCTTCCGTGCAGGGAGAGTAGGAGGCGACTGGGCGTCAAAGAACTTCTTTGCTGGAAGAAGTTCAAGAAACGCCCACTGACGGATTCTGCCAGCGATTGAGACAGCCACGGATGGGTGGCTGTCTGGACAGAAAGGGTTCACCCAGGTAACCCAGCCAGGTGTGGCACCAACTTATGCACGAGCAACCCCCTAGAACCATTACAGCAATCCGTCAGTCACTGACATTGCTTGTGCAGAGCCCCCCCCCCCCGAGGCAGCACGATGAGCTGAACAGGGACAGCCAGAGAGCCGGAGCAACCAGCTGCGATGCCGAGTCTGCTAGAAAGAAATCGAGACTTGGAACAGCATGTAGCTATCTTGACGGCGTGGCTGGACAAAAGACGGGCTCAGGATGCGCAGGTCAGACCCACCCCCATCGCAAGGAAGCTGGTACACAAATTTGGTGGGAACCCCCAGGACTACAATGCGTTCCGAACGGAAATAGAGTACGCTTTGGAACTGCAGCATAATGACTTTGCTGATGACGGGGAGAGGGTAGCGTACATTGTGGGGCATCTGGAGGATGGGGCACGCGAATGGATCAGGCCCCTTATGGCGACGCAAAATGATGCCTTGAAGGACCTTAAGAAATTTTTTCAGGCAATAAATGTGATGTATTCCAACAAAGTGGAGCAAAGTGTGACTCGGCGGGCACTGATGGGGTGCAAGCAGGGGAGCCAGTCCGTTCGAGACTACTGGTCGCGCTTTGCGACGTTGATCCACCGGCTCGGTTGGGATCTGGACTCTGAACCAATACAAATGTTGTTTGAGGAGGGGTTGTCCCCAACGGTGAAAGACGAGTTGTCCCATGCGCCTCGCCCACAGTTGATGGATCAACTGACCAAGGCTGTGCTTGCGATTGGAGTACGGCAGGAAGCGCAGGCTCCGGAGAAATGCGAAGTGAGAGGAGAACGTTGCCAGGACTACCGCATTCCTGAAATACCAAGACAGCTTTCCCAGGCGGCTGACCCAATGCAAATTGATGACGCGTGCGCGCGCGAGGTTTCAAACTCCAGTGAAGGTCGCAAGAAGGAGGGGAAGGATTGGAAAACTACCAAGAAGTGTTTCCTCTGCTAGTGGCCAGGACATTTTGCCAGGGTCTGCCCTAAAAGGAAAGCCTGGCAAGGGATGGTGGGGGCTGCTGGCTGTGGGGAGAAGGGGGAGGAAGGGCAGGCACAGGGAAACGACAACGCCTGGCTGCCAACCAGCAGGGGCAGCAGCCAGGCCAGCAACCAATAGAAGTGCCCCAGCCTGACCCTCCCAAGGCAGCTATAGCCATAGAAGTGGTGCTAGAACTCCCGATTGGGCACCCAGTCAAGGTTAAGGGGCTGCTGGATTCGGGCAGCTCCTGTAATTTCTTCAGCAAGGACTTTGCTCTGGAGCATCAACTTCACCTGCTGCCCCTGGATTTTCCCTTGCAAGTGACCACCATCAATGGCAGGGAACTTCGGGGGGGGTGACGCACCAGACCCCGCCAATGCGAATGAAGGTTTCCAGGCACACGGAGACCATCGCTTTTCACGTGGCCACACTGGCAGGACCTCCAGTAATACTGGGAATGAGCTGGCTGGCACTGCATGATCCAGTAGTGTCATGGCATCAGCGGTCAGTCACCTTTGGGTCAGCTTACTGCTTGGAACACTGTCGGGGGGGAGAACCCAAGAATGACGGTGGCCAGGGGGCTGGGCTGGCCGTGGAACAAAGAGGGGAGGTGCCACCACAATATGCTGACCTGAAGGAGGTCTTCAGCGAGAAGGAGGCAGACAGACTACCCGCCCCCCACAGGCCCTTTGACTGCCAAATCAACTTACTCCCAGGGGCTCAGTTGCCGGTGGGTAAGCTGTATGCCATGTCCGACCGGGAGATGCAGGAATTGCGGCAGTTTATTGACAAGAACCTTAAGAGGGGGTTCATAAGGGAATCAAAGGCGGTGGGGGGCAGTCCGGTGTTTTTTGTGGACAAAAAAGACACTAATCAGCCCAGGCTTGTAGTGGATTACCGGGCCTTGAACCTGGTGTCAGAACCCATGACCTTCCCAATGCCCAGGATTGACAACATTTTAACACGAATGAGGCAGGGGAAAATTTTTACCAAACTGGACCTCAGGGGAGCATACAATTTGATTAGGATAAGGGAGGGGGACGAATGGAAGACTACCATGTTCACCCCCCTGGGGCCTTTGAGTACTTGGTCATGCCATTTAGATTACAATCGGGCTCCGCCTGTTTTCAAGCTTTCATGCACCACGTGTTGGGACCCCTGCTGTACAAGAATTGTGTAGCCTTCTTAGACGACGTCTTAATCTATTCGGACAATGAGAAGCAACATGTCAGAGACGTCAGGGAAGTACTACAGCGACTGCAGAAGCACCAGTTGTGGGTCAAGCTGGAAAAATGCCAATTTCACGCCAGAGAAGTTGAGTTTCTGGGGTACAAGTTGTCAGACAAGGGCCTAGCTATGGACCCAAGCAAGCTGAAGGCAGTGCTGGAATGGAAGGCCCCCAAAACCAGGAAGGATGTGCAGAGGTTCTTAGGGTTCGGCAACTTTTACCAGAAGTTCATAAAGAACTTTGCTCACTTAACCGCACCCATCACAGATTGTCTCAGTAGCAAAAAGAAGTTCGCGTGGACAGAAAGTGCCCAGCTCTCATTTGAGAGACTAAAGAAGGCGTTCGCTTCGGAGGAGCAGCTCCTACATGTTGATCTGGAGAAGCCCATGAGACTGGAGACCGACGCGTCCGACCGAGCCGTGAGAGCGGTCCTTTTGCAGCCCGGGGCCAAGAAGGGCTGGAGGCCAAAATTGGAAGCTGAGCAAGTCGGAGCAAAACTATACAGTGTATGATCGACAACTGCTTGCAATCTATGCGGCGTTTCAGCAATGGAGACATCTATTGATAGGGGCGCGGCACAAGATCCAGGTTTCCCACTTGGCGTGGTCAACCGGCTCCAAAACTCCTTGGGCGATCAGTTTGTCCAGTTGTTCGTCCACCTTAGCCTTGAGAGCAAAGGGAACCCGGCGTGGCTTTAGCTTGATGGGGGCGACTTGTGGATAGTTCAAGCAGGGATATGTACTGTGTGGCTGGCAATCTCACCCCCATACCCAGATGTGGACATGTACTCAATGATAGAAGAAATTATACTAGAATGTAATGAAGGGTCTGTGACAATGTTTTACTGTGTCCTCATCTACATGAGCTCCCTGGCAACTTTAAGTTTTGCTGTGGCTTTCCTTGCCAGGAAGTTACCAGACAGTTTCAACGAAGCCAAGTTTATCACTTTCAGCATGTTGGTCATCTGCAGTATTTGGCTGTCCTTTATTCCTTCCTACCTGAGCACCAAGGGAAAATACATGGTAGCTGTGGAGATCTTCTCCATCTTAGCCTCTGGTGGTGGGTTGCTGGGTTGCATCTCTTCCCCCAAATGTTATATAATTATTCTGAGGTCTGAGCTGAACAATAGAGAACAGCTAGTAAGGAAGAAAAATTAAAGAAATGAGAAACCTGCCCTTTGCTGTCTTTTGTGCTTTTCTCTGTGTGTACAGTAGAATATTTGGAAATATAAGTTCAGCTGCTGCCTTTTATATTTTTTCTAGAATCCAAATTCCCATAGTTGAAAATTCATTTGTAAAATTGACTTATTTGCTTTGAAGAAAACAACCATACGTTTACACATACATTATTCTCTTGTAGCATGTGCTAACAAGAACTCAAAGCAATTCTTGTCAAAATATATGCAAGGAAATCTTTATCTGTCCTTAATTCTGAATGATCAAAGTTGTCTTACAGCTTTCAACATAATAGGATCTGTGAAACTGTACAATTTTGGCCATGGAATATACGAGTACTCATTTATGAATTATTGTTTTGTACTGCTAACAGTCATATTTCACCATCAACCTTTCCATACCCAAGAACGTATAAATGGAAGATGATCCTCTTGAAGCAGACCAATGGGCCATCTGGTCCAGCAGCCTGTACTCTCACTGACCAACCAGATACCTGTGGGAAACCTTCAAGCCGTACCCAACTGGAAATGCACTCTCCCCAATGTACTGTGAGATAACATATGCCCCATTGAATTGGGTTCCCCTCCCCCCAAAGATTTTTTTCTGAATCATGCCTCGTTGGAGAAATTCAGAGTCCTAGATAAGAAAATGTAAATGAATTCTGCCCTCTGGTCCTTGGAAAAGTCCTCGCTGCGCAACACATTTGCAGATGGAGAGCCACAATTGAAAAGTTTTATTTCACCAACACATGTGATGTATCAGAACACTCTATACTTAATACATATACATATCATATATGTGATAAGTATATTGTTGGATCTTTCACTGACTGTTGGCACCCTTTATCAAATGTTTGATGAGCAGATAAAATTGATTAGATCTAACCATGATGAATGGAGAATGCAAGTAAACCATTAAACCTTAAAACATTTATTTCTGTTTGGACATCTGTGGACTATGCTTTTTAAGTATTGTCTGTAAGATTATGCCCTCCTTGTAGAAGGTCCAGGTTATTCAAGTGGAGACAGAAATCGAAGGAAGTAGGACTAATAATAATAATAATAATAATAATAATAATAATAATTTTATTATTTATAACCCATCCACCTGGCTTTCCCCTGCCACTCCGAGTGGCTTACAGCAAATATAAAAACACAGGCAAACATATTATTTCTTTTGTTGTTATATGCTTTTAATCCCCTAAAGTTTTGCTGGGAAGCCTATAGCCCTCCAGATATTGCTAGACTACAGCCCTCATCATTGCTGACGATTTTCCATACTGGCTGGGGTTGGTTGGTTTTGGAATCCCTCAACATCTGGAGTGCCACAAATCCCCAACCCCTGCCCTAGTGGAAGTGAAGCAGAATACATATTTTAAAAATAAAATGCAGAAGTTTGCAGAAGAAGCCAGAGACATCAGCATCACTGAATGAAGGTGAACACTGACTTAAAATTCACCCAAAAGGCTGGAAAGTCAGGCTCGGCAACTTTGGGAATCCTGACCCCCTCACCTGGGTGTGGATGAACTGTGGGTCTGAGAGATTTCAAGAATCCTCTTTCTCCCTACGGTACCATCTGACATAGGCTGACAGAATTAGGAGATAGTTTCCATAAGTCGCTATAAAAGGAGTCATACAGCAGGGCATGGGGCACCAACTCAACCTCTCCAGAGTCATCAAGTTGGCTTGCATTGACACAAATCCCCTGGAGGTCATGATGATCACCAACAGTGGAATTTTGTCACTAGTTTCTTTTATTGGCCTGCTCATCTCATATGGATTCATTCTCTACACAATCTGCTCCCAGGGTCCCTTTGAAGGGACCACCACGGCTGCCTCGACATGCACCTCTCACCTCATTGTGGTCACCATGTATTTGGGCCCTGTTTGTTTATTTAAGCCTCACTGCAGGCCAGGCCAGACGAGACAGCAGCCAATGGCCACAGCCAGCAAGGCACTGCCCTCCAGGAGGCACCAGTGACTGGCCCATTTATAGTGCCTTTTGGGTTGGAAAGACCCGTCCCTTTTGAGATCCACCGGCCAAGTAGAATTCCCCTCCAAAGGCCAGCAAGTGTGTGTGCCTAGGCCATCGGGGAAGGAGACTGAGAGTGAGGGAACGCAACTGTCCCCCCTGGAAAAGTGGTGAGGGGTCATTGCCACATGGTTGATGTGGATCCAGGTCCACTCAGTCAAATTTCAAGATGCTGACACACCGTACTACAGAGATATCAGCATCATTGAATGAAGGTGAACACTGACTTAAAATTCACCCAAAAGGCTAGAAAGTCAGGCTCAGCAACTTTAGGAATCATGACCACCCTCAGCTGAACCTGGATGAACTGTGGGGTCTGAGAGATTTCAGGAATACTTTTTCTCCCTATGTTTCTAGCTCATGGAGGCTGACAGAATCAAGAGAGACTTTTCACAAGGCTGTATAAAAGGAGTCATACAGGAGGGCATGGGGCACCAACTCAACCTCTCCAGAATCACAGGGGCATTGGCCCTTGAGGGTTTGGGCAAACATGCATTCCCAAGGCACAGGGGAAGGAGGCTGAGAGCCAGTGGACACAACTGTAATCCCACAGAACAGCAATGAGCAGCCATTCCAGTCATGCCATATGCTGGTGTGACTCCAGATCCACTCAGCCAAATTCCAAGATGCTGACTACACCATGCTACATTTTTGAGTCTCCAGTGGCTACAAGGTCTTCTATTATGAGCTTCTAAGTTCTAATTTCATCCATACACCACTGGTCTATTATTATCTAATGAAAGGGAAATTAAATAACAGTTCTGAATATTTTCTTCAGCAATTTTCTTCTGCAATTCCACAGGGAATCTTGAGCATTGGATGAACAACTACAATCCTGCTTGGTTATTAACAGGGCTACAATTAATATGCTGCTCCTCAAAAATCCCTGTATATTTACTCTGGCCAATGGCAACATAACACAAAGGATACCTATTCTAGTATTGCCAGAAAAAAACATAGTTTCTGCATAAAACAAATAGTTGCCTTTGTATTAAGGATGGTGTTTTTAGTGTTCTTGCTGCTGGAACTGATTTCTTACAATGTATGTGAGGCTCACATAGCAAAATGCAGGCTCCAAGGTCCACATCATCCACTTCACATGTACCATCAGCCAGGAGAGTTCCTCATTGGTGGCATAGTTTTCCATGGTGGCTTCATCACCTCTCCAGCAACATTCACTGAGGAACCCCCACCAGCGCTGCCTGAAGAGCTTGTGTAAGAACTAAGCCACTCATTTTATTACATCAAAGGAATGATCAAACCTAGAGTTGCAGCCTCAGAATAATGAGTGAGGCAGCAAATGTTTACACTCTTACCTGGGGGAATCCAGTTTAGATATGAATGGGACTTATGCTGGTGCAATAAAATGGAACAAATGTCTTGTGAATTAAGAGAATATAGGAGAAATTCCCATTTCTGGATAGAGAAATGAATACTGAAATGTATGCATGTTTGTGTGTCTGGGAGAGGCCTTTTGAGTAGCCCATTTTGCTAGACTTTACCTAAACTACTAGAGTATTAGTAAGAATGTATTTTTAAAAACCTGTTCTGAAGCTGAATGTCCTTATGCTTTCATTTTCTGAACTTAGACTAAGCTTTGTTTCAGCACTGAAAGGTACTTATTATTAAGTATAGAATTCAGTGAATTCCAACGACCATCACTGACTCACGAAAATGAAATCACTGCAGGGAGAGACCAGAGAGACCAGAGACTTTGTGTCAGAAAAAGACCTCCGATATGTAAGGGAAGACGTCCCATTACCCCACATTAGCAAACCCTACTCTAGATACTATTAAGCTTAAAATATTTTAAAAACCTGGACAAAAGTAAGAACATGAATTATAATAGGGACAAATACACAAATCTAAGATGAGTAAAACCTGGCTTACCAGTAGTACATGTGGAAAGGTTCAAGGGATCTGCATCAACAGAAGTATAGTGTCCTGATGAAAAGAAATAATAGTACTGCTCTATTCTGCCTTGGTCACCTGGAGTCCTGTATCCAGTTCTGACCACCACAATTTAAGAAGGATATTGACAAGCTAGAACATGTGCAGAGGAGGGCAACAAAGATGCTCTGGAAACCAAGCCTTATGAGGAACGGATGAGGTGGTTTAGTATGTTTATCGAAGATGAGACTGAGGGGAGGAATGATAGCCATTTTCAAATATCTCAAGAGCTGTCACCAGGAAGATGGAACATGCTTCTTTTCTCTTGCTCCAAATCAGGGTTTTCAAGTAACAAGAAAGGAGATTTCAAATAAACATCAGAGAGAACCTTCTATTGATAAGAGCTATTCAGTAGTGGATCAGACTGAGAGTTAACCCCACTGAACTCAATATGATTAACTACTCTGTTGATATGTAAAAGAATACGTCTTTTGAAGTTCCTGCTGATACAGTTTGCAACTCTCATTCTAGGGTGGTGCCTAAGCTTTACCAGCACATCGTGGCCTTGGCATTTGCAGTCAAGGAGATCAATGAAGACCCTCACATCTTACCCAATATCACTTTGGGCTTCCACTTATATGACAGCTATATCAGTGCAAGGAGCACATATCTTGCCACACTGCTGCTTTTATCCATGGTGGAAAAAATTGTCCCTAACTATATATGTGATGTTGAAAATAATCTGACTGGGGTCATTGGGGGACTGGATTCTGAAATCTCCTTTTATGTGGCAACTATTTTGGATATCTATAAGATTCCGCAGGTAGGACACCTATGTACAATATCTATATTAGCTTGCATAGAGGAATAGGCAGGTTCCTCGGCATCAGTTCAGGGTGAAGATGAAATTGCAAGGAGAACCATGTACACCACTTTGAGATCTTTGGAAAATAAAGATGGTACATAATTGTAATATATATATATATATATATAAAAAATAATATTTATTAAGAATTTAGAAATTACAGAATAAGAAAAATAAAAAATAAATAAATCAACATAATACAATACAAAAACAAAAACACTACATAAAACATTGAATTAACAAAGCAAAACAAAAACAATTAAAAACACTTCCAATATTTTCAATCTTATCTTTCATACACTTGTTTCATTGACTTCCTCACACCTCCCTTTTTGTATTCCACTTCAATTAACTATTTCAGCAATTCCTTTTCATCTTCCTCTATTTTCTTTCCTGCAATTAATCTTAACATGTTCTAACCTTATTTTTTTTCCCATTAACAATCTATCTGTACCTAATTCCTTATAACATTTCTGCCAAAGCCATATAACTTCATTCCACCATTTTTGTAAAGCTCATTAATTTTACAATATTTCTGTAAATAAGCTTTACATTTTTTCCAATCTTCTTCCACCGACCATAATTGTAATATAAGCAAACAACAGACAGACAGACAGACAGACAGACAGACAAACTTGAATAAAGGTGGAGGTTGCAATACCTGTGGGGACGCGGTTGGCGCTGTGGGTTAAAGCACAGAGCCTAGGGCTTGCCGATCAGAAGGTCATCGGTTCGAATCCCCTGATGAGGGAGCTCCCGTTGCTCTGTCCCAGCTCCTGCCAACCTAGCAGTTCGAAAGCACGTCAGAGTGCAAGTAGATAAATAGGTACCGCTACTGCGGGTAGGTAAATGGCGTTTCCGTGCACTGCTCTGGTTTGCCAGAAGTGGTTTAGTCATGCTGGCCACATGACCTGGAAGCTGTATGCCGCCTCCCTCAGCCAATAAAGCGAGATGAGGGCCGCAACCCCAGAGTCGGTTACGACTGGACCTAATGGTCAGGGGTCCCTTTACCTTTACTGCAATACCTGAAAAAAATGTGTAACTCTCCCGTCTTACACACAAATTTAGATCACTTACAGTATATAACAAATGCCACTGATGGGAGAGTGGGCTTCTCTCTCACCAGCAGTTTTTGGTTATGCATCACTTTCTGCTTAGTTAGGAGGGTATCTGAATTGAGTTGCTGAGTAAAGGGGGGAATTGCTTACTGTATAAAAGAAATAAGATTTTAGGCACCAGTGGAAAAATTAGTGAGGAGGGCATGTCAAATAAGCTGGGGAAGTGGGGAAAATGCTTACAGCTACAAAAACCCTACAGGTAGGAGCCAGTACAATAACTATTCCTCTTTAGCACACTGGACATAATTAAAGATACAGAGACGTTATGGCAAACTGCAGATACAATCCAGTTCTGCAGGAGAACAGTAAAAGTAGTTAGCAGCTGATTCACAAGTGAAATAAATGTTCATAAATAAAGTCTGAGAAGAATCCGCACAGTTTTGCTGTGTGATGGGGCATGTGCATCATGAAGAAGAAAGATGAAGCTCCAGAGAAGAAATGTGCATCTAACCCAAGTTGCAATTCTGACAAAGCCAGATAATGTCCAGGAAATTTGCTGTTGGGGGCATGGTATGTTCCCCCATCCAGTTTTATCCATTGTACAAGACCCTGCGAAATTTTGCAATGACATAAAAAAACTTTTGTGTGTTTTTAAGTGAAGTAGACACAATGCCCTGCTCCAGACATCAAGTGTTAACATGATTCATAAAGATAGTAAAAAAACAGACACAGTGCCCCTCTCCATTCAGCAAAGCACAGGTTTCCAAACCACAAATGGGAGATGATCCCAGTTTTCAGCCCATCTGCATGTATGTCTTTTGTATAAATGAGAGAGATGCACTAAACCCTGAAATGTTGACAAAGGGCATATTTGACTAACAGGGTTCACCACATAATGTATATGAATACTGTGAAAGGAATCTCTTCTCTTCCTCCACTTACTTTTTAGCTCATTTATGGCTCTGCTCCGGTGATGAATGATAAAAGCCCAGGGCTTCCCTTCTACCAGATGGCAGCCTCAGAAGCCCTTCAGTATGAGGGAATTCTCTCTTTGCTTCTGCATTTCAGGTGGACGTGGATAGGAGTCATTGCAATGGACAATGACAACGGAGAAAGATTTCTGCAAACCATTTCTCCAATATTTACCAAGAGTGGTGTCTGCTTTGCATTCCTAGAAAGAATACCCAGTTTAAGTTTTATTTCTGAAATAAATGGCATGCTACAACAGGGGGCAAGTATAAATAATAAAATTTTTAGCAGCACAGCTAATATAATAGTTTCCTATGGAGAATCTTATTACATGGCAATTTTGAGATGGCTTCCATACGTATCAGTACATGATGACATGGCATACAATATAAAAAGTAAAGTATGGATAATAACGGCCCAGGTTGAGTTCACTTCATTAGTCATTCAAAGGAACTGGGATGCAAGAATATTCAATGGTGCTATATCCTTTGAGATTCACTTCAGAAACCCACCAGGATTTCATCAGTATGTTGTGCACAGAAACCCTTCCAGCACAGATGGGGACGGTTTTATCAGGGACTTCTGGCAACAGGCCTTTGAATGTGTATTTCCAGATATGACTGCAGACAAGGTGGAGGGGAATATTTGCACCGGAGAAGAGAAGCTGGAGAGCCTTCCCGGATCATTTTTTGAAATGAGCATGACAGTTCACAGTTACAGCATCCATAGTGCTGTCTATGCCATGGCCCATGCTTTACATGCCATGTCCACATCCAGACTCAGGCACAGAGAAATGGCATACAGAGGGAGAGGGAAGAATCCAAATCCACAGTTTTGGCAGGTAATAGGCTAAACTTCCTCAACTTGAAGAGGCCTGTTTTTCCCTCACAAGGGATTGGTTTCCAAAGTGTTGTCAACTTGCTCCATCATCTCAGACATGAAAAAGTGCTTCTATGAAAGAAGTTTGCAGACCACTGATATGTTACTGCATTCAAAGAAAAGAAGCGGCAGTAATGGTCGAGAGAGATGTTCAGCATTATCTCTATCCCATATGCTCCAAGTCCTCCCTCAGATAATGTGATCATACAGCACTGTGGTGTCTCCTGAGATGAAGAGGGATAGAGGAAAAGAGGTGTGCGGTTTGGGAGATAAAGAAAGGTTGTAAAAAAGGGGGAGAGGGAGAGAGAGGGGTGTGGGAAAGAGAAAATTGGTGTTCTCTCCATTCTTTGACCTGAATCCACTGACACTTGACTGAATCACCCCCACCAATTTCTGTCGTTTTTTCATACAGGAAGGAAAAAAAATGCTCCACCCTGCATTAGACTGCAGCCTTTTCGAAACAATTGCCTTTTCTGTTTTCAATCTAGCTCCATCACTTTCTGAGAAGCATCTCATTTAACAATACGGCCGGAGATGTGGTCTTCATCAACCGGAATGGAGAGGTGGTATCTAGCTTAGATATTGTCAATTGGATTATATTCTCCAACCAAAGTTTGCACAGAGTGAGCGTTGGGAGGATAGATCCGCAGACTTCTCGAGACCAATCATTCATCCTTGATGAAGATGCCATAACTTGGCACAGTTGGTTTAATCAGGTAGGACCACATTATTAGATAATTACAAAGAAATTCAGTATTGCCTAAGCCAGTGTTTCCCAACCGGTGTTCCGCGGCACACTAGTGTGCCGCGAGAAGTTGCCGGGTGTGCCGTGGGAGGGAGGCGGGCGAGTCGGGCTGCTTTAGCCCCGTGCGTGCTCTCCCAGCTGGAGAGGTGACGCGCGCCTATGGAGGCTCCTGCCATAGGCGCGCGTCACCTCTCCAGCGGGGAGAGGGTCACGGGGGGCTGCTTTAGCACGCACGGGGCTAAAGCAGCCCCCCGCGATCCTCTCCCCGCTGGAGAGGTGACGCGTGCCTATGGCAGGAGCCTCCATAGGCGCGCGTCACCTCTCCAGCTGGGAGAGCACGCACGGGGCTAAAGCAGCCCCCCGCGACCCTCTCCCCGCTGGAGAGGTGACGCGCGCCTATGGCAGGAGCCTCCATAGGCGCGCGTCACCTCTCCAGCTGGGAGAGCACGCACGGGGCTAAAGCAGCCCCCCGCGACCCTCTCCCCGCTGGAGAGGTGACTTGCGCCTATGGCAGGAGCCTCCATAGGTGCGCGTCACCTCTCCAGCTGGGAGAGCACGCACGGGGCTAAAGCAGCCCCCCGCGACCCTCTCCCCGCTGGAGAGGTGACGCGCGCCTATGGCAGGAGCCTCCATAGGCACGCGTCACCTCTCCAGCTGGGAGAGCACGCACGGGGCTAAAGCAGCCCCCCGCGACCCTCTCCCCGCTGGAGAGGTGACGCGCGCCTATGGCAGGAGCCTCCATAGGTGCGCGTCACCTCTCCAGCTGGGAGAGCACGCACGGGGCTAAAGCAGCCCCCCGCGACCCTCTCCCCGCTGGAGAGGTGACGCGCGCCTATGGCAGGAGCCTCCATAGGCGCGCGTCACCTCTCCAGCTGGGAGAGCACGCACGGGGCTAAAGCAGCCCCCCGCGACCCTCTCCCCGCTGGAGAGGTGACGCGCGCCTATGGCAGGAGCCTCCATAGGCGCGCGTCACCTCTCCAGCTGGGAGAGCACGCACGGGGCTAAAGCGCGACCGTCTCCCGGCTGGTGACGCGGGGCTGGGGCGGGGGAAGCCCGAGCTTCCCCCTCCCCCAGAACGGGACCCAGAGCTCTGGGAGCTTGCGGGGCTGGGGGAGGAGGAAGCCCTCCGCCAGCCTCCAAACCATGTCGGGAGACAGCGGGTGGGCGCGCTACGCCTCTCCCGCTGTCTCCCGAGTTTGCGGGGCTGGCGACGGGGAGGAGCAGGCTTCTCCCCCCGCCAGCCTTCTAGCCAAGTCGGGGGACAGCGGGAAGGGCGCGCTACGCCTCTCCCGCTGTCGCCCGAGTTTGCGGGGCTGGCGACGGGGAAAAGCAGGCTTCTCCCCCCCCCCCGCCAGCCTTCTAACCAAGTCAGGGGACAGCGGGATGGCGGCGTTCCTTCGGAGGACGCCCCGTGCTCCGCGCTGGTGTTGGCCAGCCTTGCGCACCCGGGGGATCTCCCCCCAGGAGCGCAAGGCTTGCGGGCGGCGCAGAGCACGGGGCGCCCTTCGGAGGACGCCCCGTGCTCCGCGCTCGTGTTGGCAAGCCTTGCACACCCGTGGGGGCGCGTGGGGCGCCCTGAAACAGAGGGTTCCCCATGCTGCGGACTGTAGCCTGCCGCCCGATGCGCGGGGCGCCCTGAAGCAGAGCGCCCCTCGCGCCAGGCAGACATGGGCCAGCCCCACAAGCTCGGGGGACAGCGGGGAGGCGCAGCACCGCCATCCCACTGTTCCCCGACCTGGTTTTGGGGGGGGAAATAAAGGAAAAAAATTTTTCCTTTATTTCCCCCCCCCCAAAAAAAAAGTAGGTGCGTCCTATGGGACGGAGCGTCCTAAAAATACGGTACTTACTATTTCATAATAAAGTAATTATAAAATACCGGTACTTTCTTTGTGTTTATTTGATGCCTATTAAAGAGAGTTACTTTATATATAGTCAATATAGGCACAGAGTTAATTTTTTAAACATTTTCTAATGGTGGTGTGCCTCGAGATTTTTTTCATGAAACAAGTGTGCCTTTGCCCAAAAAAGGTTGGGAAACACTGGCCTAAGCAATGATCATTCACCTGCAATGTCTACTCTCTGTCTTTTAAACTGCATGTTCCTGTGTAGAACATGACCAATGCATACAGAGAGCCAGTGTGATGTAGTGGCTAAGAGCAGTAGACTCGTAATCTGGTGAACCGGGTTCCCGTCTCCACTCCTCCACATGCAGCTGCTGGGTGACCTTGGGCTAGTCACACTTCTCTGAAGCCTCTCAGCCTCACTCACCTCACAGAGTTTTTGTTGTGGGGGAGGAAGGGAAAGGAGAATGTTAGCCGCTTTGAGACTCCTTAGGGTAGTGATAAACACTTCTTCATCCACGCACCAGATTAAGAGCCAAAAGGTTACTGCTAGAGGTCATTCAAGGAATAAAGGCAAATATTTTATTTTGTTATATTTATAAATATTTTATAAATATTTCTTAACAACTATAAAATACTGGTTTTTAACTGAGGAGAAGAGGATAACACGCAAGATTTTGCCTTTATTGCTAAAAAGTGGGGAACAGCTATGTAATCACAACACCTACACATCCCAGAACAATAGAGGGCATATGACATCACTTCAAACATTACTACTACAGTGGTACCTCGGGTTAAGAACTGAATTCGTTCTGGAGGTCCGTTCTTAACCTGAAACTGTTCTTAAGCTGAAGCACCACTTTAGCTAATTGGGCCTCCTGCTGCTGCCACACCGCCGGAGCACAATTTCTGTTCTCATCCTGAAGCAAAGTACTTAACCTGAAGCACTATTTCTGGGTTAGCGGAGTCTGTAACCTGAAGCGTATGTAACCTGAAGTGCATGTAACCCGAGGTACCACTGTACTAAAAAAATAAAAGCATTTTACATATTTCTGAAATGCTAACTCAGCTTAGTAACATAGAGAGGGGCCCAGGAACATGAAGATTTCCAAACTCATTTTTCTCTTGCTGATCCTTCTGCTCTTTCATTTACGGAATAGACTCGGCCTCTTTCTGTCTGTACTGAGAGATGTCTTCCGGGATCCAGCAAGAAAGTGAAGGAGGGAAAGCCGCCTTGCTGCTACGATTGCATCCCATGTGCAGAGGGGAAGATTGCAAACCAGGAAGGTAGGAGGAATAAATAGATTAAATAGATCCAGACTCACCACTAATAATCGAAAGGTGTTGTAAGGATGGCTGAGTTTACTTTTCCAAAGAGATAATCTACTGTGTGTGTTATGCTGCCTATTTCTGATCATTGCCTTTCATATAGTTTAAATACGCTAATCAAATGAGAATGACCATGCCTTCAGAGTAGTTCAACGGTATGTGGTTCAAAGCACTTCTTCTTCTTCTTCTTCTTCTTCTTCTTCTTCTTCTTCTTCTTCTTCTTCTTCTTCTTCGTCGTCTTCTTCGTCTTCTTCGTCGTCTTCGTCTTCTTCGGCAAGACCCACAAACCAGCTCTTGCTAAAATAAAATTCAAACTGACACAGAATCTTTATTTAAGGTTATTGGGCAAAATTTTAGGCCACAACTAAATGTGAGTGGTATTAGCCCTGGAATCCTTTAACCAGGCCCTGGAATCCTTTAACGGAAAACCCTTGGTCAATGGAGGGGGAGGAGATGGCTGACTTCCCCTCCCCCACAAATCAATGAGCCAATGCCTACCCGCCAAACCTTACAAAGTTGTGACGATTGCTAAGAGGTAGGCGAAAGCCAAGTGGCCATTGCCAATCTGCCAAATGGAAACATTCCTACCTGGCCCCAGGCCCAAGACAGGTGACCAACCAAAGACAAAGCAAGGCCAGAGGACACATAAAATAAAGGGAGGGTGGGTGGGTGTTCAGCAGTGTGAAGCAGGTGCCTGACAGCCTCATGCTGCAGCTTTTATATCCCCCCACGATCACCCCACAGAAAAGTGATTGGCCAAGAAGTCCGGGTGATCGTGGTGCCACCCTGGCATGATGGCGTTACTCCGTCCACGCCGGGGGGGGGCAGGTTGGGGGCCTGACCACAACCAGGAGCACCCTTAAAAATGATCCCACTTCTGCTTCTTCAATTACTCATAGCCGAGTAAGATTGTATTCCATAAGCACAGTTTTAACAATGAGTCCATAAGTGACTGTGGAGGCAAATTCTGGATCCACATGTCCTTCCACAGTGGGGATATTGGTTTCAGGGTCAGAGTTGATCATGATGTGGATTTGCCAAGCGTGCCTTTCTCTTTGCACGTTTCTACCTTGAGTCCTGAGCATATCTAGAGGGGGCCTTGCCACTCCTTCTGACTTACACAGGCTGCACCCTGGCTAGTGTGAATAAACATTCAGATGGCAATGGCACTGGCTGTGTCACTTACAGGACCACATAGCTCTGAACCAAATAAATTCAAGAATACGGCAGTAATTAAATATTGAGAATTATACCATATAATGTTTTGACATACTGAGCATTCTCCGACTGTGGTCAGAATATTTGCAGTAACTAGAGTGAAATAAAATACTGACGTGGAAGCTAATCCTGCAATAAAATTTTAGCAGACCACAAGGAAGCTCCTTTGTTTAAACTGGGATTCAGTATTCATGTTCACACTGTTTGTAATTTGGAGACAACAAAGTGCCTTAAGAGGAAATGGGGTGAGGGAAACAAAGCGTCTCAATTGGATAGGAAATTTAAACTAAATGGAATGTGTGGAATTTGTGCCAAACGTATAAAACTGTTTCAAACCCTTTGTATGACGTTTAGTTGTTTTAGATTAGTTAGGTTAGTTATCCCCAGTTGAACCTTCTGCGCAGAATTAAACATTTTAAACTACAGTGGTACCTGTGGTTACATACTTAATTCGTTCCGGAGGTCCGTTCTTAACCTTAAACTGTTCTTAACCTGAAGCACCACTTTAGCTAATGGGGCCTCCCACTGCCACCACTCCGCAGCCTTGCGATTTCTGTTCTTATCCTAAAGCAACGTTCTTAACCCGAGTTATTATTTTTGGGTTAGCGGAGTCTGTAGCCGGAAGCGTGTGTAACCTGAAGCATATGTAACCCGAGGTACCACTGTACATTCCCCCTCTAGGACTCATGTGGTTTAGTGGCATATCCATGACATAGAGAAAGCTTAGACTGCAACAATACCACATTGCATTGCATAAGACAGTATAAAACATGTGCTTTGATTTAAACAGAGCTCTTTTCTTCTCCAACAGAAAGTAAACATTTCACTAAACTGAAATCTATGACCTAATATATTTGTTTCTCCCCAGATATGAATGACTGTAATAAATGCCCAGACAAAGACTATCCAAGCAGGAACCGTGACGCATGTCTGCCCAAGAATATAAGCTTCTTGTCTTATGAAGAACCTTTGGGCATCAGTTTAGCCTCATTTTCTCTTTTCCTTTCCTTAATCACAGCTCTGGTACTAGGTACATTTTTGAAACACCACAACACACCCATTGTCATTGCAAACAACCAAAACCTCACTTACACTCTCCTCATCTCTCTCCTGCTCTGCTTCCTTTGTGCATTGCTATTCATTGGCCGACCTGACAAGGTGACGTGCCTCCTCCGCCAAACAGCTTTTGGCATCATCTTCTCAACCGCTGTTTCTGGTGTCCTGGCAAAAACCTTCATGGTGGTTTTGGCCTTCATGGCTACAAAACCAGATTCCAGGATGAGGAAATGGGTGGGGAAAGGACTAGGCCACTCCATTCTCCTTTTCTGCTCCATAGTTCAAGCAGGGATATGCACTGTGTGGCTAACAACCTCTCCCCCATACCCAGATGTGGACATGCACTCAATGACAGAAGAAATTATACTAGAATGTAATGAGGGGTCTGTGGCCATGTTTTACTGTGTCCTCATCTACATGAGCTGCCTGGCCACTGTCAGTTTTGCAGTTGCTTTCCTCGCCAGGAAGTTACCAGACAGTTTCAACGAAGCCAAGTTCATCACTTTCAGCATGTTGGTCTTCTGCAGTGTTTGGCTGTCCTTTATTCCCTCCTACCTGAGCACCAAGGGGAAATATATGGTAGCTGTGGAGATCTTCTCCATCTTAGCCTCCGGTGGTGGGTTGCTGGGTTGCATCTTCTTCCCCAAATGTTACATAATCATTCTGAGGCCTGAGCTGAACAATAGGGAACAGCTAATAAGGAAGAAAAAGTAAAGAAATGAGAAACCTGTCATCTTCTTTATTTCGTGTTTTCCTCTGTGTTTACAGTAGAATATTTGGAAATATAAGTTCACCTGCTCCCTTTTATAATTTTTTCTAGACTCCAAATTCCCATAGTTGAAATTTCCTTTGTAAAATTGACTTATTTGCTTTTAGGGAAAACAATCATATATTTACACATACATTATTCTGTTGCAGCATGTGTTGACAAGAAGAATTAGAGCAATTCTTGTCAAAATATACATGTAAGTAAATCTGTATCTAGCCTTAATTCTCACAGCTTTGAGTATAATGTGTAACTGTACTATTGCAGGCCATGGAATATTTGAGTATTCATTTATGGTCTATTGTTCTGTACTGCTCACAGTCAGATTTCATCATCAACTATCCATACTCAAGATCATAGAAAGGTAAGAGTCAGGCCGATGGCTCTTGAGTCAGGCCGATGGCCCATCTTGTACGGCAGCCTGTACTCACACTGACCAACCAGATTCATGTGGGAAATAGAAGTAGTTTATTGTTTACAGTGAGATTAAACCTTCAAGCCGTATCCAAAAGCAAATGCATTGTCTCCTCCATTGTTTCCTATGGCATTGAGTTCCATAGATTATCTATGTACTGTGAAATAATTTACCCCCCCCCCATTGAATTGGGTTCCCTCCCCCCAAGATTTTATCTGAATCAGGTCTCCTTGGTGAAATTCAGAGAACTAGATTTCTGCCCTAGTGCTTGGAAAAGATGGCAAGAAAGAACCATGTACAGTTCATTGGGCAGAGCATTCAACAAAGCCACACTAAAAAGTATTATTTTCACCAACACAAGTGATGGATCAGAACAGTATATTCTTAATACAAATATGTATTATATTTCTGGCAAGTATATTATTGGACTTTCCACTGACTGTTGGCATCCTTCAGCCAATGTTTAATGAGCAGATAAAATTGATTAGACCTAACCATGATGAATGGAGAATACAAGTAAACCAGAGCTTAATCAGATTTAAAGTGGAATCAAAGAGGACAGAAATCTCAGGTCCATAATGGACCTCAGCTTTCTAGAATCCAGGCTTAACCTCTGAATTTATTCCTGTTATACAGCTCTTAAGGGCACAAAGCCACTGCTTTCTCTTAGTTTCTACCGTAGACCAGAGCCTACGTTGCCAGTATGTACTCCCTTCGCTGGGAGCAAGGCCCATTAAATCTTAAAACACTTATTTCTGCGTAGACATCTGTACTGTTATACAGCAAGATAACTATGCTTGTTAATGAGTATCTGTAAGATTATGCCCCCCCCCCCTTGCAGAAGGTCCAGGTATTCAAATGGAGATAGGAATGGAAGGAAGTATAACTAATAATAATGATAATGATAGTAATAATTTTGTTATTTATAACCCACCCATC
Organism: Podarcis gaigeae; assembly: GCF_964106915.1. Lineage (NCBI taxonomy): Eukaryota > Metazoa > Chordata > Lepidosauria > Squamata > Lacertidae > Podarcis > Podarcis gaigeae. Next base: position 13,888,369 of record NC_139689.1, on the reverse strand, counting down.
TGCCTGTGTTCCCCAGCCACTTTAACACAGTAAAACATATTATTTCTTTTCTTGTTATCTGCTTTCAATCCCCCGAGTGCAGGGATGGGAAGCCTATAGCCCTCCAGATATTGCTAGACTACAGCCCTCATCATTGCTCACCATTTTCCATACTGACTGGGGTTGGTGGGTTTTGGAATCCCTCAACATCTGGAGTGCCACAAATCCCCAACCCCTGCCCTAGTGGAAGTGAAGCAGAATACATATTTTAAAAAATAAAATGCAGAAATTTGCAGAGACATCAGCATCACTGAATGAAGGTGAACACTGACTTAAAATTCACCCAAAAGGCTGGAAAGTCAGGCTCGGCAACTTTGGGAATCCTGACCCCCTCACCTGGGTGTGGATGAACTGTGGGTCTGAGAGATTTCAAGAATCCTCTTTCTCCCTACGGTACCATCTGACATAGGCTGACAGAATTAGGAGATAGTTTCCATAAGTCGCTATAAAAGGAGTCATACAGCAGGGCATGGGGCACCAACTCAACCTCTCCAGAGTCATCAAGTTGGCTTGCATTGACACAAATCCCCTGGAGGTCATGATGATCACCAACAGTGGAATTTTGTCACTAGTTTCTTTTATTGGCCTGCTCATCTCATATGGATTCATTCTCTACACAATCTGCTCCCAGGGTCCCTTTGAAGGGACCACCACGGCTGCCTCGACATGCACCTCTCACCTCATTGTGGTCACCATGTATTTGGGCCCTGTTTGTTTATTTAAGCCTCACTGCCAGGCCAGGCCAGACGAGACAGCAGCCAATGGCCACAGCCAGCAAGGCACTGCCCTCCAGGAGGCACCAGTGACTGGCCCATTTATAGTGCCTTTTGGGTTGGAAAGACCCGTCCCTTTTGAGATCCACCGGCCAAGTAGAATTCCCCTCCAAAGGCCAGCAAATGTGTGTGCCTAGGCCATCGGGGAAGGAGGCTGAGAGTGAGGGAACGCAACTGTCCCCCCTGGAAAAGTGGTGAGGGGTCATTGCCACATGGTTGATGTGGATCCAGGTCCACTCAGTCAAATTTCAAGATGCTGACACACCGTACTACATTTTGGAGTCTCCATTGTTTACAAGGTCTTCTATTATGAATTTCTAACTTCACCAATACACCACTGGCCCCTTATTATCCACTGAAAGGGAATTAAACACAATAGTTTCTTCTGCAATTCCACAGGGGTTCGCAAGCATTGAATAGATAACTACATTCCAACTTGGTTATGAACAGGCTATAATTAAAGCTGTGGCTTCTCAAAAACCCCTGTGGACTTTCAGTGGCCACTTGCAAAAGTAACGCAAGGGATACTAAAATTACTAGAATAATTTAAATAGGGTCTGGGAGCCTCAAGTCTGATCTTGGATATTCCCAGATTGTATCACTTCAGGTAAATAAAGTACCATTCAAATGAGACAGCTTTTATCTTGGATAAGTTAATTATACTCTTGCCAGAGAAATAGTGGTTTCTGTGTAGAACAAACTGTTGCCTTTGAATTGAGGATGGTTATTTTAGTGGTCTTGCTGCTGAAACTGTTTGCTTACAAAGTATGTCAGGCTCACTTAGAGAAATGCAGACTCCAAGGTCCACACAGTCCACTTCACATGTATCATCAGCCAGGAGAGTTCCTCATTGGTGGCATTGTTTCCCATGGTGGCTTCATCGCCTCTCCAGCAACATTCTCTGAGGAACCCCCACCAGCTCTGCCTGAAGACCTTGTGTAAGTACTAAGCCACTCATTTATTACAGCAGAGGAATGATCAAACCTAGAGTTGCAAACTTGTTCTAATTTACCTGGGGAAAACCACTTTAGATTTGAATGGGACTTATGGTGGTGAATTAAGACAATATGGGATAAATTCCAATTTCTGGATAGAGAAATGAACAGAAATGTATTGAAATGGATGTATATTTGTGGGTCTGGGGAGCCCCTTTGAATAGCCATTATTGATAGACTTTATCTGAACTCGAATATTAGTAAGAATGAATTTTTAAAAACCTGTTCTGAAACTAAAGGTTCTTATGGCTTCATTTTTTGATCTTAGGCTAAGGTTTGTTTCATCACTGAAAGGTACTTATTAAGAAGTATACTATTCAGTGAATTACAAGGACCATCACTGCCTCATGAAAATGATGACATTACAGGGAGAGACCAGAAAGACCAGAGATGTTGTAAGAGTCAGAAAAAGACTGCAGGTGTGTAAGGGAAAACCTTCAATTACTCACATTAGCAGTTCTGATCACTACAATTTCAGAAGGATATTGGCAAGTTGGAACTTGTACAGGGGAGGGCAACAAAGATGGTCTGGAAACCAAGCCTTAAGAGGAGTGGTTGAGGGAGTTTGGTATGTTTAGCTATGATGAGACTGAGGGGAACTATGATAGCCATTTTCAAATATCTCAAGGGCTGTCACCAGGAAGACGGAACACGCTTGTTTTCTCTTGCTCCAAATCAGGGTATTCAAGTTACAAGAAAGGAGATTTGAACTAAACATTAAGAAGAACTTTCTATTTATAAGAGCTGTTCAACAGTAGAACAGACTGATTGTTAACCCCACTGAACTCAGTATGATTAACTACTGTGTTGATATGTAAATGCTGCAGCGAGGCTCCTCACGGGGTCTCTGCCATGGGAGCATATTCACCCAGTGCTTTTCAAACTGCACTGGCTCCCAGTAGAGTACAGGGTCAGATTTAAGGTGCTGCTTTTGACCTTTAAAGCCCTTCACGGCCTAGGACCCTCGTACCTACAGGACCGCCTCTCCCGGTATGCCCCACGGAGAGCCTCAAGGTCCATAAATAGCAACACCCTAGTGGTCCCGGGCCCTAAGGAAGTTAGATTGGCTTCAAGCAGAGCCAGGGCCTTTTCAACTCTGGCTCCGGCCTGGTGGAACGCTCTGCCTCATGAGACCAGGGCCCTGCAGGATCTGATTTCTTTCCGCAGGGCCTGTAAGACAGAGTTGTTCCGCCTGGCCTTTGGCTTGGAGCCAATTTGATTCCCTCCCTCCCTCTCTTTCTTTTTTCCTTTCCTTCTCCTCCTGCGATGAGGCTACATTTTAATATTTTAATGTTCCAATATGTTAATGTTGTATTTTAATTTTTTTAAAGTTGTAATCATTCAACTTGTTTTTTTTTATTGCTTGTAAGCTGCTCTGAGCCCGGCCTTGGCTGGGGAGGGCGGGGTATAAATAAAAATTATTATTATTATTATTATTAAAAGGAAATAACTGTTGATATTCCTACTTAAAAAGTTTGCAACTCTCATTCAAGGGTGGTGCCTAAGGTTTACCAGTACATCCTGGCCTTGGCATTTGCAGTCAAGGAGATCAACGAAGACCCTCACATCCTACCCAACATCACCTTGGGCTTTCACTTATATGACAGCTATTCCAATGCAAGGAGCACATACCTTGCCACGCTGCTACTTTTATCCATGGTGGAGAAATTTGTCCCTAATTATATATGTGATGTTGAAAGTTATCTGGCAGGGGTCATTGGGGGATTGGATTCTGAAATCTCCTTTTATGTGGCCACTGTTTTGGATATCTTTAAGATTCCGCAGGTAGGACACCTATGTACAATACCTCTATTAGCTTGCATAGAGAAGGAGGCAGGTTCCTTGGCAACAGTTCAAGGTGTATCAGCAGTTCAGGGTGAAGATGAAATTGGGAGCTGAACCTTGTATACCACCTTGAGATCTTTGGAAAATATAGGCGGTACATAATTATAATAGAAAGAAAGAAAGAAAGAAAGAAAGAAAGAAAGAAAGAAAGAAAGAAAGAAAGAAAGAAACCTGAATAAGAGGAAAGGTTGCAATACCAGAAAAAATATATGTCACTCCCCCCTGTCTGACACACATCTAGACCACTGATATCCCAAAGCCTCTGATGGAAGAGTGGGCTTCTACCTCACCAGCTGTTTTTAGTTATGTAGCAATTTCTACTTAGTGAGGAGGGCATCCGAATTGAGTTGCTGTTGGAAAAGGGAAATTGCTTGCAATTCTGACATAGACAGACAATGTTTAGGTGATCTGCTGTTTGGGGTATGGTGTGTATGCTCCGCCATTCAATTTTATCTATTGTACAAGACCCTGCCAAATTTTACAATGACATAAAAAAATGTGTTTTGTTTTTTAATAATAATAATATTTTATTTATACCCCACCCATCAAGCTGGGTTTTCTCCAACCACTCTAGGCAGCTTCCAAACATTAAAAGCTGTCCGTCAAACATTAAAAGCTTCCCTAAACAGTAAAATAGACACAATGACAATGCCCTGCTTTAGTCATCAAAGTGTTAACAAGATTTATAAATAAAATAAAACAAACCAAACACAGTGCCCCTCTCCAGTCATCAAATCAAAGGTTTGAAAACCACAAATGGGAGATGATCCCAGTTTTCAGCCCATCTACATGTTTGCATTTTGTATATGTGAGAGAGAGCCACTCAAACCCCGAAACGTTGGCAAAGGCCATATTTGACTAACAGGTTCTCCACATAATGATTATGAATACTGTGAAAGGAATCTACTTTGTCTCTTCTCTTCCTCCATTTACCTTTCAGCTCATTTATGGCTCTGCTCCAGTGATGAATGATAAAAGCCCAGGGCTTCCCTTCTACCAGATGGCAGCCTCGGACGCCCTTCAGTATGAGGGAATTCTCTCTTTGCTTCTGCATTTCAGGTGGACGTGGATTGGAGTCATTGCAACAGACAATGAGAATGGAGAAAGATTTGTGCAAACTATTTCCCCCATGTTTACCAACAGTGGTGTCTGCTTTGCATTCATAGAAAGAATCCCCGATTTCAGTTTTATTTCTGAAATGTATGGCTTGCTACAACAGGCGGCCAATATACGAGACAAAATCTTTAGCAGCAAAGCTAACGTAGTGGTGACCTCTGGAGAGTCTTATTCCATGGCAAATTTTAGATGGCTTCCATACCTATCAAAACATGATGACTTGATTAATAATGTAAAAAGTAGAGTATGGATAGTAACGGCCAAGGTTGAGTTTGCTTCATTTGTCTTTCAAAGAAATTGGGATTCAGGAGTATTCAATGGTGCTATAGCCTTTGAAATTCACTTCAGAAACCCACCAGGATTTCATCAGTATGTTCTGCACAGAAACCCTTCCAGCACAGATGGGGACGGTTTTATCAGAGACTTCTGGCAACAGGCCTTTGAATGTGTATTCCCAGATATCACTACAGACAAGGTGGAGGGGAATATTTGCACTGGAGAGGAGAAGCTGGAGAACCTTCCTGGATCATTTTTTGAAATGAGCATGACAGGCCACAGTTACAGCATCCACTGTGCTGTTTATGCCATGGCCCATGCTTTACATGCCATGTCCACATCCAGACTCAGACACAGAGGAATGGTGTATGGATCAAGAGGGAAGAAACTGAATCCGCAGTTTTGGCAGGTAAAGTTTGTACATCCTCAAGAGTGAGAGCTCTGTTGCTTCCTCATAATCAGAATTGTGCCCAACACTGGGGGAGGGGGAGTGCATGACATCACAGTTGACCTATCATCCCCCCCTCTCCAACGTCTTATCTTCATGAAAGGGATGCACTAGGGCAAAGATGCTTCATTCTGGATAGTTGGGGAGGTCTTGGTGTGATCAAAGCATGTGTCTGGGTAGAGCTAGGCTTGGTACGATTCTTGCCACTGGTCCCTCCTACCCCAGAGCTCTTGGGCTTCTGGCCTTTCCTGCAATTCTTCTGCAGGTAGCCTTCTTTCTCACGCTTCCAGCAATTTCACTCCTCCGAGGCTGCATTTTGTGATTAGTGCAAATCACACGGTCTTTTTGTGAGGAAGTATGAGAACTGGATAAAGCCCTATCTGTATGTATTATGTGATGTACTTTCATGTTTGCCTGTTTTCTCTTGGAGCTGGATGAGAGAGAGTCCATGTCCATGTAATATAGTGTAAATAAAGAGTCGTTTATAACTATGACGCTTCATTCTTCTTGCTGTATTAAGCCAGAAGACCAGTGTGCATAAACCAAGCTGGTTTATGCTGCTGGAGTGCCATGGAGAGGGAGGGGGTGCCTTTTCCAGAGCAATGCTCACCGGAGGACGCTCGGAGAAATGGAGGAGGGGGCTGCTGATAGCCAGGAGGGTTCTCCCAACAGTCTTCACTCTGGCACATCCTTTTGAGGATTACGGTTTTATTTTGGAAATATTATATGGCACTGGGCACCCACCCCCCACTCTGTTGAATATGTATAGGTTCACAAAATGCTGTCACCTTAGTCTTTCCTCTCAGAGTTCAAACATTTGGGCAGCGTCCAGAAATGAATCTATAATTCTGCTGACAGAGAAGAAGGCATTGATATGATTTTTTCCTAGATGATTCCCCACATACTGTGCCGCTTGCAAATCTGGGCTACATAATAGCAGTATACCCCCAGAGGAATGGGAAATGATGGTTGTGTCCTATTTTGAGTGGTTACTGCCCTGTATTTGAGGAGAAAGCATTTGTATGAGAGAAGCCTTGCAGCCCATTGAGATCTGCATTCACAGAAAGGAAGTAGTGGTCATAGTCAATAGAAAGGTTCGGCATTCTACTCTAGCCCATATCCACTAAATCCTTCCTCAGAGCAGGTGGCTGCACAACACTGTGTCTCATGGAGAAGGAGAAAGGGAAAGATGGAAAAGGGAGTGTGGGGAAGAAGGGCTTGAGATCTGGGATACGGGTAGTGCTGTGGGTTAAACCACAGAGCCTAGGACTTGCCGATCAGAAGGTCCCGGGTTTCGAATACCAGCGACAGGGTGAGCTCCCATTGCTCGGTCCCTGCTCCTGCCAACCTAGCAGTTCAAAAGCACATCAAAGTGCAAGTAGATAAATAGGTACCGCTCCGGCAGGAAGGTAAACGGTGCGCTGCTCTGGTTCACCAGAAGCGGCTCAGTCATGCCGGCCACATGACCTGGAAGCTGTACACCGGCTCCCTCAGCCAATAAAGCGAGATGAGCGCCACAACCCCAGAGTCGGTCATGACTGGACCTAATGTTCAGGGGTCCCTTTACCTTTACCTCCAAAATGTAACAGAAAAACCATGGGTGTGATTTCCTTTCTTCTGAAAACTGAGAATAGGCATCTCCTACTGAGAAACAAATGTCCAGTTTGCACGTCATTATAAAGTTTATAATGAATGTGGAGATTGCTCCAGCCTCACTCCTCCGCTAGGATGAGTAAACAAACCATGGTCCCTGACTTTTGATAAATCCAAGCCAGTGATTAGGGTTTGGTGTGCTCAAACAAACCACAGTTAGTAAGCCAAGAAGAAATTGTGGCTTCATAGTGTAGTTTGTTTGCTCCAGAACGAATTAAGTACTTAACCTGAGGTACCACTGTATACCCTGAATTTCCTTGGTAAAATTTGTCCTTTCCTAGTGAAACTTGTAATATTATTTAGGTTCCTTAATTAAAATGGGTCTGAGGAAAGCATAGTTGGAGACAACACTAAAGTTGTTGCCCTCTGTTATAGTTTCAAACAGTCTAGGAATGACCTCTGTTTTACACACTGCAAAGACATTTCTTAGCAACAGAGCAATTCCTGTGGATATTTCTTCTAAGTCTTAAAGTTAACACAAAATAAAGCAATCCTAAAGACCAGGTGAAGAAGCACAAAGCCACAGCCAACTTGATCATACAAGTCACATATTCTCAGTACAAAAAAATGAACTTGGGATGAAAGGAAGTTTGTTCTTAAGATATGCCCAACAGGAAGCCACAAAAAGTGAAGATGTTTATTCCTTGTATCAGAGTATAAGCATGATTCCTTCACACTTCTCATATTTTCCTACAACTTGTTCTGAGGTGACTGGGGGGTAATGTCTGTGGGCCTTTAGCCTAGTCAGCCATGCATTAACAACAGTAGTATCAGCTGAATCCAGCATTACAAGGCTTAGATTGCATCAAAGTTTTCCAATACATTGTTTAAAATAACAAAAATTGGCAGGACTGAAAACTTCTGTCACCGTTTTTAAAAAATCACGGTATATTGTGAAGTTATGACATCATCAGTTAACCTCAAGAAATTGAACATGGAATTTAATATTTTGCTCCAATTCCCCATTCCATAACATTAAACAGTGGAAGCAGAGGTAGACAGGGAGAGAGAGACTATCAATAATTTGGGTAAGAAAAGGAGACTGTCATACTTGTGAAAGAAAATGGGTTGGCTCTCTCCATGCTTGGATCTGACTCCACTCACAGTTGCCTAAATCACCACCCACCATTCGCTGAATGTTCTGCACACAGGAAAAAATGTTGCTCGGCCCTGTATTACAGTGTTTCCCAACCTTGGGTCTCCAGCTGTTTTCAAACTACAATTCCCATCATCCCTGACCACTGGTCTGGCTAGCTAGGGATGATGGGAGTTGTAGTCCCAAAGCAGCTGAAGACCCAACATTAGGAAACACTGCTGTATTAGACTGTAGTCTTTTCTAAATACCTGTCTTTTCTGTTTTCAATCTAGCTCCATCACTTTCTGAGAAGTATCTCATTTAACAATACTGCAGGAGATGTGGTCTTCATCAACCAGAATGGAGAGGCAGCATCTAGCTTGGACATTGTCAACTGGATCATATTCCCCAACCAAAGTTTGCACAGAGTGAGAGTTGGGAGGATAGATCCACAAGCTCCTCCAGACCAAAAATTAACCCTTGATGAAGACGCCATAATATGGCATAGATGGTTTAATCAGGTAGGTCCACATTCTTATCTACCGTAATTCAGAAAAGATTCAATATAGCTTAAGCAATATTTATCCCCCTGCCTTTCTAATCACTGTCTTTTGGACTGCAAGTTACTGATTAGTGGATGGCCAAAGCAGGGTCAACAACTTGAATAAAATATTGGGGAGGGGCAGGTAAGCCCACCACTGCTTCTATGTAACTTATGTCTCTAGCTTGTCTGCTCCCTCTATCTTCTCTATAGGCCCCATGTGGGATCCAGAAACATTCTGGAGAAAAGTTAAGGTGCCACTAGATGCCACTCTACAGTCACTTTGGCTCCATCTTCAGTTTAAAATGCAAAATTCATTACATTAACAAAAATAATTGAAAATGGTAGAGGAGAGAGCCTGGGCGTGCACCAATGAGCTGTATGAGGTTGCCATGGGAATCCCAGGCTTAAAGGTTTGGTAAAGCGCTTTATGAATAAACAAGCCAATTCGCCATGTATATCCATAAAACAGTGTTCCCTGTGGAACACCCTCCCTCCAGATGTCAAGGAGATAAAAGACCAACACAACTTTTTAGAAGACATCTAAAGGCAGCCCTCTATTGGAACAAGGAATAAAGGCAAATATTTCATTAAGGAGGTTACAAAACAGAAGAACCCTTTTACTATAAACTACAGTTAAGCAAGACTAATAGTGTAAACTTACCTTGGGGAATCTGATTGAAACGAAAATAGCAAAAGCTAGGTTGTCTCACCCTAATCCCAACCCTTCACAGACCCCCAACACAAGCTTCATCCACGCAAATGTGATTTTTACATCACACAGGAGGTCAGTTGGAATAATAAAATGGGTTCTTTTTCTTCCCCTCTGAAAGATTGCAACCGGAATCCTAAGTATATAAAGAAAATTATTGCAAAATAAACCAAAGAAATTGGGATTTCTTTATAAATATTAAATGCTGGTTTTGAACTGAGTGAAAGACTATGTATGAATTGATAAGCCCCATGATTTTGCCTTTTTGCGAGAAAAGTGGAGAAATGAAGTGGTTGGGAAAAGGAGGAAAAAAGTGAAAACAGACAGCAGCAGCAGGTTCAGGATACCACTAGTCTTCTAAGGGAGCCAGTGGAAAAAGGTGGAAGCAGGAAAAGTGGTGAGGATACTGAAAGTGAAGGAGGGGGCTGAGAGCAAAGGTATGAAGAGCATAGGGAATGGATGCATCCGTCTGAAAAAAGAGAGGTATCTCAAAATATGTATTGTAAAGTATATTTTCCCCTTAACATGCTCAGTGCTAAATCTCTTGGATAACATCATTCCAATTCATGTATTTGTCCATAGTTTTTCTTTTATTTTTGTATGAGAACTCATAAAGAACACATTCATCAAAATCCCCTTATTTGGAACTATAAGGAACAGCATCTGATGGGTCCAAGAATAGGTTTAGCCACCGACACCAAATCAATTTTAGAGATGTCTACCTAGTGGACAACATACTAAGAAGTAACAATTATAACAAGATTAACAGGGACACTAGAGTAACATTCTGAACTCATTATTCTCTCGATGATTCTTCTGCTCTTTCGTTTATGGATTAGACACAGCCTCTTTCTGTCTGTACTGAGAGATGTCTTCCAGGATCCAGCAAGAAAGTGAAGGAGGGACAGCCCCCTTGCTGCTATGATTGCATCCCATGTCCAGAGGGGAAGATTGCAAACCAGGATGGTAAGGGAAAGACCTTGATTAAATGGGTCCATTTGATTGAAAGGTGTCAGGATGGCTGAGGTTAAGTTTCAAAAGAAGATAGAAGTTATTGTATGTGTGTCCCTGCCTCATTGTCCTTCAGATACTGGTGGTAGTAGCAGTAGTAACAATAATTTATATGCAGTCTATGTGACTGGGTTGCCCCAGCCATGCTGGACAGCTTCCAACAAATCAAAACATCAACCACAGTAAAACTTCAAACATTAAGGGCTTCCCTATATAGGGCTGCCGTCAGGTGTCTTCTAAAAGTCAGATTGTTGTTTATTTCCTTGACATCTGATGGTCAGACATTCTTAGGGTGGGCGCCACTACAAAGGAGGCCCTGTGCACGGTTCCCTGTAACCTCACATCTTGCAATGGGAGAACTGACAAAAGGCCATCAGAGCTTAATCTCAGCATACAGGCTAACGATGCGGGTATACAGGGTCAAAATTTAGAGAGAGAGTTGGAATATGTTAATCAAATGAGAATAAACTTGCATTGAGAGTAGCTAGGTGGTATGTGGTTCAAATCGTATCCAGACTGGTCCTTGTCACTCCTTCCGACTTACATAAGCTGCACTCAAGCTAGTGTGATGATACATTTAAATATCATGAGGAGGAATGGCCTTGCCTGTGTTGATTATAGGATGACATCACTCTGAACCACATAACAGAGTACTGGACATATGTTTTATTTTGAGCTGAGCTCTTTTCTTCTCAGACAGAAAGTAAGCATTTCAGCAAGCAGGCGTTAAATGAGCTAAGGACCATATCCTTATTTTTTCCAGATATGAATGACTGTTATAAATGCCCAGACAAATACTATCCAAGCAGGAACCGTGATGCATGTCTACCCAAGAATATAAGTTTCTTGTCTTATGAAGAACCTTTGGGCATCAGTTTGGCCTCTTTCTCTTTTTTCCTTTCCTTGATCACAGCTCTGGTACTAGGTATATTTATGAAACACCACAACACACCCATGGTCATTGCAAACAACCGAAACCTCACCTACACTCTCCTCATCTCTCTCTTGCTCTGCTTCCTTTGTGCATTGCTCTTCATTGGCCGACCTGACAAGGTCACATGTCTCCTCCGGCAACCAGCCTTTGGCATCATCTTCTCAACCGCTGTTTCTTGTGTCCTGGCAAAAACCTTCACGGTAGTTTTGGCCTTCATGGCTACAAAACCAGAATCCAGGATGAGGAAATGGGTGGGGAAAGGACTAGGCCACTCCATTCTCCTTTCCTGCTCCATAGTTCAAGCAGGGATATGCACTGTGTGGCTAACAACCTCTCCCCCATACCCAGATGTGGACATGTACTCAATGACAGAAGAAATTATACTAGAATGTAATGAAGGGTCAGTAACAATGTTTTACTGTGTCCTCATCTACATGAGCTCCCTGGCAACTGTCAGTTTTGCTGTGGCTTTCCTCGCCAGGAAGTTACCAGACAGTTTCAACGAAGCCAAGTTTATCACTTTCTGCATGTTGGTATTCTGCAGTGTTTGGCTGTCCTTTATTCCCTCCTACCTGAGCACCAAGGGAAAATACATGGTAGCTGTGGAGATCTTCTCCATCTTAGCCTCTGGTGGTGGGTTGCTGGGTTGCATCTTTTCCCCCAAATGCTATATAATTATTCTGAGGCCTGAGCTGAACAATAGGGAACAGCTAATAAGGAAGAAAATTTAAAGAAATGAGAAACCTGTCATTTCTGGTATTTTGTGTTTTTCTCTGTTTTTACAGTAGAACATTTGGAAATATATGTTCAGCTGCTGCCTTATATATTTTTTTCTGGGGTTCAAATTTCCATAGCTGGAAATTCATTGTAAAATTGACTTACTTGCTTTGAGGAAAACAATCATACATTTCCACATACATTATTCTCTTGTAGCATGTGTTGACAAGAAGATTCAGAGCAATTCTTATCAAAATATACATGTAAACAAATCTGTATCTAGCCTTAATTCTCAATGATCAAACTTGTCTCACAGCTTTCAGCATAATGGGATATGCAAAATTGTACTGTTGCAGGCCACGGAATATTTGAGTATTCATTTATGGTCTCTTGTTCGGTACTGCTCACAGTCAGATTTCATTGTCAGCCTACCCATACTCAAGATCATAGAGATGTAAGATGAACCTCTTGAATCAGGCCAATGGCCCATCTCATAAGACAGCCTATACTCACACTGACCAACTAGATTCCTGTGGGAAATAGAGATACTTTATTGTCACTGTACCACTTGTTTACAGTGAGATTAAACTTTCAAGCCGTATCCAAAAGCAAATGCACTGTCTCCACCATTGTTTCCTATGCCAGTGAGTTCTATAGATTATCTCTGTATTGTGAAATAATATACCTCCCATTGAAGTGGGTTCCCTCCCCCCCCCCCCGATTTTTTCTGAATCAGGTTTCCTTGGTGAAATTCATAGAACTAGATAAGAAAGTGTGAATGATTAGACCTAACCATGATGAATGGAGAATACAAGTAAACCAGAGCTTAATCAGATTGAAAGTGGAATCAAAGAGGACAGAGAGACTTCAGGTTGCATGTGTATTCCTATAATGGAGCTCAGCTTTCTAGAATCCAGGCTTAACTTCTGAATTATACCTCCTGTTATACAGCTCTTAAGGGCACAAAGCCACAGCTTTCTCTTAATTTCAACCATAAACTGGAGCCTACGTTGCCAGCTTGTACTCACTTATCTGGGATTAAGGCCCATTAAATCTCACTTGTTTCTGAGTAGACATCTGTACTGTTATACAGCAAGCTAACTATCCTTGTTAATGAGTGTCTGTAAGATTATCCCCCCCCCCTTGCAGAAGGTCCAGGTATTCAAGTGGAGAAAGGAATGGAAGGAAGTAGGACCAATAATAATAATGATAATGATAGTAATAATTTTATTATTTATAGCCCACCCATCAGGCTGTGTTTGCCCAGCCACTATGGATGGCTTGCAGAAGATATAAAAACAGAGTAAAACACATTATTTCTTTTCTTGTTATCTGCTTTCAAGCCCCCTAGAGCAGGGATGGGAAGCCTATAGCCCTCCAGATATTGCTAGACTACAGCCATCATCATTGCTGACCATTTTCCATACTGGCTGGGGTTGGTGGGTTTTGGAATCCCTCAACATCTGGAGTGCCACACATCCCCAGCCTCTGCCCTAGTGGAAGTGAAACATAATACATATTTAAAAAATAAAATGCATAAGTTTGCAGAAGAAGCCAGAGACATCAGCATCACTGAATGTATTTGGACACTGAATTAAAATTCACCAAGAAGCTGAATAGTCAGGCTCGGCAACTTTGGGAATCCTCACCACCCTCACCTGGGTGTGAATGAACTGTGGAGTCTGAGAGATTTCAAGAATCCTCTTTCTCCATGTGGTGCCAGCTGACATAGGCTGACAGAATTAGGAGAGATTTTACATAAGGCTCTATAAAAGGAGTCATACAGGAGGGCATGGGGCACCAACTCAACCTCTCCAGAGTCACAGAGGCATTTGCCCATGGGAGTGTAGGCAAACGTGTGTGTCCAGGCCATTGGGGGAGGAGGCTGAGAGGAAGGGGACACAGCTTTAATCCCACAGAACAGCAAAGAGTGGTCATTGCACACATTCCACATGGTTGGTGTGAATCCAGGTCCACTCAGTCAAATTCCAAGTTGCCGACCACACCATGCTAATTTTGGAGTCTTCTATCAGCAACACTCTCATTTTCTCAGCCATTTTCTGGCATCACTGTCTTTCAGATTCACCCTGGACCTCTGCCTATCCTACTTTGCCATCCCAATATCTCTCGTGAATTTCTTTGCCCAATATCAGATCATCTCCTTCCAGAGCTGTATGGCACAAATCTTCTTTGTCCATGTGTTTGTAGGCAATGAGATGCTCCTGCTGGTAGCCATAGCAATTGACCGTTATGTGGTCATTTCCCATCCCCTCCATTATGCCTTGCTCATGAGGCAGCCTCATTGCATGGCCTTTCTCCTTGCCTCCTATGCTGGTGGGATCCTCCATGGCACTGTGCTATTGGGTTTCATATTATTAATGTGCCTTTCTGTGGGCCCAAACAAGTGGACAGTTTCTTCTGTGGCCTCCCATTGGTCATCAAGTTGGCTTGCATTGACACAAATCCCTTGGAGGTCATGATGGTCACCAACAGTGGAATTTTGTCACTAATTTCTTTTATTGGCCTGCTCATCTCATATGTATTCATTCTCTACACAATCTGCTCCCAGGGTCCCTCTGAAGGGACCACCAAGGCTGCCTCCACATGCATCTCTCGCCTCATTGTGGTCACCATGTATTTGGGCCCTGTTTGTTTATTTACCTGCCTCCATCAGCCCAGTTCATGATCGATAAAGTGTTTTCTGTCTTCCATATCTGTGTCACCCCCTTGCAAAACACAGCCATCTTTGCTTTGAATTAGGATGTAAAGGCTGCTATTAGAAGCCTTTCAACAAGCCTTTCTGGGCAGGTTTCCTCTCAGGGCCATCCCCACCATTAGACAGCATGAGGCAGCCACCTCTAGCAGCTGATTTTGGCTGTCTCAGAACAGTCAGTTATTTAATTCACCGTTTCAATGCATTTATACATGGTGGGAAAAGTGAATAAGGAGAAGTGAATAATGAGAGGTTTTCCCCTCTCCTGATTGTATAACCCAGGCATATTCAATGAAGCTGAAAAGGAAGTAATGCACACTTTTGAAAAATAGACATTGCTTGGGCCAAGTTCAGGAAAGACAGGCACAGATCGTCCCATTATGGGGTGGGATATGCAGAGTGACCCGGAATTTTCAGGGTTTGAGTGGTGGGTGGAAAGGCTGCGACAGTCTATTTCACCACCATGTTCCCTGCAGAAAGTTCTGCTTAGCCGCTGGTTTGGGGGAGAATTTGATCCAGCTGGTTTCAGGGTGCTCCTATGCAAACAGCACCCATCAGGGTTCAATTTCTGTTCTCAGCTGGTGGCGGAGGAAGGAGTCAAATCATCTCCTTTTTAAATAAATGAAATAACACAAAAAATATAAATTAAACTTTGACTGCTGTGCACGGATTGCATTTTTAGTATAGATGTGTGTGTTATGAATTGTGATTGGAATTGTGAGTTGTGATTGGAAAAAATAAGGGAGGGTGGGAGGGTGTCACTCTTCACCCAGCCGTGCTGCGAGAGCCTCCTGCAACCGCCCTTTTAAGCCACACTGCCAGGCCGGACGAGACAGCAGCCAATGGCCACAGCCAGCAAGGCACTGCCCTCCAGGAGGCACCAGTGACTGGCCCATTTATAGTGCCTTTTGGGTTGGAAAGCCCCGTCCCTTTTGAGATACACTGGCCAAGTAGAATTCCCCTCCAAAGGCCAGCAAATGTGTGTGCCTAGGCCATCAGGGAAGGAGGCTGAGAGTGAGGGAACGGAACTGTCCCCCCTGGAAAAGTGGTGAGGGCTCATTGTCACATGGTTGATGTGGATCCAGGTCCACTCAGTCAAATTTCAAGATGCTGACAACTCCGTACTACATTTAGGAGTCTCCATTGTTTACAAGGTCTTCTATTATGAACGTCTAACTTCACAAATACACCACTGGCCCTTATTATCCACTGAAAGGGAAATTAACACAATAGCTCTGAATATGTGACAAACACATTTTCCTCTGCAATTCCACAGGGGTTCACAAGCATTGAATAAATAACTACATTCCAGCTTGGTTATGAACAGGGCTATAATTAAAGCTGTGGCTTCTCATAAACCCCTGTGGACTTTCAGTGGCCACTGGCAAAAGTAACGCAAAGGATACTAAAATTAACCAGAATAATTTAAATAGGTCTGGGAGCCTCAAATCTGATCTTGGATACTCCCAGATTGTATCGCTTCAGGTAAATAAAGTACCATTCAAATGAGACAGCTTTTATCTTGGATAAGTTAATTATACTATTGCCAGAGAAATAGTGGTTTCTGTGTAGAACAAACTGTTGCCTTTGAATTGAGAATGGTGATTTTAGTGGTCTTGCTGCTGAAACTGTTTTCTTACAAAGTATGTCAGGCTCACCTAGAGAAATGCAGACTCCAAGGTCCACACAGTCC
Organism: Podarcis gaigeae; assembly: GCF_964106915.1. Taxonomy (NCBI): domain Eukaryota; kingdom Metazoa; phylum Chordata; class Lepidosauria; order Squamata; family Lacertidae; genus Podarcis; species Podarcis gaigeae. Next base: position 13,871,828 of record NC_139689.1, on the reverse strand, counting down.
ACTTCACATGTATCATCAGCCAGGAGATGTCCTCATTGGTGGCATTGTTTCCCATGGTGGCTTCATCGCCTCTCCAGCAACATTCTCTGAGGAACCCCCACCAGTGCTGCCTGAAGAGCTTGTGTAAGAACTTAGCCACTCATTTATTACAGCAGAGGAATGATCAAACCTAGAGTTGCAAACGTCTTCTAATTTACCTGAGGAAAACCACTTTAGATTTGAATGGGACTTATGGTGGGGCAAAAAAATTCAGGAATCTCTTGTGAATTAAGACAATACGGGATAAATTCCAGTTTCTGGATAGGGAAATGAATACAAATTTTATTGAAATGTGTACATATTTGTGTGACTGGGAGAGCCCGTTTGAATAACCAATATTGATAGACTTTATCTGAACTAGACTATTAGTAAGAATGAATTTTTAAAAACCTGTTCTGAACCTGAAGGTTCTTATGGTTTCATTTTTTGATCTTAGGCTAAGGTTTGTTTCATCACTGAAAGGTACTTATTAAGAGATATAGAATTCAGTGAATTCCAAGGACCATCACTGCCTTATGAATACGAGGACATTACAGGGAGAGACCAGAGAGACCAGAGATGTTGCAAGAGTCAGAAACAGACTTCAGGTGTGTTACCCCACATTAGCAATCCCTGCTCTAGATACTATTAACCTTAAAAGATTGGAAAACTGGGACAAAAGTAACATGAATTTCAGTAGGGACAAATGCACAAATCTAGGATGAGGAACACTTGGCTTGTCAGTAGTTCATGTGGAAAGGTTGAAGCGATCTGCATCAACAGAAGTATAGTGTCCTGATCAAAGGAAGTAATAGTACTGCTGTATTCCGCCTTGGTCACCTTGGGTCCTGTGTCCAGTGTTAGGATATTTCCGTTCCTTCTTAAAAAGGGAACAGGCTGTTCTGATCGCTACAATTTCAGAAGGATATTGGCAAGCTGGAACATGTACAGGGGAGGGCAACAAAGATGGTCTGGAAAGCAAGCCTTATGAAGAACTGATAAGGGAGTTTGGTGTGTTTAACTATGATGAGACTGAGGGGAAATATGATAGCCATTTTCAAATATCTCAAGGGCTGTCACCAGGTAGATGGAACACACTTGCTTTCTCTTGCTCTAAATCAGGGTATTCAAGTTACAGGAAAGGACATTTCAAATAAACATCAAGAAGAACTTTCTTTTTATAAGAGCTGTTCAACAGTAGAATAGACTGAGAGTATGTAAAATGTGTTGTATGTAAAAGGAAATAACTGTTGATGTCCCTACTGAAACAGTTTGCAACTCTCATTCAAGGGTGGTGCCTAAGGGTTACCAGCACATCATGGCCTTGGCATCTGCAGTCAAGGAGCTCAACAAAGACCCTCACATCCTACCCAACATCACCTTGGGCTTTCACTTATATGACAGCTATTCCAATGCAAGGAGCACATATCTTGCCACGCTGCTGCTTTTATCCATGGTGAAGAAATTTGTCCCTAACTATATATGTGATGTTGAAACTTATCTGGCAGGGGTCATTGGGGGACTGGATTCTGAAATCTCCTTTTATGTGGCTACTGTTTTGGATATCTTTAAGATTCCGCAGGTAGGACACCTATGTACAATACCTCTATTAGCTTGCATAGAGAAAGAGGCAGGTTCCTCGGCGTCAGTTCAGGGTGTATCAGCAGTTCAGGGTGAAGATGAAATTGGAAGGAGAACCATTTGCACCTCCTTGAGATCCTTATAATAGAAAGAAAGAAAGAAAGAAAGAAAGAAAGAAAGAAAGAAAGAAAGAAAGAAAGAAACCTAAATAAGGGGAAAGGTTGCAATACCAGAAAAAATATATGTCACTCCCACTGTCTGACACACACATCTAGATCACTGATATCCCAAAGCTTCTGATGGGAGAGTGGGCTTCTACCTCACCAGCTGTTTTTAGTTATGTAGCAATTTCTGCTTAGTGAGGAGGGTATCTGAATTGAGTTGCTGTGGGAAATGGGAAATTGCTTGCAATTCTGACATAGCCAGATAATGTCTAGGTGATCTGCTGTTGGGGCATGGTATGTAAGAGTAGTTAGCAGCTTATTCACAAGTGAAATAAATGTTCATAAATAACGTCTGAGAAGAATCAGCACAGTTTTGCTGTGTGATGGGGCATGTGCATCATGAAGAAGAAAGACGAAACTTCAGAGAAGAAATGTGCATCTAACCCAAGTTGCAATTCTGACAAAACCAGATAATGTCTAGGAAATCTGCTGTTTGGGGCATGGTATGTTCCCCCATTCAGTTTTATCTATTGTATAAGACCCTGCCAAATTTTACAATGACATAAAAAAAATCTTTGTTTTGTTTTTTTAATAATAATAAAAATAATTTATTTATACCCCACCCATCTGGCTGGGTTTTCTCCAACCAATCTAGGCGGCTTCCAACAAAATATTAAAATACAATCGTCCATCAAACATTAAAAGCTTCCCTAAACAATAAAATAGACACAATGACAATGCCCTGCTTTAGTCATCAAAGTGTTAACAAGATTTATAAATAAAATAAAACAAACCAAACACAGTGCCCCTCTCCAGTCATCAAATCAAAGGTTTGAAAACCACAAATGGGAGATGATCCCAGTTTTCAGCCCATCTGCATGTTTGTCTTTTGTATATGTGAGAGAGAGCCACACAAACCCCGAAACATTGGCAAAGGCCATATTTGACTAACAGGGTTCTCCACATAATTATTTTGAATACTGGGAAAGAACTCTACTTTGTCTCTTCTCTTCCACCATTTACTTTTTAGCTCATTTATGGCTCCGCTCCAGTGATGAATGATAAAAGCCCAGGGCTTCCCTTCTACCAGATGGCAGCCTCGGAAGCCCTTCAGTATGAGGGAATTCTCTCTTTGCTTCTGCATTTCAGGTGGACGTGGATTGGAGTCATTGCAACAGACAATGAGAATGGAGAAAGATTTGTGCAAACTATTTCCCCCATGTTTACCAACAGTGGTGTCTGCTTTGCATTCATAGAAAGAATCCCCGATTTTAGTTTTATTTCTGAAATGTATGGCTTGCTAGAACAGGCGGCCAATATACGAGACAAAATCTTTAGCAGCAAAGCTAACGTAGTGGTGACCTCTGGAGAGTCTTATTCCATGGCAAATTTTAGATGGCTTCCATACCTATCAAAACATGATGACTTGATTAATAATGTAAAAAGTAAAGTATGGATAGTAACGGCCCAGGTTGAGTTTGCTTCATTTGTCTTTCAAAGGAATTGGGATTCAGGAGTATTCAATGGTGCTATAGCCTTTGAAATTCACTTCAGAAACCCACCAGGATTTCATCAGTATGTTGTGCACAGAAACCCTTCCAGCACAGATGGGGACGGTTTTATCAGGGATTTCTGGCAACAGGCCTTTGAATGTGTATTTCCAGATATCACTACAGACAAGGTGGAGGGGAATATTTGCACCGGAGAAGAGAAGCTGGAGAACCTTCCTGGATCATTTTTTGAAATGAGCATGACAGGCCACAGTTACAGCATCCACTGTGCTGTTTATGCCATGGCCCATGCTTTACATGCCATGTCCACATCCAGACTCAGACACAGAGGAATGGTGTATGGATCAAGAGGGAAGAAACTGAATCCGCAGTTTTGGCAGGTAAAGTTTGTACATCCTCAAGAGTGAGAGCTCTGTTGCTTCCTCATAATCAGAATTGTGCCCAACACTGGGGGAGGGGGTGTGCATGACATCACAGTTGACCTATCATCCCCCCTCTCCAACGTCTTATCTTCATGAAAGGGATGCACTAGGGAAAGATGCTTCATTCTGGATAGTTGGGGAGGTCTTGGTGTGATCAAAGCATGTGTCTGGGTAGAGCTAGGCTTGGTACGATTCTTGCCACTGGTCCCTCCTACCCCAGAGCTCTTGGGCTTCTGGCCTTTCCTGCAATTCTTCTGCAGGTAGCCTTCTTTCTCACGCTTCCAGCAATTTCACTCCTCCGAGGCTGCATTTTGTGATTAGTGCAAATCACACAGTCTTTTTGTGAGGAAGTGTGAGAACTGGATAAAGCCCTATCTGTATGTATTATGTGATGTACTTTCATGTTTGCCTGTTTTCTCTTGGAGCTGGATGAGAGAGAGTCCATGTCCATGTAATATAGTGTAAATAAAGAGTCGTTTATAACTATGATGCTTCATTCTTCTTGCTGTGTTAAGCCAGAAGACCAGTGTGCATAAACCAAGCTGGTTTATGCTGTTGGAGTGCCATGGAGAGGGAGGGGGTGCCTTTTCCAGAGCAATGCACACCGGAGGACGCTCAGAGAAATGGAGGAGGGGGCTGCTGATAGCCAGGTGGGTTCTCCCAACAGTCTTCAGTCTGGCACATCCTTCTGAGGATTACGGTTTTATTTTGCTAATATTATATGGCACTGGGCACCCGCCCCCCACTCTGTTGAATATGTATGGGTTCACAAAATGCTGTCACCTTAGTCTTTCCTCTCAGAGTTCAAACATTTGGGCAGCGTCCAGAAATGAATCTATAATTCTGCTGACAGAGAAGAAGGCATTGTTATGATGGTTTCCTAGATGGTTCCCCTCATATTGTGCCGCTTGCAAATCTGGACTACGTAATTGCAGTATACCCCCAGAGGAAAGGGAAATGATGGTTGTGTCCTATTTTGAGTGGTTACTGCCCTGTATTTGAGGAGAAAGCATTTGTATGAGAGAAGCTTTACAGCCCATTTAGATCTGCATTCACAGAAAGGAAGTAGTGGTTATAGTCAATAGAAAGGTTCGGCATTCTCTCTAGCCCATATCCACTAAATCCTTCCTCAGAGCAGGTGACTGCACAACACTGTGTCTCATGGAGAAGGAGAAAGGGAAAGATGGAAAAGGGAGTGTGGGGAAGAAGGGCTTGAGATCTGGGATACGGGTAGTGCTGTGGGTTAAACCACAGAGCCTAGGACTTGCCGATCAGAAGGTCCTGGGTTTCGAATACCCACGACGGGGTGAGCTCCCGTTGCTCGGTCCCTGCTCTTGCCAACCTAGCAGTTCAAAAGCACATCAAAGTGCAAGTAGATAAATAGGTACCACTCCGGCGGGAAGGTAAACGGTGTTTCCGTGCGCTGCTCTGGTTCGCCAGAAGCGGCTTAGTCATGCTGGCCACATGACCCGGAAGCTGTACACCGGCTCCCTCAGCCAATAAAGCGAGATGAGCGCCGCACCCCAGAGTCTGTCATGACTGGACCTAATGTTCAGGGGTCCCTTTACCTTTACCTTTAGGCATATTGAAAAATAAATCACATCTCTCAGAAATCATTTGCATCATATTTACAAATATTTTGTTTGATAACACTTGTTTCAACTCATAATGTGCCAGAAAACGTTTGGTACATTTCTACAGCTACTTTGCAAAAGCCAGTACAGTGGTACCTGGGTTAAGAACTTAATTTTTTCTGGAGATCCGTTCTTAACCTGAGGTACCACTTTACCTAATGGGGCCTCCCACTGCTGCTGCACCGCTGCCGCCGCAAGATTTCTGTTCTCATTCTGAAGCAAAGTTCTTAACCTGAGGTACTATTTCTGGGTTAACAGAGTCTGTAACCTGAAGCATCTGTAACCCGACGTACCACTGTAATCAAAAACAATGAGCTAAAAAAGAAAAGGGTGGGGAATTTTTACTTCCAAAATGTAACAGAAAAAGCATAGGTGTGATTTCCTTTCTTCTGAAAACTGAGAATAGGCATCTCCTACTGAGAAACAAATGTCCAGTTTGCACGTCATAATAAAGTTTATAATGAATGTGGAGATTGCTCCAGCCTCACTCCTCTGCTAGGATGAGTAAAAAAACCATGGTCCTTGACTTTGTGATAAATCCAAGCCGGTGAATTTGGTTTGGTTTGCTCAAACAAACCACAATTAGTAAGCCAAGAAGAAATTGTGGCTTCATAGTGTAATTTGTTTGCTCCAGAACAAATTAAGTACTTAACCTGAGGTACCACAGTATACCCTGAATTTCCTTGGTAAAATTTGTCCTTTCCTAGTGAAACTTGTAATATTATTTAGGTTCCTTATTTAAAATGGGTCTGAGGAAAGCATAGTTGGAGACAACACTAAAGTTGTTGCCCTCTGTTATAGTTTCAAACAGTCTAGGAATGACCTCTGTTTTACACACTGCAAAGACATTTCTTAGCAACAGAGCAATTCCTGTGGATATTTCTTCTAAGTCTTAAAGGTAACACAAAATAAAGTAATCCTAAAGACCAGGTGAAGAAGCACAAAGCCACAGCCAACTTGATCATACAAGTCACATATTCTCAGTACAAAAAATGAACTTGGGATGAAAGGAGGTTTGTCCTTAAGATATGCCCAACAGGAAGCCACAAAAAGTGAAGATGTTTATTCCTCGTATCAGAGAATAAGCATGATTCCTTCACACTTCTCATATTTTCCTACAATTTGTTCTGAGGTGACTGGGGGGTAATGTCTGTGGGCCTTTAGCCTAGTCAGTCATGCATTAACGACAGTAGTATCAGCTGAATCCAGCATTACAAGGCTTAGATAGCATCAAAGTTTTCCAATACATTGTTTAAAATAACAAAAATTGGCAGGACTGAAAACTTCTGTCACCATTTTTAAAAAATCACGGTATATTGTGAAGTTATGACATCATCAGTTAGACTCAAGAAATTGAACATGGAATTTAATATTTTGCTCCAATTCCCCATTCCATAACATTAAACAGTCGAAGCGGAGGTAGACAGGGAGAAAGAGACTATCAATAATTTGGGTAAGAAAAGGAGACTGGCATACTTGTGAAAGAAAATGGGTTGGCTCTCTCCATGCTTGGACCTGACTCCACTCACAGTTGCCTAAATCACCACCCACCATTCGCTGAATGCTCTGCACACAGGAAAAAATGTTGCACGGCCCTGTATTAGACTGTAGTCTTTTCTAAATACCTGTCTTTTCTGTTTTCAATCTAGCTCCATCACTTTCTGAGAAGTATCTCATTTAACAATACTGCAGGAGATGTGGTCTTCATCAACCAGAATGGAGAGGCAGCATCTAGCTTGGACATTGTCAACTGCATCATATTTCCCAACCAAAGTTTGCACAGAGTGAGAGTTGGGAGGATAGACCCACAAGCTCCTCCAGACCAAAAATTAACCCTTGATGAAGACGCCATAATATGGCATAGATGGTTTAATCAGGTAGGTCCACATTCTTATCTACCGTAATTCAGAAGAGATTCAATATAGCTTACGCAATATTTATCCCCCTGCCTTTCTAGTCACTGTCTTTTGAACTGCAAGTTACTGATTAGTGGATGGCCAAAGCAGGGTTAACAACAGGGTTAACAACAAATATTGGGGAGGGGCAGGTAAGCCCACCACTGCTTCTATGTAACTTATGTCTCTAGCTTGTCTGCTCCCTCTATCTTCTCTATAGGCCCCATGTGGGATCCAGAAACATTCTGGAGAAAGGTTAAGGTGCCACTAGATGCCACTCTACAGTCACTTTGGCTCCATCTTCAGTTTAAAATGCAAAATTCATTACATTAACAAAAATAATTGAAAATGGTAGAGGAGAGGGCCTGGGCGTGCACCAATGAGCTGTATGAGGTTGCCATGGGAATCCCAGGCTTAAAGGTTTGGATAAAGTGCTTTATGAATAAACAAGCCAATTCGCCATGTATATCCATAAAACAGTGTTCCCTGTGGAACACCCTCCCTCCAGATGTCAAGGAGATAAAAGACCAACACAACTTTTTAGAAGACATCTAAAGGCAGCCCTCTATTTGAACAAGGAATAAAGGCAAATATTTCATTAAGGAGGTTACAAAACAGAAGAACCCTTTTACTATAAACTACAGTTAAGCAAAAGGGACGCGGGTGGCGCTGTGGGTAAAAGCCTCAGCGCCTAGGGCTTGCTGATCGAAAGGTCGGCGGTTCGAATCCCCGCAGCGGGGTGCGCTCCCGTTGCTCGGTCCCAGCGCCTGCCAACCTAGCAGTTCGAAAGCACCCTCAGGTGCAAGTAGATAAATAGGGACCGCTTTCTAGCGGGAAGGTAAACGGCGTTTCCGTGTGCAGCTCTGGCTCGCCAGAGCAGCGATGTCACGCTGGCCACGTGACCCGGAAGTGTCTTCGGACAGCGCTGGCCCCTGGCCTCTTGAGTGAGATGGGCGCACAACCCCAGAGTCTGGCAAGACTGGCCCGTACGGGCAGGGGTACCTTTACCTTTACCTTTACAGATAAGCAAGACTAATAGTGTAAACTTACCTTGGGGAATCTGATTGAAACGAAAATAGCAAAAGCTAGGTTGTCTCACCCTAATCCCAACCCTTCACAGACCCCCAACACAAGCTTCATCCACGCAAATGTGATTTTTACATCACACAGGAGGTCAGTTGGAATAATAAAATGGGTTCTTTTTCTTCCCCTCTGAAAGATTGCAACCGGAATCCTAAGTATATAAAGAAAATTATTGCAAAATAAACCAAAGAAATTGGGATTTCTTTATAAATATTAAATGCTGGTTTTGAACTGAGTGAAAGACTATGTATGAATTGATAAGCCCCACGATTTTGCCTTTTTGCGAGAAAAGTGGATAAATGAAGTGGTTGGGAAAAGGAGGAAAAAAGTGAAAACAGACAGCAGCAGCAGGTTCAGGATACCACTAGTCTTCTAAGGGAGCCAGTGGAAGAGGTGGAAGCAGGAAAAGTGGTGAAGATACAGAAAGTGAAGGAGGGGGCTGAGAGCAAAGGTATGAGAACTCATAAAGAACACATTCATCAAAAACCCCTTATTTGGAACTATAAGGAACAGCATCTGATGGGTCCAAGAATAGGTTTAGCCACCGACACCAAATCAATTTTAGAGATGTCTACCTAGTGGACAACATACTAAGAAGTAACAATTATAACAAGATTAACAGGGACACTAGAGTAACTTCAAAGTGTGCCTGTGCAACCCAGAGCAATAGAGGAGATATTACATCACGCCAAACATTACTACTACTGAAAAGAAAAGTAGCAATTCCTCTTGGTGGAGGCATTCTGTGTCAGTTTAGAAACATAGAGAAGAGCCTTAGAACCTGAAACATTCTGAACTCATTATTCTCTCGATGATTCTTCTGCTCTTTCGTTTATGGATTAGACTCAGCCTCTTTCTGTCTGTACTGAGAGATGTCTTCCAGGATCCAGCAAGAAAGTGAAGGAGGGACAGCCCCCTTGCTGCTATGATTGCATCCCATGTCCAGAGGGGAAGATTGCAAACCAGGATGGTAAGGGAAAGACCTTGATTAAATGGGTCCATTTGATTGAAAGGTGTCAGGATGGCTGAGGTTAAGTTTCAAAAGAAGATAGAAGTTATTGTATGTGTGTCCCTGCCTCATTGTCCTTCAGATATTGGTGGTAGTAGCAGTAGTAACAATAATTTATATACAGTCTATGTGACTGGGTTGCTCCAGCCATGCTGGGCAGCTTCCAACAAATCAAAACATCAACCACAGTAAAACTTCAAACATTAAGGGCTTCCCTATATAGGGCTGCCGTCAGGTGTCTTCTAAAAGTCAGATTGTTGTTTATTTCCTTGACATCTGATGGTCAGACATTCTTAGGGTGGGCGCCACTACAAAGGAGGCCCTGTGCCCCGTTCCCTGTAACCTCACATCTTGCAATGGGAGAACTGACAAAAGGCCATCAGAGCTTAATCTCAGCATACAGGCTAACGATGTGGGTATACAGGGTCAAAATTTAGAGAGAGAGTTGGAATATGTTAATCAAATGAGAATAAACTTGCATTGAGAGTAGCTAGGTGGTATGTGGTTCAAATCGTATCCAGACTGGTCCTTGTCACTCCTTCCGACTTACATAAGCTGCACTCAAGCTAGTGTGATGATACATTTAAATATCATGAGGAGGAATGGCCTTGCCTGTGTTGATTATAGGATGACATCACTCTGAACCACATAACAGAGTACTGGACATATGTTTTATTTTGAGCTGAGCTCTTTTCTTCTCAGACAGAAAGTAAGCATTTCAGCAAGCAGGCATTAAATGAGCTAAGGACCATATCCTTATTTTTTCCAGATATGAATGACTGTTATAAATGCCCAGACAATGACTATCCAAGCAAGAACCGGAATGCATGTCTACCCAAGAATATAAGCTTCTTGTCTTATGAAGAACCTTTGGGCATCAGTTTGGCCTCTTTCTCTTTTTTCCTTTCCTTGATCACAGCTCTGGTACTAGGTATATTTATGAAACACCACAACACACCCATGGTCATTGCAAACAACCGAAACCTCACCTACACTCTCCTCATCTCTCTCTTGCTCTGCTTCCTTTGTGCATTGCTCTTCATTGGCCGACCTGACAAGGTCACATGTCTCCTCCGGCAACCAGCTTTTGGTATCATCTTCTCAACCGCTGTTTCTTGTGTCCTGGCAAAAACCTTCATGGTAGTTTTGGCCTTCATGGCTACAAAACCAGAATCCAGGATGAGGAAATGGGTGGGGAAAGGACTAGGCCACTCCATTCTCCTTTTCTGCTCCATAGTTCAAGCAGGGATATGTACTGTGTGGCTGGCAACTTCACCCCCATACCCAGATGTGGATATGTACTCAATGACAGAAGAAATAATACTAGAATGTAATGAAGGGTCTGTAACAATGTTTTACTGTGTCCTCATCTACATGAGCTCCCTGGCAACTTTAAATTTTGCTGTGGCTTTCCTTGCCAGAAAGTTACCAGACAGTTTCAACGAAGCCAAGTTTATCACTTTCAGCATGTTGGTCTTCTGCAGTGTTTGGCTGTCCTTTATTCCTTCCTACCTGAGCACCAAGGGAAAATACATGGTAGCTGTGGAGATCTTCTCTATCTTAGCCTCCGGTGGTGGGTTGCTGGGTTGCATCTTTTCCCCCAAATGTTATATAATTATTCTGAGGCCTGAGCTGAACAATAGAGAACAGCTAATAAGGAATAATAATTAAAGAAATACTAAACCAGCCCTTTGCTGTCTTTTGTGCTTTTCTGTGTGTACAGTAGAATATTTGGAAATATAAGTACAGCTGCTGCCTTTTATAATTTTTTCTAGAGTCCAAATTCCCATAGTTGAAAATTCATTTGTAAATTTGACTTATTTGCTTTGAAGAAAACAACCATACCTTTACACATTCATTATTCTCTTGTAGCATGTGCTGACAAGAAGACTCAGAACAATTCTTGTCAAAATATATGCAAGGAAATCTTTATCTGTCCTTAATTCTGAATGATCAAAGTTGTCTTACAGCTTTCAACCTAATAGGATCTGTGAAACTGTACAATTGTGGCCATGGAATATACGAGTACTCATTTATGAATTATTGTTCTGTACTGCTTACAGTCATATTTCACCATCAACCTATCCATAACCAAGATCGTATAAATGGAAGATGATCATCTTAAATCAGGCCAATGGCCCATCTGGTCCAGCAGCTTGAACTCTCACTGACCAACCAGATACCTGTGGGAAACCTTCAAGCCGTACCCAACTGGAAATGCACTCTCCCCAATGTACTGTGAGATAACATATGCCCCATTGAATTGGGTTCCCCTCCCTCCAAAGATTTTTTTCTGAATCATGTCTCGTTGGAGAAATTCAGAGTCCTAGATAAGAAAATGTAAATGAATTCTGCCCTCTGGTCCTTGGAAAAGTCCTCACTGCGCAACACATTTGCAGATGGAGAGCCACAATTGAAAAGCTTTATTTCACCAAAACATGTCATGTATCAGAACACTCTATACTTAATACATATACATATCATATATGTGACAATTATATTGTTGGATATTCCACTGACTGTTGGCACCCTTCATCAAATGTTTGATGAGCAGATAAAATTGATTAGATCTAACCATGATGAATGGAGAATGCAAGTAAACCATTAAACCTTAAAAGATTTATTTCTGTTTCGACATCTGTGGACTATGCTTGTTAAGTATTGTCTGTAAGATTATGTCCTCCTTGTAGAAGGTCCAGGGTATTCAAGTGGAGACAGAAATGGAAGTAAGACTAATAATAATAATAAGAAGAATAAGAATAATTTTATTATTTATAACCCACCCACCTGGCTTTCCCCGGCCCCTTTGAGTGGTTTACAGCAAATATAAAACAAAAAAAATTCCTTCCAGTAGCACCTTAAAGACCAACTAAGTCATTTCTTGGTATGAGCTTTCGTGTGCATGCAGACTTCTTCAGATACACTGAAACAGAAGTTTCCAGACCCTTCTATATAGTGAGAAGTTGGGGAGGGGTATTACTCAGAAGGGTGGTGGGAATGGGTGGTTGGCAGATAGCTGTGATGAGCCTGTTGACGACTCTTAACGACTGCAATAGGTCTTACAGGGAGAAGCAAGGGGTGAAAAGGTGAAAAATGGCTTTGTCATGTATAATGAGATAAGAATCCAAGGTCTTTGTTCAGGCCAGGTTTCTCCATGGACAAAGGTGGAGCTGTCGTCATCATGAACAAAACTGACTACATTCAGGAGGCTCACAGACAACTTTCCAGTACCGCCTTTTACATAAAATTGGACTCAGACCCCACACAAGAATACAAAAAAGAACTGAACAAGAATGTTAAGGAGCTACCCCCACACATCCAATAACAGATCCTCACTAACACACCAACAGAACCTCGACCAGGAACTTTCTATCTTCTACCTAAAATACACAAACCAGGAAAGCCAGGATGCCCCATCATTTCAGGTATTGGCACTATTACAGTGGGTGTCTCCGGTTATATGGACTCTGTTCTGAAACCATATGCCATCAGTGCTCCCAGCTATGTACGTGACACCACAGATTTTCTGAGGAAAATACAATCTTTAAATAATCTTCCCAACAATACTATACTAGCTACTATGGATGTGGAATCTCTGTATACCAACATCCCACACAACAATGGTTTACAAGCTATAAGGAGCACCATTTCAGATAAAACCACAGCGGACTTTGCCACCAAACTCTGCCAATTTGTCCTTACCCACAAGAACTTCAAATTCGGTGATGACCTGTTCCTTCAGATCAGCGGCACAGCAATGGGCACCCGCATGGCCCCACAGTATGCCAACATCTTCATGGCAGATTTAGAACAACGTTTCCTAAACTCCTACCCACTCAAACCTCTCTTGTACCTGCGATACATTGACGATATTTTTATCATCTGGACACATGGTCAACAGACCCTGAACACCTTCCACCAGAAATTCAATGATTTTCACCCCACAATCAACCTAACTATGAATCAATCTATGCAAGAAATACATTTTTTGGACACTACTATAAAAATACAGGATGGGCACATAGACACCACCTTATACCGTAAACCAACTGACCGACAAACATATCTACATGCCTCTAGCTACCATCCCAAACATACCAAACAGTCCATTGTATATAGCCAGGCACTACGTTACAGCCGCATCTGTTCCAATTCTACAGACAGAGACTCTCACCTAAGAGACCTACAGCAAACCTTTTTAGAACTAAAATACCCAACAGATGAAGTTAGACAACAGATCAACAGAGCCAGACTGATACCCAGAGAGAACTTGCTGCAAGACAGACCCAAAAAAGAAAATAACAGAACACCTCTAGTCATCACATACAGCTCCCAAGTTAAAACAGTACAACGCATCATCAGAGATCTACAACCACTCCTGGACAATGACAGTTCTCTTTCTCAAGCTCTGGGAGGAAGACCTTTCATTGCCTACAGACAGCCACCCAGTCTTAAACAACTCCTAACCCACAATAATACTACAACCAGACCTAACATGGACACTGGCACCAGAGCCTGCAATAAACCCAGATGCCAACTTTGCTGCCACATACACCCGGACAACACCATTACTGCCCCCACCAACATCACACATACCATCTCGGGACTATTTAATTGCTCATCGTCTAACATTGTGTATGCCATCAAATGCCAACAGTGTCCTTCAGCTCTCTAAATTGGACAAACAGGCCAGACCTTACGCCAAAGAATAAACGGACATAAATCGGACATCAGGAATCACAAGACAGAGAAACCAGTAGGAGAACACTTCAATCTCCCAGGACATTCTATACAAGATCTCAAAGTAGCTGTTTTACTACAAAGGAATTTCAGAAATAGACTGGAAAGAGAAGCTGCTGAATTACAACTTATCACCAAACTTAAAACCATGGAGAAACCTGGCCTGAACAAAGACCTTGGATTCTTATCTCATTATAAATGACAAAGCCATTTTTCACCTTTTCACCCCTTGCTTCTCCCTGTAAGACCTATTGCAGTCGTTAAGAGTCGTCAACAGGCTCATCACAGCTATCTGCCAACCACCCATTCCCACCACCCTTCTGAGTAATACCCCTCCCCACCTTCTCACTATATAGAAGGGTCTGGAAACTTCTGTTTCAGTGTATCTGAAGAAGTGTGCATGCACACAAAAGCTCATACCAAGAAATGACTTAGTTGGTCTTTAAGGTGCTACTGGAAGGAATTTTTTTTGTTTTGACTATGGCAGACCAACACGGCTACCTATCTGTAACAGCAAATATAAAAACACAGGCAAACATATTATTTCTTTTGTTGTTATCTGCTTTTTTATTTTTTTTTAAAGATTTTTATTAAAGTTTCAAACATTTTATAAAAACAAAACTAAACAATACAATAATACAAACAAACAAACAAAAATAAAAACAAGTATAATTTCAGTCCCTTATTTTCTTATAACTTACTTCCCCGACTTCCTCATACCTCCCCTTTCTGTATTCCAATTTCTAATTTGTTAATTCAGCAAATCCTTTCCCTTATTTTTCATTTAATTTTTAGTCTCTCTTTTCTTTTTTACTTATCCATTACAGTTGGAAACCACATAATTTCTAAACCAACATCATTCTAACATTCATTAATTTTACAATATTTCTTAAGATAGTCCTTGAATTTCTTCCAATCTTCTTCCGCTGTCTCTCTCCCCTGGTCTCGGATTCTGCCAGTCATCTCCGCCAGTCCCATATAATCTATCACCTTCATCTGCCATTCTTCCAAGGTGGGTAGATCTTGTGTCTTCCAATACTTTGCGATGAGTATTCTTGCTGCTGTTGTAGCATACATGAAGAATGTTCTATCCTTCTTTGACACCAATTGGCCGACAATGCCCAAGAGAAAGGCCTCTGGTTTCTTCAGGAAGGTATATTTAAATACCTTTTTCAGTTCATTATATATCATTTCCCAGAACGCCTTAATCTTTGGGCACGTCCACCAAAGGTGAAAGAATGTACCTTCATTTTCTTTACATTTCCAACATTTGTTGTCAGGCAAGTGATAAATTTTTGCAAGCTTGACTGGGGTCATGTACCACCTATAAATCGTTTTCATAACATTCTCTCTTAAGGCATTACATGCCGTGAATTTCATCCCGGTGGTCCACAACTTTTCCCAGTCAGCGAACATAATGTTATGACCAATATCCTGTGCCCACTTAATCATGGCTGATTTCACCGTTTCATCCTGTGTATTCCATTTCAACAGCAAGTTATACATTTTTGACAAATTTTTAGTATTGGATTCTAACAATCCTGTTTCCAATTTTGATTTTTCCACCTGGAAGCCAATTTTCCTGTCCATCTTATAAACCTCCATTATTTGATAATAATGAAGCCAGTCTCGCACTTTATCTTTTAATTTCTCAAAACTCTGCAATTTCAGTTTGTCCCCTTCTTGTTCCAAAATTTCCCAATATTTCGGCGATTTGGACTCCATATTGAGCCTTTTCACAGCCTTTGCCTCCATTGGCGACAACCACCTTGGGGTTTTATTTTCCAGCAAGTCTTTATATCTAATCCAGACATTATATAGTGCTTTCCTGACAATATGATTTTTAAAGGCTTTGTGAGATTTAGCCATGTCATACCACAAATATGCATGCCACCCAAAAATATTATTATAACCTTCTAAGTCCAAAATGTCTGTGTTCTCAAGGAGCAGCCAGACTTTCAACCAGCAGAATGCTGCTGATTCATAGTAAAGTTTGAAGTCTATCTGCTTTTAATCCCCTTTTAGCCCTCCAGATAGTACTAGACTACAGCCCTCATCATTGCTGACCATTTTCCATACTGGCTGGGGTTGGTTAGTTTTGGAATCCATCAACATCTGGAGTGCCACACATCCCCAATCCTTGCCCTAGTGAAAGTGAAGCAGAATACATAATTAAAAAATAAAATTTTGCAGAAGAAGCCAGAGATATCAGCATCACTGAATGAAGGTGGACACTGAATTAAATTCACCCAAAAGGCTAGAAAGTCCGGCTCAGCAACTTTAGGAATCATGACCACCCTCAGCTGCACCTGGATGAACTGTGGGGTCTGAGAGATTTCAGGAATACTTTTTCTCCCTAAGTTTCTAGCTCATGGAGGCTGACAGAATCAAGAGAGATTTTACACAAGGCTCTATAAAAAGGAGTCATACAAGAGGGCATGGGGCACCAACTCAACCTCTCCAGAATCACAGGGGCATTGGCCCTTGAGGTTTTGAGCAAAAATGCTCTCCCAAGGCACAGGGGAAGGAGGCTGAGAGGAAGGGGACACAACTGTCACCCCCCAAAACAGCAATGGGCAGCCATTCCAGTCATGCCAGATGCTGGTGTGACTCCAGCTCCACTCAGCCAAGTTCGAAGATACTGACTACACCATGCTACATTTTGGAGTCTCCATTGGCTACAAGGTCTTCTATTATGAGCTTCTAACGTCTAATTTCACCCATAAACCATTGGTCTATTATCATCTAATGAAAGGGAAAATAAAATAACAGTTCTGAATATTTTCTTCAGCAATTTTCTTATGCAATTCCACAGGGAATCTCGAGCATTGGATGAACAACTACAATCCTGCTTGGTTATTAACAGGGCTACAATTAATATGCTGCTCCTCAAAAATCCCTGTGTATTTACTCTGGCCACTGGCAACATAACACAAAGGATACTACAACTTAACCAGAATTATTTAAATACTGTCTGGGATCAGCAAGTCTAATTTTGGATACTTCCGTATTGTGTACTCTCAGGAAATTAATCTACCATTTAAATGAGACAATTTTTATCTTGGAAAAACCTATTCTAGTATTGCCAGAAAAAAACATAATTTCTGCATAAAACAAAGAGTTGCCTTTGTATTAAGGATGGTGTTTTTAGTGTTCTTGCTGCTGGAACTGATTTCTTACAATGTATGTGAGGCTCACATAGCAAAATGCAGGCTCCAAGGTCCACATCATCCACTTCACATGTATCATCAGCCAGGAGAGTTCCTCATTGGTGGCATAGTTTTCCATGGTGGCTTCCTCGCCTCTCCAGCAACATTCACTGAGGAACCCCCACCAGTACTGCCTGAAGAGCTCGTGTAAGAACTAAGCCACTCATTTTATTACATCAAAGCAATGATCAAACCTAGAGCTGCAGCCTCAGAATAATGAGTGAGGCAGCAAATGTTTACCCTTTTACCTGGGGGAATCCAGTTTAGATATGAATGGGACTTATGCTGGTGCAATAAAATGGAACAAATGTCTTGTGAATTAAGAGAATATAGGAGAAATTCCCATTTCTGGATAGAGAAATGAATACTGAAATGTATGCATGTTTGTGTGTCTAGGAGAGGCCTTTTGAGCAGCCCTTTTTGCTAGACTTTACCTAAACTACTAGAGTATTAGTAAGAATGTATTTTTAAAAATGTGTTCTGAAGCTGAATGTCCTTATGCTTTCATTTTCTGAACTTAGACTAAGCTTTGTTTCAGCACTGAAAGGTACTTATTTTTAAGCATAGAATTCAGTGAATTCCAACGACCATCACTGACTCATGAAAATGAAGTCACTGCAGGGAGAGACCAGAGACACCAGAGACTTTGTAAGTGTCAGAAAAAGACCTCCGACATGTAAGGGACGACATCCCATGAGCCCCACATTAGCAACCCCTGATCTAGATTCTATTAAGCTTATAATATTTAAAAACTTGGACAAAAGTAAGAGCGGTACCTACAAATACACAAATTTAAGATGAGGAAAACTTGGCTTGCCAGTAATACATGTGGAAAGGTTCAAGGGATCTGCATCAACAGAAGTATAGTGTCCTGATGAAAGGAAATAATAGTCCTGCTCTATTCTGCCTTGGTCACCTGAAGTCTGTGTCCAGTTCTGCTCACCACAATTTAAGAAGGATATTGACAAGCTGGAACATGTGCAGAGGAGGGCAACAAAGATGGTCTGGAAACCAAGCCTTATGAGGAATGGATGAGGGGGTTTGGTATGTTTATCTATGATGAGACTGAGGAGAGGAATGATAGCCATTGTAAAATATCTCAAGAGCTGTCACCAGGAAGATGGAACACACTTGTTTTCTCTTGCTCCAAATCAGGGTATTCAATTTACAAGAAAGGAGATTTCAAATAAACATCAGAGAGAACCTTCTATTGATAAGAGCTATTCAATAGTGGAGCAGACTGAGAGTTAACCCCACTGAACTCAATATGATTAACTACTCTGTGGATATGTGAAAGAACACGTCTTTCGAAGTTCCTGCTGATACATTTGCAACTCTCATTCTAGGGTGGTGCCTAAGCTTTACCAGCACATTGTGGCCTTGGCATTTGCAGTCAAGGAGATTAATGAAGACCCTCACATCTTACCCAATATCACCTTGGGCTTCCACTTATATGACAGCTATATCAGTGCAAGGAGCACATATCTCGCCACACTGCTGCTTTTATCCATGGTGGAAAAAATTGTCCCTAACTATATATGTGATGTTGAAAATAATCTGACTGGGGTCATTGGGGGACTGGATTCTGAAAACTCCTTTTATGTGGCAACTATTTTGGATATCTATAAGATTCCACAGGTAGGACATTCATGATCAATACCTCTATTAGCTTGCATAGAGAAGAGGCAGGTTCCTCAGCGTCAGTTCCGGGTGAAGATGAAATTGCAAGGAGAACCATGTACACCACCTTGAGATTCTTGGAAAATAAAGATGGTACATATTTGTAATATAAGCAAACAACAGACAGACAAACCTGAATAAATGGGAAGATTGAAATACCTGTGGGGACGCGGTTGGCGCTGTGGCTTAAAGCACAGAGCCTAGGGCTTGCCGATCAGAAGGTCGTCAGTTCAAATCCCCCGATGGAGTGAGGTTCCGTTGCTCTGTCCCAGCTCCTGCCAACCTAGCAGTTTGAAAGCACGTCAGAGTGCAAGTAGATAAATAGGTACTGCTCCTGCGGGAACGTAAATGGCATTTCCGTGCGCTGTTCTAGTTTGCCAGAAGTGGCTTAGTCATGCTGGCCACATGACCTGGAAGCTGTATGCCGGCTCCCTTGGCCAATAAAGCGAGATGAGGGCCGCAACCCCATAGATGGTCACTACTGGACCTAATGTTCAGGGGTCCCTTTACCTTTACTGCAATACCTGAAAAAAATGTGTAACTCTCGCATCTTACACACAAATTTAGATCACTTACAGTATATAACAAATGTCACTGATGGGAGAGTGGGCTTCTCTCTCACCAGCAGTTTTTGGTTATGTATCATTTCCTGCTTAGTTAGGAGGGTATCTGAATTGAGCTGCTGAGTAAAGGGGGGGGATTGCTTACTGGATAAAAGAAATAAGACTTTAGGCGCCAGTGGAAAAAATAGTGAGGAGGGCATGTCAAATAAGCTGCTGGGTTAGTGTGGGAAAATGGTTACAGCTACAAAAACCTTACAGGTAGGAGCCAGTACAATAACTATTCCTCTTTAGCACACCCAACATAATTAAAGATACAGAGAAGTTATGGCAAACTGCAGATACAATCCAGTTCCGCAGGAGAACAGTAAAAGTAGTAGGCTCTCAAATTAGCCCTTCTACCAACCTTAAGACCCTTGAAACAGTACAATCAAAATTCTTAAGATCATTATTTGCTACCCCAAAGTGTACACCTAATGCAGTCTTAAGGCAAGAGGCAGGACTGCCCAGAGTGGAATTAAAAGTCTGGGAGCAAGCAATATCCCTCTGGTTGAAAATCCATTACAATCCTAAGGGACTGTTACCTTACTTCCTGGCCGCAGTTCCCTATCCTCCTTGGCTTATGCAAATAACTAACAAGATCAAACAAATTGGCCTAAACCCTGAAAATCTTCTTATTGGAACAAGGCTAAAGTAATTATCACTCAGAGACTCTACGATGTCGAATTACAACAAGAAGACGCCCTACTCCCAGAGACGTATAGATCTTTAAAAGCTTGGTCTAATTTTTCAGCTGCCCCTTACTTAACTAACATCACTAACGAAGCTTATAGATGGGCTTTCTCCAGAGCCCACTTTGAGACAATGCCCTCAGCAGTGCTGTACGGCAAATTTACGCGGGTACCAATGCATGCGCTTCTCTGCCCCTGTATGTCTAATAAGGTAGAATCTGTCACTCACATCCTTCTATTTTGCGAATTCTATAGTGAAGAATGAGTTCAACTTATTTTGCCGCTTTTATCAAAATTTATACCCCTTCAACATTATTTGGAATCCTCCCCCGAAATTCTACGAAAATACCTTCTGGAAGATTCCTCAAGCTCAATATCATATGAGGTGGCCAAATTTTGCACTTTAGCAATCAGGAAGCGTAAATCTCTTTTGTTGAATGGCACACTGCGAAGCTCCCTTGTGTAATAATTTTCTTTTTTCCTTCTTCTTGATGCTGTTGTTGATTTCCTTTTGTTTGATCTTGTGGTGTTCTGTGTCACTGGCTTTTGCCGCAATAAAACTTGACTTGAGAGAAGTTATGGCAAACTGCAGATACCATCCAGTTCCGCAGGCGAACAGTAAAAGTAGTTAGCAGCTGATTCACAATTGAAATAAATGTTCATAAATAAAGTCTGAGAAGAATCAGCACAGTTTTGCTCTGTGATGCGGCATGTGCATCATGAAGAAGAAAGACGTAGCTCCAGAGAAGAAATGTGCATCTAACCCAAGTTGCAATTCTGACAAAACCAGATAATGTCCAGGAAATCTGCTGTTGGGGGCATGGTATGTTCCCCCATTCAGTTTTATCCATTGTACAAGACCCTGCCAAACTTTGCAATGACATAAAAAAACTTTTGTTTGTTTTAGAGTGAAGTAGAAACAATGCCCTGCTCCAGACATCAAGTGTTAACATGATTCATAAAGATAGTAAAAAACAGACACAGTGCCCCTCTCCATTCAGCAAAGCACAGGTTTCCAAACCACAAATGGGAGATGATCCCAGTTTTCAGCCCATCTGCATGTATGTCTTTTGTATAAATGAGAGAGATGCACCAAACCCTGAAATGTTGACAAAGGGCTAATTTGACTAATAGGGTTCACCACATAATGTATATGAATATGGTGAAAGGAATCTATTTTGTCTCTTCTCTTCCTCCATTTACTTTTTAGCTCATTTATGGCTCTGTTCCGGTGATGAATGATAAAAGTCCAGGGCTTCCCTTCTACCAGATGGCAGCCTCAGAAGCCCTTCAGTATGAGGGAATTCTCTCTTTGCTTCTGCATTTCAGGTGGACATGGATTGGAGTTATTGCAATGGACAATGACAACGGAGAAAGATTTCTGCAAACCATTTCCCCAATATTTACCAAGAGTGGTGTCTGCTTTGCATTCCTAGAAAGAATCCCCAGTTTAAGTTTTATTTCTGAAATGTATGGGTTGCTACAACAGGGGGCAAGTATAAATCATAAAATTTTTAGCAGCACAGCTAATATAATTGTTGCCTATGGAGAATCTTATTACATGACAATTTTGAGATGGCTTCCATACCTATCAGTACATGATGACATGACATACAATATAAAAAGTAAAGTATGGATAATAACGGCCCAGGTTGAGTTCACTTCATTAGTCATTCAAAGGAACTGGGATGCAGGAATATTCAATGGTGCTATATCCTTTGAAATTCACTTCAGAAACCCACCAGGATTTCATCAGTATGTTGTGCACAGAAACCCTTCCAGCACAGATGGGGACGGTTTTATCAGGGACTTCTGGCAACAGGCGTTTGAATGTGTATTCCCAGATATGACTGCAGACAAGGTGGAGGGGAATATTTGCACCGGAGAAGAGAAGCTGGAGAGCCTTCCCGGATCATTTTTTGAAATGAGCATGACAGGCCACAGTTACAGCATCCATAGTGCTGTCTACGCAATGGCCCATGCTTTACATGCAATGTTCTCATCCAGACTCAGGCACAGAGAAATGGCATACAGAGGGAGAGGGAAGAATCCGAATCCACAGTTTTGGCAGGTAATAGGCTAAACTTCCTCAACTGGAAGAGGCTTGTTATTCCCCCACAAGGTATGGGTTTCCAAAATGTTGTCAACTTGCTCTTTCATCTCTGACAAGGAAAATCACTTCCATGGGAGAAGTATGGAGACCAATGGGATGCCACTGCATTCACAGATAAGAGGCAGTTGTAATGTAAAGAGGCAGTTCAGCATTCTCTCTATCCCATATACACCAAATCCTCCCTCAGATCAGGTGATCACACACCACTCTGGTGTCTCCTGAGATGAACAGGGAGAGAGGAAAAGAGGTGTGGGGCGGGGGAGTTAAAGAAAGGTTGTTAAAACGGGGAAAGGGAGGGAGAGGGATGTGGGAGAGAGAAAATTGGTGGTCTCTCCATCCCTGGACTTGACTCCACTCACAGTTGACTGTATCGCCACCCACCACTTGCTGTAGGTCCTGCCCACAGGATAAAGATACCTTAGCCATGTATTAGAATTGCAGCCTTTTACAAACATGCTTTTTCTGTTTTCAATCTAGCTCCATCACTTTCTGAGAAGTATCTCATTTAACAATACGGCTGGAGATGTGGTCTTCATCAACCAGCATGGTGAGGTGGTATCTAGCTTGAATATTGTCAATTGGATTATATTCAACAACCAAAGTTTGCAAAGAGTGAGTGTTGGGAGGATAGATCCACAGGCTTCTCCAGACCAATCATTCATCCTTGATGAAGATGCCATAACATGGAACGTTTGGTTTAATCAGGTAGGGCCAAATTCTTATATAATTCCAAGGTGATTCAGTCTTGCATGGGCAATGAATATTCACCTGCATGTCTACTCATTGTCTTTTAAACTACATGTCACTGTGTAGAATATGACCAAAGCATCCAAATACCACATTAAGAGCCAAAAGCTTACTGCTAGAAGTCACTCAAGGAATAAAGGCAAATATTTTATTTTATTATATTATATTTAGAAATGTTTTATAAATATTTCTTAACAATTTTAAAATACTGATTTTTAACTGAAGAAAAGAGGATAGATAAGCCCCAAGATTTTGCGTTTCTTGCTAAAAAGTGGGGAACTGCTATGTAATCACGACAACTACTCATCCCAGAACAATAGAGGGAGTATGACATCACTTCAACCATTACTACTACTAAAAAAAAATAGCCATTCTACATATTGCTGAAAGACTGACTCAGCTTTGCATCATAGAGAGGGGCCCAGGAACATGAAGATTTCCAAACTCATTGTTCTCTTGCTGATCCTTCTGCTCTTTCATTTACGGAATAGACTCGGCCTCTTTCTCTCTGTACTGAGAGATGTCTTCCGGGATCCAGCAAGAAAGTGAAGGAGGGACAGCCACCTTGCTGCTATGATTGCATCCCATGTGCAGAGGGAAAGATTGCAAACCAGTATGGTAGGAGAAATAAATAGATTAAATAGATCCAGACTCTGTAGTTATCATCACTTTCACAGACAGAAAGTAAACATTTCACCAAATTCAAATGTATGACCTAATATATTTCTTTCCCCCCAGATATGAATGACTGTAATAAATGCCCAGACAAAGACTATCCAAGCAAGAACCGGGATGCATGTCTACCCAAGGATATAAGTTTCATGTCATATGAAGAACCTTTGGGCATCAGTTTGGCGTGTTTCTCTATTTCCCTTTCCTTGATCACAGCTCTGGTACTAGGTATATTTATGAAACACCATGACACACCCATTGTCATTGCAAACAACCGAAACCTCACCTATACTCTCCTCATCTCTCTCCTGCTCTGCTTCCTGTGTGCATTGCTTTTCATTGGCCGACCTGAGAAGGTCACATGTCTCCTCCGGCAACCAGCTTTTGGCATCATCTTCTCAACCGCTGTTTCTTGTGTCCTGGCAAAAACCTTCATGGTGGTTTTGGCCTTCATGGCTACAAAACCAGATTCCAGAATGAGGAAATGGGTGGGGAAAGGACTAGGCCACTCCATTCTTCTTTCCTGCTCCATAGTCCAAGCAGGCATATGTACTGTGTGGCTGGCAACCTCTCCCCCATACCCAGATGTGGACATGTACTCAATGACAGAAGAAATTATACTAGAATGTAATGAAGGGTCTGTAACAATGTTTTACTGTGTCCTCATCTACATGAGCTGCCTGGCAACTGTGAGTTTTGTTATGGCTTTCCTTGCCAGGAAGTTACCAGACAGTTTCAACGAAGCCAGGTTTATCACTTTCAGCATGTTGGTCTTCTGCAGTGTTTGGCTGTCCTTTATTCCTTCCTACCTGAGCACCAAGGGAAAATACATGGTAGCTGTGGAGATCTTCTCCATCTTAGCCTCCGGTGTTGGGTTGCTCGGTTGCATCTTTTCCCCAAAATGTTATTTAATCATTCTGAGGCCTGAGCTGAACAATAGAGAACAGCTAGTAAGGAAGAAAAATTAAAAAAATGAGAAACCTGCCCTTTGCTGTCTTTCATGCTTTTCTCTGTGAGTACAGTAGAATATTTGGAAATATAAGTACAGCTGCTGCCTTTTATAATTTTTTCTAGAATCCAAATTCCCATAGTTGAAAATTCATTTGTAAAATTGACTTATCTGCTTTGAATAAAAGAATCTTATGTTTACACATTCATTATTCTCTTGTAGCATGTGCTGACAAGAAGACTCAGAACCATTCTTGTCAAAATATATGCAAGGAAATCTTTATCTGTCCTTAATTCTGAATGATCAAAGTTGTCTTACAGCTTTCAACATAATAGGATCTGTGAAACTGTACAATTGTGGCTATGGGATATACGAGTACTCATTTATTAATTATTGTTTTGTACTGCTAACCCTCATATTTCACCATCAACCTATCCATAACCAAGATCGTAGAAATGGAAGATGATCCTCTTAAATCAGGCCAATGGCCCATCTGGTCCAGCAGCTTGAACTCTCACTGACCAACCAGATGCCTGTGGGAAACTGTCAAGCCGCAAATGCACTGTCCCCACCATTGTTTCCTATGTCATTGAGTTCCATAGTTTATCAATGTACTGTGAGATAACATACTCGCCATTGAATTGGGTTCGCCTCCTCACAAGATTTTTTCTGAATCATGTCTCCTTGGAGAAATTCAGAGTCCTAGACAAGAAAATGTAAATGAATTCTGCCCTCTTGTCCTTGGAAAAGATGGCAGCAAAGGACCATGCAGACATCACTGTGCAACGCATTTGACAGATGGGGAGCAACAATTGAAAAGTTTTATTTCACCAACACATGTGATGTATCTGAACACTCTATACTTAATACATATACGTATCATATATGTGACAAGTATATTGTTGGATATTCCACTGACTGTTGGCACCCTTCATCAAATGTTTGATGAGCAGATAAAATTGATTAGATCTAACCATGATGAATGGGGAATGCAAGTAAATCAGAGTAAGCCTCATTAAACCTTAAAACATTTATTTCTGTGTGGACATCTGTGGGCTATGCTTGTTAAGGATTGTCTGTAAGATTATGCTCTCCTTGCAGAAGGTCCAGGGTATTCAAGTGGAGACAGGAATGGAAGGAAGTAGGACTAATAATAATGATAATGATAGTAATAAATTTGTTATTTATAACCCACTCATTTGGCTGTGTTCTCCAGCCACTTTAACACAGTAAAACATTTTTTTTTCTTGTTATCTGCTTCTCTGTAAGATTTGTCTGTAAGATTATGCCCTCCTTGCAGAAGGTCCAGGGTATTCAAGTGGAGACAGGAATGGAAGGAAGTAGGACTAATAATAATAATAATAATAATAATAATAATAATAATAATTTTATTATTTATAACCCACCCACCTGGCTTTCCCCGGCCACTTTGAGTGGCTTACAGCAGATATAAAAACACAGGCAGACATATTATTTCTTTTGTTGTTATCTGCTTTTAATCCTCTAAAATTTGGCTGAGAAGCCTATAGCCCTCCAGATATTGCTAGACTACAGCCCTCGTCATTGCTGACCATTTTCCATACTGGCTGGGGTTGGTTGGTTTTGGAATCCATCAACATCTGGAGTGCCACACATCCCCAACCCTTGCCCTACTGGAATTGAAGCAGAATGCATATTAAAAAAATAAAAAGGAGTCATACAGGAGGACCTGGGGCACCAACTCAACCTCTCCAGAATCACAGGGGCATTGGCCCTTGAGGGTTTGAGCAAAAATGCTTTCCCAAGGCACAGGGGAAGGAGGCTGAGAGCCAGGGGACCCAACTGTAATCCCACAGAAAAGCAATAAGCAGCCATTGCAGACATGCCATATGGCTGGTGTGAATCCAGATCCACTCAGCCAAATTCCAAGATGCTGACTACACCATTCTTCATTCTGGAGTCTTCCTTGGCTACAAGATCTTCTATTATGAGCTTCTAAGTTCTAATTTCACCCATACAGCACTAGTCCATCAACCTGGAGATCTTATGTCCGAGGCTCTTAAATTTTTTCCAAGTCCCTTCTGCAGATCTTCTTCATATTCTTTAATGCTCAGGAGCAAATCTCGGGAAAACTCCAACCTAACAGTACTTTTATTCCTTCTGGACAGTTCAGCCAAATTTCCATGGTTAAAACTAAAGTCCATAAAGTGTTTCAGGACGTATTTCAGGATTCCTCCAAATCTAAAGGCCCCCAAAACTTCAGGCTCCTCCAAACCCAAGCCCATGTCCCAAAATTCAGTCAATCCCTGGACAGAGGGATCTTTCCAACTTTCCTTCTTCAGTCCAAGACGGGATCCAATCCTCAAAATCTGACTTTTGCTAGATTCAATCATGGAAGATCTCAATTTATAATCCTCAATTTGCTTCTGTAAAACTAAGGATCCCGCTTGTACGACTTTAGGTTTCACAACAACAGCTTTCTCCTTTTCCTCCACCATTTGTCCTGCCAAGGTATTTTCCTGTCCCGAGTCTTGAATTGTTTCTGTGTTGGTACTCACTTTTTGACTCAAATTAGTCACTTTCTGTTCCAAGTTATCAATTTTAAAGATTGTGTCATCTGTCTTTTTATGAAGCTGTTCCAGCGAGTAGTTTATCTTATATAATACTGTCACAATAGCTTCTCCTATCAACATTTTGAATGGTCCAAGGTCAATCTCTGGTTCTCAGAATCCTTATCTTGCAGCTGGAGATCTCCCTGTTACACTCCTGTAACAGTTTCACATGCTCCCTCTAGAGGGAAACAGTCTCCACTTGTTTCAATTCTTTCAAACACAACTCGAGCAAATAAAAATAGTTTCAGTTTTCAGTTACTTTTTCCTCCTTTTTTGAACGCAGAAGAGGACAATGGAAACAGTATCTTTCTTATTTTAGCTAGCTGTCAAATCCGTTCTGTCAATGAACATTCCCCAAACGTCATCTGGCAGCCCATTCCCAGGTTCAGAGCAGTGGTAATTTGATTTTCACTCTCTCCTGCAGGCTCCCCCCTCTTCTCCTGCTTCCAAGGGGGTTTTTGTATTTTTGACCGATGGAAATTTAATCCTTTGTCAAAAGCTTTCAGAGACTTTACAATCTATTTACAAAAGCGGAAGGCGGACTTCCTGTTTAGAACCTTCCCGCTTCGGTGCCAAATTAAAGTATTTCAAGATCCAATTTTCTGTTCTACTCACGGGTAGTTGTTTAAAATCCAATTGTCCACAGGAAAAAGTCAGCGCTCTCTGGCAGCAGCAATGCGGCTTCACCGTGAAAGAAGCAGTCGATTCAAAGCACCGCACCACTCACCCCACGTTGCTCTGGATCCCCAAAATAGGGTTCCCCCATGAGTAGGGGAGGTGCAAAGGGTGCCAGCCAAATCCCAAGTTCACAGGCTTCTCCCGCCTGTGATTTCAATGGGTCTCTGCCTTCGCCGTGGCGGTCAGACCCTGCTTTTCACGGAGCAAGTTCCTCCCAATCGGAGGAGCTCCGCCATCGGAGGAGCTCCGCCATTGCCGGAGGCACCACCCCGGAAGTCAAGACTTCCGACATGTAAGGGAAGACGTCCCATTACCCCACATTAGCAACCCCTACTCTAGATACTATTAAGCTTAAAATATTTTAAAACTTGGACAAAAGTAAGAACATGAATTACAATAGGGACAAATACACAAATCTAAGATGAGTAAAACTTGGCTTGCCAGTAGTACATGTGGAAAGGTTCAAGGGATCTGCATCAACAGAAGTATAGTGTCCTGATGAAAGGAAATAATAGTACTGCTCTATTCTGCCTTGATCACCTGAAGTCTGTGTCCAGTTTTGATCACCACAATTTAAGAAGGATATTGACAAGCTAGAACATGTGCAGAGGAGGGCAACAAAGATGGTCTGGAAACCAAGCCTTATGAAGAACGGATGAGGGGGTTTAGTATGTTTATCTAAGATGAGACTGAGGGGAGGAATGATAGCCATTTTCAAATATCTCAAGAGCTGTCAACAGGAAGATGGAACATGCTTGTTTTCTCTTGCTCCAAATAAGGGTTTTCAAGTAATAAGAAAGGAGATTTCAAATAAACATCACAGAGAAGCTTCTATTGATAAGAGCTATTCAATAGTGGAACAGACTGAGAGTTAACCCCACTGAACTCAATATGATTAACTACTCTGTTGATATGTAAAAGGATACATCTTTTGAAGTTCCTGCTGATACAGTTTGCAACTCTCATTCTAGGGTGGTGCCTAAGTTTACCAGCACATCGTGGCCTTGGCATTTGCAGTCAAGGAGATCAATGAAGACCCTCACATCCTACCCAATATCACCTTGGGCTTTCACTTATATGACAGCTATATCAGTGCAAGGAGCACATGTCTTGCCACACTGCTGCTTTTATCCATGGTGGAAAAATTTGTCCCTATCTATATATGTGATGTAGAAAGTTATCTGGCAGGGGTCATTGGGGGACTGGATTCTGAAATCTCCTTTTATGTGGCAACAGTTTTGGATATCTATAAGATTCCGCAGGTAGGACACCTAGGTACCATACCTCTATTAGCTTGCATAGAGGAAGAGGCAGGTTCCTCAGCATAGGTTCCGGGTGAAGATGAAATTGCAAGGAGAACCATGTACACCACCTTGAGTTCCTTGGAAAATAAAGGTTGTACATAATTGTAATGTAAGCAAACAGTCAGACTGACAGACAGACAAACCTGAATAAAGGGGAAGGTTGCAATAGCTGAAAAAATATGTAACTCTCCCCTGTATTACACACACATTTAGATCACTTACAGTATATAACAAATGCCAATGATGGGAGAGTGTGCTTCTCTCTCGCCAGCAGTTTTTGGTTATGCATCATTTTCTGCTTAGTTAGGAGGGTATCTGAATTGAGCTGCTGAGGAATAGGGGTAATTACTTACAGGATAAAAGCAATAATATTATAGGCACCAGTAGAAAAATTAGCAAGGAGGGCATGTCAAATAAGCTGCTGGGGAAGTGGGGGAATTGTTTACAGCTAAAAAAAACCTTACAGGTAAGAGCCAGTACAATAACTATTCCTCTTTAGCCCACTGGACATAATTAAAGATATAGAGAAGTTATGGCAAACTGCAGATACAATCCAGTTCTGCAGGAGAACAGTAAAAGTAGTTAACAGCTGATTCACAAGTGAAATAAATGTTCATAAATAAAGTCTGAGAAGAATCTGCACAGTTATGCTGTGTGATGGGGCATGTGCATCATGAAGAAGAAAGACGAAGCTCCAGAGAAGAAATGTGCATCTAACCCAAATTGCAATTCTGACAAAACCAGAAAATGTCCAGGAAATTTGCTGTTGGGGGCATGGTATGTTCCCCCATTCAGTTTTAAGCATTTTAGAAGACCCTCCCAAATTTTCCAATGACATAAAAAAGTTTGTTTGTTTTTAAGTGAAGTAGACACAATGCTCTGCTCCAGTCATCAGTGTGTTAAAAAGATTCATAAAAATAATATAAAACACAGTTAATAATATAAGACACAGTTCCATTTCCAGTCATCAAATTAAAGGTTTAAAAATGAGAAAAGGGAGATGATCCCAGGTTTCAGCCCATCTGCATGTGTGTCTTTTGTAAAACTGAGAGAGAGGCAAACAAACCCTGAAATGTTGGCAAAGGGTGTATTAGACTAACAGGGTTCAGCACATAATGTATATGAATACTGTGAAAGGAATCTACTTTGTCTCTTCTCTTCCTCCACTTACTTTTCAGCTCATTTATGGCTCTGCTCCGGTGATGAATGATAAAAGCCCAGGGCTTCCCTTCTACCAGATGGCAGTCTCAGAAGCCCTTTAGTATCAGGGAATTCTCTCTTTGCTTCTGCATTTCAGGTGGACGTGGATTGGAGTCATTGCAATGGATAATGACAACGGAGAAAGATTTGTGCAAACCATTTCCCCAATATTTACCAAGAGTGGTGTCTGTTTTGCATTCATAGAAAGAGTCCCCAGTTTAATTTTTATTTCTGAAATTAATGGCATGCTACAACAGGGGACAAGAATAAACCATAAAATTTTTAGCAGCACAGCTAATGTATTAGTTGCCCATGGAGAATCTTATTCCATGGCAACTTTTAGATGGCTTACATACCTATCAGAACATGATGATATGACATACAATATAAAAAGTAAAGTATGGTTAACAACTTCCCAGGTTAATTTCACTTCATTTGTCATTCAAAGAAACTGGGATGCAGGAATATTCAATGGTGGTATGTCCTTTGAGATTCACTTCAGAAACCCACCAGGATTTCATCAGTATGTTGTTGAGAGAAAACCTTCCAGCCCAGATGGGGACAGTTTTATCAGGGACTTCTGGCAACAGGGCTTTGCATGTGTATTCCCAGATATGACTTCAGACAAGGTGGAGGGGAATATTTGCACCGGAGAAGAGAAGCTGGAGAACCTTCCTGGATCATTTTTTGAAATGAGCATGACAGGCCACAGTTACAGCATCCACAGTCCTGTTTATGCCATGGCCCATGCTTTACATGCTATGTCCACAACCAGACTCAGGCACAGATGAATGGTGTATGGATCGAGAGGGAAGAAACTGAATCCACAGTTTTGGCAGGTAATAGGCTAAACATTCTCAACTTGAAGAGGCCTGTTATTCCCCCACAAGGGATTGGTTTCCAAAGTGTTGTCACCTTGCTCATTCATCTCAGACATGAAAAAGTGCTTTTATGAGAGAAATTTTCAGACCACTGAGATGCCACTGCATTCACAGATAAGAAGCAGTGATAAAGGTCAAGAGAGATGTTCAGCATTCTCTGTATCCCATATACACCAAATCCTCCCTCAGATCACGTGATCATACACCACTGTGGTGTCTCCTGTGATGAAGAGGGAAAGAGGAAAAGAAGTGTGGGGCTGGGGAGATAAAGAAAGATGTAAAAATGGGGAGAGGGAGAGAGAGGGATGTGGAAGAGAGAAAATTGGTGATCTCTCCATGCTTGGACCTGAATCCACTGACACTTGACTGAATCACCCTCACCAATTTCTGTTGTTTTTTTCCTACAGGAAGGAAAAAAAATGCTCTGCCCTCCATTAGAATTGCAGCCTTTTCCAAACAATTGCCTTTTCTGTTTTCAATCTAGCTCCATCACTTTCTGAGAAGCATCTCATTTAACAATACGGCCGGAGATGTGGTCTTCATCAACCGGAATGGAGAGGTGGTATCTAGCTTAGATATTGTCAATTGGATAATATTCTCCAACCAAAGTTTGCACAGAGTGAGCCGCAGACTTCTCGAGACCAATCATTCATCCTTGATGAAGATGCCATAACATGGCACAGTTGGTTTAATCAGGTAGGACCACATTATTAGATAATTCCAAAGAAATTCAGTATTGCCTAAGCAATGATCATTCACCTGCATGTCTACTCTCTGTCTTTTAAACTGCATGTTCCTGTGTAGAACATGACCAATGCATACAAAGAGCCAGTGTGGTGTAGTGGCTAAGAGCAGTAGACTTGTACTCTGGTGAACCGGGTTCCCGTCTCTGCTCCTCCACATGCAGCTGCTGGGTGACCTTGGGCTAGTCACACTTCTCTGAAGCCTCTCCCCCTCACAGAGTTTTTGTTGTGGGGGAGGAAGGGAAAGGAGAATGTTAGCCACTTTGAGACTCCTTAGGGTAGTGATAAACACTTCTTCATCCAAGTACCAGATTAAGAGCCAAAAGGTTACTGCTAGAAGTCATTCAAGGAATAAATGCAAATATTTTATTATATTCATAAATATTTTATAAATATTTCTTAACAACTATAAAATACTGGTTTTTAACTGAGGAGAAGAGGATAACGCGCAAGATTTTGCCTTTCTTGCTAAAAAGTGGGGAACTGCTATGTAATCACAACAGCTATACATCCCAGAACAATAGAGGGACTATGACATCACTTCAAACATTACTACTACAGTGGTACCTCGGGTTAAGTACTGAATTCGTTCTGGAGGTCCATTCTTAACCTGAAACTGTTCTTAAGCTGAAGCACCAGTTTAGCTAATTGGGCCTCCTGCTGCTGCGGCGGCGCCGGAGCACAATTTCTGTTCTCATCCTGAAGCAAAGTACTTAACCTGAAGAACTATTTCTGGGTTAGCGGAGTCTGTAACCTGAAGCGTATGTAACCTGAAGTGTATGTAACCCAAGGTACCTCTGTACTAAAAAAAAAAAAAACCATTTTACATATTGTTGGAATGCTGACTCAGCTTAGTAAAATAGAGAGGGGCTCAGGAACATCAACTGTCAGGATGGCCGAGCGGTCTAAGGCGCTGCGTTCAGGTCGCAGTCTCCCCTGGAGGCGTGGGTTCGAATCCCACTTCTGACAAAACGTTACTTTAGGGACGCAGGTGGCGCTGTGGGTTAAAGCCTCAGCGCCTAGGACTTGCCGATCGAAAGGTCGGTGGTTCGAATCCCTGCGGCGGGGTGCGCTCCCGCTGCTCAGTCCCAGCACCTGCCAACCTAGCAGTTCGAAAGGACCTCCGGGTGCAAGTAGATAAATAGGGACCGCTTACCAGCGGGAAGGTAAACGGCGTTTCCGTGTGCAGCTCTGGCTCGCCAGAGCAGCGATGTCACGCTGGCCACGTGACCCGGAAGTGTCTCCGGACAGCGCTGGCCCCTGGCCTATTGAGTGAGATGGGCGCACAACCCCAGAGTCTGTCAAGACTGGCCCGTACGGGCAGGGGTACCTTTACCTTTACCTTTTACAGGAACATCAAGATTTCCAAACTCATTGTTCTCTTGCTGATCCTTCTGCTCTTTCATTTACGGAATAGACTCGGCCTCTTTCTCTCTGTACTGAGAGATGTCTTCCAGGATCCAGCAAGAAAGTGAAGGAGGGTCAGCCACCTTGCTGCTACGATTGCATCCCATGTGCAGAGGGGAAGATTGCAAACCAGGATGGTAGGAGAAATAAATAGATTAAATAGATCCAGACTCAGCACTAATAATTGAAAGGTGTTGTAAGGACGGCTGAGTTTACTTTTCAAAAAAGATAATCTACTGTGTGTGTGATCCTGCCTCTTTCTGATCATTGTCTTTCATATAGTTTAAATATGCTAATCAAATGAGAATGACCATGCATTCAGAGGATGTCAGGGAACTGCCATCGCAACTAGCGGAGGAGGCGAGGCTCCACAGCGATGCTGGAGAGGGGCCAAGCAAGGAGTGAGGCAGGTCTCCGGCTGGGGAAGATAATCAGCGCTACACCAGGGATAGAGGGGGGCCGGTGGGGGAAGCAGAGAGGAGGCTCCAGGACTCTTCGCAGGAGACCAGCGAGGAGAGCACAGGTCCTCCGCTGCCCAAACCCACCCTGCGCAGAAGACTTCCGTGCAGGGAAAGTAGGCGGCGACTTGGCGTCAAAGAGCTTCTTTGCTGGAAGAGGTTCAAGAAACGCCCACAGACAGATTCTGCTAGTGACTGAACAGCCACGAAGTGAAGGGCTGTCCAGCCAGGAAGGGTTTAACCAGGCCACCTAGCCAGGAGTGGCGGCAACTTACGCACGAGCAACCCCACATAACCATTACAGAGTAGTTGGATGGTAGGTGGTTCAAAGCACTTCTTCTTCTTCTTCTTCTTCTTCTTCTTCTTCTTCTTCTTCTTCTTCTTCTTCTTCTTCTTCTTCTTCTTGTGTGGTAAGGCTGCCAAACCAGCCCCTTGTTAGAATAAAATTCACACTGACACATAATTTTGGTTTAAGGTTATTGGGCAAAATTTTAGGCCACAACTTTATTGATTACAGAAATGTGAGTGGTATTGGCTTAGGAATTGGCAACAGACCATATCAGACTCCCGCCCCTTTTGCAGGAAGTCAGTAAGGATAAACCACCCAAAGAGGAAGCCACATCGGGAAACCCTCCTGCATCTCTCCTCGGTGTCCCCAGAGGCCTGGCATGGCCCTCGTCCCGCAAGCGGACTTCAGACAGGAACCAGGCCCTGGAATCCTTTAACAGAATACCCTTGGTCAATGGAGGGGCAGGAGATGGCTGACTTCCCCTCCCCCACAAAGCAATGAGCCAATGCCTAACCGTCAAACCTTACAAAGTTGTGGCGATTGCTAAGAGATAGGCGAAAGCCAAGTGGCCATTGCCAATCTGCCAAATGCAAACATTCCTACACGGCTCCCGGCACAAGACAGGTGTCCAAACAAAGTCCAAAGTAACGCCAGAGAACACATAAAATAATGGGAGGGTGGGTGGGTGTTCAGCAGTGTGAAGCAGGTGCCTGACACGCCTCATGCTGCAGCTTTTATATCCCCTCACAATCACCCCACAGAAAAATGATTGGCCAAAAAGCCAGGGTGATCGTGGTGCCACCCTGGTATGATGGCGTTACTCCGCCCATGCCGGGGGGGGGGGACCAGGTTGGGGGCCTGACCGCAACCAGGAGCACCCTTAAAAATGATCCCACTTCTGCTTCTTCAATTACTCATAGCTGAGTAAGATTGTCTTCCATAATCAAAGTTTTCACAATGAGTCCATAGGTGCCTTTGGAGGCAAATTCTGGATCCATATGTCCTTCCACAGTGGGGATATTGGTTTCCGGATCAGAGCTGATCATGATGTTGATTTGCCAAGCATGCCTTTCTCTTTGCACATTCCTACCTTGCGTCCTGAGCATATCTAGAGGGGGCCTTGGCACTCCTTCTGACTTACACAGGCTGCACCCAGTCTAGTGTGCATAAACATTCAGATGGCAATGGCCCTGGCTGTGGCACTTACAGGACCACATAGCTCTGAACCAATTAAATTCAGGAATACGGCAGTAATTAAATACTGAGAATTATACCATATAAGGTTTTGACATACTGAGCATGCTCTGACTGTGGTCAGACTATTCTCAGTAACTAGAGTGAAATAAAATACTGACGTGGAAACTAATCCTGCAATAAAATTTTAGCAGACCACGATGAAGCTTCTTTGTTTAAACTGGGAGTAAGTATGCATGCTCACACTGTTTGTAATTTGGGCCAATCATAAGAAGACAACAAAGTGCCTTAAGAGGAAATGGGGTGAGGGAAACAAAGCATTTCAATTGAATAGGAAATTTAAACTAAATGGAATGTGTGGAATTTGTGCCAAACGTATAAAACTGTTTCAAACTCTTTGTACGATGTTTAGTTGTTTTAGGTTAGTTAGGTTAGTTATCCCCTGTTGAACCTTCTGCGCAGAATTAAACATTTTGGACTACAGTGGTACCGCTGCTTACATACTTAATTCATTTTGGAGATCCATTCTTATCCTGAAACTGTTCTTAACCTGAAGCACCACTTTAGCTAATGGGGCCTCGCGCTGCTGCTGAGCCGTAGTGCGATTTCTGTTCTCATCCTGAAGCAAAGTTCTTAACCCAAGGTATTATTTCTGGGTTTGCGGAATCTGTAACCTGAAGCATATGTAACCTGAAGTGTATGTAACCCAAGGTACCACTGGACTTTCCCCCTCACAGTCTCATGTGGTTTAGGGGCATATCCATGACACAGAGAAAGCTTAGATTGCAACAATACCACTTTGCATTGCATAAGACAGTACTAAACATGTGAGCTCTTTTCTTCTCAGACAGAAAGTAAACATTTCAGCAAACTGAAATCTATGACCTAATATATTTGTTTCCCCCCAGATATGAATGACTGTAATAAATGACCAGACAAAGACTATCCAAGCAGGAATCGGGATGCATGCCTACCCAAGGATATCAGTTTCTTGTCTTACAAGGAACCTTTGGGCATCAGTTTAGCCTGCTGCTTTCTTTCCCTTTCCTTGATCACAGCTCTGGTACTAGGTACATTTATGAAACACCACAACACACCCATGGTCATTGCAAACAACCGAAACCTCACCTACACTCTCCTCATCTCTCTCCTGCGCTGTTTCCTTTGTGCATTGCTCTTCATTGGCCGACCTGACGGTGGTTTTGGCCTTCATGGCTACAAAACCAGAATCCAGGATGAGGAAATGGGTGGGGAAAGGACTAGGCCACTCCATTCTCCTTTCCTGTTCCATAATTCAAGCAGGGATATGTACTGTGTGGCTGGCAACCTCTCCCCCATACCCAGATGTGGACATGCATTCAATGACAGAACAAATTATACTAGAATGTAATGAAGGGCCTGTGGCCATGTTTTACTGTGTCCTCATCTACATGAGCTGCCTGGCCACTGTCAGTTTTGCTGTGGCTTTCCTTGCCAGGAAGTTACCAGACATTTCAACGAAGCCAAGTTTATCACTTTCAGCATGTTGGTCTTCTGCAGTGTTTGGCTGTCCTTTATTCCTTCCTACCTGAGCACCAAGGGAAAATATATGGTAGCTGTGGAGATCTTCTCCATCTTAGCCTCCAGTGGTGGGTTGCCGGCTTGCATCTTCTTCCCCAAATGTTACATTGTCATTCTGAGTCCTGAGCTGAACAATAGAGAACAGCTAATAAGGAAGAAAAATTAAAGAAATGAGAAACCTGTCATCTGCTGTATTTTGTGTTTTTCTCTGTGTTTACAGTAGAATAGTTGGAAATATAAGTTCAGCTGCTCCCCTTAACAATTTTTTCTAGACTCCAAATTCCCATAGTTAAAATTTCCTTTGTAAAATTGACTTATTTGCTTTGAGGAAGACAATCATACATTTGTTGTTGTTTAGTCGTGTCCGACTCTTCGTGACCCCATGAACCAGAGCACGCCAGGCACTTCTGTCTTCCACTGCCTCCCGCAGTTTGGTCAGACTCATGTTTGTAGCTTCGAGAACACCGTCCAACCATTGTTGGAGCCAGCCAGTCAGGTGGTGCTTAGCATAGCATAGAAAAAAGACACAATGAGGCAGCGTGTATTTTCATAATGCTGGAGAGCTGCTCCTTCCAGCCTTTCTCCTCCGGCAACTTTTTATTATCTCCTTTGTTCTCCCAGCCGCATGGCCGTTTTTCCAAAGTCTCCTGTTACCTCATCCAGTCAAGGCTTGACACTCCCCTCTCCGTATAAGGTAATCATTGCCCAGAGGAATGTCAGGGGGGCCCTGCAGTTTTTACAAGCCTCTGCCTTGGCTGGATGACTCCCACATGCCCTCTTTCTTTATTTTATTATATCGAGTGCGATAAGCGACTCTTGTAAGGGCGGGAGCGGGCCGCGGACTGGACAACTATGCAGTACACATAGAAATTAAGGAAGGAATACATTGAATACATCAACACAAAATAATGCAAATAACTACTATAATGATCACTAAAATTAATAAATGTCGAAGCCAACTTCCATCCGGAAGCCAAGAATATAAGAATTCTGATTCCAAGCTGCATGGTAGGCTTCCTTTGCTATTTTTTAACCATGCACTCGTGTCACTCCTACAGCTCTGAGATTGGTCACTGTATGTTCCTGTAAGAGAACAAGAGCTATTAAACATAAATTTCAATGCATATTGACAGTTTGGATATATGTCCCATGATTCTTTCCCCTCTCTAATTTGAAAACAAATGGAGGCAGGCATACACACCCAACATTTAGAAGCATGCAATAAACTGGTAAACATAATCATATCTTGTACAAAAATATTATCCCTCCATATCTTATGATAATTTTCTCCCCTAAAAGTCTTATTCAACAACACAGTTCTTATAGTTCGAGGGTGGCTGAGCCATGGATGCTGCCAGCCAGAGTAGGATTCTGACGACTGCGGCTTGCCAGCTGATAAGGTGAAATATGGTGGTTTCAACTGGACTGGGTCGTCTGCTTCTCTTCCTTGTATAACGGTGCAGCAAAGGATGGCAAGGCAAATGGTTAGGAAGGTGCTTCTGCGGTTGAAGGGACTCGCCATGGCTGCACGCGTCGAACTGGAACCCACAAAGGCTTGTCCTCTAGGTGGCGCATGCGGAAAGGTTTCGATGCTTCATCCACAAAATGCTGACAAAGTGTAGGGGAGTTCCGCGTGCTGTGAGGCAGGACAACCCACTGATATCGCTTGGTGGGCTGCAAATTGTTATATACTGGCTGGCAATGTAAAAGCAAACCGTTCCTGTCTGCTGGAGCCAGTGGGATGAAAGTGGTTCAATGTGGCCGAAAGTCAATTGTTCAGAAATAAGCTGTTCAGAAACGAGATAGTGCCATTGCTGCAGATTTTTCCTTTGGTGGAGGCCACTCTACCCACACTGAGGTATCAATGATCTTGGTTTGCCACGCTGGAAACGTTGTATCGGTGGCTACAGGCTGGTTTTTATTTTGCACTGCCGCCAGCAGATGGGCCTTGTGGGTGGCTGTACCTACAGACTGACAAATGCGAAGTATAGCTGCTGTGTCTGTGGCAGGATTGCGTATTATCGGGTGCAACGCAACCTTACAATCCTCATTTGCATTTTCAAAGGCCAATTGTTTGATAATTATTTGTTTGGCTTCAGGATTTTCAATTTGTCTACTCACTGCTGTAAGCAGCCTGTCCATAAAGGAAGAATATGATTCTCTAGGTTCTTGTCTGATTGAACCCCACCTAGACTGGACACTGGTGGGTTCCGGGATTTTTCTCATTGCTTGTTGAACAGCAAGAGCAGTATCCCTCAATAAGATCTGCAACAGTGTGGCTTGTACTGAAGCCTGATCAAAGGGCCCACGCCCCATCATAGCAGCCATCACATTTGCGAGGGTAAGATTAGGATTATTCCCTCTTGCTTGTTGCAGTAAAGCAGGAGCATAAGCACGACAGGCGATTTCCCATTCATGGGCAAACAATACACCTGCTGATAGGGGTAACACTGTACGTGCCAAAAGCTTGATGTCATCTGGAACCAACAGCTGGGCTAATGTAGCTTCCAAAAGAGCTTGTGTAAATGGAGCTTGCAGTCCATTTGTCCTAACTGACAATTGAAGCTCTTTCAAGATTTTAAAGTCCAAAGGTTGGTGCTCGGCTTGAGTTCCTGCTGGAGCACCAGCAGGGGGCACAATAACAGGGAATGCCATGGTATCCTGTGATAAGGAACAGGCAAGTACTGCACGTTGAAAGGGGGTAGCTTGTTCTGCCGCTGAAAGAGTAGGGTCATTTCCAGCCAGACCACTGTATTTTTGCAGGATTGGGTCCTCTGGTGAGGAACTGTAATCTGGAGGTTTGGGGTCTGGGGCTGCTGGCAAAGCAAGTGCTGGAACAGGCGGCATCACAGCAGGCTGGACTAAAGAAGCTGGAGGTGATGTTGGCAATACAGCCATGGAGATATTTTTTGGTGATAGAGAGCCCATGGCATAACGAACCTTGCACCAAGCATTTAAAATTCGAACACTGAAACTGGGGTGTCCATGAAAATATGCTCCAATCTTATCCCATTGTTTTATTTCCCAAGTCCCATTTGCAGCAAGCCAGGGGCAGTGCTCATCAATGGCTTGAATGAGCTGTATCAAATCGCCATCAGGGACTTCCAATTTGTTGGAGGACAGGAGAAATTTTAAGTCTTTTAAAAATATCTGTTGCGGAGATGACAGGGAACTGCCCATATTTCTAGAATCAATATATAAGGGATCGACTCACCAGGGATCCGTAGATTAATTCAGCGCTGTGTAGCCCTTTCCGGGCAGGGTGAGTCGATGATTGAGAAGCCTCTTACAGTTTCCTATGAAGTTTGAAGTCAGCGTCCCACTGCTTCCTTTGTTTAGCCTTTGAAGTCCGTCTCAACTGCTTTCTTCAGTCATCCTCCTTTCTTTTAAGTTTTCCTCTTCTTTTAATTGAGCCTCAGAGAGGGCACCACTTGTTGGAGCCAGCCAGTCAGGTGGTGCTTAGCATAGCATAGAAAAAAGACACAATGAGGCAGCGTGTATTTTCATAATGCTGGAGAGCTGCTCCTTCCAGCCTTTCTCCTCCGGCAACTTTTTATTATCTCCTTTGTTCTCCCAGCCGCATGGCCGTTTTTCCAAAGTCTCCTGTTACCTCATCCAGTCAAGGCTTGACACTCCCCTCTCCGTATAAGGTAATCATTGCCCAGAGGAATGTCAGGGGGCCCCTGCAGTTTTTACAAGCCTCTGCCTTGGCTGGTTGACTCCCACAAACCATCTTGTCCTCTGTTGTCCCCTTCTCCTTGTGCCCTCAATCTTTCCCAACATCAGAGTCTTTTCCAGGGAGTCTTCTCTTCTCATGAGGTGGCCAAAGTATTGGAGCCCAGTGAGCACACAGGGCTGATTTCCTGAAGAATGGATACGTTTGATCTGCTTGCAGTCCATGGGACTCTCAACAGTCTCCTCCAGCACCATAATTCAAAAGCATCAATTCTTTGGCGATCAGCCTTCTTTATGGTCCAGCTCTCACTTCCATATATCACTACTGGGAAAAACATTATTCTCTTGTAGCATGTGTTGACAAGGTAACAGAGCAATTCTTGTCAAAATATAAATGTAAGCAAATCTGTATCTAGCCTTAATTCTCACAGCTTTCAGCATAATGTGAAACTGTACCATTGTGGCCATGGAATATTTGAGTATTCATTTATGGTCTATTGTTCTCTACTGCTCACCGTCAGATTTCATCATCAACCTATCCATACTCAAGATCGTAGAAATGTAAGATGATTCTCTTGAGTCAGGCCATCTTGTATGGTAGCCTGTACTCACACTGACCAACCAGATTGCTGTGGGAAATAGAAATACTTTATTGTCACTGTACCACTTGTTTACAGTGAGATTAAACCTTCAAGCCGTATCCAAAAGCAAATGCAGCGTCTCCACCATTCCTTCCTATGGCAGTGAGTTCCATAGATTATCTATGTACTGTGAAATAACATACCCCCCCCCCATTGAATTGGGTTCCCTCCCCCCAAGATTTTGTCTGAATCAGGTCTCCTTGGTGAAATTCAGAGAACTAGATAAGAAAACTGAAACGTTTTATTTTCACCAACACAAGTGATGGATCAGAACACTATATTCTTAACACAAATATGTATTGTATTTGTGGAACGTATATTTTTGAACTTTCCACTGACTGTTGGCATCCTTCAGCAAATGTTTGATGAGCACATAAAATTGATTAGACCTAACCATGATGAATGGAGA
This sequence comes from Podarcis gaigeae, assembly GCF_964106915.1. NCBI lineage: Eukaryota > Metazoa > Chordata > Lepidosauria > Squamata > Lacertidae > Podarcis > Podarcis gaigeae. The sequence continues at coordinate 13,830,080 of NC_139689.1, read as the reverse complement.
ATACAAGTAAACCAGAGCTTAATTGGATTGAAAGTGGAATCAAAGAGGACAGAGAGACTTCAGGTTGCATATGTATTCCCATAATGGAGCTCAGCTTTCTAGAATCCAGGCTTAACACCTCTGATTTATACCTCCTGTTATACAGCTCTTAAGGGCAGAAAGCCACTGCTTTCTCTTAGTTTCTACCGTAAACCAGAGCCTACGTTGCCAGCTTGTGATCACTTCTCTGGGAGTAAGGCCCATTAAATCTTAAAACACTTATTTCTGCGTAGACATCTGTACTGTTATACAGCAAGCTAACTATGCTTGTTAATGATTGTCTGTAAGATTATGCCCCCCCCCCCGTTGCAGAAGGTCCAGGTATTCAAGTGGTGACAGGAATGGACAGAAGTAGGGCAAATAATGATGATAATGATAGTAAAAATTTTATTATTTATAACCCACCCATCTGGCTGGGTTTCCCCAGCCACTTTGGGTGGCTTACAGCAGATATAAAAACACTGTAAAACATATTATTTCTGATCTTGCTATCTGCTTTCCGTCCCCCTAGTGCAGGGATGGGAAGCCTATAGCCCTCTAGATATTGCTAGACTACAGCCCTCATCATTGCTGACCATTTTCCATACTGACTGGGGTTGGTGGGTTTTGGAATCCATCAGCATCTGAAGTGCCACACATCCCCAACCCCTGCCCTAGCCAAAATGAAGCAGAATACATATTTAAAAAAATAAAATGCTGAAGTTTGCAGAAGAAGCCAGAGACATCAGCATCACTGAATGTATTTGGACACAATTAAAATTCACCAAAAAGCTGGAAAGTCAGGCCCAGCAACTTTGGGAATCTTATCCACCCTCAGCTGCATCTTGATGAACTGTGGGGTCCTCTCCAGAGTCACAGAGGCATTTGCCCATGGGGGTGTGGGCAAACGTGTTTGCCCAGGCCATTGTGGAAGGCCATTGTGGAAGGCCATTGAGAGGAAGGGGACAAAACTGTGAGCCCCCAGCACAGCCAAGAGTGGCCATTGCACACATTCCACATGGCTGGTGTGAATCCAGGTCCACTCAGCCAAATTCCAAGATGCTGACCACACCATGCTAATTTTGGAGTCTTCTATCAGCAACACTCCCATTTTCTCAGCCATTTTCCAGGATCACTGTCTTTCAGATTCACCCATGTTCTTTCTGCTAGGTCACTTGGCTTTCCTGGACCTCTGCCTATCCTCCTTTGCAATCCCAAGATCTCTCTTGGATTTCCTTGCCCAACATCAGATCATCTCCTTCCAGAGCTGCATGGCACAAATATTCTTTCTCCATGTGTTTGTAGGAAGTGAGATGCTCCTGCTGGTAGCCATGGCAATTGACCGGTATGTGGCCATTTCCCATCTCCTCCGTTATGCTTCATGAGCCTGCCTCATTGCATGGCACTTCTCCTTGCCTCCTAGGCTGGTGGGTTCCTCCACGGCACTGTGCAATTGGGTTTCATCATTAATGTGCCTTTCTGTGGGCAAAATCAAGTGGACAGCTTCTTCTGGGACCTCTCCATGGTCAGCAAGTTGGCTTGCATGGACACCAATCCCTTGGAAGTCTTGATGGTCACCAACAATGGAATTTTGTCACTAGTTTCTTTTATTGGCCTGCTCATCTCATATGGATTCATTCTCTACACAATCTGCTCCCAGGGTCCCACTGAAGAAACCACCAAGGCTGCCTTCACATGCACCTCTCACCTCATTGTGGTCACCATGTCTTTGGGCCATGTTTGTTTATTTACCTGCCTCCATCAGCCCAGTTCATGATCGATAAAGTGATTTCTGTCGTCTGTATCTGTGTCACCCCCTTGCAAAACCCACCATATATGCTTTGAAGAAGAAGGAGAAGGAAGTCATTCTTTATATTGCACACTTTGGAACAATAGACTTTGCTTGGGCCAAGTTCAGGAAAGACAGGCACAGATCGTCCCATTATGGGGTGAGATACGCAGTGTGATCCGGAATTTTCAGGGTTTGAGTGGTGGGTGGAAAGACTGTCAGGGTCTATTTCATGACCATGTTCCCTTCAGAAACTACTGCTTAACAGCTGGTTTGGGGGAGAATTTGATCCAGCTGGTTTCATGGTGCTCCTATGCAAGCAGCACCCATCGGGATTCAATTCCTGTTCTCAGTTGGGGGCGGAGGAAGGGGACAAATCATCTCCTTTTTTAATACATGAAATAACACAAAAAATATAAATTAAACTTTGATTGCTGTGCACGTATTGCATTTTTAGTATAGATGTGTGTGTTATGCTATAATAACATATTCCCTTTATTCAAAAACAATTGCCTCTCCATATCCAGGGAGAGTTTTCTGTCTAAACAGCCACAGGTTCCCTGAACCTGCAGTTGCCAGTTTGTTACAGCCAGGATATTTAATTATTAATCACCCATCCTTCACCCTATTGAAAACAGTTTAAAACAACATTAGACAATCTTTCAGGTTTCTAGGTCCCAGGCTGTACAGAGCTTTAGGCACCAGTACCTGGTGAGGTCATTTGGGTAATGGGTGCAGAAAATGGCACAAATATGAAGGCTTTACACAGCTCCAACACCCTCAACCTGGAGTGACCAACCAGGCAGGACTCAAGGTAATTTTGTGTGCAGGTAAAACTAACAGGGTACCCAGAATACATCACTCATTCGGTACTTTGTGAGGCACTACTTCACCCAACACTTGAAGACTGGGATTACACCTAATTGCTTACCCACCAAAAGTTTTGACGTTTTGCTATTAGGAAGGCAAAACCTCAAGGCCAGCCAATTTGTCTACAGGCAAATTCCTTCCCAGCTCCGAATATGGCACCCATAAGCAACCATAGTAAGGTCAGCAGGCAGAAGTAAAATAAAGTGGTTAAACGGAATGACGCTTTGGGAGAAAAGCTGTGTTAGATCATGACCTGAAAAGGAAAATACATTGTATAAGCACGATAATTAATTGACCTGAATTGTGAATGGAAGTAAAAAGGGAGGGTGGGAGGGTGTCGCTCTTCACCCAGGCATGCTGTGAGAGCCTCCTGCAAATGCCCTTTTAAGCCTCATTGTCAGGCCAGACGAGACAGCAGCCAATGGCTACAGCCAGCAATGCACTGCCCTCCAGGAGGCACCAGTGAGTGGCCCATTCATGGTGCCTTTTGGGTTGGAAAGACCCCTCCATTTTGAGATCCACCGGCCAAGGAGAATTCCCCCCCAAAGGCCAGCAAATGTGTGTGCCTAGGCCATCGGGGAAGGAGGCTGAGCGTGAGGGAACGCAACTGTCGCCCCCTGGAAAAGTGCTGAGGGGTCATTGCCACATGGTTGATGTGGATCCAGATCCACTCAGTCAAATTTCAAGATGCTGACACACCGTACTACATTTTGGAGTCTCCATTGTTTACAAGGTCTTCTATTATGAACTTCTAACATCACCAGTACACCACTGGCCCCTTATTATCCACTGAATGGGAATAAAACACAATAGTTCTGAATATGTGACAAACACATTTTCTTCTGCAATTCCACAAGGGTTTGCAAGCATTGAATAAATAACTAAATTCCGGCTTGGTTATTAACAGGGCTATAATTAAATCTGCTGCTCCTCAAAATTCCCTCTTTCAGGGGCCATTTGCAAAAGTAACGGAAAGGATACTAAAATTAACCAGAATAATTTAAATAGGGTCTGGGATCCACAAGTCTGATCATTCATACTCCCAGATTGCATCGTCTCAAGAAACTTAACTACCATTCAAATGAGACAATTTTTATTTTGGAGAAGCTAATTATAATATTGCCAGAGAAATCATGGGTTCAATGTAGAACAGACAGTTGCCTTTGTATTGAGAATGGTGGTTTTAGTTTTCTGGCTGCTGGAACTGATTTCTTACAATGTATGTCTGGCTCACATAGCGAAATGCATCCTCCAAGGTCCACACCATCCACTTCACACATATCATCAGCCAGGAGAGTTCCTCATTGGTGGCATTGTTTCACATGGTGGATTCTTCTCCTCTCCAGCAACATTCGCTGAGGAACCCCCACCAGCGCTGCCTGAAGAGCTTGTGTAAGAACTAAGCCACTCATTTATTACATCCATGTAATGATCAAACCTAGAGTTCCAGCCTCAGAATAATGACTGAGACTGCAAACTTTCACACTTTTACCTAGGGAGATCCACTTTAGATATGAATGGAATTATGCTGGGGCAAAAAATAGGAAGGAATCTCTTGTGAATTAAGAGAATACAGGCAAAATTCCCATTTCTGGATAGAGAAATGAATGTAAATGTATTAAAATGTATGTATGTGTGTTTGTGTATCTGGGCGAGCCCTTTTGAACAGCAAATTTTGATAGTCTTTATCTGAACTACTAGAGTGTTAGTAAGAATGATTTTTTAAAAAACCTGTTCTGAAACTGAAGGTTCATATACTTTCATTTTCTATTAGTATTTTCTATTAGCAACCCCTAATCTAGATACTATTAACCATAAAAGATTGGAAAACTGGGACAAAAGTAACAACATGAAATTCAATAGGGACAAATGCACATATCTAAGATGAGGAACACTTGGCTTGCCGGTAGTAAATGTGGAAAGGTTCAAAGGATCTGCATCAACAGAAGTATAGTGTCCTGATCAAAGGAAGTAATAGTACTGCTCTATTCTGCCTTGGTCACCTGGAGTCCTGTATCCAGTTCTGACCACCACAATTTAAGAAGGATACGTATTAGCAAGCTGAAACATATGCAGAGGAGGGCAACGAATATGGTCTGGCAACCAAGCCTTATGAGAAATGGTTGAGGGGGTTTAGTATGTTTAGCTATGGTGAGACTGAGGGGAGGAATGATAGCCATTTTCAAATATCTCAAGGGCTGTCACTAGGAAGATGGAACAAAACAAAAAAAATTCCTTCCAGTAGCACCTTAAAGACCAACTAAGTCAGTTCTTGGTATGAGCTTTCGTGTGCATGCACACTTCTTCAGATAACACTTCTTCTTCAGATTGGTATCTGAAGAAGTGTGCATGCACACGAAAGCTCATACCAAGAACTGACTTAGTTGGTCTTTAAGGTGCTACTGGAAGGAATTTTTTTTGTTTTGACTATGGCAGACCAACACGGCTACCTATCTGTAACTGGAACTAGGAAGATGGAACACACTTGTTTTTTCTTGCTCTGAAGGTTAGGACAAAAATCAGCTTCTTCAAGCTACAAGTTTCAACTAAACATCAAGAAGAACTTTCTACTGATAAGAGTTATTCAACAGTAGAAGGGGCGGAGTGTAAACCCCCCTGAAGTTAGTATGATTAACTATTGTGTAAAAGGAAGTTGAAGTTTCTGCTGATACATTTTGCAACTCTCATTCTAGGGTGGTGCCTAAGGGTTACCAGCACATTGTGGCCTTGGCATTTGCAGTCAAGGAGATCAATGAAGACCCTCTCATCCTACCCAATATCACCTTGGGCTTCCACTTATATGACAGCTATGTCAGTGCAAGGGGCACATATCTTGCCACACTGCTGCTTTTATCCATGGTGGAGAAATTTGTCCCTAACTATATATGTGATGTCGAAAATAATCTGACTGGGGTCATTGGGGGACTGGATTCTGAAATCTCCTTTTATGTGGCCACTGTTTTGGATATCTATAAGATTCCGCAGGTAGGACACCTATGTACAATACCTCTATTAGCTTGCGTAGAGGAAGAGGTTCCTTAGCATCAGTTCTGGGTGAAGATGAAATTGCAAGGTGAACCATGTACACCACCTTGAGATCCTTGGAAAAGAAGGATGGTACATAATTGTAATATAAGGAAACAAACAGACAGACAGACAAACCTGAATAAAGGGTAAGGTTGCAATACCTGAAAAAATATGTAACCTTCCCTGTCTTACACACACATTTAGATCACTTACAGTATATGCCAAAGGCCGCTGATGGGAGAGTGGGCTTCTCTCTCACCAACAATTTATCATTATGCATCATTTTCTGCTTAGTTAGGAGGGTATCTGAAATGAGTTGCTGAGGGAGAGGGATAAATGCTTACTGGATAAAAGCAATGATATTTTAGGTGCCAATGGAAAAATTAGTGAGGAAGACATGTCAAATAAGTAGCTGGGGAAGTGGGGGAAAGGGTTACAGCTAAAACAAACCCTTACAATTAGGAGCCAGTACAATAACTATTCATCTTTAGCACACCTGACATAATTAAAGACACGGAGAGGTTATGGGAAATTGCAGATAGAATCCAGTTCCGCAGGAGAAAAGTAATAGTAGATAGCAGCTGATTCACAAGTGAAATAAATGTTCATAAATAAAATCTGAGAAGAATCAGCACAGCTTTGCAATACCCTGCTCCAGTCATCAATGTGTGAACAAGGTTCATAAAAATAATATAAAACAGACAAATTTCCCTCTCCATTCATCAAATCAAAGGTTTAAAAATGAGGAAAGGGAGATGATCCCCGTTTTCAGCCCATCTGCATGTGTGTCTTTGGAAAACTGAGAGAGAGGCAAACAAACCTTGAAACTAACTAACAGGGTTTGCCTAATAATATATATGAATACTGTGAAAGGGATCTACTTTGTCTCTTCTCTTCTTCCATTTACTTTTTAGCTCATTTATGGCTCTGCTCCGGTGATGAATGATAAAAGCCCAGGGCTTCCCTTCTACCAGATGGCAGCCTCAGAAGCCCTTCAGTATGAGGGAATTCTCTCTTTGCTTCTGCATTTCAGGTGGACGTGGATTGGAGTCATTGCAACAGACAATGAGAATGGAGAAAGATTTGTGCAAACTATTTCCCCAATATTTACCAAGAGTGGTGTCTGCTTTGCATTCCTAGAAAAAGTCCCCATTTTAAGTTTTATTTCTGAAATTGAAGGCATGTTGCAACAGGGGACAAGTATAAACCATAAAACTTTTAGCAGCACAGCTAATGTAATAGTTGCCTATGGAGAATCTTATTCCATGGCAACTTTTAGATGGCTTACATACCTATCAGAACATGATGACATGACATATAATATAAAAAGTAAAGTATGGTTAACAACTTCCCAGGTTGAGTTCACTTCATTTGTCATTCAAAGGAATTGGGATTCAGGAGTATTCAGTGGTGCTATATCCTTTGAGATTCACTTCAGAAACCCACCAGGATTTCATCAGTATGTTGTACACAGAAACCCTTCCAGCACAGATGGGGATGGTTTTATCAGGGACTTCTGGCAACAGGCCTTTGGATGTGTATTCCCAGATATGACTTCAGACAAGGTGGAGGGGAATATTTGCACTGGAGAGGAGAAGCTGGAGAACCTTCCTGGATCATTTTTTGAAATGAGCATGACAGGCCACAGTTACAGTATCCACAATGCTGTCTATGCCATGGCCCATGCTTTACATGCTATGTTCGCATCCAGACTCAGGCACAGAGGAATGGTGTATGGACGGAGAGGGAAGAATCCGAATCCACAGTTTTGGCAGGTAATCGGCTAAACATCCTCAACTGTAAGAGGCCTGTTATTCCCCAACAAGGTATGGGTTTCCACAGTGTTGTCACCTTGCTCATTCATCTCAGACATGAAAAAGTGCTTTTATGAGAGAAATTTTCAGACCACTGAGATGCCACTGCATTCACAGATAAGAAGCAGTGATAAAGGTCAAGAGAGATGTTCAGCATTCTCTGTATCCCATATACACCAAATCCTCCCTCAGATCACGTGATCATACACCACTGTGGTGTCTCCTGTGATGAAGAGGGAAAGAGGAAAAGAAGTGTGGGGCTGGGGAGATAAAGAAAGGTGTAAAAATGGGGAGAGGGAGAGAGAGGGATGTGGAAGAGAGAAAATTGGTGATCTCTCCATGCTTGGACCTGAATCCACTGACACTTGACTGAATCACCCCCACCAATTGCTGTAGGTTTTTCCTACAGGAAGAAAAAAAAATGCTCTGCCCTCCATTAGAATTGCAGCCTTTTCCAAACAATTGCCTTTTCTGTTTTCAATCTAGCTCCATCACTTTCTGAGAAGTATCTCATTTAACAATACGGCCGGAGATGTGGTCTTCATCAACCAGAATGGAGAGGTGGTATCTAGCTTAGATATTGTCAATTGGATAATATTCTCCAACCAAAGTTTGCACAGAATGAGCGTTGGGAGGATAGATCCGCAGACTTCTCGAGACCAATCATTCATCCTTGATGAAGATGCCATAACATGGCACAGTTGGTTTAATCAGGTAGGACCACATTATTAGATAATTCCAAAGAAATTCAGTATTGCCTAAACAATGATCATTCACCTGCATGTCTACTCTCTGTCTTTTAAACTGCATGATCCTGTGTAGAACATGACCAATGCATATAGAGAGCCAGTGTGGTGTAGTGGCTAAGAGCGGTAGACTCGTAATCTGGTGAACCAGATTCGCGTCTCTGCTCCTCCACATGCAGCTGCTGGGTGACCTTGGGCCAGTCACACTTTTCTGGAGTCTCTCAGCCTCACTCACCTCACCGAGTGTTTGTTGTGGGGGAGGAAGGGAAAGGAGAATGTTAGCCACTTTGAGAATCCTTAGGGTAGTGATAAAGTGGGATATCCAATCCAAACACTTCTTCATCCAAGTACCAGATTAAAAGCCAAAAGCTTACTGCTACTGTAGAAGTCACTAACAGAATAAAGGCAAATATTTTATTTTATTATATTTATAAATATTTTATAAATATTTCTTAACAATTATAAAATACTGGGTTTTAACTGAGGAAAAGAGGATAAGCCCCAAGATTTTTCCTTTCTTGCTAAAAAGTGGGGAACTGCTATGTAATCACAACACCTACACATCCCAGAACAATAGAGGGAGTATGACATCTCTTCAAACATCACTACTACAGTGCTACCTCGGGTTAAGTATTTAATTCATTCCGGAGGTCTGTTCTTAACCTGAAACTGTTCTTAACCTGAAGCACCACTTTAGCTAATGAGGCCTCCCACTGCTGCCACACCGCCGGAGCACGATTTCTGTTCTCAACCTGAAGCATAGTACTTAACCTGAAGCACTATTTCTGGGTTAGTGGAGTCTTTAACCTGAAGCCTAAGGAACCTGAAGCTTATGTAAGCCATGGTACCACTGTACTAAAAAAATAAAACCATTTTACATATTGCTGAAGTGCTGACTCAGCTTTGCATCATAGAGAGGGGCCCAGGAACATGAAGATTTCCAAACTCATTGTTCTCTTGCTGATCCTTCTGCTCTTTCATTTACGTAATAGACTCGGCCTCTTTCTGTCTGTACTGAGACATGTCTTCCAGGATCCAGCAAGAAAGTGAAGGAGGGACAGCCACCTTGCTGCTACGATTGCATCCCATGTGCAGAGGGGAAGATTGCAAACCAGGATGGTAGGAGAAATAAATAGATTAAATAGATCCAGACTCAGCACTAATAATTGAAAGGTGTTGTAAGGACGGCTGAGTTTACTTTTCAAAAGAGATAATCTACTGCGTGTGTGATCCTGGATCATTGCCTTTCAGATAGTCTAAATATGCTAATCAAATGAGAATGACCATGCATTCAGAGTAGTTGGATGGTAGTTGGATGGTATGTGGCAAGGCCCCCAAACCAGCCCTTTGTTAGAATAGAATTCACATTGACACAAAATCTTGGTTTAAGGTTATTGGGCAAAATTTTGGGCCACAACTTTATTGATTACAGAAATTTGAGTGGTATTGGCTTTTGTATTGGCAAAGGACTGTATCAGACTCCTGCCTCCTTTGCAGGAAGTCAGTAAGTGTAAACCACCCAAAGAGGAAGCCACATCAGGGGACCCTGCCTGCATCTCTCCTCGATGTCTCCAGAGACCAGTCGAACCTTCTGTGCAGAATTAAACTCTTTGGACTACAGTGGTACCTCTGGTTACATACTTAATTCATTCCGGAGATATGTTCTTAACCTTAAACTGTTCTTAAGCTAATGGTGCCTTCTGCTGCCACTGCGCCACCGCACAATTTCTGTCCTCATCCCAAAGCAAAGTTCTTAACCCGAGGTATTATTTCTGGGTTAGCGGAGTCTGTAACCTGAAGCGTATGTAACCTGAATTGTATGTAACCCAAGGTACCACTGTATTTTTCCCCTCATGGTTTCATGTGGTTTAGTGCCATATCCATGACATAGAGAAAGCTTAGATTCCAACAATACTACATTGCATAGCATAAAACAGTGCTAAACATGTGCTTTGAATTAAGCAGAGCTCTTTTCTTCTCAGACAGAAAATAAACATTTCACCAAATTGAAATCTATGACCTAATATATTTGTTTTCCCCCAGATATGAATGACTGTCATAAATGCCCAGACAAATACTATCCAAGCAGGAACCATGATGCATGTCTACCCAAAGATATAAGCTTCTTGTCTTATGAAGAACCTTTGGGCATCAGTTTAGCCTCATTTTCTCTTTTCCTTTCCTTAATCACAGCTCTGGTACTAGGTACATTTATGAAACACCATGACACACCCATTGTCATTGCAAACAACCGAAACCTCACCTACACTCTCCTCATCTCTCTCCTGCTCTGCTTCCTGTGTGCATTGCTCTTCATTGGCCGACCAGAGAAGGTCACGTGTCTCCTGCGACAAACAGTTTTTGGTGTCATCTTCTCAACCGCTGTTTCATGCGTCCTGGCAAAAACCTTCATGGTGGTTTTGGCCTTCATGGCTACAAAACCAGAATCCAGGATGAGGAAATGGGTGGGGAAAGGACTAGGCCACTCCATTCTCCTTTCCTGTTCCATAGTTCAAGCAGGGATATGTACTGTGTGGCTGGCAACCTCTCCCCCATACCCAGATGTGGACATGCATTCAATGACAGAAGAAATGATACTAGAATGTAAAGCGGGGTCTGTAACAATGTTTTACTGTGTCCTCATCTACATGAGTTGCCTGGCCACTGTAAGCTTTGCTGTGGCTTTCCTTGCCAGGAAGTTACCAGACAGTTTCAACGAAGCCAAGTTTATCACCTTCAGCATGTTGGTCTTCTGCAGTGTTTGGCTGTCCTTTATTCCTTCCTACCTGAGCACCAAGGGAAAATATATGGTAGCTGTGGAGATCTTCTCCATCTTAGCCTCCGGTGGTGGGTTGCTGGGTTGCATCTTCTTCCCCAAATGTTACATAATCATTCTGAGGCCTGAGCTGAACAAAAGGGAACAGCTAATAAGGAAGAAAAATTAAAGAATTGAGAAACCTGTCATCTGCTGTATTTACAGTAAAATATTTGGAAATATAAGTTCAGCTGCTCCCTTTTACAATTTTTTCTACACTCCAAATTCCCATACTTGAAATTTCCTTTGTAAAATTCACTCATTTCCTTTGAGGAATACATTTCCACATACATTATTTTGTTGCAGCATGTGTTGACAAGAAGAATTAGAGCAATTCTTGTCAAAATATAAAAGTAAGCAAATCTGTATCTAGCCTTAATTCTCACAGCTTTCAGCATAATTGGATATGCAAAATTGTACTATTGCAGGCCACGGAATATTTGAGTATTCATTTATGTTCTGGTCTCTTGTTCTGTACTGCTCACAGTCAGATTTCATCATCAACTATCCATACTCAAGATCCTAGAAATGTAAGATGATCCTCTTGAGTTAGGCCAATGGCCCATCTTGTACGGCAGGCTGTACTCACACTGACCAACCAGATTCCTGTGGGAAATAGAAATACTTTATTATCACTGTACCACTTGTTTACAGTGAGATTAAAAATTCAAGCCATATCCAAAAGCAAATGCACTGTCTCCACCATTGTTTCCTATGCCAGTGAGTTCCATAGATTATCTATGTACTGTGAAATAATTTATCCTCCATTGAATTGGGTTACCTCCCCAGAAGATGTTGTCTGAATCAGGTCTGCTTGGTGAAATTCAGAGAACTAGATAAGAAAGTGTGAATGATTTCTGCCCTGCTGCTTGGAAAATATGGCAAGAAAGAACCATGTACAGTTCACTGTGCAAAGCATTCAACAAAGCCACAACTGAAAAGTTTTATTTTCACCAACACAAGTGATGGATTAGAACACTATATTCTTAATAGAAATATGTATTATATTTCTGGCAAGTATATTGTTGGACTTTCCCCTGACTGTTGGCATCCTTCAGCAAATGTTTAATGAGCAGATAAAATTGATTAGACCGAACCATGATGAATGGAGAATACAAGTAAACCAGAGCTTAATCAGATTGAAAGTGGAATCAAAGAGGACAGAGAAACTTCAGGTTGCATATGTATTCCCATAATGGACCTCAGATTTCTAGAATCCAGGCTTAACCTCTGAATTTATTCCTGTTATACAGTTCTTAAGGGCACAAAGCCACTGCTTTCTCCTAGTTTCTACAAGCCTACGTTGCCCGCTTGTACTCCCTTCTCTGGGAGAAAGGCCCATTAAATCTTAAAACACTTATTTCTGCGTAGACATCTGTACTGTTATACAGCAAGTTAACTATGCTTGTTAATGGGCGTCTGTAAGATTATGCCCATCCCCCTTGCAGAAGGTCCAGGTATTCAAGTGGATAAAGGAATGGAAGGAAGTAGGATTGATAATAATGATAATGATAGTAATAATTTTGTTATTTATAACCCACTCATCTGGCTGTGTTCCCCAGCCGCTTTAACACAGTAAAACATATTATTTCTTTTCTTGTTATCTGCTTTCAATCCCCCTAGAGCAGGGATGGGAAGCCTATAGCCCTCCAGATATTGCTAGACTACAGCTCTCATCATTGCTGACCATTTTCCATACTGACTGGGGTTGGTGGGTTTTGGAATCCCTCAACATCTGGAGTGCCACAAATCCCCAACCCTTGCCCTATTGGAAGTGAAGCAGAATACATATTTTAAAAATAAAATGCAGAAGTTTGCAGAAGAAGCCAGAGACATCAGCATCACTGAATGAAGGTGAACACTGACTTAAAATTAACTCAAAGGGCTGGAAAGTCAGGCTCGGCAACTTTGGGAATCCGGACCCCTCACCTGGGTGTGGATGATGCTTCAGGTTAAGAACAGTTTCAGGTTAAGAAAGGAACTCCGGAACGAATTAATTACTTAACCTGAGGTACCACTGTATGGCTTGAATTTCCTTGGTAAAATTTGCCTTTTCCTTGTGAAACTTGTAATATTATTTAGATTCCTTAATTAAAATGGGCCTGAGGAAAGCATAGTTGGAGACAACACTAAAGTTGTTGCCCTCTGTTATAGAATGACCTCTGTTTAACACACTGCAAAGACATTTCTTAGCAACAGAGCAATTCCTGTGGATATTTCTTCTAAGTCTTAAAGGTAATACAAAATAAAGCAATCCTAAAGACCAGGTGAAGAAGCACAAAGCCACAGCCAACTTGATCATACAAGTCACATTGTCTCAGTACAAAAAAATGAACTTGGGATGAAAGGAGGTTTGTCTTTAAGATATGCCCAAAAGGAAGCCACAAACAGTGATGATGTTTATTCCTCGTATCAGAGAATAAGCATGATTCCTTCACACTTCTCATATTTTCCTACACTTTGTTCTGAGGTGACTGGGGGATAATGTCTGTGGGCCTTTAGCCTAGTCAGTCATGCATTAACGACAGTAGTATCAGCTGAATCCAGCATTACAAGGCTTAGGTAGCGTCAAAGTTTTCCAATACATTGTTTAAAATAACAAAAGTTGGCATGACTGAAAACTTTTGTCACCATTTTTTTAAAAAACACAGTATATTGAGAAGTTATGACATCATCAGTTAACCTCAAGAAATTGAGCATCGAATTTAATATTTTGGTCCAATTCCCCATTCCATAACGTTAAACAGTGGAAGCGGAGGTAGACAGGGAGAGAGAGACTATCAATAATTGGGGTGGGAAAAGGAGACTGGCACATTTGTGAAAGAAAATGGGATGGCTGTATCCATGCTTGGACCTGACTCAACTCACAGTTGCCTAAATCACCACCCACCATTCGCTGAATGCTCTACACACAGGAAAAAAAGGTTGCTCAGCCCTGTGTTAGACTGTAGCCTTTTCTAAACACCTGTCATTTCGGTTTTCAATCTAGCTCCATCACTTTCTGAGACGTATCTCATTTAACAATACTGCAGGAGATGTGGTCTTCATCAACCAGAATGGAGAGGCAGCATCTAGCTTGGACATTGTAAACTGGATCATATTCCCCAACCAAAGTTTGCACAGAGTGAGAGTTGGGAGAATAGATCCACAAGCTCCTCCAGACCAAAAATTAACCCTTGATGAAGATGCCATAACATGGCACAGTTGGTTTAACCAGGTAGGGTCACATTTTTATCTAATTCAGAAGAGATTCAGTATAGCTTAAGCAATAATTATTCCCCTGCCTTTCTAATCACTGTCTTTTGAACTGCAAGTTTCTGGACTTCCGGGTTAGCGCCATCGTCTAATGACGGATTCCCTCCGAGCCCCGGAGGGAATCGGCTCAGTAGGAGACGGGTCCTGCCGCGGTGGCGATGAGGGAACCCTCAGAAACCACAGGCGCGGAAGCCTGTGGATCTGGTGGCTCGGCGGGCACCATTTGTGCCCACCCGACTCGCAAAGGAGCCTTTTTAAAGGCTTCGGAATGGGGGACGGGGAGCGGCGCGGTGCTGAGAGTCGACTGCTTCCCCTACGGAGTGAAGCCGCATGCCATGGTCAGAGAGCGCTGACTTCTTCCTTTGAACATTTGGACTAAAAGTAACAACCCGTGAGTAATACGGAAATTGGACTTATAAAAGGGAAAATTTTTCTTTGGATTAGGCACGATCGGGGAAGGCGCAAAGAGGAAGTCCGTCTCCCCGCCTTGTAAACAACTTAAAGCAAGGACTAGATAACTGAGGTTGAGAGAACACCTTCTCCTATAGTGGATAAAAGCAATTAATTTCACGTTTTGGCAGTATAAGTGATCTTTGCTGGAGGATAAGAGTTAACTTTGAGAGCGGAAATGTCACCCCCCCCCCCAGGACCCGGGAGTGATCCGTGAGAGAGCCTGTTGAAGAGACATAGAAGATTTTGACAGCTGTCAAACTAGCTGTCAAAGTTGGGAAGAAAAGAGAACTTTGTTTCTGGTGTCTTTGCTGGTTAGATTTGTTTCAATCTGGTTATAAATTGTTGAGAACAAAGAAGAACAAGTTAATTGGACTTTTGGGTTGGAACTGGAAGGAATACTAAGTAACTAGAATCCCTCTAGAGGGGGCTCAGGGACATTACAAGAAAGGCTGCAAGTGGAAAAATACTGACTGAACTGGATAGGGTTCTCTTTCTCTTGGGAAAGTTACAAGAGCAAAGTGATGTTTTGGCTACAAATGTTACAACACTGAATGAAACAGTAAATAACTTACTGAATCTGGAAGGGACTTGACTCAAGTCTTTGCAGTTGAACAAAAAGTCTTTGTAGCTGAACAAAAAGTCTTTGCAGCTGAACAAGAAAAGAAATCTGAGAAATCTGAGAAAGTGGAGAAAGAGATATATGATGATCTGGAGGGAAAGGAAGGAGGAGCTACAATGCCGCAGATGATTAAGGAGAGACAGAAGCCTGTTAAGATGGACATAAAGGAAAATAAGATCTGGATGATGAAAATTTGGTTTGAATTGAAGAATGAAGAATGGAGAGATCTCCTTATGTGGAGATCCGAAGACCTATGGATTAAAAATTTGACCAAGGTGGAAGCTGGAGCTTTTGGAGCATTTGGACTTAAAACAAGCAAGAAACAAGATTTGGGCTCCACTTTTAAATATGGAGGTCTGGCTGGAAGAAAAATGGACATTATTTGGACAGAGCTTCTCGGAGACTTGGTGTTTAATATAAAGGACTATCAAAAAAACCGGCAGAGAGGAGTTGAGAGAGAATTAAGAGCCTCAGACGTGAGGTCTCCAGGCTGATAGCAGTTAAACCGACAGATATTTGTTGGGGATCGAAACCGGGAAAGGGGGGGTGAGGTTTGGGAATCCAAAGGGTGTACAATTATATTTTGTTTTTGTTTTTTATTTTGTTTTGTTATTAATATAAAAATTGGGGAATTCGTGGAAGGGAATTGGGGTCGACCTTAGAAAAAGATTTTAAGAATGGTTACTGATGTATAAAGACTGATGTTTATAAGTTAAAATTGATTATATAAAATGAACTAAATATAATAATGAACTATATATAATAAGATTAAAAATTGGGGATAAGAACAAGTTGAACTAAAAATTACAATTGGAATACAAGAAGGGGAGGCGTGGGGAAGTCATGGAAATAAGTTATTGAAAATAAGGCTTGTAAATGTGGAGTGTTTCTTTTCTTTTTTAAATTTTTTTTGTTTTTTCCTTTTTTTCTTCTTTGAAAATTTCAGTAAATATATTTTTTTAAAAAATGAACTGCAAGTTTCTGATTAGTGGATGGCCAAAGCAGGGTCACAAACTTGAATAAAATATTGGGGAGGGGCAGGTAAGCCCACCACTGCTTCTATGTAACTTATGTCTCTAGCTTGTCTGCTCCCTCTATCTTCTCTATAGGCCCCATGTGGGATCCAGAAACATTCTGGAGAAAAGTTAATGTGCCACTAGATGCCACTTTCCGTTCACTTCAGCACCATCTTCAGTTTAAAATGCAAAATTCATGACATTAACAAAAATAATTGAGAATGGTAGAGGAGAGGGCCTGAGCATGCACCAATGAGCTGTATGAGGTTGCCATAATACTACACTGGGAATCCCTGGTTTAAAGATTTGGATAAAGCACTTTATAAATAAAGAAGCCAATTCACCATGTACCGTATTTTTCGCTCTATAGGAGGCACTTTTTCCCCTCCAAAAATTAAGGGGAAATGTGTGTGTGTCCTATGGAGCAAATGCAGACTCCTTGGCATCAGCGATAGCAACACGAAGCCTCCAAAGCGCAGAGGGAGCACTGCTGCTGTGCTCCAGAGGCTTCAGGTTCCTTTTGCTGAAGCCAGGAGAGCAAGACTCTCCTGGCTTCAGCAGAGAGGAAGAGCTGTGCAGCGCCCCTTCAGCGAAGCGGGTGGAGAAATGGAAAGGGCTCTGTTTCTCCTGCCGCTTTGCTAAAGGGGCGCTGAGCAGAGATGGGGAGAATTTTTCCCCTTGTTCTCCCCCTCTAAAACAAGGTGCGTCCTATGGTCGGGTGCATCCTATAGAGCGAAAAATATGGTATATCCCTAGAACAGTGTTCCCTGTGGAACACCCTCCCTGCAGATGTCAAGGAGATAAAAGATCAACACAACTTTTTAGAAGACATCCAAAGGCAGCCCTCTGTCGGAACAAGGAATAAAGGCAAATATTTCATTTACTATAAAATACAGTTAAGCAAGACTAACAGTGTAAACTTACCTTGGGGAATCTGATTGCAATGAAAATAGCGAAAGCTAGGTTGTCTCACCCTAATACCAACCCTTCACAGACCCCCCCCCCCACCACCACCACCAGCTTCATCCATACAAATGTGATTTTTACATCACACTATCTTGATCTGAATGTGGATCAGTAGGCCCAAGTCAAATACCAGTTTTTCTATGAAAAGGCCTGGACACAGGAGGGCATGTTTTCTTTCAGCTAATCACGGCCTTGGCATACACTTCCCCTGCACTAGAGGTGGTACATCTGAAAGACCAGTTAGCTATCAGACAAGAAAATTGGCTTCCAGGTGGAAAAATCAAAATTAGAAACAGAACTGTTAGAACCCAAAACTAAGATTTTGTCAAAGACGTATAACTTGCTGTTGAAATGGAATACTCAGGATGAAACGGTGAAATCTGCTATGATTAAATGGGCACAAGATGTTGGACATAACATTATGTTTGCTGACTGGGAACAGTTATGGACCACAGGTATGAAGTTTACGGCATGTAATGCCTTAAGAGAAAATTATTATTATGAAATATATTATGAAAATGATATACAGGTGGTACATGACCACAGTCAAGCTCGCAAAAAATTATCACTTGCCCAATAATAAATGTTGGAAATGTAAAGAAAATGAAGGTACATTCTTTCACCTTTAGTGGACGTGCCCAAGGATTAAGGCTTTCTGGGAAATGATCTATAATGAAATGAAAAAGGTATTTAAATATACCCTCCTGAAGAAACCAGAGGCCTTTCTCCTGGGCATGGTCGGCCAATTGGTGCCAAAGAAGGACAGAACTTTATGTACGCTACAACAGCAGCAAGAATACTTATTGCAAAGTACTGGAAGACACAAGATCTACCCACTCTGGAAGAATGGCAGATGAAGGTGATGGACTATATGGGATTGGCAGAAATGACTGGCAGAATCCGAGACCAGGGAGAAGAGTCGGTGGAAGAAGATTGGAAGAAATTTAAAGACTATCTACAGAAATATTGTAAAATTAATGAATGTTAGAATGATGTTGGATAGAAATTAAGTGGTTTCCAGCTGTAATGCTGTAAGAGAATATGAAAAAAAAGGGTTAGAAACAGGTAAAAATTTAATGGTAAGGATTTGCTGAACTAACAATCTGAATTGGAATACAAAAAAGGGAGGTACGAGGAGGTCCGGGAAACAAGCGTAATGAAAATTAGCAATGGAAAATCTGCGTGTTCTTAATTATTTTTATTTTTTTGTTATTTTGTTATTTTTATTTTTATTGGATTATTACTAAAAATCTTAATAAATATTCTATAAAAAAAAGACCAGTTAGCTATCCAGTGGATTTTTGCATGATCATGTTGACCTTGAAACAATCTTACATCAAACAGTGCACACAGGAGGTCAGTTGGAATAATAAAATGGGTTCTTTTTCTTCCCCTCTGAAAGACTGCAACCAGAATCCTAAGTATATAAAGAAGATTATTGCAAAATAAACCAAAGAAATTGGGATTTCTTTATAAATATGAAATACTGGTTTTGAACTGAGTGAAAGACTATGTATGAATTGATAAGCCCCATGATTTTGCCTTTCTTGTGAGAAAAGTGGAGAAATGAAGTGGTTGGGAAAAGGAGGGGAAAAGTGAAAACAGACAGCAGGAGCAGGTTCAGGATACCACTAGTCTTCTAAAGGAGACAGTGGAAGAGGTGGAAGCAGGAAAAGTGGTGAAGATACAGAAAGTGAAGGAGGGGGCTGAGAGCAAAGGTGTGAAGAGCACAAGGAATGGATGCATCCGTCTGAAAAAAGAGAGGTATCTCAAAATATGTATTCCAAAGTATATTTTCCCCTTAACATACTCAGGGCTAAATCTCTTGGATAGCACCATTCCAATTCATGTATTTGTCCAGAATTTCTCCAGAGATGCCTACCTAGTGGACAACATACTCAGAAGTAATGATTATAACAAGATTAACAGGGACACTAGAGTAACTTCAAAGTGTGCCTGTGCAACCCAGAACAATAGAGGAGATATTACATCTTGCCAAACATTACTACTACTAAAAAGAAAAGTAGCAATTACTCTTGGTAGAGGCATTCTGTGTCAGTTTAGAAACATAGAGAAGAGCCTTAGAACCTGAAACATTCTGAACTCATTATTCTCTCGATGATTCTTCTGCTCTTTCGTTTATGGATTAGACTCAGCCTCTTTCTGTCTGTACTGAGAGATGTCTTCCAGGATCCAGCAAGAAAGTGAAGGAGGGACAGCCCCCTTGCTGCTATGATTGCATCCCATGTCCAGAGGGGAAGATTACAAACCAGGATGGTAAGGGAAAGAATTTGATTAAATGGGTCCATTTGATTGAAAGGTGTCAGGATGGCTGAGGTTAAGTTTCAAAAGAAGAAATAAGTTATTGTATGTGTGTCCCTGCCTCTTGGTGGTCATTGTCCTTCAGATATTGGTGGTAGTAGCAGTAGTAACAATAATTTATATTCAGTCCATCTGACTGGGTTGCCCCAGCCATGCTGGAAAGCTTCCAACAAATTAAAACCTCAACGACAATAAAACTTCAAACATTAAGGGCTTCCCTATATAGGGCTGCCTTCAGGTGTCTTCTAAAAGTCAGATTGTTGCTTATTTCCTTGACATCTGATGGGTGGAAATTCCCCAGGGTGGGCGCCACTACCAAGAAGGCCCTGTGCCTGGTTCCCTGTAACCTCACTTCTCGCAATGGGAAAACTGACAAAAGGCCCTCAGAGCTAAATCCCAGAGCCAGTGTGGTTAATCAAATGAGAATAAAATTGCATTGAGAGTAGCTAGGTGGTATGTGGTTCGAATCGTATGCAGACTGGTCCTTGTCACTCCTTCCGACTTACATAAGCTGCACTCAATCTCGTGTGACGATACATTCAAATATCATGAGGAGGAATGGCCCTGCCTGTGTCGATCATAGGACGACATCACTCTGAACCACATAACAGAGTACTGGACATATGTTTTATTTTGAGCTGAGCTCTTTTCTTCTCAGACAGAAAGTAAGCATTTCAGCAAGCTGGTGTTAAAGGAGCTAAGGACCATATCCTTATTTATTTCCAGATATGAATGACTGTTATAAATGCCCAGACAAAGACTATCCAAGCAAGAACCGGAATGCATGTCTACCCAAGGATATAAGCTTCTTGTCTTATGAAGAACCTTTGGGCATCAGTTTGTCGTGTTTCTCTCTTTCCCTCTCCTTGATCACTGCGCTGGTACTAGGTATATTTATGAAGCACCACAACACACCCATTGTCATTGCAAACAACCGAAACCTCACCTACACTCTGCTCATCTCTCTCCTGCTCTGCTTCCTTTGTGCATTGCTCTTCATTGGCTGACCTGAGAAGGTCACGTGTCTCCTGCGACAAACAGTTTTTGGTGTCATCTTCTCAACCGCTGTTTCATGAAATCTATGACCTAATATATTTGTTTCCCCCCAGACATGAATGACTGTCATAAATGCCCAGACAAATACTATCCAAGCAGGAACCGTGATGCATGTCTACCCAAAGATATAAGCTTCTTGTCTTATGAAGAACCTTTGGGCATCAGTTTAGCCTCATTTTCTCTTTTCCTTTCCTTAATCACAGCTCTGGTACTAGGTACATTTATGAAACACCATGACACACCCATTGTCATTGCAAACAACCGAAACCTCACCTACACTCTCCTCATCTCTCTCCTGCTCTGCTTCCTGTGTGCTTTGCTCTTCATTGGCCGACCTGACAAGGTCACGTGTCTCCTGCGACAAACAGTTTTTGGTGTCATCTTCTCAACCGCTGTTTCATGCGTCCTGGCAAAAACCTTCATGGTGGTTTTGGCCTTCATGGCTACAAAACCAGAATCCAGGATGAGGAAATGGGTGGGGAAAGGACTAGGCCACTCCATTCTCCTTTCCAGTTCCATAGTTCAAGCAGGGATATGTACTGTGTGGCTGGCAACCTCTCCCCCATACCCAGATGTGGACATGCATTCAATGACAGAAGAAATGATACTAGAATGTAAAGAGGGGTCTGTAACAATGTTTTACTGTGTCCTCATCTACATGAGTTGCCTGGCCACTGTAAGCTTTGCTGTGGCTTTCCTTGCCAGGAAGTTACTAGACAGTTTCAACGAAGCCAAGTTTATCACCTTCAGCATGTTGGTCTTCTGCAGTGTTTGGCTGTCCTTTATTCCTTCCTACCTGAGCACCAAGGGAAAATATATGGTAGCTGTGGAGATCTTCTCCATCTTAGCCTCCGGTGGTGGGTTGCCGGCTTGCATCTTCTTCCCCAAATGTTACATTGTCATTCTGAGTCCTGAGCTCAACAATAGGGAACAGCTAATAAGGAAGAAAAATTAAAGAAATGAGAAACCTGTCATCTGCTGTATTTTGTGTTTTTCTCTGTGTTTACAGTAGAATAGTTGGAAATATAAGTTCAGCTGCTCCCCTTAACAATTTTTTCTAGACTCCAAATTCCCATAGTTAAAATTTCCTTTGTAAAATTGACTTATTTGCTTTGAGGAAGACAATCATACATTTGTTGTTGTTTAGTCGTGTCCGACTCTTCGTGACCCCATGAACCAGAGCACGCCAGGCACTTCTGTCTTCCACTGCCTCCCGCAGTTTGGTCAGACTCATGTTTGTAGCTTCGAGAACACCGTCCAACCATTGTTGGAGCCAGCCAGTCAGGTGGTGCTTAGCATAGCATAGAAAAAAGACGCAATGAGGTAGCGTGTATTTTCATAATGCTGGAGAGCTGCTCCTTCCAGCCTTTCTCCTCCGGCAACTTTTTATTATCTCCTTTGTTCTCCCAGCCGCATGGCCGTTTTGCCAAAGTCTCCTGTTACCTCATCCGGTCAAGGCTTGACACTCCCCTCTCCGTATAAGGTAATCATTGCCCAGAGGAATGTCAGGGGGCCCCTGCAGTTTTTACAAGCCTCTGCCTTGGCTGGATGACTCCCACATGCCCTCTTTCTTTATTTTATTATATCGAGTGCGATAAGCGACTCTTGTAAGGGCGGGAGCGGGCCGCGGACTGGACAACTATGCAGTACTCTGGTGGTGGGTTGCTGGGTTGCATCTTCTTCCCCAAATGTTACATAAT
Organism: Podarcis gaigeae; assembly: GCF_964106915.1. Classification (NCBI taxonomy): domain Eukaryota; kingdom Metazoa; phylum Chordata; class Lepidosauria; order Squamata; family Lacertidae; genus Podarcis; species Podarcis gaigeae. The sequence goes on along the minus strand of NC_139689.1, from coordinate 13,807,614 downwards.
CATTCTGAGGCCTGAGCTGAACAAAAGGGAACAGCTAATAAGGAAGAAATATTAAAGAAACGTGAAACCTGTTTTCTGCTGTATTTTGTGTTTTCCTCTGTGTTTACATAGAATATTTGGAAATATAAGTTCAGCTGCTCCCTTTTATAATTTTTTCTATACTCCAAATTCCTATTGATGAAATTTCCTTTGTAAAATTAACTTATTTACTTTGAGGAAAACAATCATACATTTCCACATACATTATTCTCTTGTAGCATGTGCTGACAAGAAGACTCAAAGCAATTCTTGTCAAAATATATCCAAGTAAATCTTTATCTGTCCTTAATTCTGAATGATCAAAGTTGTCTTACAGCTTTCAACATAATAGGATCTGTGAAACTGTACAATTGTGGCCATGGAATATAGGAGTACTCATTTAGGAATTATTGTTCTGTACTGCTTACAGTCATATTTCACCATCAACCTTTCCATACCCAAGAACGTATAATTGGAAGATGATCCTCTTGAAGCAGGCCAATGGCCCATCTGGTCCAGCAGCCTGTACTCTCACTGACCAATCAGATACCTGTGGGAAACCTTCAAGCCGTACCCAACCGCAAATGCACTGTCCCAACCATTGTTTCCTGTGTCAGTGAGCTCAATAGTTTATCAATGTACCGTGAGATAACATACTCGCCATTGAATTGGGTTCCCCTCCCCACAAGATTTTTTCTGAATCATGTCTCCTTGGAGAAATTCAGAGTCCTAGCTAAGAAAATGTAAATGAATTCTGCCCTCTCATTCTTGGAAAAGATGGCAGCAAAGGACCATGCAGACCTCACTGCGCAACGCATTTGACAGATAAGTAAAGGTAAAGGGACCTCTGACCATTAGGTCCAGTAATGAACGACTCTGGTGTTGCGGTGCTCATTTCGCTTTATTGGCCGATGGAGCCGGCGTACAGCTTCCGGGTCATGTGGCCAGCATGACTAAGCCACTTCTGGCGAAGCAGAGCAGCGCATGGAAACGCTGTTTACCTTCCCGCCGGAGCAGTACCTATTTATCTACTTGCACTTTGACATGCTTTCGAAATGCTAGGTTGGCAGGAGCAGGGACCGAGCAACGGGAGCTCACTCTGTTGTGGGGATTCGAATCGCCGACCTTCTGATCGGCAAGTCCTAGGCTCTGCGGTTTAACCCACAGTGCCACCCGCATCCCGTTATTTGACAGATAGGGAGCTACAATTGGAAAGTTTTATTTCACCAATACTTGTGATGTATCAGAACACTCTATACTTAATACATATACGTATCATATATGAGACAAGTATATTGTTGGATATTCCACTGACTGTTGGCACCCTTCATCAAATGTTTGATGAGCAGATAAAATTGATTAGATCTAACCATGATGAATGGAGAATGCAAGTAAACCAGAGTAAGCCCCATTAAACCTTAAAAAAATTATTTCTGTGTGGACATCTGTGGACTATGCTTGTAAAGTATTGTCTGTAAGATTATGCCCTCCTTGCAGAAGGTCCAGGGTATTCAAGTGGAGACAGGAATGGAAGGAAGAAGGACTAATAATAATAATAATAATAATTTTATTATTTATAACCCACCCACCTGGCTGAGTTTCCGTGGCCACTTTGAGTGGCTTACAGCAGATATAAAAACACAGGCAAACATATTATTTCTTTTCTTGTTCTCTGCTTTTAATCCCCTAAAGTTTGGCTGGGAAGCCTATAGTCCTCCAGATATTGCAAGACTACAGCCCTCATCATTGCTGACCATTTTCCATACTGTCTGGGGTTGGTTGGTTTTGGAATCCCTCAACATCTGGAGTGCCACACATCCCCAACCCTTGCCCTATTGGAAGTGAAGCAGAATACATATTTAAAACATAAAATGCATAAGTTTGCAGAAGAAGTCAGAGATATCAGGCTAGAAAGTCAGGCTCAGCAACTTTAGGAATCATGACCACCCTCAGCTGCACCTGGATGAACTTTGGGGTCTGAGAGATTTCAGGAATACTTTTTCTCCCTAAGGTTTCTAGCTCATGGAGGCTGACAGAATCAAGAGAGATTTTACACAGGGCTCTATAAAAGGAGTCATACAGGAGGACCTGGAGCACCAACTCAACCTCTCAAGAATCACAGGGGCATTTGCCTTTGAGGGTTTGGACAAACATGCATTCCCAAGGCACAGGGGAAGGAGGCTGAGAGGAAGGGGACACAACTGTCACCCCCCCAATACAGCAATGAGCAGCCATTGCAGTCATGCCAAATGGCTGGTGTGAATTCAGGTCCACTCAGCCAAATTACAAGATGCTGACTGCACCATGCTACATGTTGGAGTCTTCATTGGCTACAAGGTCTTCTATTATGAGCTTCTAACGTCTAATTTCACCCATACACCACTGGTCTAATATTATCTAATGAAAGGGAAATTAAAATAACAGTTCTGAATATTTTCTTCAGCAATTTTCTTCTGCAATTCCACAGGGAATCCCGAGCATTGGATGAACAACTACACTCCTACTTGGTTATTAAAAGGGCTATAATTAATATGCTGCTCCTCAAAAATCCCTGTGTATTTTCTCTGGCCACTGGCAACATAACACAAAGGATACTACAACTTAACCAGAATTATTTAAATACTGTCTGGGATCAGCAAGTCTAATTTTGGATACTTTCATATTGTGTCCCCTCAGGAAATTAATCTACCATTTAAATGAGACAATTTTTATCTTGGAAAAACCTATTCTAGTATTGCCAGAAAAAAAACATAGTTTCTGCATAAAACAAAGAGTTGCCTTTGTATTAAGGATGGTGTTTTTAGTGTTCTTGCTGCTGGAACTGATTTCTTACAATGTATGTGAGGCTCACCTAGCAAAATGCAGGCTCCAAGGTCCACATCATCCACTTCACATGTATCATCAGCCCGGAGAGTTCCTCATTGGTGGCATTGTTTCCCATGGTGGCTTCCTCGCCTCTCCAGCAACATTCACTGAGGAACCCCCACCAGCGCTGCCTGAAGAGCTTGTGTAAGAACTAAGCCACTCATTTATTACATCCATGTAATGATCAAACCTAGAGTTGCAGCCTCAGAATAATGAGTCAGGCAGCAAATGTTTACCCTTTTATCGGGGGGAATCCACTTTAGATATGAATGGGACTTATGCCGGTGCAAAAAAAAAAGGAACAAATGTCTTATGAATTAAGAGAATATAGGAGAAATTCCCATTTCTGGATAGAGAAATGAATATAAATGTATTGAAATGTATGCATGTTTGTGTGTCTGGGAGAGGCCTTTTGAGCAGCCCATTTTGCTAGACTTTATCTGAACCACTAGACTATAAGTAAGAATTTATTTTTAAGAAACCTGTTCTGAGGCTGAATGTCCTTAGGGTTTCATTTTCTGAACTTAGACTAAGCTTTGTTTCAGCACTGAAAGGTACTTATTATGAAGTATAGAACGACCAGCACTGACTCACGAAAAGGAAGTCACTGCAGAGAGAGACCAGAGAGACCAGAGACTTTGTAAGTGTCAGAAAAAGACCTCAGACATGTAAGGGAAGACGTCCCATGAGCCCCACATTAGCAACCCCTACTCTAGATACTACTGAGTTTAAAATATTTAAAAACTTGGACAAAAGTAAGACCGGTATCCACAAATACACAAATCTAAGATGAGAAAAACTTGGCTTGCCAGTAGTACACATGGAAAGGTTCACGGGATCTGCATCAACAGAAGTATAGTGTCCTGATGAAAGGAAATAATAGTCCTGCTCTATTCTGCCTTGGTCACCTGAAGTCTGTGTCCAGTTCTGCTCACCACAATTTAAGAAGGATATTGACAAGCTGGAACATGTGCAGAGGAGGGCAACAAAGATGGTCTGGAAACCAAGCCTTATGAGGAATGGATGAGGGGTTTGGTATGTTTATCTATGATGAGACTGAGGAGAGGCATGATAGCCATTGTAAAATATATCAAGAGCTGTCACCAGGAAGATGGAACACGCTTGTTTTCTCTTGCTCCAAATCAGGGTATTCAATTTACAAGAAAGGAGATTTCAAATAAACATCAGAGAGAACCTTCTATTGGTAGGAGCTATTCAATATTGCATCAGATTGAGAGATAACCCCACTGAACTCAATATGATTAACTATTCTGTTGAGTAAAATAATACTTATTTTGAAGTTCCTGCTGATACATTTGCAACTCTCATTCTAGGGTGGTGCCTAAGGATTACCAGCACATTGTGGCCTTGGCATTTGCAGTCAAGCAGATCAACGAAGACCCTCATATCCTACCCAATATCACCTTGGGCTTCCACTTATATGACAGCTATGTCAGTGCAAGGAGCACATATCTTGCCACACTGCTGCTTTTATCCATGGTGAAGAAATTTGTCCCTAACTATATATGTAATGTTGAAAATAGTCTAACTGGGGTCATTGGGGGACTGGATTCTGAAATCTCCTTTTATGTGGCAACTATTTTGGATATCTATAAGATTCCGCAGGTAGGACACCTATGTACAATACCTCTATTAGCTTGCATAGAGGAAGAGGTTCCTCAGCATCAGTTCTGGGTGAAGATGAAATTGCAAGGAGAACCATGTACACCACCTTGAGATCCTTGGAAAAGAAGGATGGTACATAATTGTAATATAAGGAAACAAACAGACAGACAGACAAACCTGAATAAAGGGTAAGGTTGCAATACCTGAAAAAATATGTACCGTAACCTTCCCTGTCTTACACACACATTTAGATCACTTACAGTATATGCCAAAGGCCACTGATGGGAGAGTGGGCTTCTCTCTCACCAACAATTTATCATTATGCATCATTTTCAGCTTAGTTAGGAGGGTATCTGAAATGAGTTGCTGAGGGAGAGGGATAATTGCTTACTGGATAAAAGCAATGATATTTTAGGTGCCAATGGAAAAAGTAGTGAGGAGGGTATTTCAAATAAGTAGCTGGGGAAGTGGGGGAAAGGGTTACAGCTAAAAAAAACCCTTTCAATTAGGAGCCAGTACAATAACTATTCCTCTTTAGCACACCAGTCATAATTAAAGACACGGAGAGGTTATGGGAAATTGTAGATAGAATCCAGTTCCACAGGAGAAAAGTAATAGTAGATAGCAGCTGATTCACAAGTGAAATAAATGTTCATAAATAAAGTCTGAGAAGAATCAGCACAGTTTTGCTGTGTGATGGGGCATGTGCAGCATGAAGAAGAAAGATGAAGCTTCAGAGAAGAAATGTGCATCTAACCCAACTTACAATTCTGACAAAGCCAGATAATGTCCAGGAAATCTGCTGTTCGGGGCATGGTATGTTCCCCCATCCAGTTTCATCCATTGTACAAGACCCTGCCAAATTTTGCAATGACATAAAAAACTTTTGTTTGTTTTTAAGTGAAGTAGACACAATGCCCTGCTCCAGTCATCAATGTGTAAACAAGATTCATAAAAATAATATAAAACAGACAAATTTCCCTCTCCATTCATCAAATCAAAGGTTTAAAAATGAGAAAAGGGAGATGATCCCCGTTTTCAGCCCATCTGCATGTGTGTCTTTGGAAAACTGAGAGAGAGGCAAACAAACCTTGAAACTAACTAACAGGGTTTGCCTAATAATATATATGAATGCTGTGAAAGGAATCTACTTTGTCTCTTCTCTTCTTCCATTTACTTTTTAGCTCATTTATGGCTCTGCTCCGGTGATGAATGATAAAAGCCCAGGGCTTCCCTTCTACCAGATGGCAGCCTCAGAAGCCCTTCAGTATGAGGGAATTCTCTCTTTGCTTCTGCATTTCAGGTGGACGTGGATAGGAGTCATTGCAATGGACAATGACAACGGAGAAAGATTTGTGCAAACCATTTCCCCAATATTTACCAAGAGTGGTGTCTGCTTTGCATTCCTAGAAAAAGTCCCCAGTTTAAGTTTTATTTCTGAAATTGATGGAATGCTGCAACAGGGGACAAGCATAAACCATAAAATTTTTAGCAGCACAGCTAATGTAATAGTTGCCTATGGAGAATCTTACTCCATGGCAACTTTTAGATGGCTTACATACCTATCAGAACATGATGACATGACATATAATATAAAAAGTAAAGTATGGTTAACAACTTCCCAGGTTGAGTTCACTTCATTTGTCATTCAAAGGAATTGGGATTCAGGAGTATTCAGTGGTGCTATATCCTTTGAGATTCACTTCAGAAACCCACCAGGATTTCATCAGTATGTTGTGCACAGAAACCCTTCCAGCACAGATGGGGATGGTTTTATCAGGGACTTCTGGCAACAGGCCTTTGGATGTGTATTCCCAGATATGACTTCAGACAAGGTGGAGGGGAATATTTGCACTGGAGAGGAGAAGCTGGAGAACCTTCCTGGATCATTTTTTGAAATGAGCATGACAGGCCACAGTTACAGTATCCACAATGCTGTCTATGCCATGGCCCATGCTTTACATGCTATGTTCGCATCCAGACTCAGGCACAGAGGAATGGTGTATGGACGGAGAGGGAAGAATCCGAATCCACAGTTTTGGCAGGTAATCGGCTAAACATCCTCAACTGTAAGAGGCCTGTTATTCCCCAACTAGGTATGGGTTTCCACAGTGTTGTCACCTTGCTCATTCATCTCAGACATGAAAAAGTGCTTTTATGAGAGAAATTTTCAGACCACTGAGATGCCACTGCATTCACAGATAAGAAGCAGTGATAAAGGTCAAGAGAGATGTTCAGCATTCTCTGTATCCCATATACACCAAATCCTCCCTCAGATCACGTGATCATACACCACTGTGGTGTCTCCTGTGATGAAGAGGGAAAGAGGAAAAGAAGTGTGGGGCTGGGGAGATAAAGAAAGCTGTAAAAATGGGGAGAGGGAGAGAGAGGGATGTGGAAGAGAGAAAATTGGTGATCTCTCCATGCTTGGACCTGAATCCACTGACACTTGACTGAATCACCCCCACCAATTGCTGTAGGTTTTTCCTACAGGAAGAAAAAAAAATGCTCTGCCCTCCATTAGAATTGCAGCCTTTTCCAAACAATTGCCTTTTCTGTTTTCAATCTAGCTCCATCACTTTCTGAGAAGTATCTCATTTAACAATACGGCCGGAGATGTGGTCTTCATCAACCAGAATGGAGAGGTGGTATCTAGCTTAGATATTGTCAATTGGATAATATTCTCCAACCAAAGTTTGCACAGAATGAGCGTTGGGAGGATAGATCCGCAGACTTCTCGAGACCAATCATTCATCCTTGATGAAGATGCCATAACATGGCACAGTTGGTTTAATCAGGTAGGACCACATTATTAGATAATTCCAAAGAAATTCAGTATTGCCTAAACAATGATCATTCACCTGCATGTCTACTCTCTGTCTTTTAAACTGCATGATCCTGTGTAGAACATGACCAATGCATATAGAGAGCCAGTGTGGTGTAGTGGCTAAGAGCGGTAGACTCGTAATCTGGTGAACCAGGTTCGCGTCTCTGCTCCTCCACATGCAGCTGCTGGGTGACCTTGGGCCAGTCACACTTTTCTGGAGTCTCTCAGCCTCACTCACCTCACCGAGTGTTTGTTGTGGGGGAGGAAGGGAAAGGAGAATGTTAGCCACTTTGAGAATCCTTAGGGTAGTGATAAAGTGGGATATCCAATCCAAACACTTCTTCATCCAAGTACCAGATTAAAAGCCAAAAGCTTACTGCTACTGTAGAAGTCACTAACAGAATAAAGGCAAATATTTTATTTTATTATATTTATAAATATTTTATAAATATTTCTTAACAATTATAAAATACTGGGTTTTAACTGAGGAAAAGAGGATAAGCCCCAAGATTTTTCCTTTCTTGCTAAAAAGTGGGGAACTGCTATGTAATCACAACACCTACACATCCCAGAACAATAGAGGGAGTATGACATCTCTTCAAACATCACTACTACAGTGCTACCTCGGGTTAAGTATTTAATTCATTCCGGAGGTCTGTTCTTAACCTGAAACTGTTCTTAACCTGAAGCACCACTTTAGCTAATGAGGCCTCCCACTGCTGCCACACCGCCGGAGCACGATTTCTGTTCTCAACCTGAAGCATAGTACTTAACCTGAAGCACTATTTCTGGGTTAGTGGAGTCTTTAACCTGAAGCCTAAGGAACCTGAAGCTTATGTAAGCCATGGTACCACTGTACTAAAAAAATAAAACCATTTTACATATTGCTGAAGTGCTGACTCAGCTTTGCATCATAGAGAGGGGCCCAGGAACATGAAGATTTCCAAACTCATTGTTCTCTTGCTGATCCTTCTGCTCTTTCATTTACGTAATAGACTCGGCCTCTTTCTGTCTGTACTGAGACATGTCTTCCAGGATCCAGCAAGAAAGTGAAGGAGGGACAGCCACCTTGCTGCTACGATTGCATCCCATGTGCAGAGGGGAAGATTGCAAACCAGGATGGTAGGAGAAATAAATAGATTAAATAGATCCAGACTCAGCACTAATAATTGAAAGGTGTTGTAAGGACGGCTGAGTTTACTTTTCAAAAGAGATAATCTACTGCGTGTGTGATCCTGGATCATTGCCTTTCAGATAGTCTAAATATGCTAATCAAATGAGAATGACCATGCATTCAGAGTAGTTGGATGGTAGTTGGATGGTATGTGGCAAGGCCCCCAAACCAGCCCTTTGTTAGAATAGAATTCACATTGACACAAAATCTTGGTTTAAGGTTATTGGGCAAAATTTTGGGCCACAACTTTATTGATTACAGAAATTTGAGTGGTATTGGCTTTTGTATTGGCAAAGGACTGTATCAGACTCCTGCCTCCTTTGCAGGAAGTCAGTAAGTGTAAACCACCCAAAGAGGAAGCCACATCGGGGGACCCTGCCTGCATCTCTCCTCGATGTCTCCAGAGACCAGTCGAACCTTCTGTGCAGAATTAAACTCTTTGGACTACAGTGGTACCTCTGGTTACATACTTAATTCATTCCGGAGATATGTTCTTAACCTTAAACTGTTCTTAAGCTAATGGTGCCTTCTGCTGCCACTGCGCCACCGCAGAATTTCTGTCCTCATCCCAAAGCAAAGTTCTTAACCCGAGGTATTATTTCTGGGTTAGCGGAGTCTGTAACCTGAAGCGTATGTAACCTGAATTGTATGTAACCCAAGGTACCACTGTATTTTTCCCCTCATGGTTTCATGTGGTTTAGTGCCATATCCATGACATAGAGAAAGCTTAGATTCCAACAATACTACATTGCATAGCATAAAACAGTGCTAAACATGTGCTTTGAATTAAGCAGAGCTCTTTTCTTCTCAGACAGAAAATAAACATTTCACCAAATTGAAATCTATGACCTAATATATTTGTTTCCCCCCAGATATGAATGACTGTCATAAATGCCCAGACAAATACTATCCAAGCAGGAACCGTGATGCATGTCTACCCAAAGATATAAGCTTCTTGTCTTATGAAGAACCTTTGGGCATCAGTTTAGCCTCATTTTCTCTTTTCCTTTCCTTAATCACAGCTCTGGTACTAGGTACATTTATGAAACACCATGACACACCCATTGTCATTGCAAACAACCGAAACCTCACCTACACTCTCCTCATCTCTCTCCTGCTCTGCTTCCTGTGTGCATTGCTCTTCATTGGCCGACCAGAGAAGGTCACGTGTCTCCTGCGACAAACAGTTTTTGGTGTCATCTTCTCAACCGCTGTTTCATGCGTCCTGGCAAAAACCTTCATGGTGGTTTTGGCCTTCATGGCTACAAAACCAGAATCCAGGATGAGGAAATGGGTGGGGAAAGGACTAGGCCACTCCATTCTCCTTTCCTGTTCCATAGTTCAAGCAGGGATATGTACTGTGTGGCTGGCAACCTCTCCCCCATACCCAGATGTGGACATGCATTCAATGACAGAAGAAATGATACTAGAATGTAAAGAGGGGTCTGTAACAATGTTTTACTGTGTCCTCATCTACATGAGTTGCCTGGCCACTGTAAGCTTTGCTGTGGCTTTCCTTGCCAGGAAGTTACCAGACAGTTTCAACGAAGCCAAGTTTATCACCTTCAGCATGTTGGTCTTCTGCAGTGTTTGGCTGTCCTTTATTCCTTCCTACCTGAGCACCAAGGGAAAATATATGGTAGCTGTGGAGATCTTCTCCATCTTAGCCTCCGGTGGTGGGTTGCTGGGTTGCATCTTCTTCCCCAAATGTTACATAATCATTCTGAGGCCTGAGCTGAACAAAAGGGAACAGCTAATAAGGAAGAAAAATTAAAGAATTGAGAAACCTGTCATCTGCTGTATTTACAGTAAAATATTTGGAAATATAAGTTCAGCTGCTCCCTTTTACAATTTTTTCTACACTCCAAATTCCCATACTTGAAATTTCCTTTGTAAAATTCACTCATTTCCTTTGAGGAATACATTTCCACATACATTATTTTGTTGCAGCATGTGTTGACAAGAAGAATTAGAGCAATTCTTGTCAAAATATAAAAGTAAGCAAATCTGTATCTAGCCTTAATTCTCACAGCTTTCAGCATAATTGGATATGCAAAATTGTACTATTGCAGGCCACGGAATATTTGAGTATTCATTTATGGTCTGGTCTCTTGTTCTGTACTGCTCACAGTCAGATTTCATCATCAACTATCCATACTCAAGATCCTAGAAATGTAAGATGATCCTCTTGAGTTAGGCCAATGGCCCATCTTGTACGGCAGGCTGTACTCACACTGACCAACCAGATTCCTGTGGGAAATAGAAATACTTTATTATCACTGTACCACTTGTTTACAGTGAGATTAAAAATTCAAGCCATATCCAAAAGCAAATGCACTGTCTCCACCATTGTTTCCTATGCCAGTGAGTTCCATAGATTATCTATGTACTGTGAAATAATTTATCCTCCATTGAATTGGGTTACCTCCCCAGAAGATGTTGTCTGAATCAGGTCTGCTTGGTGAAATTCAGAGAACTAGATAAGAAAGTGTGAATGATTTCTGCCCTGCTGCTTGGAAAATATGGCAAGAAAGAACCATGTACAGTTCACTGTGCAAAGCATTCAACAAAGCCACAACTGAAAAGTTTTATTTTCACCAACACAAGTGATGGATTAGAACACTATATTCTTAATAGAAATATGTATTATATTTCTGGCAAGTATATTGTTGGACTTTCCCCTGACTGTTGGCATCCTTCAGCAAATGTTTAATGAGCAGATAAAATTGATTAGACCGAACCATGATGAATGGAGAATACAAGTAAACCAGAGCTTAATCAGATTGAAAGTGGAATCAAAGAGGACAGAGAAACTTCAGGTTGCATATGTATTCCCATAATGGACCTCAGATTTCTAGAATCCAGGCTTAACCTCTGAATTTATTCCTGTTATACAGTTCTTAAGGGCACAAAGCCACTGCTTTCTCCTAGTTTCTACAAGCCTACGTTGCCCGCTTGTACTCCCTTCTCTGGGAGAAAGGCCCATTAAATCTTAAAACACTTATTTCTGCGTAGACATCTGTACTGTTATACAGCAAGTTAACTATGCTTGTTAATGGGCGTCTGTAAGATTATGCCCATCCCCCTTGCAGAAGGTCCAGGTATTCAAGTGGATAAAGGAATGGAAGGAAGTAGGATTGATAATAATGATAATGATAGTAATAATTTTGTTATTTATAACCCACTCATCTGGCTGTGTTCCCCAGCCGCTTTAACACAGTAAAACATATTATTTCTTTTCTTGTTATCTGCTTTCAATCCCCCTAGAGCAGGGATGGGAAGCCTATAGCCCTCCAGATATTGCTAGACTACAGCTCTCATCATTGCTGACCATTTTCCATACTGACTGGGGTTGGTGGGTTTTGGAATCCCTCAACATCTGGAGTGCCACAAATCCCCAACCCTTGCCCTATTGGAAGTGAAGCAGAATACATATTTTAAAAATAAAATGCAGAAGTTTGCAGAAGAAGCCAGAGACATCAGCATCACTGAATGAAGGTGAACACTGACTTAAAATTAACTCAAAGGGCTGGAAAGTCAGGCTCGGCAACTTTGGGAATCCGGACCCCTCACCTGGGTGTGGATGATGCTTCAGGTTAAGAACAGTTTCAGGTTAAGAAAGGAACTCCGGAACGAATTAATTACTTAACCTGAGGTACCACTGTATGGCTTGAATTTCCTTGGTAAAATTTGCCTTTTCCTTGTGAAACTTGTAATATTATTTAGATTCCTTAATTAAAATGGGCCTGAGGAAAGCATAGTTGGAGACAACACTAAAGTTGTTGCCCTCTGTTATAGAATGACCTCTGTTTAACACACTGCAAAGACATTTCTTAGCAACAGAGCAATTCCTGTGGATATTTCTTCTAAGTCTTAAAGGTAATACAAAATAAAGCAATCCTAAAGACCAGGTGAAGAAGCACAAAGCCACAGCCAACTTGATCATACAAGTCACATTGTCTCAGTACAAAAAAATGAACTTGGGATGAAAGGAGGTTTGTCTTTAAGATATGCCCAAAAGGAAGCCACAAACAGTGATGATGTTTATTCCTCGTATCAGAGAATAAGCATGATTCCTTCACACTTCTCATATTTTCCTACACTTTGTTCTGAGGTGACTGGGGGATAATGTCTGTGGGCCTTTAGCCTAGTCAGTCATGCATTAACGACAGTAGTATCAGCTGAATCCAGCATTACAAGGCTTAGGTAGCGTCAAAGTTTTCCAATACATTGTTTAAAATAACAAAAGTTGGCATGACTGAAAACTTTTGTCACCATTTTTTTAAAAAACACAGTATATTGAGAAGTTATGACATCATCAGTTAACCTCAAGAAATTGAGCATCGAATTTAATATTTTGGTCCAATTCCCCATTCCATAACGTTAAACAGTGGAAGCGGAGGTAGACAGGGAGAGAGAGACTATCAATAATTGGGGTGGGAAAAGGAGACTGGCACATTTGTGAAAGAAAATGGGATGGCTGTATCCATGCTTGGACCTGACTCAACTCACAGTTGCCTAAATCACCACCCACCATTCGCTGAATGCTCTACACACAGGAAAAAAAGGTTGCTCAGCCCTGTGTTAGACTGTAGCCTTTTCTAAACACCTGTCATTTCGGTTTTCAATCTAGCTCCATCACTTTCTGAGACGTATCTCATTTAACAATACTGCAGGAGATGTGGCCTTCATCAACCAGAATGGAGAGGCAGCATCTAGCTTGGACATTGTAAACTGGATCATATTCCCCAACCAAAGTTTGCACAGAGTGAGAGTTGGGAGAATAGATCCACAAGCTCCTCCAGACCAAAAATTAACCCTTGATGAAGATGCCATAACATGGCACAGTTGGTTTAACCAGGTAGGGTCACATTTTTATCTAATTCAGAAGAGATTCAGTATAGCTTAAGCAATAATTATCCCCCTGCCTTTCTAATCACTGTCTTTTGAACTGCAAGTTTCTGGACTTCCGGGTTAGCGCCATCGTCTCCGAGCCCCGGAGGGAATCGGCTCAGTAGGAGACGGGTCCTGCCGCGGTGGCGATGAGGGAACCCTCAGAAACCACAGGCGTGGAAGCCTGTGGATCTGGTGGCTCGGCGGGCACCATTTGTGCCCACCCGACCCGCGAAGGAGCCTTTTTAAAGGCTTTGGAATGGGGGACGGGGAGCGGCGCGGTGCTGAGAGTCGACTGCTTCCCCTACGGAGTGAAGCCGCATGCCATGGTCAGAGAGCGCTGACTTCTTCCTTTGAACATTTGGACTAAAAGTAACAACCCGTGAGTAATACGGAAATTGGACTTATAAAAGGGAAAATTTTTCTTTGGATTAGGCACGATCGGGGAAGGCGCAAAGAGGAAGTCCGTCTCCCTGCCTTGTAAACAATTTAAAGCAAGGACTAGATAACTGAGGTTGAGAGAACACCTTCTCCTATAGTGGATAAAAGCAATTAATCCTATAGTGGATAAAAGCAATTAATTTCACGTTTTGGCAGTATAAGTGATCTTTGCTGGAGGATAAGAGTTAACTTTGAGAGCGGAAATGTCACCCCCCCCCAGGACCCGGGAGTGATCCGTGAGAGAGCCTGTTGAAGAGACATAGAAGATTTTGACAGCTGTCAAACTAGCTGTCAAAGTTGGGAAGAAAAGAGAACTTTGTTTCTGGTGTCTTTGCTGGTTAGATTTGTTTCAATCTGGTTATAAATTGTTGAGAACAAAGAAGAACAAGTTAATTGGACTTTTGGGTTGGAACTGGAAGGAATACTAAGTAACTAGAATCCCTCTAGAGGGGGCTCAGGGACATTACAAGAATGGCTGCAAGTGGAAAAATACTGACTGAACTGGATAGGGTTCTCTTTCTCTTGGGAAAGTTACAAGAGCAAAGTGATGTTTTGGCTACAAATGTTACAACACTGAATGAAACAGTAAATAACTTACTGAATCTGGAAGGGACTTGACTCAAGTCTTTGCAGTTGAACAAAAAGTCTTTGCAGCTGAACAAGAAAAGAAATCTGAGAAATCTGAGAAAGTGGAGAAAGAGATATATGATGATCTGGAGGGAAAGGAAGGAGGAGCTACAATGCCGCAGATGATTAAGGAGAGACAGAAGCCTGTTAAGATGGACATAAAGGAAAATAAGATCTGGATGATGAAAATTTGGTTTGAATTGAAGAATGAAGAATGGAGAGATCTCCTTATGTGGAGATCCGAAGACCTATGGATTAAAAATTTGACCAAGGTGGAAGCTGGAGCTTTTGGAGCATTTGGACTTAAAACAAGCAAGAAACAAGATTTGGGCTCCACTTTTAAATATGGAGGTCTGGCTGGAAGAAAAATGGACATTATTTGGACAGAGCTTCTCGGAGACTTGGTGTTTAATATAAAGGACTATCAAAAAAACCGGCAGAGAGGAGTTGAGAGAGAATTAAGAGCCTCAGACGTGAGGTCTCCAGGCTGATAGCAGTTAAACCGACAGATATTTGTTGGGGATCGAAACCGGGAAAGGGGGGGTGAGGTTTGGGAATCCAAAGGGTGTACAATTATATTTTGTTTTTGTTTTTTATTTTGTTTTGTTATTAATATAAAAATTGGGGAATTCGTGGAAGGGAATTGGGGTCGACCTTAGAAAAAGATTTTAAGAATGGTTACTGATGTATAAAGACTGATGTTTATAAGTTAAAATTGGTTATATAAAATGAACTAAATATAATAATGAACTATATATAATAAGATTAAAAATTGGGGATAAGAACTTGTTGAACTAAAAATTACAATTGGAATACAAGAAGGGGAGGCATGGGGAAGTCATGGAAATAAGTTATTGAAAATAAGGCTTGTAAATGTGGAGTGTTTCTTTTCTTTTTTTAATTTTTTTTGTTTTTTCCTTTTTTTCTTCTTTGAAAATTTCAGTAAATATATTTTTTTTAAAAAACGAACTGCAAGTTTCTGATTAGTGGATGGCCAAAGCAGGGTCACAAACTTGAATAAAATATTGGGGAGGGGCAGGTAAGCCCACCACTGCTTCTATGTAACTTATGTCTCTAGCTTGTCTGCACCCTCTATCTTCTCTATAGGCCCCATGTGGGATCCAGAAACATTCTGGAGAAAAGTTAATGTGCCACTAGATGCCACTTTCCGTTCACTTCAGCACCATCTTCAGTTTAAAATGCAAAATTCATGACATTAACAAAAATAATTGAGAATGGTAGAGGAGAGGGCCTGAGCATGCACCAATGAGCTGTATGAGGTTGCCATAATACTACACTGGGAATCCCTGGTTTAAAGATTTGGATAAAGCACTTTATAAATAAAGAAGCCAATTCACCATGTACCGTATTTTTCGCTCTATAGGAGGCACTTTTTCCCCTCCAAAAATTAAGGGGAAATGTGTGTGTGTCCTATGGAGCAAATGCAGACTCCTTGGCATCAGCGATAGCAACACGAAGCCTCCAAAGCGCAGAGGGAGCACTGCTGCTGTGCTCCAGAGGCTTCAGGTTCCTTTTGCTGAAGCCAGGAGAGCAAGACTCTCCTGGCTTCAGCAGAGAGGAAGAGCTGTGCAGCGCCCCTTCAGCGAAGCGGGTGGAGAAATGGAAAGGGCTCTGTTTCTCCTGCCGCTTTGCTAAAGGGGCGCTGAGCAGAGATGGGGAGAATTTTTCCCCTTGTTCTCCCCCTCTAAAACAAGGTGCGTCCTATGGTCGGGTGCATCCTATAGAGCAAAAAATATGGTATATCCCTAGAACAGTGTTCCCTGTGGAACACCCTCCCTGCAGATGTCAAGGAGATAAAAGACCAACACAACTTTTTAGAAGACATCCAAAGGCAGCCCTCTGTCGGAACAAGGAATAAAGGCAAATATTTCATTTACTATAAAATACAGTTAAGCAAGACTAACAGTGTAAACTTACCTTGGGGAATCTGATTGCAATGAAAATAGCGAAAGCTAGGTTGTCTCACCCTAATACCAACCCTTCACAGACCCCCCCCCCCACCACCACCACCAGCTTCATCCATACAAATGTGATTTTTACATCACACTATCTTGATCTGAATGTGGATCAGTAGGCCCAAGTCAAATACCAGTTTTTCTATGAAAAGGCCTGGACACAGGAGGGCATGTTTTCTTTCAGCTAATCACGGCCTTGGCATACACTTCCCCTGCACTAGAGGTGGTACATCTGAAAGACCAGTTAGCTATCAGACAAGAAAATTGGCTTCCAGGTGGAAAAATCAAAATTAGAAACAGAACTGTTAGAACCCAAAACTAAGATTTTGTCAAAGACGTATAACTTGCTGTTGAAATGGAATACTCAGGATGAAACGGTGAAATCTGCTATGATTAAATGGCCACAAGATGTTGGACATAACATTATGTTTGCTGACTGGGAACAGTTATGGACCACAGGTATGAAGTTTACGGCATGTAATGCCTTAAGAGAAAATTATTATTATGAAATATATTATGAAAATGATATACAGGTGGTACATGACCACAGTCAAGCTCGCAAAAAATTATCACTTGCCCAATAATAAATGTTGGAAATGTAAAGAAAATGAAGGTACATTCTTTCACCTTTAGTGGACGTGCCCAAGGATTAAGGCTTTCTGGGAAATGATCTATAATGAAATGAAAAAGGTATTTAAATATACCCTCCTGAAGAAACCAGAGGCCTTTCTCCTGGGCATGGTCGGCCAATTGGTGCCAAAGAAGGACAGAACTTTATGTACGCTACAACAGCAGCAAGAATACTTATTGCAAAGTACTGGAAGACACAAGATCTACCCACTCTGGAAGAATGGCAGATGAAGGTGATGGACTATATGGGATTGGCAGAAATGACTGGCAGAATCCGAGACCAGGGAGAAGAGTCAGTGGAAGAAGATTGGAAGAAATTTAAAGACTATCTACAGAAATATTGTAAAATTAATGAATGTTAGAATGATGTTGGATAGAAATTAAGTGGTTTCCAGCTGTAATGCTGTAAGAGAATATGAAAAAAAGGGTTAGAAACAGGTAAAAATTTAATGGTAAGGATTTGCTGAACTAACAATCTGAATTGGAATACAAAAAAGGGAGGTACGAGGAGGTCCGGGAAACAAGCGTAATGAAAATTAGCAATGGAAAATCTGTGTGTTCTTAATTATTTTTATTTTTTTGTTATTTTGTTATTTTTATTTTTATTGGATTATTACTAAAAATCTTAATAAATATTCTATAAAAAAAAGACCAGTTAGCTATCCAGTGGATTTTTGCATGATCATGTTGACCTTGAAACAATCTTACATCAAACAGTGCACACAGGAGGTCAGTTGGAATAATAAAATGGGTTCTTTTTCTTCCCCTCTGAAAGACTGCAACCAGAATCCTAAGTATATAAAGAAGATTATTGCAAAATAAACCAAAGAAATTGGGATTTCTTTATAAATATGAAATACTGGTTTTGAACTGAGTGAAAGACTATGTATGAATTGATAAGCCCCATGATTTTGCCTTTCTTGTGAGAAAAGTGGAGAAATGAAGTGGTTGGGAAAAGGAGGGGAAAAGTGAAAACAGACAGCAGGAGCAGGTTCAGGATACCACTAGTCTTCTAAAGGAGACAGTGGAAGAGGTGGAAGCAGGAAAAGTGGTGAAGATACAGAAAGTGAAGGAGGGGGCTGAGAGCAAAGGTGTGAAGAGCACAAGGAATGGATGCATCCGTCTGAAAAAAGAGAGGTATCTCAAAATATGTATTCCAAAGTATATTTTCCCCTTAACATACTCAGGGCTAAATCTCTTGGATACCACCATTCCAGTTCATGTATTTGTCCAGAATTTCTCCAGAGATGCCTACCTAGTGGACAACGTACTCAGAAGTAATGATTATAACAAGATTAACAGGGACACTAGAGTAACTTCAAAGTGTGCCTGTGCAACCCAGAACAATAGAGGAGATATTACATCTTGCCAAACATTACTACTACTAAAAAGAAAAGTAGCAATTACTCTTGGTAGAGGCATTCTGTGTCAGTTTAGAAACATAGAGAAGAGCCTTAGAACCTGAAACATTCTGAACTCATTATTCTCTCGATGATTCTTCTGCTCTTTCGTTTATGGATTAGACTCAGCCTCTTTCTGTCTGTACTGAGAGATGTCTTCCAGGATCCAGCAAGAAAGTGAAGGAGGGACAGCCCCCTTGCTGCTATGATTGCATCCCATGTCCAGAGGGGAAGATTACAAACCAGGATGGTAAGGGAAAGAATTTGATTAAATGGGTCCATTTGATTGAAAGGTGTCAGGATGGCTGAGGTTAAGTTTCAAAAGAAGAAATAAGTTATTGTATGTGTGTCCCTGCCTCTTGGTGGTCATTGTCCTTCAGATATTGGTGGTAGTAGCAGTAGTAACAATAATTTATATTCAGTCCATCTGACTGGGTTGCCCCAGCCATGCTGGAAAGCTTCCAACAAATTAAAACCTCAACGACAATAAAACTTCAAACATTAAGGGCTTCCCTATATAGGGCTGCCTTCAGGTGTCTTCTAAAAGTCAGATTGTTGCTTATTTCCTTGACATCTGATGGGTGGACATTCCCCAGGGTGGGCGCCACTACCAAGAAGGCCCTGTGCCTGGTTCCCTGTAACCTCACTTCTCGCAATGGGAAAACTGACAAAAGGCCCTCAGAGCTAAATCCCAGAGCCAGTGTGGTTAATCAAATGAGAATAAAATTGCATTGAGAGTAGCTAGGTGGTATGTGGTTCGAATCGTATGCAGACTGGTCCTTGTCACTCCTTCCGACTTACATAAGCTGCACTCAATCTCGTGTGACGATACATTCAAATATCATGAGGAGGAAAGGCCCTGCCTGTGTCGATCATAGGACGACATCACTCTGAACCACATAACAGAGTACTGGACATATGTTTTATTTTGAGCTGAGCTCTTTTCTTCTCAGACAGAAAGTAAGCATTTCAGCAAGCTGGTGTTAAAGGAGCTAAGGACCATATCCTTATTTATTTCCAGATATGAATGACTGTTATAAATGCCCAGACAAAGACTATCCAAGCAAGAACCGGAATGCATGTCTACCCAAGGATATAAGCTTCTTGTCTTATGAAGAACCTTTGGGCATCAGTTTGTCGTGTTTCTCTCTTTCCCTCTCCTTGATCACTGCTCTGGTACTAGGTATATTTATGAAGCACCACAACACACCCATTGTCATTGCAAACAACCGAAACCTCACCTACACTCTGCTCATCTCTCTCCTGCTCTGCTTCCTTTGTGCATTGTTCTTCATTGGCTGACCTGAGAAGGTCACGTGTCTCCTGCGACAAACAGTTTTTGGTGTCATCTTCTCAACCGCTGTTTCATGAAATCTATGACCTAATATATTTGTTTCCCCCCAGACATGAATGACTGTCATAAATGCCCAGACAAATACTATCCAAGCAGGAACCGTGATGCATGTCTACCCAAAGATATAAGCTTCTTGTCTTATGAAGAACCTTTGGGCATCAGTTTAGCCTCATTTTCTCTTTTCCTTTCCTTAATCACAGCTCTGGTACTAGGTACATTTATGAAACACCATGACACACCCATTGTCATTGCAAACAACCGAAACCTCACCTACACTCTCCTCATCTCTCTCCTGCTCTGCTTCCTGTGTGCATTGCTCTTCATTGGCCGACCAGAGAAGGTCACGTGTCTCCTGCGACAAACAGTTTTTGGTGTCATCTTCTCAACCGCTGTTTCATGCGTCCTGGCAAAAACCTTCATGGTGGTTTTGGCCTTCATGGCTACAAAACCAGAATCCAGGATGAGGAAATGGGTGGGGAAAGGACTAGGCCACTCCATTCTCCTTTCCTGTTCCATAGTTCAAGCAGGGATATGTACTGTGTGGCTGGCAACCTCTCCCCCATACCCAGATGTGGACATGCATTCAATGACAGAAGAAATGATACTAGAATGTAAAGAGGGGTCTGTAACAATGTTTTACTGTGTCCTCATCTACATGAGTTGCCTGGCCACTGTAAGCTTTGCTGTGGCTTTCCTTGCCAGGAAGTTACCAGACAGTTTCAACGAAGCCAAGTTTATCACCTTCAGCATGTTGGTTCTGCAGTGTTTGGCTGTCCTTTATTCCTTCCTACCTGAGCACCAAGGGAAAATATATGGTAGCTGTGGAGATCTTCTCCATCTTAGCCTCCGGTGGTGGGTTGCCGGCTTGCATCTTCTTCCCCAAATGTTACATTGTCATTCTGAGTCCTGAGCTCAACAATAGGGAACAGCTAATAAGGAAGAAAAATTAAAGAAATGAGAAACCTGTCATCTGCTGTATTTTGTGTTTTTCTCTGTGTTTACAGTAGAATAGTTGGAAATATAAGTTCAGCTGCTCCCCTTAACAATTTTTTCTAGACTCCAAATTCCCATAGTTAAAATTTCCTTTGTAAAATTGACTTATTTGCTTTGAGGAAGACAATCATACATTTGTTGTTGTTTAGTCGTGTCCGACTCTTCGTGACCCCATGAACCAGAGCACGCCAGGCACTTCTGTCTTCCACTGCCTCCCGCAGTTTGGTCAGACTCATGTTTGTAGCTTCGAGAACACCGTCCAACCATTGTTGGAGCCAGCCAGTCAGGTGGTGCTTAGCATAGCATAGAAAAAAGACACAATGAGGTAGCGTGTATTTTCATAATGCTGGAGAGCTGCTCCTTCCAGCCTTTCTCCTCCGGCAACTTTTTATTATCTCCTTTGTTCTCCCAGCCGCATGGCCGTTTTTCCAAAGTCTCCTGTTACCTCATCCGGTCAAGGCTTGACACTCCCCTCTCCGTATAAGGTAATCATTGCCCAGAGGAATGTCAGGGGGCCCCTGCAGTTTTTACAAGCCTCTGCCTTGGCTGGATGACTCCCACATGCCCTCTTTCTTTATTTTATTATATCGAGTGCGATAAGCGACTCTTGTAAGGGCGGGAGCGGGCCGCGGACTGGACAACTATGCAGTACTCTGGTGGTGGGTTGCTGGGTTGCATCTTCTTCCCCAAATGTTACATAATCATTCTGAGGCCTGAGCTGAACAAAAGGGAACAGCTAATAAGGAAGAAATATTAAAGAAACGTGAAACCTGTTTTCTGCTGTATTTTGTGTTTTCCTCTGTGTTTACATAGAATATTTGGAAATATAAGTTCAGCTGCTCCCTTTTATAATTTTTTCTATACTCCAAATTCCTATTGATAAAATTTCCTTTGTAAAATTAACTTATTTACTTTGAGGAAAACAATCATACATTTCCACATACATTATTCTCTTGTAGCATGTGCTGACAAGAAGACTCAAAGCAATTCTTGTCAAAATATATCCAAGTAAATCTTTATCTGTCCTTAATTCTGAATGATCAAAGTTGTCTTACAGCTTTCAACATAATAGGATCTGTGAAACTGTACAATTGTGGCCATGGAATATAGGAGTACTCATTTAGGAATTATTGTTCTGTACTGCTTACAGTCATATTTCACCATCAACCTTTCCATACCCAAGAACGTATAATTGGAAGATGATCCTCTTGAAGCAGGCCAATGGCCCATCTGGTCCAGCAGCCTGTACTCTCACTGACCAATCAGATACCTGTGGGAAACCTTCAAGCCGTACCCAACTGCAAATGCACTGTCCCAACCATTGTTTCCTGTGTCAGTGAGCTCAATAGTTTATCAATGTACCGTGAGATAACATACTCGCCATTGAATTGGGTTCCCCTCCCCACAAGATTTTTTCTGAATCATGTCTCCTTGGAGAAATTCAGAGTCCTAGCTAAGAAAATGTAAATGAATTCTGCCCTCTCATTCTTGGAAAAGATGGCAGCAAAGGACCATGCAGACCTCACTGCGCAACGCATTTGACAGATAAGTAAAGGTAAAGGGACCTCTGACCATTAGGTCCAGTAATGAACGACTCTGGTGTTGTGGTGCTCATTTCGCTTTATTGGCCGAAGGAGCCGGCGTACAGCTTCCGGGTCATGTGGCCAGCATGACTAAGCCACTTCTGGCGAAGCAGAGCAGCGCATGGAAACGCTGTTTACCTTCCCGCCGGAGCAGTACCTATTTATCTACTTGCACTTTGACATGCTTTCGAAATGCTAGGTTGGCAGGAGCAGGGACCGAGCAACGGGAGCTCACTCTGTTGTGGGGATTCGAATCGCCGACCTTCTGATCGGCAAGTCCTAGGCTCTGCGGTTTAACCCACAGTGCCACCCGCATCCCGTTATTTGACAGATAGGGAGCTACAATTGGAAAGTTTTATTTCACCAATACTTGTGATGTATCAGAACACTCTATACTTAATACATATACGTATCATATATGAGACAAGTATATTGTTGGATATTCCACTGACTGTTGGCACCCTTCATCAAATGTTTGATGAGCAGATAAAATTGATTAGATCTAACCATGATGAATGGAGAATGCAAGTAAACCAGAGTAAGCCCCATTAAACCTTAAAAAAATTATTTCTGTGTGGACATCTGTGGACTATGCTTGTAAAGTATTGTCTGTAAGATTATGCCCTCCTTGCAGAAGGTCCAGGGTATTCAAGTGGAGACAGGAATGGAAGGAAGAAGGACTAATAATAATAATAATAATAATTTTATTATTTATAACCCACCCACCTGGCTGAGTTTCCGT
The DNA here is from genome assembly GCF_964106915.1 of Podarcis gaigeae. Taxonomy (NCBI): domain Eukaryota; kingdom Metazoa; phylum Chordata; class Lepidosauria; order Squamata; family Lacertidae; genus Podarcis; species Podarcis gaigeae. The sequence goes on along the minus strand of NC_139689.1, from coordinate 13,784,465 downwards.
GGCCACTTTGAGTGGCTTACAGCAGATATAAAAACACAGGCAAACATATTATTTCTTTTCTTGTTCTCTGCTTTTAATCCCCTAAAGTTTGGCTGGGAAGCCTATAGTCCTCCAGATATTGCAAGACTACAGCCCTCATCATTGCTGACCATTTTCCATACTGTCTGGGGTTGGTTGGTTTTGGAATCCCTCAACATCTGGAGTGCCACACATCCCCAACCCTTGCCCTATTGGAAGTGAAGCAGAATACATATTTAAAACATAAAATGCATAAGTTTGCAGAAGAAGTCAGAGATATCAGGCTAGAAAGTCAGGCTCAGCAACTTTAGGAATCATGACCACCCTCAGCTGCACCTGGATGAACTTTGGGGTCTGAGAGATTTCAGGAATACTTTTTCTCCCTAAGGTTTCTAGCTCATGGAGGCTGACAGAATCAAGAGAGATTTTACACAGGGCTCTATAAAAGGAGTCATACAGGAGGACCTGGAGCACCAACTCAACCTCTCAAGAATCACAGGGGCATTTGCCTTTGAGGGTTTGGACAAACATGCATTCCCAAGGCACAGGGGAAGGAGGCTGAGAGGAAGGGGACACAACTGTCACCCCCCCAATACAGCAATGAGCAGCCATTGCAGTCATGCCAAATGGCTGGTGTGAATTCAGGTCCACTCAGCCAAATTACAAGATGCTGACTGCACCATGCTACATGTTGGAGTCTTCATTGGCTACAAGGTCTTCTATTATGAGCTTCTAACGTCTAATTTCACCCATACACCACTGGTCTAATATTATCTAATGAAAGGGAAATTAAAATAACAGTTCTGAATATTTTCTTCAGCAATTTTCTTCTGCAATTCCACAGGGAATCCCGAGCATTGGATGAACAACTACACTCCTACTTGGTTATTAAAAGGGCTATAATTAATATGCTGCTCCTCAAAAATCCCTGTGTATTTTCTCTGGCCACTGGCAACATAACACAAAGGATACTACAACTTAACCAGAATTATTTAAATACTGTCTGGGATCAGCAAGTCTAATTTTGGATACTTTCATATTGTGTCCCCTCAGGAAATTAATCTACCATTTAAATGAGACAATTTTTATCTTGGAAAAACCTATTCTAGTATTGCCAGAAAAAAAACATAGTTTCTGCATAAAACAAAGAGTTGCCTTTGTATTAAGGATGGTGTTTTTAGTGTTCTTGCTGCTGGAACTGATTTCTTACAATGTATGTGAGGCTCACCTAGCAAAATGCAGGCTCCAAGGTCCACATCATCCACTTCACATGTATCATCAGCCCGGAGAGTTCCTCATTGGTGGCATTGTTTCCCATGGTGGCTTCCTCGCCTCTCCAGCAACATTCACTGAGGAACCCCCACCAGCGCTGCCTGAAGAGCTTGTGTAAGAACTAAGCCACTCATTTATTACATCCATGTAATGATCAAACCTAGAGTTGCAGCCTCAGAATAATGAGTCAGGCAGCAAATGTTTACCCTTTTATCGGGGGGAATCCACTTTAGATATGAATGGGACTTATGCCGGTGCAAAAAAAAAGGAACAAATGTCTTATGAATTAAGAGAATATAGGAGAAATTCCCATTTCTGGATAGAGAAATGAATATAAATGTATTGAAATGTATGCATGTTTGTGTGTCTGGGAGAGGCCTTTTGAGCAGCCCATTTTGCTAGACTTTATCTGAACCACTAGACTATAAGTAAGAATTTATTTTTAAGAAACCTGTTCTGAGGCTGAATGTCCTTAGGGTTTCATTTTCTGAACTTAGACTAAGCTTTGTTTCAGCACTGAAAGGTACTTATTATGAAGTATAGAACGACCAGCACTGACTCACGAAAAGGAAGTCACTGCAGAGAGAGACCAGAGAGACCAGAGACTTTGTAAGTGTCAGAAAAAGACCTCAGACATGTAAGGGAAGACGTCCCATGAGCCCCACATTAGCAACCCCTACTCTAGATACTACTGAGTTTAAAATATTTAAAAACTTGGACAAAAGTAAGACCGGTATCCACAAATACACAAATCTAAGATGAGAAAAACTTGGCTTGCCAGTAGTACACATGGAAAGGTTCACGGGATCTGCATCAACAGAAGTATAGTGTCCTGATGAAAGGAAATAATAGTCCTGCTCTATTCTGCCTTGGTCACCTGAAGTCTGTGTCCAGTTCTGCTCACCACAATTTAAGAAGGATATTGACAAGCTGGAACATGTGCAGAGGAGGGCAACAAAGATGGTCTGGAAACCAAGCCTTATGAGGAATGGATGAGGGGTTTGGTATGTTTATCTATGATGAGACTGAGGAGAGGCATGATAGCCATTGTAAAATATATCAAGAGCTGTCACCAGGAAGATGGAACACGCTTGTTTTCTCTTGCTCCAAATCAGGGTATTCAATTTACAAGAAAGGAGACTTCAAATAAACATCAGAGAGAACCTTCTATTGGTAGGAGCTATTCAATATTGCATCAGACTGAGAGATAACCCCACTGAACTCAATATGATTAACTATTCTGTTGAGTAAAATAATACTTATTTTGAAGTTCCTGCTGATACATTTGCAACTCTCATTCTAGGGTGGTGCCTAAGGGTTACCAGCACATCGTGTCCTTGGCATTTGCAGTCAAGCAGATCAACGAAGACCCTCATATCCTACCCAATATCACCTTGGGCTTCCACTTATATGACAGCTATGTCAGTGCAAGGAGCACATATCTTGCCACACTGCTGCTTTTATCCATGGTGAAGAAATTTGTCCCTAACTATATATGTAATGTTGAAAATAGTCTAACTGGGGTCATTGGGGGACTGGATTCTGAAATCTCCTTTTATGTGGCAACTATTTTGGATATCTATAAGATTCCGCAGGTAGGACACCTATGTACAATACCTCTATTAGCTTGCATAGAGGAAGAGGTTCCTCAGCATCAGTTCTGGGTGAAGATGAAATTGCAAGGAGAACCATGTACACCACCTTGAGATCCTTGGAAAAGAAGGATGGTACATAATTGTAATATAAGGAAACAAACAGACAGACAGACAAACCTGAATAAAGGGTAAGGTTGCAATACCTGAAAAAATATGTACCGTAACCTTCCCTGTCTTACACACACATTTAGATCACTTACAGTATATGCCAAAGGCCACTGATGGGAGAGTGGGCTTCTCTCTCACCAACAATTTATCATTATGCATCATTTTCAGCTTAGTTAGGAGGGTATCTGAAATGAGTTGCTGAGGGAGAGGGATAATTGCTTACTGGATAAAAGCAATGATATTTTAGGTGCCAATGGAAAAAGTAGTGAGGAGGGTATTTCAAATAAGTAGCTGGGGAAGTGGGGGAAAGGGTTACAGCTAAAAAAAACCCTTTCAATTAGGAGCCAGTACAATAACTATTCCTCTTTAGCACACCAGTCATAATTAAAGACACGGAGAGGTTATGGGAAATTGTAGATAGAATCCAGTTCCACAGGAGAAAAGTAATAGTAGATAGCAGCTGATTCACAAGTGAAATAAATGTTCATAAATAAAGTCTGAGAAGAATCAGCACAGTTTTGCTGTGTGATGGGGCATGTGCAGCATGAAGAAGAAAGATGAAGCTTCAGAGAAGAAATGTGCATCTAACCCAACTTACAATTCTGACAAAGCCAGATAATGTCCAGGAAATCTGCTGTTCGGGGCATGGTATGTTCCCCCATCCAGTTTCATCCATTGTACAAGACCCTGCCAAATTTTGCAATGACATAAAAAACTTTTGTTTGTTTTTAAGTGAAGTAGACACAATGCCCTGCTCCAGTCATCAATGTGTAAACAAGATTCATAAAAATAATATAAAACAGACAAATTTCCCTCTCCATTCATCAAATCAAAGGTTTAAAAATGAGGAAAGGGAGATGATCCCCGTTTTCAGCCCATCTGCATGTGTGTCTTTGGAAAACTGAGAGAGAGGCAAACAAACCTTGAAACTAACTAACAGGGTTTGCCTAATAATATATATGAATACTGTGAAAGGGATCTACTTTGTCTCTTCTCTTCCTCCATTTACTTTTTAGCTCATTTATGGCTCTGCTCCGGTGATGAATGATAAAAGCCCAGGGCTTCCCTTCTACCAGATGGCAGCCTCAGAAGCCCTTCAGTATGAGGGAATTCTCTCTTTGCTTCTGCATTTCAGGTGGACGTGGATTGGAGTCATTGCAATGGATAATGACAACGGAGAAAGATTTGTGCAAACCATTTCCCCAATATTTACCAAGAGTGGTGTCTGCTTTGCATTCCTAGAAAAAGTCCCCAGTTTAAGTTTTATTTCTGAAATTGATGGAATGCTGCAACAGGGGACAAGTATAAACCATAAAATTTTTAGCAGCACAGCTAATGTAATAGTTGCCTATGGAGAATCTTATTCCATGGCAACTTTTAGATGGCTTACATACCTATCAGAACATGATGACATGACATACAATATAAAAAGTAAAGTATGGTTAACAACTTCCCAGCTTGAGTTCGCTTCATTAGTCATTCAAAGGAACTGGGATGCAGGAATATTCAATGGTGCTATATCCTTTGAAATTCACTTCAGAAACCCACCAGGATTTCATCAATATGTTGTGCACAGAAACCCTTCCAGCACAGATGGGGATGGTTTTATCAGGGACTTCTGGCAACAGGCCTTTGGATGTGTATTTCCAGATATCGCTGCAGGCAAGCTGGAGGGGAATATTTGCACCGGAGAAGAGAAGCTGGAGAACCTTCCCGGATCATTTTTTGAAATGAGCATGACAGGCCACAGTTACAGTATCCACTGTGCTGTCTACGCCATGGCCCATGCTTTACATGTGATGTTCTCATCCAGACTCAGGCACAGAGAAATGGCATACAGAGGGAGAGGGAAGAATCAGAATCCACAGTTTTGGCAGGTAATAGGCTAAACATCCTCAACTGGAAGAGGCCTGTTATTCCGCCACAAGGTGCGGGTTTCCAAAATGTTGTCAGCTTGCTCATTCATATCAGAGAAAAAAAAATCACTTCCATGGGAGAAGTATGGAGATCACTGGGATGCCACTGCATTCACAGATAAGAAGCAGCGGTAATGGTCGAGAGAGATGTTCAGCATTCTCTTTATCCCATATGCACAAAATCCTCCCTCGGAGCATGTGGTTGCACACCACTGTGGTGTCTCCTGAGATGAAGAGGGACAGAGGGAAAGTGGTGCAGGGAGGGGGAGATAAAGAAAGGTTGTTAAAACGAAGTAAGGGATGTGGGAGAGAGAAAATTGGTTGTCTCTCCATCCTTGGACCTGACTCCACTCACAGTTGACTGTATCACCACCCACCACTTGCTGTAGGTCCTGCCCACAGGATAAAGATACCTTAGCCATGTATTAGAACTGCAGCCTTATACAAACGTGCTTTTTCTGTTTTCAATCTAGCTCCATCACTTTCTGAGAAGTATCTCATTTAACAATACAGCTGGAGATGTGGTCTTCATCAACCAGAATGGTGAAGTGGTATCTAGCTTAAATATTGTCAATTGGGTTATATTCTCCAACCAAAGTTTGCAAAGAGTGAGTGTTGGGAGGATAGATCCACAGGCTTCTCCAGACCCATCATTCATCCTTGATGAAGATGCCATAACATGGAATAGTTGGTTTAATCAGGTAGGACTGTATAATTAGATAATTCCAAGGTGATTCAGTCTTGCATACACAATGAATATTCACCTGCATGTCTACTCATTGTCTTTTAAACTACATGTTACTGTGTAGAATATGACCAAAGCATCCAAGTACCACATTAAGAGCCAAAAGCTTACTGCTAGAAGTCACTCAAGGAATAAAGGCAAATATTTTATTTTATTTTATTTATGAATACTTTATAAATATTTCTTAACATTATAATATACTGATTTTTAACTGAAGAAAAGAGGATAGATAAGCCCCAAGATTTTGCCTTTCTTGCTAAAAAGTGGGGAACTGCTATGTAATCACAACAACTACACATCCCAGAACAATAGAGGGAGTATGACTTCACTTCAACCATTACTACTACTAAAAAAATATAGCCATTCTACATATTGCTGAAAGACTGACTCAGCTTTGCATCATAGAGAGGGGCCCAGGAACATGAAGATTTCCAAACTCATTGTTCTCTTGCTGATCCTTTTGCTCTTTCATTTACATAATAGACTCAGCCTCTTTCTCTCTGTACTGAGAAATGTCTTCCAGGATCCAGCAAGAAAGTGAAGGAGGGAAAGCCACCTTGCTGCTACGATTGCATCCCATGTGCAGAGGGGAAGATTGCAATCCAGGATGGTAGGAGAAATAAATGGATTAAATAGATCCAGACTCAAAAGTAATAATTGAAAGCTGTTGTAAGGACAGTTGAGTTTACGTTTCAAAATAGATAATGTACTGTGTGTGTGATCCTGCCTCTTTGTTATTGTGATGGGATAATGAGCTGCTTGTGCGTAAAAGCTGAATCCCTCAGAGCTTTGCATAGGTCTCAAAGCTCTGCCTTTACAGGAGCCCTCAAAGCATGACTCCCTCAATCGCTGGCAGTGGACGCTTCCGGAATTTACGCCAACATAAGAGTTCCTTAACGGAAACTCTACGTCTGGATTCTCTGCGTGACAGTTTCCTGCGCGGAGTGGGCGTCCCCAGCGGAGGTCCTGAGCCCTCCCCGCTGTTCTCACTGGAAGCATCTTGGAGCCATCCCTCCGCCTGAGTTTCTGCAGGAACTCTCCCTCTCCCCCTGCTGGTTCCTTCCTCAGCATCTGAGGGTCTCTTAGCCTCCTTGAGCCCTTCCACCACCTGACTCTCCGATGGCAGTTCCCTGACAGTGATCATTGCCTTTCAGATAGTCTAAATATGCCAATCAAATGAGAATGACCATGCATTGAGAGTAGTTGGATGGTATGTGGTTCAAAGCATTTCTCCTTCTTCTTCTTCTTCTTCTTCTTCTTCTTCTTCTTCTTCTTCTTCTTCTTCTTCTTCTTCTTCTTCTTCTTCTTTCTTCTATCACTCATAGCCGAATAAGATTGTCTTCCATAAACACAGTTTTATCAATGAGTCTGTAAGTGACTGTGGAGGTCAGTTCTGGATCCATTGGTTTCCGGATCAGAGTTGATCATTATGTGGATTGGCCAAGCGTGCCTTTGTCTTTGCACATTTCTATCTTGCGTCCTGAGCATATCTAGAGGGGAACTTGGCACTCCTTCTGACTTACACAGGTTGCACCCAGGCTAGTGTGCATAAACACTCAGATGGCAACGGCACTGGCTGTAGCACTTACAGGACCACATAACTCTGAACCAATTAAATTCAAGAATACTGTGGTAATTAAATATAGTGGTACCTCGGGTTAAGAACTTAATTTGTTCTGGTGTCCGTTCTTAACCTAAAACTGTTCTTCACCTGAGGTACCACTATAACTAATTGGGCCTCCCGCTGCTGCCGTGCTGCTACCGCACAATTTCTGTTATCATTCTGAAGCAAAGTTCTTATCCTGAGGTACTATTTCTGGGTTAGCGGAGTCTATAACATGAAGCGTCTGTAACCTGAAGCATCTGTAACCCAAGGTACCACTGTACAGAGAATCATACCATATAAGGTTTTGACATACTGAGTATGCTCAGACTGTGGTCAGACTATTCTCGGTAACTGGAGTGAAATACAATACTGAGGTGAAATCTAATCCTGAAATAAAATTTTAGCAGACCATGAGGAAACTCCTTCGTTTAAACTGTGATTTGGACCAATCATAAGGAGACAACAAAGTGCATTAGGAGGAAATGGGGTGAGGGAAACAAAGTGTTTCGATTGGATAGGAAATTAAACTTAATGGAATGTGTGGAATTTATGCCAAACGTAAAAAACTGTTTGGAACTCTTTGTATGATGTTTAGTTGTTTTAGGGAGTTATCCCCAGCTGAACCTTCTGTGCAGAATTAAATACTTTGGACTTCTTTTCCCCTCACGGCCTCATGTTGTTTATTGGCATATCCATGAGACAGAGAAAGCTTAGATTGCAACAATACCATATTATAGAGCATCAGACAGTACAAAACATGTGCTTTGAATTAAATAGAGCTCTTTTCTTCTCAGACAGAAAATAAACTTTTCAGTATCACCTAATATATTTATTTCCCCCCAGATATGAATGACTGTAATAAATGCTCAGACAAACACTATCCAAGCAAGACCCGGGATGCATGTCTACCCAAGGATATCAGCTTCTTGTCTTATGAAGAACCTTTGGGCATCAGTTTAGCCTGCTTCTCTCTTTTCCTTTCCCTGATCACAGCTCTGGTACTAGGTACATTTATGAAACACCATGACACACCCATTGTCATTGCAAACAACCGAAACCTCACCTACACTCTCCTCATCTCTCTCCTGCTCTGCTTCCTTTGTGCTTTGCTCTTCATTGGCCGACCAGAGAAGGTCACATGTCTCCTCCGGCAACCAGCTTTTGGTATCATCTTCTCAATTGCTGTTTCTTGTGTCCTGGCAAAAACATTCACGGTGGTTTTGGCCTTCATGGCTACAAAACCAGAATCCAGGATGAGGAAATGGGTGGGGAAAGGACTAGGCCACTCCATTCTCCTTTCCTGTTCCATAGTTCAAGCAGGCATATGTACTGTGTGGCTGGCAACCTCTCCCCCATACCCAGATGTGGACATGCATTCAATGACAGAAGAAATAATACTAGAATGTAATGAAGGGTCTGTAACAATGTTTTACTGTGTCCTCATCTACATGGGCTGCCTGGCCACTGTAAGTTTTGCTGTGGCTTTCCTCGCCAGGAAGTTACCGGACACTTTCAACGAAGCCAAGTTTATCACTTTCAGCATGTTGGTCTTCTGCAGTGTTTGGCTGTCCTTTACTCCTTCCTATCTGAGCACCAAGGGAAAATATATGGTAGCTGTGGAGATCTTCTCCATCTTAGCCTCCAGTGGTGGGTTGCTGGGTTGCATCTTTTCCCCCAAATGTTATATAATTATTTGGAGGCCTGAGCTGAACAATAGGGAACAGCTAATAAGGAAGAAAAATTAAAGAAATAATAAACCTGCCCTTTGCTTTCTTTCATGCTTTTTTCTGTGTGTACAGTAGAATATTTGGAAATATATGTTCAGCTGCTTCCTTTTATATATATATATTTAATGTACTCCAAATTTCCATAATTGAAAATTCATTTGTAAAATTGACTTATTTGCTTTTGCCATCAAGCTATCCATACCCAAGATCTTAGAAATGAAGGATGATCCTCTTAAATCAGGCCAATGGGCCATCTGGTCCAGCAGCCTGTACTCTCACTGACCAACCAGATACCTGTGGGAAACCTTCAGGCCGTACCCAACTGCAAATGCACTGTCCCCACCATTGTTTCCTATGTCAGTGAGTTCCATAGTTTATCTATGTACTGTGAGATAACATATGCCCCATTGAATTGGGTTCCCCTGCCCCCAAGATTTTGTGTGAATCATGTCTCCTTGGAGAAATTCAGAGTCCTAGATAAGAAAATGTAAATGAATTCTGACCTGGTCCTTGGAAAAGATGGCAACAAAGGACCCTGCAGACCTCACTGTGCCACTCATTTGACAGATGGAGAGCCACAATTGGTATTAATTCACCAACACATGTAATGGATCAGAACGGTCCATTCATAATACATATACGTTTTATATATGTGGCAAATATATTGTTTGCTATTCCACTGCTGTTGGCATCCTTCAGCAAATGTTTGATGAGCAGATAAAATTAATTAGATCTAACCATGATGAATGGAGAATGCAAGTAAACCAGAGTAAGCCCCATTAAACCTTAAAAAAATTATTTCTGAGTAAACATTTGTACTGTTATACAGCAAGCTAACTATGCTTGTTAATGATTGTCTGTATGATTATGGTCCCCTGACAGAAGGTTCAGATATTCAAGTGGAGACAGAAATGGAAGGAAGTAGGACTAATAATAATAATAATAATAATAATTTATTATTTAAAACCCACCCATCTGGCTGCGTTTCCCCAGCCACTTTAGGTGGCTTATAGCAGAAAGAAAGACAGTAAAAAATATTTCTTTTGTTGTTCTCTGCTTTTAATCCCCCTAGAGTTTGGATGGGAAGCCTATAGTCCTCCAGATATTGCTAGACTACAGCCCTCATAATTGCTGACCATTTTCCATACTGGCTGGGGTTGGTTGGTTTTGGAATCCCTCAACATCTGGAGTGCCACACATCCCCAACCCTTGCCCTATTGGAAGTGAAGCAGAATACATATTTAAAACATAAAATGCATAAGTTTGCAGAAGAAGTCAGAGATATCAGCATCACTGAATGAAGGTGGACACTGAATTAAAATTCACCAAAAGGCTAGAAAGTCAGGCTCAGCAACTTTGGGAATTGTCATCATCATCAACCTTTTATTCAACCGTCAGTCAGAAAAAGTACATTTGTCAATACACAGTTAAACATCCAGGAAGATTTTAGAGCTTAGCCAACACTAAAAAGGGCTAAACAGATAGCCCCATATTGGGAATTGTCACCACCCTTAGCTGCATCTGGAGGAACTGTGTGGTCTGAGAGATTTCAAGAATCCTCTCTCTCCCTAAGGTTCTAGCTCACATAGGCTGAAAGAATCAAGAGAGATTTTACAAAGGCTGTATAAAAGGAGTCATACAGGAGGGCCTGGAGCACCAACTGAACCTCTCCAGAATCACAGGGGCATTTGCCTTTGAGGGTTGGAGCAAATATGGATTCCCAAGGCACAGGGGAAGGTGGCTGAGAGGAAGGGGACACAACTGTCACCCCCCAAAACAGCAATGAGCGGCCATTGCAGTCATGCCAAATGGCTGGTGTGAATTCAGGTCCACTCAGCCAAATTCCAAGATGCTGACTCCACCATGCTACATTTTGGAGTCTCCATTGGCTACAATGTCTTCTATTATGAGCTTCTAACTTCTAATTTCACACATACACCACTGGTCTATTATTATCCAAAGAAAGGGAAATTGAAATAACAGTTCTGAATATTTTCTTCAGCAATTTCCTCTGGAATTACACAGTGAATCCTGAGCATTGGATGAACATTGGATGAGCATTGGATAACCAACACTCCTGCTTTTTTTTTTTTATAAATATTTATTAAGGTTTTTTTTTATAAAAGAAATACATAGATAATAAACAACATTACTTATATCATAACAAAATTTCATAGCTTGTTTGGACTTCCTCACGTCTCCTGCTCCCACTTACATCGTTAAAAAGTTTTTTTCAAGCAAATTATCATCTTGTTTACAATCTTATATCCACTCATTTAAGTATAGTCTAGCAATTCTCCGAAAGGTTTATGTTTTCCTTAATCTCACTTATCATCAAATTTCAGTCTAGTTTAGTGGTGGCCAATTATTTATGATCAAGCATCCTTCTTAACATTCAACCAAATTACAATATTTTTGTAAATAAATCTTAAATTTCTTCCAATCTTCTTCAATCCTTTCTTCTCCCAGGTCTCGGATTCTGCCAGTCATCTCCGCCAATTGCATATAGTCCATCAGCTGCATCTGCCACTCTTCCAGTGTGGGTAGATCTTGTGTTTTCCAATTCTTAGCGATGAGTATCCTTGCTGCCGTTGTTGCATACATAAAAGATGTTCGGTCCTTCTTTAGCACCTTCTGGTCGACAATACCCAGGAGGAAAGCCTCTGGTTTCTTAGTGAAGGTATACTTAAATACCTTTTTCAACTCATTATATATCATTTCCCAGAAGGCCTTCACTCTAGGGCAAGTCCACCAGAGGTGAAAGAATGTTCCTTCATTTCCTTTACATTTCCAACATTTATTATCAGACAAATGGTATATTTTGGCAAGTTTAACTGGGGTCATGTACCATCTGTATATCATTTTCATTACATTTTCCTTCAACGCATTACATGCAGTGAAGTTCAGCCCAGTGGTCCACAACCTTTTCCAGTCCTCAAACATAATGTTATGCCCAATATCCTGTGCCCACTTTATCATAGCAGATTTAACCATTTCGTCTTGTGTGTTCCATTTTAACAGCAAGTTATACATTCTTGATAGTACCTTAGTCTTTGGTTCTAACAATTCTGTTTCTAACTTTGATTTCTCCACCTGGAACCCTAACTTTTTGTCATTTTTAAAAACTTCTTTAATCTGAGCGTAATGTAACCAGTCTCGCACTTTATCCTTCATTTTCTCCAAACTCTGCAATTTCCAATTGTCTCCATCTTTTTCTAATATTTCCCAATATTTTGGCCATTTGGCCTCCATATTGGGTCTTTTTCGGGCCTTAGCTTCCAGAGGGGAAAGCCACCTTGGAGTTTTATTTTCCAATAAGTCTTTGTATTTTGTCCAGACATTAAATACTGCTTTCCTGACAATATGGTTCTTAAAGGCCTTATTGATCTTAACTTTGTCATACCATAAGTATGCATGCCAACCAAAAGCATTGTTAAAACCTTCCAGATCCAATACATCAGTGTCTTCGAGAAGTAGCCAGTCTTTTAGCCAGCAGAAAGCTGCGGCTTCATAGTACAGCTTTAAGTCTGGCAGGGCAAAGCCCCCTCTTTCTTTCGCATCAGTTAATATCCTAAACTTAATTCTGGGCTTTTTGCCCTGCCAGACAAATTTAGAAATATCTCTCTGCCACTTCCGGAAGCACTCCGTCTTGTCCACAATTTGCAATGTTTGAAACAAAAACAACATCTTTGGCAATACATTCATCTTAATAGCAGCAATTCGGCCTAACAAAGAAAGCTACAATTTTGTCCAACTGTCCAAGTCTCTCTTAATTTCAGACCAACATTTTTCATAATTATCCTTAAATAGACTCAGATTTTTTGCTGTTATGTTTAGCCCTAGGTACTTTACTTTTTTTTACCATAGTTAATTCTGTTTCTCTCTGAAACCGTTCTGACTCTGTATCTGTCAAGTTTTTTCCCAACACCTTAGTTTTCTGTTTATTTAGTTTAAATCCCGCCACCCGACCAAAGTCTTGAATCAGTTGTAATACTCTTTTCGTACTAGATTCTGGCTCCTGCAGAGTCAAAACTAGGTAATCCGCAAAAGCTTTAAGTTTATATTGTTTCGCTCCGACCTGAATCCCTTGCACCAACCGGTCCCCTCTTATCATATTCAAGAGCACCTCCAGAACCGAAATAAATAACAGAGGGGAAATCGGGCAGCCTTGTCGTGTACCTTTTTCAATTTTAAACTCTTCTGTAACCACATTGTTAACTATCAGTTTTGCCTTCTGTTCTGAGTATATTGCATCAATCCCATTCTCAAAACCCCGTCCCACTCCCATTTCTTTTAGATTTCCCTTCATAAATTTCCAAGAGATATTATCAAAGGCCTTCTCCGCGTCTATAAAAATTAACACTGCTTTTGTATTTATGTCTGTTTGCAAAAGTTCTAAAATATCAATAATGTTCCTTGTGTTAGCAAACATGTGTCTACCTGGGAGAAAGCCTGCCTGATCTTTATGAATTACTTCATTTAAAACTCTTTTAAGTCTGCTTGCCAAAACATCAGCAAATGTTTTGTAATCCACATTTAAAAGGGAGATGGGACGATAGTTCTTGAGTTGTGTCTTTTCAGTTTCTAATTTTGGTATCAATGTGATAAAAGCTTCCTTCCACGATTCCGGCGCCTTCTTTCCCTCCATAATTTCATTACTGACCTCCATCAATGGTTGTATCAAATAGTCTCTTAATGTCTTATAATACTTGGAGGTCAGGCCGTCTGGCCCTGGAGATTTGCCCAATTTCATGTTCTGAATGGCTTGTTCAATCTCTTGTCGTGTTATTTTGCTGTTCAGGAGTGATCTATTTTCTTGTGACAGTTTTTTAAGTCCATTTTTTTCCAAAAATTGTTTAATCTCAACCTCATCCTGCGGCCCTTGAATGTATAATTTTTTGAAATATTTCTGAAAACACTTTCTAATCTCCACGGGGTTCTGAATGTTTCTTCCTTCAATTTCCAGGTTTGTGACTATATTTAACTTTTGTCTCTTCAACTGCCAAGCCAGCAGTTTCCCACATTTGTTTGCCGATTCAAAAGTTTTTTGTTTCCTTAATTTAATCTTCCACTCTATTTCCTGGTTCATCAGTTTAGAATATTGTGCCTGATGGAGTTTAATTTCTCTCAGAATCGGCTGTGACTTCGGATTTGATCTTAACTTCTTCTCTAACTCTTTAATTTTCTCCAAGATTTTATCTTTCCTCTCATTTTGTATTCTTTTCTTTACAGCATTCTGTTGTATCAAAAACCCCCTCATCACGGCTTTGCTTGCGTCCCAAATAATTCTTTTTTCCACCATAGTGTTCATGTTTATCTCAAAGTAGTCCTTCAAAACTTTTTGGGCCTTCTTAATGGTCTCCTGATCTCTAAACAAATTGTCATTCATCTTCCATCTAAAGGAACCGGTTGGTAATAATGTCATGTCCATTTTCAGTGCATTATGGTCGGAGCAGGTCTTTGGGCAGATTTCCACTTTCCTGACCTTGGGTGCCAGACCTCTAGTTATCCAAATTTGGTCGATTCTTGTCCAAGTCAGCTGGGCTTCAGAGAAGAATGTTCCTTCTTTTCCCAAGGGGTTCTTCGTTCTCCAGATGTCAATCCAGTCCATATTGTCTGTCATTTCAAAAAAGGTCTTTGGTAGTCTGCCATCTTTCGTGACATTTTGACTTTGTGACTTATCCATATTAGTTGATACGACCCCATTCATATCTCCCATCATAATGATGTTGTCATAGTCCAGATATTCCAGCATAGTCTCGTGCAACTTCTTATAAAATTCCGATTTCCCTTCATTTGGTGCATAAATTCCTAATAACAAAATCTTCTCTCCTTGATGTTGTATTTCGATTGCCAAAGTTCTTCCATGTTCATCTTTGAATAAAAATTTAGGTGACAGGCTCTCTTTTGCATATATCACCACACCTCTCTTCTTTACTGTGTCTGAAGATATAAATTCCTGACCAAGTCTTTTGTTTATTAACACTTTTCTATGGAGCCTAGTCACATGTGTTTCTTGTAAGCAAATAATGTCCAATTGTTCCTTTTTTAATATATGAAAAATTTTCCTCCTTTTTTCCGGAATGTTACAGCCATTTATATTCCAGCTCAAAAGTTGCAGAGACATCCTGAATAAATCTGGTTATTTTTCTGGGGGTGGTACCTTATTCACTGGGTCTTCAGAATCCAAGGGTGCAGGTGCCTCTGGTGCTCCGGGCCCCGAGGGTAATCCGAGTCCTTTTTGAAGGTCCTCTCCGTACACGTTCAGAAATTTGTCTCTATCTTCCAATGTTCTAATTTTAATCTTCTTCCCTCTAAAAGTAAAGGATAATCCTTGAGGAAAGTCCCACCTGAAGATGATTGAGTTGCTCCTCAGCAATCTTGCTAGTTCCAAGTACTCAGATCTAAGATCCAAAAGTTGTTTAGGAATGTCCTTGTAAATTTCAATTCTTTTGTCCAAGATGTCCAGTGACTTTCCGTAGTGCAGGCCCAAAATCTTGTCCCTTTCCTCCTTTGATCTCAATGTTGTCAAACAGTCTCTGGGTTTGTCTTTCTTTATAAGTCTTCCAAGCCTGAAAGCTGATACAATTTTAAAGTCTTTTTCCTCTAAGTTCCAGGACTTGGAAAATTCTTTAGTCAAAAACTCAGCTAGGTTACCTTCTTCCGCTTCTGGTACCGACCTTATCCTTAAGTTGGTCTCCCTGTTCTGCAGTTCTATCATGGAAAGATAGGTCTGATGTTCACCTACTTGTTTACTGAGTGGTCTTACCTCTTTTTCTAGATTTCCCAGTCTTTGGCTGGTATCCTCAGCCAATTTCCGATTTTCACCTGTAGCCTCCTTCAATTCTCCAATTGCTTGTGCATTCTGTGCCACTTGTCCAGTTAGTCTATTTAAACATTCTGTGTTTTGGTCGATTTTGAATGTTTGCTCATCGGCTTTTTTATCCAAAGATTCCACTCTCTTGTCCAAAGATTCCAATTTTTCATAAATTTTCTCTAAAATAGAAACAGTTGTTCCTGAGGCCATGTCTTCCAATTGTAGTTCCTCAGTTTCTCTTTTTTTATATACAATAATTTTTATTGGTTTTTTAACAAAAAGACAAACAAACACAGAACACAAAACAAAAACATATAAAAACATTTAAAACATGACTTCCCCTGTGATGGGATAGTGAGCTGCTTGTGCGTAAAAGCTTGATCCCTCTGGGGTTTGGCTGGTCATCCAAACCGAGGCACTAACGGAGCCCCCAAAGCATGACTCCGTCAGTCGCTGGTAGAATCTGACAGTGGGCGTCTACGGAATTTACGCCAACATAAAAGCTGTTTGACGGACATGCGCCTTCGTGACTCTCTGCGTGACAGTTTCCGGCGAAGGGTGGGAGTTCCTAACGGGGGTCTAGTTACCTCTTCACTATTCTCACTAGAAGTATCCCAGAGCCTCCCCTCCGCTGTGACTCCTGCACTCCCCCTGCTGGTTCCTTCCTCTGCTGCAGATTCTCTCCTATTCTCCTGGAGCCTGTCCACCACCTGTCCCTCCGATGGCAGTTCCCTGACATCCACCTCCCCCCCAGGGCCCCCTTCACCCCCTCCCGCCTCCTCTCCCACTGGCGGTGAGGGCGGAAAGCCCCTGAAGGAACTCTCCTCGTCGTCCGAGGATTCAAACACTTCTAGCCACGGCGTACCGTCTCTCTCCCCGTCTTCCTCTTCTTCGTCGGAGTCGGCTTCCTCACCCACCCCTGACTCTGGGAACCCTTCAAACTCTCCTTCCTCATCGGTGGTCCCAAAGTGTTCCCTTCTAAATCGTGCCACGGGTTGCGGTTTTCTTGGGAAACGCTGATGAAATGTTTCTATTAAGACCTCGTCATTGACTACCTCTGCTGGTACCCAAGTGTTTTCCGACTCTACTTCCCCCTCCCATTCTACCAGATATTCCACCTGATTCCCCTTCCACCTGGAATCAATGATTCCTGCCACGTTCATGTCGCGCTCTCTCTCTTCTATCACGGGCGTTTGGGTGGCCTCTCTCTCACGCTCCCCCCACTCACGTCCCTCTCGGTACGGCGACAGTAATGACCTGTGAAATACTGGGTGTAATTTCATGTGACTGGGCAGCCTGAGTTTGAATGCTACTGGGTTGACCTGCTGTATGACCTCAAAGGGTCCCAATCTTTTGGGTCTCAATTTCTTACTCCCGCCCTTGAACGGTAGTCCTTGGGTGGATAACCACACCCGGTCTCCCACCCTTATAGTTTCACCTTCCCTCCTATTTCTGTCTGCTTGCTTCTTATATTCTTCCTTGGCTTTCTCTAAGTTAAGTTGAAGCTGACGGTG
This sequence comes from Podarcis gaigeae, assembly GCF_964106915.1. Classification (NCBI taxonomy): domain Eukaryota; kingdom Metazoa; phylum Chordata; class Lepidosauria; order Squamata; family Lacertidae; genus Podarcis; species Podarcis gaigeae. The sequence continues at coordinate 13,767,087 of NC_139689.1, read as the reverse complement.
GATCGCTTCCATCTCTTCAAAAAAATATTCCGCCGCCGGCACGCTCCACCTCTCCCCTCCCTCTCCTGGGAATGCCCGGGGGTGACACCCATAATTTGCCAGAAAGGGACTCATCCCTGTGGACACGTTCTCCGCGTTGTTGTAGGCAAATTCTGCTAGAGGTAACTTATCCACCCAATCATTTTCTCTGTCTTTTACATAACACCTCAGGTATTGTTGTAAAATCCCGTTTGCCCTTTCCGCTTGCCCATTTGTTTCTGGGTGCCGGGCAGTTGAGAAATTGAGTTCTACGTGCAGTAAGCTCATAAGTTTCCTCCAGAACCTGGAAGTAAATTGTTTCCCTCTGTCGCTCAAAACCCTCAAGGGGGCGCCATGCAACCTAAAAATATGTTCTACAAACAACTTGGCGGTTTCCTCCGCTGTGACCGCATGTGAACAAGCTATAAAATGACACATCTTGGTTAATAGATCTACCACCACCATGACAGCTGTTTTGCCTTTGGATTTTGGCAGGTCCGTCATAAAATCTATGGATACTGCCTCCCATGGCCTTTCTGGCGTGGGTAAGGGTTGTAATAGCCCCGCTGGCGCCACCCTCTCTCCTTTCGCTCGCTGGCACCTGTCGCAACCCCTGACATATTCCCGTACGTCCTCCCTCACCTTGGGCCACCAAAACTCCCTGGTAACCAACCACATGGTTTTGTGCTGTCCAAAATGTCCCGCTGTGGGGCTGTCATGCAACTGCTTGAGTACTCTGCCCCTCAGTTCCCCATCGGGTATGTACAGTGCCCCTTTGTAATACAATGCCCCGTTCTTTTCTTCAAACCCCCCTGTGTTCTCCTCTGTCCTCCTGAGCTCTCTGAGTTTCTCTTGGGCGTATTCATCGTTCTCAGTACCCTCTATCAGTTCCCTCTGCCCCACCAATGCCGCCCCACACACCCAGCGGTCTTCAGGGATTACATGCCTTGCCTCAGGCGCTCCCTCCCCCTCTAAGTACTCAGGTTTCCTGGAAAGAGCGTCCGCCCTCACGTTCTCGGAGCCGGGCACGTAACGAATCTCAAAGTGGAATTTGGAGAACTCCTGGGCCCATCGCACTTGTCTCTGGTTCAGCACTCGGGCTGTTCTCCAGTATTCCAGATTTTTGTGGTCAGTTCGGACTTGAACCTTGTGCTGCGCCCCAATCAGCAAGTGCCGCCATTTCCGGAATGCTTCATGAATGGCGAGCAGTTCTCGGTCGTATACTGTGTAGTTCCTCTCGGATTTGTTCAACTTCCGCGAGAAGAATGCACACGGTCTCCATTCAGACGTATCTTTTCCCGGCTGGAGAAGAACGGCCCCCACCGCTCGGTCTGACGCGTCAGTCTCCACTCTCATTGGTTGTTGTAGATCCACGTGCAAAAGTTGCTCTTCCGACGCAAACGCCTGCTTTAAACGTTCGAACGCCCGCTGCGCTTCTTCCGTCCAAACAAATTTCTTTTTGCTACTAAGACAATCCGTGATGGGCGCTGTTAAATGGGCAAAGTTTTTGATGAACTTCCTATAGAAGTTTCCGAAGCCCAGGAACCTTTGCACGTCCTTCTTGGTCTTTGGTGTTTTCCATTCCAGTACCGCTTGAACCTTGCTGGGATCCATGGCCAATCCCTTGTCAGACAACCGGTACCCCAGGAATTCCACCTCCCTGGTATGAAACTGACACTTCTCCAGTTTCACCCACAGCCGGTTTTCTCGCAGCTTGCTCAGTACCTCTCTTACATCTCGCACATGCTGCTCCTCATTCTCTGAGTACACCAGGACGTCATCTAAGAACGCTACGCAGTTCTTGTAGAGCAGTGGCCCCAGGACGTGATTCATGAATGATTGAAAGCAGGCGGAGCCCGCTTGTAATCCGAAAGGCATAACCCGGTACTCAAAAGCCCCCAAGGGGGTGAACATAGTGGTCTTCCACTCATCCCCCTTTCTCACACGTATCAAGTTATATGCCCCCCTAAGGTCCAGCTTGGTAAAAATTTTCCCTTTTCTCACCCGTGTTAGAATGTCATCAATTCTAGGCATAGGGAAAGTCACTGGTTCTGACACTGCATTTAGGGCCCTGAAATCACATACAAGCCTGGGCTTGCCCGTGTTTTTTTTGTCCACAAAGAACACTGGGCTGCCCCCCACCGCTCGTGACTCTCTGATGAAACCTCGCTTGAGGTTCTTGTCAATGAACTCCCTTAACTCCTGCATCTCACTGTCTGACATTGCATACAGCTTGCCCACTGGCAATTGTGCTCCTGGGAGTAAGTTAATTTGACAGTCAAAGGGTCTGTGCGGGGGCAGTTTATCTGCTTCTTTTTCGCTGAATACGTCAATCAAGTCAGCGTATTGTGGTGGCACCCTCCCCTTGTCCATCACTTCCATCCCTGCTAGAGTGGCCCTGGCCCCTGCCTGAGCCTCTCCCTCCTTGCAGTGTTCTAGGCAATGTGCTGATCCAAAGGAAACCACTCTCTGATGCCAGCCTACTAGCGGATCGTGTAGTGCCAGCCAGCTCATTCCCAAGATAATAGGAGCTCCTCCCAAGGTGGCTACGTTAAACGCTATCAGTTCTGTGTGTCTTGCCACCCTCATTATCATTGGTACAGTTTGTTGGTTCACTTCTCCTCCCAACAGCTCCCTCCCATCAATCGTGGTAACCTGCAAAGGCTTACTTAATGGGATAGTCTGTATCTGGTGTTCAGCTGCAAACTCCTTACTCATGAAATTACATGAGCTACCTGAATCCAATAGCGCTTTTATCTTCAGTGGGTGTCCGTTTGCCAGTTCCAGCAACACCTCTATCACAAGCGCTGGTCTTGGAGGTTCCGGCGTGGGCACATTCACTACTCCCTGGCCTTGCTGCTGTGCCCTGATGTTGGCAACCAGGCGTTGGCTTTTACTTGCTCCGTGATTTCTTCTTCCTCCTTCCCCCCAACAGTTCCCGCCATCCCTTGCCATTCCTTCCTTTGCGGACAGACTCTGGCAAAGTGACCTGGCTGTTGGCAGAGATAGCATCTCTTGCCGCTCTTTCCCTCCTTCTTCCGCCCTTCACTGGTGTTTGAAACTGCGCGCGCGCGCGCTGTTCCAAGTTCCATCGGCTCTGCTGGCGGGAAAGGCTGCTCCGGAATCTCTGGAATGCGGAAGTCCTTCCAACGTTCCCCCTTTCCTTCCCGCTTTTCCATAGCTCTAGCCTCCTGGCGTGCTCCTATGGACAGCGCTGATTTAGTCAGCTGATCCATAGACTCCGCCCTAGGCGCCCGGGAAAGTTCATCTTTCACTGCCGGAGAGAGACCTTCTTCAAACAGCATTTGAATAGGTTCACTAGCAAGGTCCCACCCTAGTCTATGAATCAGCATGGTGAACTCAGTCCAGTACTCACGTACAGATCGGCTCCCCTGTTTACACGCCATTAACTGTCTGCGCACCACCCCCTGCTCGATCTCGCTGGAAAACATCAAGTCCATGGCGCGAAAAAACTTCATAGTGTCCTTTAAGATTTCATTATTGGCTGCCATCAGGGGCCGAACCCAGTCCTTCGCCCCTCCCTCTAGATGGCCAATCACGTACGCCACTCTAGAGTTCTCATCGGGGAAGTCATCAAACAGTAGATTGAGAGCATATTGCATCTCTGTCCTAAAGGCTTGATAGTTCCTGGGATCCCCCCCAAATTTCTGCACCAATCCAGGCACCCGTCTGGCAAGTGGGGTGGTTTTCCCTTTATCCGCATCTTGAGCCCTCCTCTCCTCGAGCCTCGCCGTTTGCAGCGCCAGCTGGACCTCCAACGCCCTGTACCTTTCTTCCAGGCTTGGACCTGCTCCAGCTCCAGCTCCTGCTCCTCCGGTTCCGGCTGGTTCGCTCATGATGCCCTCTGCTTGCACAAGCTGCTTTCAAAGACTGTCAGATTGCTGTGATGGGATAGTGAGCTGCTTGTGCGTAAAAGCTTGATCCCTCTGGGGTTTGGCTGGTCATCCAAACCGAGGCACTAACGGAGCCCCCAAAGCATGACTCCGTCAGTCGCTGGTAGAATCTGACAGTGGGCGTCTACGGAATTTACGCCAACATAAAAGCTGTTTGACGGACATGCGCCTTCGTGACTCTCTGCGTGACAGTTTCCGGCGAAGGGTGGGAGTTCCTAACGGGGGTCTAGTTACCTCTTCGCTATTCTCACTAGAAGTATCCCAGAGCCTCCCCTCCGCTGTGACTCCTGCACTCCCCCTGCTGGTTCCTTCCTCTGCTGCAGATTCTCTCCTATTCTCCTGGAGCCTGTCCACCACCTGTCCCTCCGATGGCAGTTCCCTGACATCCCCATACCTCCCTTTCACTGCATCCTTGTTTTACAACTCTTTAGCAACCCTTCAGTCAATTTCTCTAGTAGTTTTCTTTAAATTTCCTTAATGTTAATGTTTACAGCTGTAATTCTCTATTTCTTACCCCTAGACATCTTGTCAGTCCTCAATTTTACAACAATTTTTAAGATATATTTTAAATTTCTTCCAGTCCTCTTCCACTGTCTCTTTCCCCTGGTCACGGATTCTGCCGGTCATCTCTGCCAGTCCCATAAAGTCCATCACCTTTGTCTGCCATTCTTCCAGAGTAGGTAGTTCTTGCATCTTCCAATACTTTGCCAACAGGATCCTTGCTGCTGTGGTCGCATACATAAAAAAAGTCCTATCCTTCCTTGGCACCAACTGGCCGACCATGCCCAAGAGAAAAGCCTCCGGTTTCTTTATAAATGTCCACTTAAGGACTTTTTTAATTTCATTATAGATCATTTCCCAAAAGGCTTTGATCTTTGGGCAGGTCCACCAAAGATGATAGAAGGTACCTTCAGACTCATTACATTTCCAACATTTATTATTGGGCAAATGGTAGATTTTTGCAAGCTTGACTGGGGTCATGTACCACCTATAGATCATTTTCATTATGTTCTCTTTTAAGGCACTACATGCCGTAAACTTAATGCCGGTGGTCCATAACTGTTCCCAGTCAGCAAACATAATGTCAGGACCGATATCCTGTGCCCATTTAATCATAGCTGATTTAACCGTTTCCTCCTGTGTATTCCATTTCAACAGCAAGTTATACATTCTAGATAGATTCTTAGTATTGGGTTCTAGCAGTTCTGTTTCTAACTTTGACCTCTCCTTCTGAAATCCTAATTTCCTGTCCTGCTTAAATGTCTCATTTATCTGATAGTAATGTAACCAATCTCGAACTTTAAACTTTAGCTTCTCATGACTCTGGAGTTTAAACTTTTCACCATCTTGTTCTAGGATTTCACAATATTTTGGCCAGTTAGGTTCCATGTTTAATTTTTTCACCGCCTTGGCTTCCATTGGTGACAGCCACCTAGGGGTTTTACTTTCCAACAAATCTTTATATCGAATCCACACATTATACAAAGCTTTCCTAATAATATGGTTTTTAAAGCCTTTATGCACCTTTACCTTGTCGTACCATAGATATGCATGCCAACCAAAGTTATTATCATAACCTTCTAAGTCCAAAATGTCTGTGTCTTCAAGGAGTAGCCAGTGTTTCAACCAGCAAAAAGCCACTGATTCATAATAGAGTCTTAAGTCCGGCAGGGCAAAACCCCCTCTATCTTTTGCATCAGTTAAGATCTTAAATTTTATTCTGGGCTTTTTGCTCTGCCAGACAAATTTAGATATATCTTTCTGCCACCTCTTGAAGCAATCCATCTTGTCTAGAATCTGTAAGGTCTGAAATAAGAATAACATTCTAGGCAATACGTTCATCTTGATAACAGCAATTCGGCCTAACAAGGAAAGTCTGAGCCTAGACCATATTTCTAGATCTTTCTTAACTTCTGTCCAACATTTTTCATAATTGTCTTTAAATAAGTTCACATTCTTAGATGTTAAATTCACCCCTAGGTATTTCACTTTTTTCATTATTTCCAAACCAGTTTCACTCTGAAATCTCTCTTTTTCTTCCATTGTTAAATTTTTTTCCAACACTTTCGTTTTCTGTTTATTCAGTTTAAATCCTGCTACTTGACCAAATATCTCAATTAATTCTAATGCTCTTTTGGTACTAGTATCTGGCTGTTGCAGCGTTAACACTAAGTCATCTGCAAATGCCCTTAATTTATAATGTTTAGCTCCGACCTGTATTCCTTTAACCAACTGATCCTTTCTAATCATGTTTAACAAAACCTCCAGGACAGATATAAAAAGCAAAGGGGATATTGGGCACCCCTGTCGTGTACCTTTTTCTATAGGTATTTCTTCCGTTACCACATTGTTCACTATTAGCTTTGCTTTTTGTTTAGAATATATTGCACCTATACCGTTTTCGAAACCTTGGCCTACCCCCATCCCTTGGAGATTCTTCATCATAAAACTCCAACAAATGTTGTCAAAGGCTTTCTCCGCATCCACAAAAATCAAAACCGCCTTTCGGTTAATGTCGACTTCTAATAACTCCAAAATGTCTATAATGTTCCTCACATTGTCTGACATATGTCTCCCTGGGAGAAAGCCAGCTTGATCTTTATGAATCTCCCCTATCAGCACTTTTTTTAGTCTTTTTGCCAAAATGTCTGCAAAAATTTTATAATCCACATTAAGTAAGGATATAGGGCGGTAGTTTTTAACCTGGTTCTTTTCAGTCTCTGTTTTCGGTATAAGTGAGATGAAAGCCTCTTTCCACGATTCAGGTGCCTTTTTCCCCTCCATAATTTCATTACAAACTTCCTTCAATGGTTGTATTAACCATTCCTTCAACGCTTTGTAATATCTAGCAGTCAAACCGTCTGGTCCTGGAGATTTTCCCAATTGCATGTTCTGAATGGCACCCTCTATTTCCTGATCTGTTATCTTTTCATTCAGAATCATTTTGCTTTGTTCTGAAATTTTTGGTAAACCATATTTTCTAATAAATTCTTCTATTTCTTGTTCATTAACTGGCCCTTGTGCATACAGTTTCCTAAAAAAACTTTGAAAGCAATTACTTATCTCATTAGGTTTGTGGATAGTCTTTCCATCCATTTCTAGACTTGTCACAGTGTTCAGTTTCTGCCTTTTTTTCAATTGCCATGACAGAAGTTTCCCACATTTGTCTGCTGATTCAAATGTCTTTTGTCTCATCTGCTTTATTTTCCATTCTATTTCTTGGTTCATCAGTTCCATGTATTGCGTCTGATAATACTTTATTTCTCTCAAGATCTCCTGAGACTTTGGTCTGGACCTCAATTTCTTTTCTGCTTCTTTTATTTTTTCTAAGATTTTTTCTTTCCTCTCATTTCGTTTTTTCCTCTTTATAGAATTCTGTTGAATTAGAAAACCTCGCATCACGGCTTTACTAGCATCCCAAATTGTTCTTTTCTCCACATCTGTTCTCAAATTTACCTCAAAATAGTCTTTCACTGCTTTTTGGGCCTTCTTGTAAATCTCTTCATCTTTAAATAGGGTGTCGTTCATTCTCCATCTAAAGGATCCAGTTGTTGTTAGTTTCATCTCCATCTTTACAGCATTATGGTCGGAGCAGGTTTTTGGGCAGATTCCTACTTTTTTTATTCTTGGCGCCAGGCTACTAGTAACCCATATTTGGTCAATTCTTGTCCATGTCATTTTTGCTTCAGAGAAGAAGGTTCCCTCCCTCTCCAGAGGGTTCCTTGTTCTCCAGATGTCAATCAAATCCATAGTTTCAGTCATTTCAAAAAAAGTCTTTGGTAGTCTCCCTTCCTTAGAAATCACTTGTCTCTGTGCTTTATCCATGTTTGTGGAGACAACTCCATTCATATCTCCCATCATTAAGACTTTATAGTCCAGGAAGTCCATTAATGTCTCATGCAGCTTCTTAAAGAATTCGGCCTTCCCTTCGTTTGGTGTATATACTCCTACTATCAAAACTTTTTCTCCTTGAATTTGAATTTCAACTGCCAGGTATCTTCCTTGTTCATCTTTAAATATCATTTTTGGAACCAATTTTTCTTTTACGTAGATCACCACACCTCTTTTCTTGACTTTGTCTGATGATATAAATTCTTGTCCCAATCTCTTATTTGTCAAAAGTTTCCTGTGTATCCTGGCAATATGGGTTTCTTGTAAGCATATTATATCTAACTGTTCTTTCTTTAAAATGTGAAAAACTTGATTTCTTTTTCGGGGAAGGTTTAGACCGTTACAATTCCAACTCAGAAGTTGCAGAGACATCTTGTTACTGGGTACCTTTTCCACCGACTGCTCCAAGCTTTTGTTCCTCCTCGGTTGGTATTGGGTTAAGTCCAAATGATAAGTTTGCGATATCAGTTGTTTCTCTCTTTCCTACCGTTCCTTTCCGCAGGTCTTCTAAATATCTCTCCAAAAACTGTTCTTTGTCTTGAATTGTTTTTATTTTTATCTTCTTACCTTTGAAGTTAAAGGACAGTCCTTGTGGGAACTCCCACCTAAATGGGATGGTATTTTCCCTCAGCAGGTCAACTAGATCTTTATAGAAGGTTCTCACCTCCAAAATGTATTTAGGGATGTCCTTGAAGATCTGTATTTGACAATTCTGGATCACCAGTGCCTTTTGATAGTGTAGATTCAGTATTTTATCTCTTTCTTCCTTGGATCTCAATGTGATTAGGCAATCCCTTGGTTTCTTGCCCTGTCTCCTGCCCAACCGGAAGGCTGTAGTTATCACAAACTCCTCCTCTTTCTCCAATTCGTCTTGCCAAAATTCCTCAAAGTTCTCTGTAAGGAATTCCACAAGGTTGTCCCCCTCACTTTCAGGAACCAATCTTAGTTTCAGATTTTTCCCTTTCCTCTCCAGTTCCATTAAGGCCAAAGTTGCATCATGCTCATTCACTTTTTTTGCAATTGGCACAAACTTTTCCCTTGTCTCCTCTGCAGTACTTTTAGCACTTTCAGCGATTTTTCTTGTTTCTGAACTTTCTTGTATTAATCGATTTATGGAATCTGTATTACTTGTCACAGTTGCCGTGTTCAAGTCCAATCTCGCTGTCAGTTCTGTCAATTTTTTAGAATTTTCAGTAGACTGCTTTGTCAATGCTTCCAGCGATTGATTTATCTTAAGCAGTGCCTGTGTCATAGAATCCATTGATGCAGTTGTTACTTTTTCCTGTGCAGCTGGTACTGCTCCTGACATAGAGCCCCTTTTCTTTTGTGCTTGTGCTTGCTTTGTTTTTGATCTAGTTGATATCTCCTCCACTGGGGTGCTCATATCCAAGGTCGTTCTCACAGGAAAGATTTACAAGTGGAAAATCCCACTGCTTCTTCCTCAATGGAACTGTTTCCCTTGAAACCCTCTAGAGGGAGCAAATTGTATCCAAATAGGAATAAGCCACAAAGAAACGAGAAAGCGTAGAGCGATGAAAAAGTTCAAAAGTCCAATTGTAAATCCTTACTTTGTTTCAGTTCAAAATTCAACAGTATAAATCCACTAAAGTCCCATAATTTTGTTACAGATAAAGTCCCACTTTGTATCCAAGATCCGTCTGACAGATCGCTTTCCCGGTGCCTTATTCAGGCAGCCCGAATCAGAGGATTTGACAGTGAAAGATTTCCCATCCAAATTGTTTAATGCAGGTTAAACAATGTCCCAATTATCTTCCCCCCTTCTCCTGCCGAATGGGGGGAGGTCTACGTTCGATGTCAGGTTTGCTGGATTAAAGAAAAGTTTCCCTTTTAAATACAGCTTGCTTTTTCGTTGCTTTGTTAGTCATGCAGTTCGGGAAGGCAGACTTCCTTAATTTATACCTTTCCCGTTTTCAGCCGAATGTCAAAATTTTTTAGTGTCCCGTTAATCTTATTCTCTTGTTCTTACTCACGGGTGATGTTGTCAATCTTTAGTTTCAGGAAGGAATCGGCGCTCTCCGTTGATGGCGACACGGCTTCACTCCACGGGCTGGGTAGCGATTCTCAGCAACGCGCTCACACCCGGTGCCGCTCCGGAGCCTTTAAAAAGGCTCTTTCACAGTACCGGGGGGCGCAAAGGTGCCCGCCGAATCTCCTTGCTCACAGGCTTCTGCGCCTGTGATTTTAGGGGTCCCCCACTCGCCGTAGCGGGTCAGACCCGAACTCGTGGAGCAGTCCTGCTTCGGAGCTCGAAGCAAGGACCGCCATTAACGCTGGCGCTGACGGAAGTAGTTTCTCCTTCCCCTGCCCGTGGCAGAGAAACAGCTTCTTCCCCAGAAAGCAAAATAGGCACAGACGATCTACGTGACTGTAAGGCTGAGGCTAAGGTTGTTTGTCTAGTTCTTACTCTAGGTTCCTTTTCTTTAGGCTCCTTTTTTCTTGCACCACTCATTCCAAAGTTATCTAAAAGTCAAGGTCAAGCTGAGTTATTCCCATGAGAAAGAGACGGCCCAGATGGTGACAGTCAGACAGGAGGCCGGGAAAGAGAAAGTAAAACAATGCCACTGCTGTAAATTCCAGAACCTCTAGGGGGAGCTTAAAATGTCTTTCAGGAAGAGATCAATTCCAGTAAAGTTCATAAAATCAGAATTAATGTCCAGGAGCCTTCAAATAATAAGTTTTAGCAGAGTTGGTATTAAAAGAACACAATGTCTCAAACAGTGCTTGCTGGTGTTCCAAATGGTGCCTCAAAGTAGCAAATCCAAACCCCCTCAGATTGTTTCCAAATTTATATTCAAAATATCCAGATCTGCAGACTGACTGCTACAGTTACTCAGGCAGTTCCAGCACCTGGGTTTCTTACTTAAATTGTAATTCCAATAGAAGAGGATATCACGGTCCAAGTCAAAAACATAAAATCCAATGCTTACAGTCCTTATTCTATTTCAAGAGAAGTTCAGTGGGTGCTCAGATCCATTAGGTTAAAAGTTCACTCTCTGCCTCCACTCCTCCTGCTCTTTGCTTTGAAGTTCAATAGCAGCAGAAGACGGACTTCCTTTTTTTTCGTCACTCCGCTTTCAGCCAAATCCAGTAACTTTAAAAACTTTAGATTTTTTAAAAGTCCTTATTACTCACGGGTTGTTGCATTTCTGAAACAGAATTTCCAGGAAGAAAGGTCAGCGCTCACTGGCAACAGCTACGCGGCTTCGCTCCGTTGATTGCGGAACGACCCTCAGCGCTGCTACCCCCTCCGCGATCCAGAGCCCCTTACGGGGTTCCCTCAACGTTTTGGGGGCAGCTCCTGGCACCCGCCGGGTCCCAAGACCACAGGCTTCTGCCGCCTGCGGTTTTCCGATATGGGTCTCCGCTTCGCCGTAGCGGACGACCCGTTTTCAGCGGAGCTTCCTTCTCCTGGTTAGAAGAGGGCAGCCATTACCGTTCGCGCCGCCTTCGGAAGTCTCCGTCTTGTGTGTTCCATTTTAACAGCAAGTTATACATTCTTGATAGTACCTTAGTCTTTGGTTCTAACAATTCTGTTTCCAACTTTGATTTCTCCACCTGGAACCCTAACTTTTTGTCATTTTTAAAAACTTCTTTAATCTGAGCGTAATGTAACCAGTCTCGCACTTTATCCTCCTTATAATAACCAACACTCCTGCCTGGTTATTAGCAGGGCTATAATTAAATCTGCTGCTCCTCAAAAATCCTTGTGTATTTTTTCTGGCCACTGGCAACATATCACAAAGGATACTACAACTTAACCAGAATTATTTAAATAGTGTCTGGAATCAGCAAGTCTGATTTTGGATACTCCTGGATTGTGTCCTCTCAGGAAATTAATCTACCATCTAAATGAGACCATTTTTATCTTGGAGAAGCTAATTATACTATTGCCAACAGAATCATAAAACAAAGAGTTGCCTTTGTATTAAGTATGGTGGTTTTAGTGTTCTTGCTGCTGGAACTGATTTCTTACAATGTATGTGTGGCTCACATAGCAAAATGCAGGCTCCAAGGTCCACATCATCCACTTCACACATATCATCAGCCAGGAGAGTTCCTCATTGGTGGCATTGTTTCCCATGGTGACTTCTTCTCTTCTCCAGCAGCATTCACTGAGAAACCCCCACCAGCACTTCCTGAAGAGCTTGTGTAAGAACTAAGCCAATCATTTATTACAGCACAGGAATGATCAAAGCTAGAGTTGCAGCCTCAGAATAATGAGCGAGGCAGCAAACTTTTACCCTTTTACCTGGGGGAATCCACTTTAGAGATGAATGGGACTCATGCTCGTGCAAAAAAAATGGAACAAATGTTCTGTGAATTAAGAGAATATAGGAGAGATTCCCATTTCTGGATAGAGAAATGAATACTGAAATGTATGCATGTTTGTGTGTCTAGGAGAGGCCTTTTGAGCAGCCCATTTTGCTAGACTTTATCTGAAATAGAGTAGTAGTTTGGATTTGATATCCCGCTTTATCACTACCCAAAGGAGTCTCAAAGCGGCTAACATTCTCCTTTCCCTTCCTCCCCCACAACAAACACTCTGTGAGGTGAGTGGGGCTGAGAGACTTCAGAGAAGTGTGACTGGCCCAAGGTCACCCAGCAGACTCGAACCCGGTGCCCCAGATTACAAGACTACCGCTCTTAACCACTACACCACACTGGCTCTCTACTAGACTAGACTATTAGTAAGAATGTATTTTTAAAAAGCTGTTCTGAAGCTGAATGTCCTTAGGCTTTCATTTTCTGAACTTAGACTAAAGTTTGTTTCAGCTCTGAAAGGTACTTATTATGAAGTATACAATTCAGTGAATTCCAACGACCATCACTGACTCACAAAAATGAAGTCACTGCAGAGAGAGACCAGAGACATTGTAAGTGTCAGAAAAAGACCTCAGACATGTAAGGGAAGACGTCCAATGAGCCAATGAGCCCCACATTAGGAACCCCTACTCTAGATACTATTAACCTTAAAAGATTGGTACTAAAGTAACAACTTGAATTCCAATAGGGACAAATGCACAAATCTAAGATGAGGAACACTTGGCTTCCCAGTAGTAGGAAAGGTTCAAGGGATCTGCATCAACAGAAGTATAGTGTCCTGATCAAAGGAAGTAATAGTACTGTTCTATTCTGCCTTGGTCACCTGGAGTCCTGTGTCCAGATCTGACCACCAAAATTTAAGAAGGATACGTATTAGCAAGCTTATACATATGCAGAGGAGGGCAACAAAGATGGTCTGGAAACCAAGCTTTATGAGGAATGGTTGAGGGAGTTTGATATGTTTAGCTATGGTGAGACTAAGGGGAGGAATGATAGCCATTTTCAAATATCTCAAGGGCTGTCACCAGAAAGATGGAACAAGCTTGTTTTCTCTTGCTCCAAATAAGTGTATCCAAGTAACAAGAACGGAGATTTCAACTAAACATCAGAAAGAACTTACTACTGATAAGAGCTATTAAATAGTAGAACAGACGGAGTGTAAACCCCCCTGAATACAATATGATTAACTACTGTGTTGGTGTGTAAAAGGATACACCTGTTAAAATTCCTGCTGATACAGTTTGTAACTCTCATTCTATAGTGGTGCCTAAGGGTTACCAGCATATCGTGGCCTTGGCATTTGCAGTCAAGGAGATCAACGAAGACCCTCACATCCTACCCAATATCACCTTGGGCTTCGACTTATATGACAGCTATATCAGTGCAAAGAGCACATATCTTGCCACACTGCTGCTTTTATTCATGGTGAAGAAATTTGTCCCTAACTATATATGTGATGTTGAAAATAATCTGACTGAGGTCATTGGGGGACTGGATTCTGAAATCTCCTTTTATGTGGCCACTGTTTTGGATATCTATAAGATTCCACAGGTAGGACACCTATGTACAATATTCCCAGATATCACTGCAAACAAGGTGGAGGGGAATATTTGCACCGGAGAAATAAGCTGGAGAACATTCCCGGATCACTTTTTGAATTGAGCATGACAGGCCACAGTTACTGTATCCACAATGCTGTCTACGCCATGGCCCATGCTTTACATGCCATGTTCACATCCAGACTCAGGCACAGAGAAATGGCGTATGGAGGGAATCAGAATCCACAGTTTTGGCAGGTAATAGATAGATTCTTTATTGTCATTACACAAGTGCAACATTGCACAAGTGCAACGAAATTGGATGCCATCCCTTAAAAACAACAAAAGCAACACAACAACAACAACCAAACAAACCACATTCCAGCCACACCCACACCCACACCCATCAAACTCCCAGGTCACACTATCGAGTTACTGCATTTAAGAAGGCCACAGCTCTTGGATAGAAACTATTTTTCAGTCTATTTGTCCTTGACTTGATGTTTCTGTATCTCCTGCCAGAAGGCAGTAGTACAAACAGACTGTGTGAGATGCATCCTGCAGGATATTGTTTGCTTTCCTAAGACAGCGGGAACCGTACAGTTCTTCCAAAGATGGGAGGGGATGACCAATAATCCTTTGGGCTGTGGTTATGACCTTCTGGAGCACCTTCCTCTTCCTAGCTGTACAGCTGGAGAACCAGGCACAAATACAGTATGTGAGAATGCTCTCTATGGAGCCTCGGTAGAAGGACACCAGCAGTCTCTCACTCAGATTGTTCTTCTTTAAAAGTCTGAGGAAATAAATTCTCTGCTGGGCCTTCTTCACCAGAGCAGTAGTATTTGCGCTCCAAGTCATGCCCTGATCGATAGTCACTCCCAAAAACCTGAATTCCGCCACCCTCTCCACCCGTTCCCCGTTGATATACAAGGGCTGAATGTCCGCCTTTTTTTTCCTGTAATCCACCACCAATTCCTTGGTCTTAGTCGTATTAAGAGCCAGATTGTTCTCTCCACACCAAGCACAAAGCCGCTCCACCTCGTCCCGATAGGCGGACTCATCCCCTCCTGAAATGAGCCCCACCACCGTAGTGTCATCAGCAAACTTGATGATTTTGTTGCTGGAATAAATGGCTGTACAATCATACGTATAGAGAGTATAGAGCAGGGGACTCAACACACAACCCTGTGGTGAGCCGGTGTTAAGGCTAAGGGCTGTGGACATATGTGACCCTACTCTAACCCTCTGAGAACGTTCTGACAAAAAGTCCAAAACCCAGAGACAGGTGGAGTTGGAGAGTCCAATCGCCTCTAGCTTGGACACCAGTCTATGGGGGAGGATAGTGTTAAAAGCAGAGCTAAAATCCACAAACAGCAGCCTCACATAACTCCCCGGCTGCTCCAGATGGAACAGAGCAGCATGGAGAGTGGTAGTGATAGCGTCTTCCGTGGATCTATTTGCCCTGTATGCAAACTGGTAGTTGTCAAAAGTTGATGGAAGACAGGAAATAATGTGACGGCGCACCAGTTTCTCAAAACACTTCATGATGATTGGAGTCAGTGCAACTGGTTAATAGGCTAAACATCCTCAACTGGAAGAGGCCTGTTATTCCCCCACAAGGTGTGGGTTTCCAAAATGTTGTCAGCTTGCTCATTCATATCAGAGAAGAAAAATCACTTCCATGGGAGAAGTATGGAGATCACTGGGATGCCACTGCATTCGCAGATAAGAAGCAGCGGTAATGGTCGAGAGAGATGTTCAGCATTCTCTCTATCCCATATACATCAAATACTCCCTCAGAGCTTCTTTGTTTAAACTGTAATTCGGACCAATCATAAGGAGACAACAAAGCGCCTTAAGTGGAAATGGGGTGAGGGAAACAAAGTTGTAATGAAGGCTCTGTAACAATGTTTTACTGTGTCCTCATCTACATGAGCTGCCTGGCAACTGTGAGTTTTGTTATGGCTTTCCTTGCCAGGAAGTTACCAGACAGTTTCAACAAAGCCAAGTTTATCACTTTCAGCATGTTGGTCTTCTGCAGTGTTTGGCTGCCCTTTATTCCCTCCTACCTGAGCACCAATACATGGTGGCTGTGGAGATCTTCTCCATCTTAGCCTCTGGTGGTGGGTTGCTTGGTTTTCCCCCAAATGTTATATAATCACTCTGAGGCCTGAGCTGAACAATAGAGAACAGCTAATAAGGAAGAAAAATTAAAGAAATGAGAAACCTGTAATCTGCTGTATTTTATGTTTTTATCTGTGTTTACAGTAGAATAATTGGAAATATAAGTTCAGCTGCTCCCTTTTATAATTTTTTCTAGAGTCCAAATTCCCATAGTTGAAAATACATTTGTAAAATTGACTTATTTGCTTTGAGGAAAACAATCATACATTTCCACATACATTATTCTCTTGTAGCATGTGTTGACAAGAAGACTCAGAGCAATTCTTGTCAAAATATACATGTAAGCAAATCTGTATCTAGCCTTAATTCTCAAAGATAAAACTTGTCTCACAGCTTTCAGCATAATGGGATCTGTGAAACTGTACTATTGCAGGCCATGGATTTTCTAGTATTTATTGATTTTCAAGTATTCATTCTGAGTGCAAATAGGCGACATCCACATCAAAATAGTTCACCTTCCAACCTCTTTTTGCAGCAACAGCTAAGAGCATGCACAGATTTTCACTTCTGGACATTGGAGAATACACTTCTGTGAAATGGACTCCTTTCCTCTGCATGAAACCTCTGGCAACTAACATTGCCTTGTTCTCTGGTTCTCCTGACTCTGTGGGTTTAAGGCGATAAACCCATCTGCAGCAAACAGCCTGTTTGCCAGCCGGCAAATGTGTGAGGGAGAACACACCTAGAGACTCCAGTTCATCTCCTTCTGCATCACCTCATGCCATTTGCTAGCTTCTTCCTGAGGCAACTTCTGAACATCTTCAAAGGATTCAGGTTCACACCTAGCCACACCAACCTGCACACTAGTGGCTTCATAACTGTCAGGTGGCTTCCCCTTGGTTGACCTCGCTGACCTCCTCAGTGCAAACTCTGCCCCCCCTTCTGACTCACTGGGGCCAGTTAAACCATCCCCTGTGTCACAGACCTCCCCCTCTGACCTGCGGCGCCTTTTGTGTCTCACAATTGGGCCTGTAGGCGAGGACGGCTCACTCTTTGGCTCAAACTTGACAGAACTGTGGAGGGGTCTTGGAACTTCCCTTTGGAGTGGTTCTGAGCCTCTCCCTTGGGGACTCCTGTTCTTAACTCTGTGGCTGCGGACTCTGCTCCCCAGCAACAGATTCAGCTTCTTCCTCCTCTTCTTCCTCATCTGAGTCAAACTGCTCTGAAAGAACATCTAGGTTCCCATGCACGCGTTTCTACGCATTTTGCTCACAGAACTCAGCACTCCCACTAATAAGCAGCCGAGACTGATTGCCACTGGGTTATGTGAAATGCCACGCCTTGGAACCTGGCACATAGCTTTCGTGTGCATGCACACTTCTTCAGATAGAAGTATCTGAAGAAGTGTGCATGCACACGAAAGCTCATACCAAGAACTGACTTAGTTGGTCTTTAAGGTGCTACTGGAAGGAATTTTTTTTTGTTTTGACTATGGCAGACCAACACAGCTACCTATCTGTAACCATAGCCTACAAAGATCATCTTCTTGGACCTTGGTTCACCCTTTCTGTGATTGGCCTTTGGGATGAGGACCCAAGCCTCACAGTCAAACACACGAAAGAAATCCACCTTGGGCTTGTTACCGTGCAGCAGAAAATAAGGCATGTCCCCTACATTTGAATTGTACATTCTATTCTGTATGAAAAATGCTGTTTTATACCTCTCCGCCCAAAAACACTGTGGGAGACCAGAGTCATAAAGCATGGCATTAGTGGCTTCCTGCAGCGTTCTATTTTTACGCTCTGCAACAACATTCTGTTGGGGACTGTGTGGTGCTGTTAGCCTGTGGCTGATTCCCTTCTGTCGGAAGATATTCTGCAGTGCAGAACCGGTGAATTCCGCTCCACGATCACTCTGAAACGAAACAACCCTAGTGGAAAAACACAGCTCTACTGCTGTGATCCAATCCCTAATCAGTGCAGCTGCTTCACTCTTGTGTCAAATTGTAACAGCCACAAGTTCTTCGAAAAATCATCAATGATCAGAAGAATGTACTTTGATCCACTTAAAGAAGCTACCTGCATGGGACCACACAAATCTGCATGAACCAGCTCAAAGGGTTTGCTGGTCTTCCTGTCTGACCTGGGATAAGTACATGTGGTAACCTTTGATTGCTTGCATGCTCTGCAATCTAGGAATTTGTCACACCCCTTAAACTTGCACCCCACCGTGTTCTCAGGTGCTTTCTTAACGTAAAACCAGGGAACATGGGGAAGTCTCCTGTGCCACAAGTGTAAACAATTGTCATGTGGTGGTACGTTTGGGCACTGCACTTGTGCCTCTTCAGGGGGCTCTGCAACAGCTACATTAGCAATAGGCACCTCCACCACGAACAGTCTATCTCTGCACTCAGCACTGTACAGCTTCTTGCCGTCCCTGAAAAAAGAGCACATGTTATTAGCAAACATTATATCAAAACCGTCAGCAACGAGGGCAGACACAGATAAAAGACAATTTGCCATCTCAGGAACCACGAATGCTTGCACTTCATGATCTATAAAAGAACAATACAAAAAAACCAGTCTCAGTTAATTGTCTCTTGGAGCCATCATCCAGTGAAACAAAATATCCACTTTTCACAGACTTGCAGTTTCGAAGCAGACCAGCAGAGGGCACGAGACAATGTGTGGCTCCAGTGTCCACAACAAAAGACAAAGTAGCTCTTTGGCTGCCTTCCAACGTTGCCATAGAGACGCTGTTCCCCCGACTGGGGCCTTTGCTGTTTCCCAGAGACACCATCGATGCTGTGAGGTGATAGAGAGGCTTCTCCTTGCCTTTCTCACTCTGGCCTCCTTGTTTCCCACGTCTCTGCTGGGAACTAGTTCTCGAACTGCCACTTATCTGCTTTGTTGACATTCCTTTCCGGCCACCATTCCGGTGTCCTTGCATTCCTGGGCCTCTAGAGGACAATTCCGGACCAGGTGTCCCCTGCTTCCACAACGAAAACATCTTTTGGAAGCAAAAGCTTTCACACAGTCCTCACTGCTCCTGGCTGCCCCCCCCCACTCCTTCTTGGGTTGCAGCCTGTGCTTTCTTTCACAGCCCTCTGGCATTTCGATTCCTTATCAATCAATCTCCCACTTATATATTCCAACGTAAGATCATTTGGCGGCATCATCTCCATCGTTAGGACTAAGTTCTCATAACTTCTGTCCAAGAAGCTTAACAACGCATAAGCCTTAAGTTCATCTGGGAAGGGCACACTGAGCTGACGCAGCTTGCTAAAAACAGTCAGCATCTGGGCAATGTGGTCACAGAGAAGAGGGGACAGCCTCTTCTCAAACAGAGAACGTATGACATAGATCTTTGCCCCAGGTGTGGTCCTTTGGTGTATTCTAGTCAAAGCAGCCCAAATTTGGTGACAAGTTCACAAACCATCTATGTGAAGAAGTTGTGATGATTCCATAGCCATCATGGGACATGGCTTTCTGATCCCTCCTCAGTGCACACGCTGCCCTCTCTATCTCAGCAGCCGGCTCCAGCAGGCACTGGGTCAGCCTGTGTACATTCCCAAAACTGCTTTCCTCCCAGCCAGAAGTACATCCGCCTTGCCCAGTCTTCCCAGTTTGAGCCATTAAGCCTTTCAAAAGGCACAGTAAAAGTCTCACACTGTTGATCTGCAGCCATCTCTCCCCCCCCCCCCCCCAGGGCTAAAGCTTACTCACACTGTTTCAGCTGCCGGCCCCTTGAAGATGCTTCTTTCAGCTAGCTCCTCTGCTTCACCAGTGAACTCAGAACTGCCTTTGTCCTCTCCAGCAGGAGTTCAAAGCTGGCAGCCTTTCTTGTACTCCCTTCTCACACTTGGCAATAAAACATTGGCTTCCATAACCTATTGTAAATAAATCTGCTGTCCAGCCATTTCCTCTTGTGCACACTCTGAGGAAATATGACCTAAGCAGGAAATATGCAGAGACACAGCAGTTTGCCTTCCGTGTGAGGAAAAAGGAGTAATAAAGTCCAGAGACAGCTTCTTCTATCTATAAAGTGTTTATTTACAGCAGTAAATCACCTTCAGAGCTTTCCGACATCCTCTCTGTGCAGAAAGCACTCTCAGATTAAAACCGAAAGCAGCTCACAGAACAAAGGCTGTGATGATAGCAATAGTGTCGCGTAGACGCTCCTCCCCCCAGATACAGAACATCAAGGAGGTTAACCCTATAACCACCATACCCTAAAGGTCTATTGTTCTGTACTGCTCATAGTCAGATTTCATCATCAACCTATCCATACTCAAGATCGTAGAGATGTAAGATGATCCTCTTGAGTCAGGCTAATGGTGCATTCGCGTACGGCAGCCTGTACTCACACTGACCAACCGGATTCCTGTGGAAAACCTTCAAACTGTATTCAAAAGCAAATGCACTGTCTCCACCATTGTTTCCTATGGCAGTGAGTTCCATAGTTTATCTATGTACTGTGAAATAATATACCCCCCATTGAATTGGGTTCCCTCCCCCCAAGATTTTGTCTGAATCAGGTCTCCTTGGTGAAATTCAGAGAACTAGATTTCTGCCCTGGTGCTTAGAAAAGATGGCAACAAAGAACCATGCACACTTCGCTGGGCAAAGCATTTGATAAAGCCACAACTGAAAAGTTTTATTTTCACCAACACAAGTGATGGATCAGAACATTATATTCTTGATACAAATGTGTATTATATATGTGACAAGTATATTGTTGGACTTTCCACTGACTGTTGGCATCCTTCAGCAAATGTTTGATGAGCAGATAAAATTGATTATTGCTAACCATGATTGGAGAATACAAGTAAACCAGAGCTTAATCAGATTGAAAGTGGAATGAAAGAGGACAGAGAAACTTCAGGTTGCATCTGTATTCCCATAATGGACCTCAGCTTTCTAGAATCCAGGCTTAACCACTTAATTTATTCCTGTTATACAGCTCTTAATGGGCACAAAGCCACTGCTTTCTCTTAGTTTTAACTGTAAATCAGAGCCTACGTTGCCAGCTTGTACTCACTCTGGGAGTAAGGCCCATTAAATCTTAAAACACTTATTTCTGCGTAGACATCTGTACTGTTATACAGCAAGCTAACTATGCTTGTTAATGAGTGTCTGTAAGATTATGGCCCTTTGCAGAAGGTCCAGGTATTCAAATGGAGACAGGAATGGAAGGAAGTAGGACTAATAATAATAATAATTTTATTATTTATAACCCACTCATCTGGCTGCGTTTCTCCAGCCACTTTGGGTGGCTTACAGCAGATACAAAAACACAGTAAAACATGGAAATAAAAAGGGAGGGTGGGAGGGTGTCGCTCTTCACCCATCCATGCTGCGAGAGCCTCCTGCAACCGCCCTTTTAAGCCTCACTTCCAGGCTAGACGAGACAGCAGCCAATGGCTACAGCCAGCAAGGCACTTCCCTCCAGGAGGCACCAGTGAGTGATCCATTTATACTGCCTTTTGGGTTGGAAAGACACCTCCCTTTTGAGATCCACCGGCCAAGGAGAATTCCCCTCCAAAGGCCAGCAAAAGTGTGTGCCTAGGCTATCGGGGAAGGAGGCTGAGAATGAGGCAACACCATTGTCTCCCCTGGAAAAATGGTGAGCAGCCATTGTTCTCATGCCACGTGGGTGATGTGAATCCAGGTCCACTCAGCCAAATTCAAGATGCTCACAACACCATACTACATTTGGGAGTCTCCATTGTTTACAAGGTCTTCTATTATGAACTTCTAACTTCACCAATACACCACTGGCCCCTTATTATCCACTGAAAGGGAATTTAACACAATAGTTCCGAATATGTGACAAACACATTTTCTTCAGCAATTCCACAGGGGTTCACAAGCATTGAATAAATAACTGAATTCCAGCTTGGTTATTAACAGGGCTATAATTAAATCTGCTGCTCCTCAAAAATCCCTGTGGACTTTCAGGGGCCACTTGCAAGAGGAACACAAAGGATACTAAAATTAACCAGAATAATTTAAATAGGGTCTGGGATCCACAAGTCTGATCTTACACACTCCCAGATTGCATCGTCTCAGGAAACTTAATTACCAATCAAATGAGACAATTTTTATCTTGGAGTAGCTAATTATAATATTGCCAGAGAAATCATGGGTTCCATGTAGAACAGACAGTTGCCTTTGTATTAAGGATGGTGGTTTTAGTGTTCTTACTGCTGGAACTGATTTCTTACAATGTATGTCTGGCTCACATAGCGAAATGCAGGCTCCAAGGTCCACACCATCCACTTCACACGTATCATCAGCCAGGAGATTTTAACATTGGTGGCATTGTTTACCATGGTGGTTTCATCTCCTCTCCAGCAACATTTGCTGAGGCACCCCCACCAGCGATGCCTGAAGAGCTTGTGTAAGAACTAAGTCACTCATCCATTACAACAGAGAAATGATCAAACCTAGAGTCACAGCCTGAGAGTAATGACTAAGGCTGCAAACCTCTACCTATTTACCTAGTAATAACAAATTTGCATTTCAGTGGGACATATGCTGATGCAAAAATCCATAGGAATGTCTTGTGAATTGAGAGAATAATGTAGAAGCTCCCATTTCTTGATAGGAAAATAAATATAAATGTATTGAAATGTATGCATGTTTGTGTATGTGGGAGAGCCCTTTTGAAAAGCCAATTTTGATAGACTTTATCTAAACTAAAGGTAAAGGGACCCCTGACTATTAGGTCCAGTCGTGGCCGACTCTGGGGTTGCAGCGCTCATCTCGCTTTATTGGCCGAGGGAGCCAGCATACAGCTTTGGGGTCATGTGGCCAGCCTGACTAAGCCACTTCTGGTGAACCAGAGCAGCGCACGGAAACACGGTTTACTTTCCCGCTGGAGCGGTACCTATTTATCTATTTACATTATGACGTGCTTTGGAACTGCAATGTTGGCAGTAGCTGGGACAGAGCAACAGGAGCTCACCCCGTCGTGGGAATTCAAACCGCTGACCTTCTGATTGGCAAGTCCTAGGCTCTGTGGTTTAACCAACAGCACCACCCGCATCCCTATATTTATCTAAACTACTAGAGTATTAGTAATAATGAATTTTTAAAAACCTGTTCTGAAGCTGAATGCTTCATTTTCTGATCTAGGCTAAGGTTTGTTTCAGCACTGAAAGGTACTTATTATGAAGTATAGAATTCAGTGAATTCCAATGACAATCCCTGCTCCATGAAAAAGCGGTCACTGCAGGGAGAGACCAGAGATTGTAAGTGTCAGGAAAAGACCTCAGGTGTGTACGGCAAGACGTCCCATTGGCCCCACATTAGCAACCCAACCTTAAAACATTGGAAAAATGGGACAATAGTAACAACATGGATTTCAGTAGAGACAAATGCACAAATCTAAGATGAGGAACACTTGACTTGCCAGTAGTACATGTGGAAAAGGTCAAGGGATCTGCATCAATAGAAGTGTAGTGTTCTGATCAAAGGAAGTAATAGTACTGCTCTGTTCTGCCTTGGTCACCTGGAGTCCTGTGTCCAGTTCTGATCACTACAATTTAAGAAGGAAACGTATTAGCAAGCTGGAGGGCAACAAGGGGAGAGCAACAAAGACGGTCTGGAAACCAAGCCTTATGAGGAATGGTTGAGGGAGTTTGGTATGTTTAGCTATGATGAGACTGAGGGGAAATATGATAGCCATTAAAAAATATATCAAGGGTTGTCACCAGGAAGATGGAACCCACTTGTTTTCTCTTGCTCCAAATAAGTGTATTAAAGAAATAAGAAATGAGATTTCACCTAAACATCAGGAAGAACTTTCTACTGATAAGAGCTATTCAATAGTAGAGCAGACAGAGTGTAACCGGCCCCCAACTCATTATGATTAACTACTGTGTTGATATCTAGAAGTTCCTGCTGATACAGTTTGCAACTCTCATTCTAGGGTGTTGCCTAAGCTTTACCAGCACATCGTGGCCTTGGCATTTGCAGTCAAGCAGATCAACGAAGACCCTCGCATCCTACCCAATATCACCTTGGGCTTTCACTTATATGACAGCTATAACAATGCAAGGAACACATATCTCGCCACACTGCTGCTTTTATCCGTTGTGGAGAAATTTGTCCCTAACTATATATGTGATGTTGAAAATAATCTGACTGGGGTCATTGGGGGACTGGATTCTGAAATCTCCTTTTATGTGGCCACTGTTTTGGACATCTTTAAGATTCCGCAGGTAGGACACCTATGTACAATACCTCTATTAGCATGCATAGAGAAAGACCTAGGTTCCTCGGCATCAGTTCAGGGTGTATCAGCAGTTCAGGGTGAAGATGAAATTGGAAGGAAAACCATGTACACCACCTTGAGATCCTTGGAAAATAAAGGCGGTACATAATTATAATATAAGCAAACAAACAAACCTGGATAAGGAGAAAGGGTGCAATACCAGAAAAAAAATATGTCACTCGTCCTTTCTTACACACACATCTAGAACACTGATATCCCAAATGCCAATGATGGGAATGTGAGCTTTTCCCTCACCAGCTGTTTTTGGTTATGCAGCATTTTCTGTTTAGTGTGGAGGTATCTGAATTGAGTTGCTGGGGAAAGCAGAAAATTGCTTACAGGATAAAAGCTGACAAGTACATGCCAGTACTAAAATTAGTGATCAGGGCATCGCAAAAAAGCTGCTGGGGAAGGGGGGCAGGAATTGTTTACAGCCAAAAAAAACTGATAGGTAGGTGCCAATACATTCATTATTCCACTTTAATGCACCAAACCAATTAAATTCACTGTGAGGTATGGCAAATTGCAGATACATTCCAGTTCTTCAGGAGTACAGTAACAGTAGTGAGCAGCTGATTCATAAGTGAAATAAATGTGCAGAAATAAAGTCTGAGAAGAGGCAGCACAGTTTTGCTGTGTGATGGTGTATGTGAATCATGAAGAAGAAAGAAGAATCTCCAGAGAAGAAATGTGATGGTCCCAGTTTTCGGCCCATCTGTATGTGTGTCTTTTGTATAATTGAGAGAGAGGCACACAATCTGTGAAAAGGTGGCAAAGGGCATATTTGACTAACAGGGTTCACCTCATAATGTATATGAATTCTGTGAAAGGAATCTACTTTGTCTCTTCTATTCTTCTATTTACTTTTTAGCTCATTTATGGCTCTGCTCCAGTGATGAATGATAGAAGCCCAGGGCTTCCCTTCTACCAGATGGCAGCCTCAGAAGCCCTTCAGTATGAGGGAATTCTCTCTTTGCTTCTGCATTTCAGGTGGACGTGGATTGGAGTCATTGCAACAGACAATGACAATGGAGAAAGATTTGTGCAAACCATTTCCCCAATGTTTACCAAGCGTGGTGTCTGCTTTGCATTCCTAGAAAGAATCCCCAATTATAGTTTTATATCTGAAATTAATGGCATAATACAACAGGGGGCAAGTATAAACCATAAGATTTTTAGCAGCACAGCTAATGTAATAGTTGCCTATGGAGAATCTTATTCCATGGCAACTTTTAGATGGCTTCCATACCTATCAGAACATGATGACATGACATACAATATAAAAAGTAAAGTATGGATAATAACTTCCCAGGTTGAGTTCACTTCATTTGTCTTTCAAAGGAATTGGGATTCAGGAATATTCAGTGGTGCTATATCCTTTGAAATTCACTTCAGAAACCCACCAGAATTTCATCAGTATATTGTGCACAGAAACCCTTCCAGCACAGATGGGGACGGTTTTATCAGGGACTTCTGGCAACAGGCCTTTGGATGTGTATTTCCAGATATCACCTCAGACAAGATGGAAGAGAATATGTGCACTGGAGAAGAGAAGCTGGAGAGCCTTCCCGGATCACTTTTTGAATTGAGCATGACAGGCCACAGTTACAACATCCACAGTGCTGTCTACGCCATGGCCCATGCTTTACATGCCATGTTCTCATCCAGACTCAGGCACAGAGAAATGGCATACAGAGGGAGAGGGAAGAATCAGAATCAACAGTTTTGGCAGGTAATAGGCTGAACATCCTTGACTGCTAAAAAGGTAAATGGACCCCTGACCATTAGGTGCCAGTCACGGACGATTCTGGGGTTGCATACTCATCTCGCTTTACTCGCCATGGGAGCCGGCACAAAGCTTCTGGGTCTTGTGGCCAGCATGACTAAGCCCCTTCTGGCGAACCAGAGCAATGCACAGAAATGCCATTTACCTCCCCGCCAGAGTGGTACCTATTTATCTACTTGCACTTTGTGCTTTTGAACTGCTAGGTGGGCAGAAGCAGGGACTGAGCAACGGGAGCTCACCTTGACTGGTAGGGACTTGCTATTCCCTCACAAAGTATGGGTTTCCGAAATGTTTTCAGCCTGCTCATTCCTCTCAGGGGAAAAAAAGGCATTTGTATGAGAGAAGTTTGGAGACCACTGATATGTTAGTGCTTTCACAGATAACAAGTAGTGGCAATAGTCGAGAGAGATGTTCAGCATTCTCTCTTTCCTATATACACAAAATGCTGCCTCAGAGCAGGTGGTCACAAACCCATTTGTGTCTCTTGGGATGAATGTGATAGAGGAAAAGAAGTGTGGTGGGGGCAGAGAAAGGAAGGCTGTAGAAAGGGGGCAGAGAGAAAGATGTGGGAGAGTGACAGTTGGTGGTCTCTCCATTCTTGGAGTTGACTGTATTACCTCACAGTTGACTGTATTACCACCCACCACTTGCTGTAGGTCCTGCCCACAGGAAAAAGATACCTCACTTCTGTATTAGAACTACAGCCATTTCCAAACAATTACCTTTTCTGTATTCAATCTAGCTCCATCACTTTCTGAGAAGCATCTCATTTAACAATACTGCAGGAGATGCGGTTTTCATCAACCAGAATGGAGAGGCAGCCTCTAGCTTGGATATTGTCAATTGGATTATATTCTCCAACCAAAGTTTGCACAGAGTGAGAGTTGGGAGGATATATCCACAAACTCCTTCAGACCAAAAATTAACCCTTGATGAAGATGCCATAACATGGCATAGGTGGTTTAATCAGGTAGGGCCACATTGTTAGATAATTCCAAAGAGATTCAATCTTGCATAAGCAATGATCATTCACCTGCATGTCTACTCACTGTCTTTTAAACTGCAAGTTACTGTGTTGAACATGACCAATGCATCCAAGTACCAGACTAAGATACAAAGGCAAATATTTTATTAAGGAGGTTACAAAACAGAAGAACAGTTAAACAAGGTTAGCAGTGCAAATATACCTTAGGGACACACAAACAGAGAGCCTTCATCTGAATATGAGTGCTTTGATTTAGGTCAAATACCAGTTTTTCTATGAAAAGGCCTGGAGACAGGAGTGCAGGGTTTTCCCCCAGCCAATTAGGGCCTCTGCATATATTTTGCCTGCACAAGAGTGTGTACATGGTGAAAGACCACGAAATGGATGATCTTTTTGACCTTGAAGCAATCTTACATCAGAAAGTGCACACAAGTGGTTAGTTGGAGTAAGTAAATGCGTTTTTCTTTCTTCTGGAAGACTGCAATGTGAATTTTAAGTAAAAATAGAAATCTATATTAAAATAAACAAAAACATTAGGATATCTTTACACTTAGAAAACACTGATTTTTGACTGAGTTAAAGAGGATGCATTAATAGATAAGCCTAAAGATTTCACCTTTCTTGCTAAAATTTGGAGGAATGAGGTGGTTGGGAAAGGGAGGTATAATAATACCAGAGGAATAAAATGGGAAATGACAGCAGCAGGTGCAGGACACCACTAGTCTTCTACGTTCATAAGTGGAAGAAGTGGAAGCAGGAGAAGTGGTGAAGATTGAGAGAGTGAAGGAGAGAGATGAGAGGAAAGGAAAGGTGTAAAGAGCAAGTGACTGGGCATTAGGAATGGATACATTAGTCTTTAAAAATGAGTTATCTCAAAATACGTATTCAAAAGGATATATTTTTCTTAACATGCTGAGAATTATGTTGCAGCATTCCAAGGGGTATCGTAGGTCCTGGATAGCTTCATTAAAATTTATGTATTTGTCTGGAATTTTGGTTGTTTTGGAATTCACCAAGATTGCATTCCTCAAAAATCCCTTATTTGGAACTCTTCTGCATTCTGTTCTTTCATTTATGGAATAGACTCAGCCTCTTTCTCACTGTACTGAGAGATGTCTTCCAGGATCCAGCAAGAAAGTGAAGGAGGGACAGCCACCTTGCTGCTACGATTGCATCCCATGTGCTGAGGGCAAGATTGCAAACCAGGATGGTAGGAGAAATAAATAGATTAAATAGAGCCTGCTTCTTTGCCTTAAGATTGTCTAAATTTGCTAATCAAATGTGAATGCCAATGAATTAAGAGTAGTTGGATGGTATGTGGATCCTTCTGACTTACACAGGCTGCACCCAGGCTAATGTGTATAAACATTGAAATGTCAATGGCCCTGGTTGTGGCACTTACAGGATGACATAGCTCTGAACCAACTAAATTCAAAATGACCGCATAGAGCATCAGACAGAACTAAACATGTGTTTTGATTTAAACACAGCTCTTTCCTTCTCAGACAGAAAGGAAACATTTTAGTAAGCTGATATGATATGAGCTCATTTCTTTACATTTTTCCAGATATGAATGACTGTCATAAATGCCCTGACAAAGACTATCCAAGCAAGAACCGTGATGCATGTCTACCCAAAAACATAAGCTTCTTGTCTTATGAAGAAAGTTTGGGCATCAGTTTAGCCTGTTTCTCTCTTTCCCTTTCCTTGATCACAGCTCTGGTACTAGGTATATTTATGAAGCACCATGACACACCCATTGTGATTGCAAACAACCAAAATGTCACCTACACTCTCCTCATCTCTCTCCTACTCTGCTTCCTTTGTGCATTGCTCTTCATTGGCCAACCTGAAAAGGTCACATGTCTCCTCCGGCAACCAGCTTTTGGCATCATCTTCTCAACTGCTGTTTCTTGTGTCCTGGCAAAAACCTTCATGGTGGTTTTGGCCTTCATGGCTACAAAACCAGAATCCAGGATGAGGAAATGGGTGGGGAAAAGACTAGGCCACTCCATTATCCTTTCCGGTTCCATAGTTCAAGCAGGGATATGTACTGTGTGGCTGGCAACCTCTCCCCCATACCCAGATGTTGACATGCACTCTGTGATGGAAGAAATCATACTAGAATGTAATGAGGGGAGTGTGGCAATGTTTTACTGTGTCCTCATCTACATGAGCTGCCTGGCCACTGTAAGTTTTGCTGTGGCTTTCCTTGCCAGGAAGTTACCAGACAGTTTCAATGAAGCCAAGTTTATCACTTTCAGCATGTTGGTCTTCTGCAGTGTTTGGCTGTCCTTTATTCCTTCCTATCTGAGCACCAAGGGAAAATATATGGTGGCTGTGGAGATCTTCTCCATCTTAGCCTCCGGTGGTGGGCTGCTGGGTTGCATCTTCTTCCCCAAATGTTACATAATCATTCTGAGGCCTGAGCTGAACAATAGAGAACAGCTAATAAGGAAGAAAATTTAAAAAATAATAAACCTACCTGTCAGAGCCGCCCCTAGGTCCCAGCTCACAAAGGACCAACGCCCGGCTGTAGTTATGTACAAAAGTCTTTATTGAAGTTCAGTTTCCATTTCAAAGCCGCAGCGTGCAGCTCTATGTCTTAAACCCTAGACCGGCGAAGCTCCGTCTGAATCTTCTCCCCTTCCACACCAGTTTAAGACTCTAGCCTTGCTCCACCTCTTCCTTAGCTCCTTCCTCCTCTGGGCCCTCCTGCCCGCTGGGGTTTCATCCTTTCTGGACTCTTCTGACGCTGACCCCCCTGATTCTTGCCCCTCCTTCCGGCGGGCTTTAGGACCTGGTTCCCTATCCGGGCTACCTGCTGTGCCGCTCGCCTGTACATTTGAACTTGGCGCACGCGCCCAGCCGGCAACCTTCCTATTGACCGTTCCCCCGCTCTCCGATGGAGGCGTGGTCAATCCTGACTCATCTTCTCTCGCTGGTGGTGAATACGCTGGCCCTGATACCTGGGACTCCTCCCCCCCACTACGCTCTGGTGGGGAAGCTGGTCCTGATTTCCAACTGCTGCTCTGGGAGTCCCCGCTGGCCCCTTGCTTCTGGGGTGTCCCCCTTGGGGCCCCCCTTGCCCTGGCCATCGGCGCCCCCTTCTGTGAATCTTCTGATTCGCTGGAGAGGCTCATGGAATCTCTCGGGCTACTGTCATCTTCTCCTACGCTGCCCTCGGATTGCTCCCCCTCGCTCTCCATCTCCTCCCCTCCCTGTGCTCCCGCTGCGTCCCTGACATCCATCCCCCCCTCGAAGCCCCCCTTCCCCCCTCTCCCTCTTCTGGCGTGGGTTCCGGGTGCTCCAATGCTGTGGGGGTGAGTGCTGGATACAGTTCTTCCCCCCTGGCATGCTGCCAGTCCGTGACGGGCACATCAACGTCGATCTCCTCCGCTTCCATTTCTTTGCAGGTGTGCTCGAACCCAGGGTCCTCCCCCACCCCGTCCATGCCCTCCTGTCCCCCCATTTCCTCGGGTGAGGCTGCGTGCCAGGGCCCTCTTAGCAGTTCCCTGCGCCACTCCTCCTCGGGTTGAGTGTCCCACCAATAAGAGCGGTCCGTACCAAAGCCTGAGATCGACCCCTCCGGCGAGGTAGTCTCTGGCGCCGTTTCCTCAGCTGAGGAGAACCCCTGAAACATGCTGGCTGAGAGTGTGGGTGTGAAAAGATATTCATCAAAATAATCTGCCGGCATGGGTCTGTGTGGGAAAAGTGCATGGAACTCGTCTTTGAGGAATTGCTCCTCCACGGCATAGTCCTGTACCCACCTGTTGGTGCTGGCCGGGGTGTCCTCCCTGGCGAGTAGATATTCAATCCCTTCCTCCCCCCATCTCGAGTCTAAAATCTCTGTGGCCTCGTTGAGTGGCTCCACCCTCGGCGACCCCCCCTTCGTGGGCGCTTCCCTGAGCGGGTCTGGTGCTGTCTCTGGCGCCTGAAACCTGTGAGGTGCCTTGTAGGGCATGAGCACTGATCTATGAAAGACCGGGTGCATTCTGAATCCCTCCGGGAGTGTCAGCTGGAAGGCCACTGGATTGATCTGTGCCTCGACTTGGTAAGGCCCTAGCTGCTTGTGTGCGAGCTTTTTCTTAGCTAACGATCTGGTCGGTACTGCCTGGGCCACTAACCAGACCCAGTCTCCCACCTGTATGTCTTCCCCAACTCTCCTGTGTCTGTCTGCCTGCATTTTGTATGCACGTTTTGCTAGTTCTAACTGCCTCCGGAGTTGCTCGTGGACCTCCTGTAACTCCGTTGCCAAGGCCTCTGCTCCCTGTGGCTCCCCCTCCCCCACTCTCTCTAATCCCGGGAAGGTTCTGGGATGCCGCCCATTGTTGGCGAAGAACGGTGTCACCCCCGTGGACATGTGCTTCATGTTGTTGTAGGCGAACTCGGCCAGCGGTAGGTAGTCCACCCATGTCGAAGGCTGCTGATTCGCGTAGCATCTGAGGTACTGCTGCATGATGGCGTTGACCCTCTCCGCTTGTCCGTTGGTCTGCGGGTGTCTGGCCGACGCTAGGTTGATCTTGACATTCAGGATGCCCATCAACTTCTGCCAGAAGTTCGAGATTAACTGGCGCCCCCGGTCGGACAGGATAGACCGTGGTAGACCGTGCACCTTGAACACGTGGTCTATGAAAAGCTTGGCGGTCTGTTCCGCTGTGGCCACCTTTGCGCAAGGAATGAAGTGTGCCATCTTGGTGAACATGTCCATGACCACGAGTACTGCTGTTTTGCCCCGCGAACTGGGCAGATCCGTGACAAAGTCCAGGGCCACCCTCTCCCACGGTTCGAGCGGTGTCTGTAGCGGTTCCAGCAGTCCCGCTGGCGGTCTGTGTACTGGCTTGGCCCTTTGGCATGTGTCACACCTCGTGACGTAATCCGCGACTTCCCCCCTCATCTTGGGCCACCAAAAGTCTCTGGCTACTAAGTCCACCGTCTTGTCTTTGCCGAAGTGCCCAGCGCTGGGCGCGTCGTGTAACTGCTGCAGTACTTTCGCTCGGAGGTCATCTCCTGGCACGTAGAGGGCCCCTTTTCTGATGAGCAGTCCGTCGCGTATCTGAAACTCGTCGTCCTTCGCTGTGTCGCTGCGCAACTCCTCCATCTTGGATCGTGCGAAGGAGTCCGTCTGCAGCACGCGACGTACCACGTCCAGGTCCACTGTGGCTGAGGCGCATGCCCACGCTTTCGGTGCAAAAATGTGCTTGGCCGCCGCCGGTGCCTCTTCCTCGAGATACTGCGGTTTCCTGGATAGCGCATCCGCCATGATGTTGTTGTCTCCCGGGATGTATTCTATCCTGAAGTCGAAATCCGCAAAGAACTCTGCCCAGCGGATGTGTCTCTGGTTCAGGAACCGCGCCGTGCGCCAGTACTCCAGGTTCTTATGGTCCGTGCGGACCTGCACTGTGTGTTTGGCTCCGATGAGGAAGTGCCGCCGCGCCTTGAAGGCTGCATGAATGGCCAGCAACTCCCTGTCCCAGATGGTGTAGTTCTGCTCCGACTTGCTGAGTTTCCTGGAGTAGAAAGCACACGGCCTCCAGTCCCCTTGCGGGTCTCGCTGCAACAGGACTGCCCCCACGGCTCTGTCTGAAGCATCCGTTTCAACCCTCATGGGTTTGCTGGGGTTTACGTGCAGCAGCTGCTCTTCGGACGCGAAGAGACGCTTGAGCGTCTGAAAGGACCGCTCCGCCTGCTCCGTCCAGATGAACTTCTTCTTCTTGGAGCTGAGGGTGTCCGTGATGGCCGCCGTTTGCATGGCGAACCGCTTGATAAACTTGCGATAAAAGTTGGCAAAGCCGACAAACTTCTGGACCTCCTTCCGATTGCGCGGGCTCTTCCAGTCCAACACCGAGCGGACCTTGGCGCTGTCCATGGCGAGTCCCTTGTCGGATAGCTTGTAGCCCAGGAAATCCACCTCCGTCATGTCGAACTGGCACTTCTCCAGTTTGGTGTAAAGTCTGTGCTCCCGTAGTCTCTGCAGGACCTCCTTGACGTCTCTCTCGTGAGCCTCCTGTGATTCCGAGAAGATCAGGATGTCGTCCAGGAAGCAGACGCACTTCTTGTAGAGGAGTGCCGCTAAGACGTGGTGCATGTAGGCTTGAAAACAGTGGGAACCATTTTGTAAACCAAACGGCATAACTCTATATTCATAGGTGCCTAGGGGCGTAAACATGGCCGTCTTCCACTCGTCGCCCTCCCGCACGCGTATAAGATTGTACGCCCCACGTAGATCCAACTTGGTGAAGATGCGTCCCTTCCTCACCGTCGCGAGCAGGTCGTCGATCTTGGGCATGGGGAACGCTGTGGGCTTAGTTTTTGAATTTAAAATTCTATAATCAACTACCAGCCTCTTTTGGGGCGTGTCTTTTTTCTTCACGAAGAACACAGGACTGCCCCCCACTGCTTTTGATTCTCGGATGAATCCCCGCTTCAAGTTGTGATCTATGAACTCCCTGAGTTCCTGCAGTTCATCCTCAGACATGGAATACAGTCTCCCCATCGGCAGCGTCGCCCCCGGCAGGAGGTCAATCTTGCAGTCGTAGGGCCTGTGGGGAGGCAGCTTGTCCGCTTCCTTCTCGCAGAAGACCTCCAAAAACGCCTTGTACTTGTCGGGTACCGCTTGCAGCATGCCTAGTTATAGCTGTGGTTCATCCTCTTGCCCCTCGTCTTCCTGGCTAGTCAGGATGCAGTGTTCTGCGCAGTAGGAGGAGCAAAAGGTCAATTGACGCTGGTACCATGCTAATGCCGGGCTGTGCCTGTGCAGCCAACTCATGCCCAATACTATGGGCGTGTCTGACAGGTGGGTGACATTGAAGCTGATAACTTCCCCGTGATTTCCAATTCGCATCACCATTGGCGGCGTTTGCTGTACCACCTGTCCCCCCAGCAATTCTCTTCCATCGACTGTGACTACTTTCAGGGGCATCGTGGCTGGCAGGAGCGCTATGCTATGTTGCTTGATGAAATCCACTCCTATAAAGTCTACATTGCTACCAGAGTCAATGGTAATAGGGACTTCCATGGTGAGCCCATTGGGAAGCTGGAGTGATGCGGTGAGCTGCACCACTGGTTTGGGTGGAAGGGGGTCTGTGGGCTGTAAGATTCTTGGGGACTGCTTCACTGACTCGTCTGGCTGGGCCCCAGTGCCTCCGCTTCCAGCCAGACTCCGTCGTTTCCCTGCTGTGGTTCTCTCTGCTGAACTGCTTCTGTTACTGTTGCTGAGGCTGCAGTGTGCTTGTGGAGCCTCTGGGGACACTCTTTCGCCATGTGCTGAGCACTTTCTCAGATGTAACACTTCCTGCTCCCTCTAGGAGGCTTCGCCTTGACTGCTCCTGGTGTTTGGGCTCTGGTTGCTGTCTGAGCCCTGGCACCACCTATCTCCATCGGCTCTTCACCCCCTCCCAGTGGAGGCGTGGACTGGGCGCGCGCTGTCTCTCTGGGAAAGAAAGGAGGTGATCTAGCTGGCGTGCGTCCCCAACGTCCTTCATCCTTGCTCCAAGGACGTTCTTCCAGCCGCACTCCTATCGCCAGCGCTCTCTGGACGACTTCCTTAGTGGTCTGGGGTCTCTCCCCCCTCGCAATTTCATCTTTAACCGGCCCATTCAGCCCCTCCCAGAACAGGTCCCGGACTTTTTCCCACCCTAGCGCGTTGACCAATGCAAAAAAGCGGGAGTGATATTGTCGCACAGTGGCTTTTCCTTGTCTCAGTCCATGTATCTCCCTTCTGGCCACATCTACATCTACCGCTGATAAAAAACAAGCGTCCATCGCCTTAATAAAGGCATCCGCATTTCGGAGGGCTGGGTCATTATCGCGCCATAGATTGTGCAGCCACGCTTTAGCTTCTCCATGGAGATGAGTTAGTATGAAGCCCACTTTCTCCTCCTCATCTCTAAAATCCTTCTCCAGCAACTTGAGCATGAAAACTACGTCTGCTCTGAAGTTAGGATACTGCTGCAGGCTCCCATCGAAATGAGACACGAGGCTGCCTCCCCTCTTTCCTAGACCAATCCCCTCTGGTCTGGCACCCGGTAGCCCCTGTTTGGTCAACACTTCCAACCTGGTTTGCAGATCCCGGCAGGCAGCGGCTGCGTCATCCTCCCTCTTTCTGGATGCTGCTATTTCCATGTTAAGCCTTGTGACTGCATCTTGCAAGGCTGTTATTCTTTCATCGGTACTCATCCTTCCCGATCTTCGTGAGCTAGCAAAGCACCAAGCTTTCTCCCTCGCTGCGTCTCTCACGCTGCAAAGGTTTTAAATTGAGACGGAGCTTACTGTCAGAGCCGCCCCTAGGTCCCAGCTCACAAAGGACCAACGCCTGGCTGTAGTTATGTACAAAAGTCTTTATTGAAGTTCAGTTTCCATTTCAAAGCCGCAGCGTGCAGCTCTACGTCTTAAACCCTAGACCGGCGAAGCTCCGTCTGAATCTCCTCCCCTTCCACACCAGTTTAAGACTCTAGCCTTGCTCCACCTCTTCCTTAGCTCCTTCCTCCTCTGGGCCCTCCTGCCCACTGGGGTTTCATCCTTTCTGGACTCTTCTGACGCTGACCCCCCTGATTCTTGCCCCTCCTTCCGGCGGGCTTTAGGACCTGGTTCCCTATCCGGGCTACCTGCTGTGCCGCTCGCCTGTACATTTGAACTTGGTGCGCGCGCCCAGCCGGCAACCTTCCTATTGACCGTTCCCCCGCTCTCCGATGGAGGCGTGGTCAATCCTGACTCATCTTCTCTCGCTGGTGGTGAATACGCTGGCCCTGATACCTGGGACTCCTCCCCCCCACTACGCTCTGGTGGGGAAGCTGGTCCTGATTTCCAACTGCTGCTCTGGGAGTCCCCACTGGCCCCTTGCTTCTGGGGTGTCCCCCTTGGGACCCCCCTTGCCCTGGCCATCGGCGCCCCCTTCTGTGAATCTTCTGATTCGCTGGAGAGGCTCATGGAATCTCTCGGGCTACTGTCATCTTTTCCTACGCTGCCCTCGGATTGCTCCCCCTCGCTCTCCATCTCCTCCCCTCCCTGCGCTCCCGCTGCGTCCCTGACACTACCCTTTGTTGTCTTTCATGCTTTTTTCTCTGTGTACAGTAGAACATTGGAAATATATGTTCAGCTGCTTCCTTATATAATTTTTTCTAGAGTCAAAATTCCCATAGTTGAAAATTCATTTGTAAAATTGACTTACAGTGGTACCTCGGGTTAAGAACTTAATTCGTTCCATTTAACATTTGTTTAAAATGTTAACTTAATTCGTTCCATTTAACATTTGTTAAAAAAACCCAAGGTATTTTTGTTGGGGATTGTAGGGAAAGACCTGCCAAAAAAGTTGAAAAACATCTTCATGTATGCGACAACGGCCACGAGAGTTCTGGTAGCACAAGGATGGAAGACTGAAGAAACCCCAACTAAAGAATGATGGGAAGAAAAATTGATGGACTATGCAGAACTGGCAAAACTGACATATAAACTATGGGACAAGGATATCTGTGACTTTAAGGATGAATGGGAACCCTTTACAAAGTCTTTGAAGACGCAACAAAGCGAACTGGACTCCTTGGCAGGTTTTGAATAAACTTTCACAAACTTTTTATTGATAATAATCAGCTAAATAGTTTGAGGATCTATACAACTTTGTAACATGCAGAAAACAGCAGTCTCAGAGAAACCAAAGACTGGAGCTGAGGGAAGGTGGGGGGTGGGGGGGAGGGAGGAAAAATAGGGGGGAAACAAGGATGATATGTTTTTGAATAATATGTCTTGTTATAATTTTGAATTTTAAAAAAAACTTAATTCATTCTGGAAGTCCGTTTTTAACCTGAAACTGTTCTTAACCTGAAGCACCACTTTAGCTAATGGGGCCTCCTGCTGTCGCTGCGCTGCCGCTGCACAATTTTTGTTTTCATCCTAAAGCAAATTTCTTAACCCGAGGTACTATTTCTGGGTTAGCGGAGTCTGTTACCTGAAGCGTCTGTAACCTGAAGCATCTGTAACCCGAGGTACCACTGTACTTTGCTTTGAGGGAAACAATAATACATTTTCACATACATTATTCTCTTGTAGTATGTATTGTCAAGAAGACTGAGGTGGAATCTAGACACACATAAAATACATGAAAATCCTTTCCCCCAAAAAAATGTTTTGAAACATGTATTGCCATAACTCACCATTGCCATCAATTTCGCATTTGTATAATGCACTTTATAACACACTTGAAACATTTTATTTCCAGCTGTATAGTTGAGTCCTGAGAGCAATTATTGTCAATATATTATTACAAGTAAATCCATATGTGAGCTTAATTCTCAATCTGGATTTATCAGGAAAAGGGTATTTTCACAAGATATGTGCAGGCTTCACCTCCACCATTCAATTTGGAGCCTGATTTGGTGATTCACCCCTCTCTCAGACAGAATCGGTTTGTCCCTGATTTGATTTAGAACCATGAATCCACATTGACATTTGGAAATCGAATATTCAGAAATCCCTTTGACATGAACATCCAGGGAATGCAAAGGAGAATAAAGGAAATGGCAGTTGATTAATGCAACCAATTTGAAATCCTTGCCTGACACTGTTGCAGATGCTGCACAATACCCATTCTGTGCTTTTGAGAAATAGTCCTTTTAGTGTGGCAGCAGCTATATTCTGGAACTCGCTGCCTACTGACATCACTGTTCACTGTTTGATTTTCAGCACTTGCATAGAAACCTTTTGTTTTGGCAAGCCCATGCAGACATGGAGATGTTGATGCTTTACAGCTTATTTTAATTATTTTTCAAAATGTCTTTAATTACTTGTCTTTAAGTGTTTTTATTCATAATTTTAATATTTCTTGTAATCCACTTATAGTAGAGGTTTTGTTACAATTAAGCAGTGTATACATTTCATTAAATAAAAAAGTTTAAAAATATATCATTAGCTCAGTATCTGCAGCCTTCCTTGGGAAGCCCCCTTTTAAAATCTGTTTTCTGAAAGTTATCTCATAGATTACAATGATGCAATTGGGCTGAAGCTTCTGGACAGCTGTGAATTAACCCACTGCCCTTGGGAATCAATATTGGTTTTCATCTGCCATTCATCCAGCCCCAAATCATCAGCCAAGGCAGAGCTTTGCCTTTGCTTACTTTTGATCAATTTGTAAGATTGCAGAGGTGTTCTTTTCTTCTTTTTCTGCAGGAAAAAAGGCTTGCAGCACAAGTCACAATGTTCATCATATCCTGCTCCCTGTATTTCCTGGGCCAAATGCATTATGGGATGTCTGAAAATATAATATTCTTCCTGTGGGTATTCTGCCCTAAGAAAGAGCATGTAGAAATTCTTTCAGCTGCTATGAGTAGCATCAAGTGTCTCCCCCCCCCCCAAAAAAAAGTTATATGTGCAAAATCGTATAACATCAGAAAGTTCAGAAAGTTAGCAAAAGTTGAGTTCCCAGAACTGAAAATACTCAAATTAGACTGGCCCCAAATGAAGTGAAATGGTCCAATGAAAATGTCTTGTATCTTTTATGTGTTTTTCATAGCTGTAAGCCCAAATGCTGAGCTCTCATCCAAGTAATCAGACAGAGGCACCAGCTTGCAAGGGCAGTTAATGGAGCCAATCATTCTGCATACAGAGCTTCAATGGCCAGCAGCTCCTCCTCTTCCTTCTGTAGCTGCCACTGGTGGGAGGCTGCTTTGACCCTTCTTCCCCTCCACAGCAGCAGCAGCAGGAAGAGCAGGAGCTGGCTTCACCTCCATGCTTTTTGGACATTGGGGGAGCAGCCCCCCAAAATGGGAGTGGAAGGGCTCAGCCCCCAGGAGCTGGTGCCCCTGTAAGTGGAAACTTCTGTTAAAGTTTAATTTAGTTTAGATTAGTTTTGCAATTCCACAGAGAATTGCCGGATTTCAGCTGATTATTATCTCCCCTGTAATTATCAAAAAGACAGTAACTAACACTTCCACTTTTCACACTCCTCACTCCCTAAGAACTTGCATTAGACACAACCAAATCTAATGAGACAGTCTGTCAATGATAGTATAAATGAGCGTTCCCCATTGCCATGAACTGGCTAGATGCAGAGGAGCAGTGGAAGGCACTAGCTGGGAATCCCTCAAGGGAAGAAGGCTCGGGGCCAAGGAATTGGTGGTGGGGCAGTGAAGAGTGGTTAGAGGGAGAAGAGGGAGCAGACTGTGGGGAGGAGGTGTCAGAAGCTGAAGAGGTAACAGGGTTTTGTGAGCTGGAGGAGGCTGAGGCAAAGAGCAGTCCAGACTCAGGGAAAGAAACCCTGGAGAGGAGGGGATTTGGGCAGTTGTGGGAAGGCAGGAACCTTTGTGTGGTGTAGTGGTTAAGAGCAGTAGACTCGTAATCTGGTGAACCAGGTTCGCGTCTCCACTCCTCCACATGCAGCTGCTGGGTGACCTTGGGCCAGTAACACTTCTTTGAAGTCTCTCAGCCCCACTCACCTCACAGAGTGTTGTGGGGGAGGAAGGGAAAGGAGAATGTTAGCCGCTTTGAGACTCCTTCAGGTAGTGATAAAGCGGGATATCAAATCAAAACTCTTCTTCTTCTTCTTTGGTCCCTGCCACATTGGGGCAAGACCTGCTGGGAAGAGTTGCAGTGATCACTAGGCCTGTGCTTCTTTTTGTTTCTTTGAATTAAGAGTTAACTTCTCTGACACTGTTCTTTATTGCTTGACTCACGTTTGTTTCTGACTCCTGACACCCAGATGTGGTGCCCTCCAAATATTCTGGACTACATCCATCGCTAGTCAATAAGGGATGGTGGAAATTAAAGTACAAAACATCTGGAGAGTGTTATGAGAAGGCTGGTATAAATATGCAATAACAATTGGTGTTAGGGACTAAAAGCCAGCAAGGATTCACTAGTATGATCAGGATTAAAAAATAATAATAACTCTGGCATTCACACATATTGGCAGACTAAATGGCATATTTGTTCTGGCAGTTTTTTTTCTTAGAGGCTCTAATGATACTTCTATGGTTAGAAATAGGGGGATTTTGGTGTGATGGTAATGGTCAAGATGGTGGTGTTACTGGTCTTGAAATTGATGCTGCTTCCTTGTGTAGTATGCAAGACTCACATTGCTAAATGCCATATCCACAGTCCACACACTCCATCGCACCTGTATCACCAGGAAGGTAATCTCATCATTGGGGCTATTGCATCTCATGGCATCCTCAACTACAATTCAATAGCTTTCACCCAAGAACCCCCACCAATATTACTTGAAGACCTTAAGTAAGGACTTAATATTTTCATATTGCATTTTGATTCCTTCTTTTCTCCCTTTTATACCATGGTAAATAAGTGGGATGATCACTTGTAGCAATACCTGCAATGTTGTGCTGTCATCTGCAAATAATTTTCCAGACCCCTCAAATTGGATTGGTTGTCTCCTTGGTTTCCCCCCATTGGTTTTAAAAATAGAGCACATAAGAGGACTCAGATTCCTTTTGAGGAAATTCCAAGCAGATATTTGAAGGGCTGGTCCATCACAAAGAGCCTTGTCCATTGCATCTAGTACTCAAAAATGCCCTTATCCTTCATGGGTTTGTCTAATATAAACTAAGTTTATCCCATGACACATAGTTATAATGTGAGCCTTATGATGTAGTACAACATTCCTACCCCCCTGAGTGTTCCACTTTTCAGCTCCATTGGCTTGATGTGGTATTACAAGACTGGGAGAAATAGGTCTGTCCTCTTTCTCCATATTGTACCTTATCTTGGGACCCTCTGTCATGCCATTCCTCTGATTTCATTATCTTCTACAACTTTGTTAAATAAATAATGTCTTCATTAATCATTAATCTTTTAAGAGTCTTTTTATTGGTAATTTATAGTGGTAATTGTGGTATATTGGTAATTTATTGGTAATTTATAGTGTGGAATAATAATTTTATGCATATAAATTTATATGTCTCTCTGTGTTAAATAGCATCTCCCAAGGATTTCAAATCATATAGCTTCTTTTAGTAAAACCAACTGTAAATAACTACCTTACCAAGAAAGTATAAGATGTGTCTGTTTTTCACCTATCTAATCTTTGTGTTGACGATAAGGATTGCCTTAAGCATATATTCTTATATAAATACTATAATGAAGAGGATGATATAGAAAGATTTAGGTAGTGGGACATATCCTTCTGATACAAAATGCAACTTTCTTTCTAGTGCGGTGCCTAAGAATTACCAGCACATCCTGGCTTTGGAATTTGCAGTGAAGGAGATCAATGAAAACCCTCAGCTCTTACCCAATGTCACTTTAGGTTTCCGCATCTATGACAGCTATTTCAATGCCAAATGGACCTCACATGCCACAATGTTACTCATATCCACACTGGAAACATTTGTCCCTAACTATATCTGTGACATCAAGAAAAACCTTTTAGCCATTATTGGGGGACTGGACATCCAGACTTCTCTTCAAGTGGCAACAGTCTTGGATATCTATAAGGTTCCACAGGTAGGATATTTCTCACTCTCTGTCCTGTATGGAAATTTACCATATCAATGTTGAATTATGTAGTTTGGAGAAACAAATGTGTACATTCCAAGTAACCAGAGGGACATATCTCAGTCTCAGAAATAATTCATTAATGAACACGTAATGTGTGGTCCGTCTCACTTCATACTGTTATGAGTTTGGGGTGGTAGTGTCTAGACTCCCTTAAATCTCTGAATTCAGTAAAGGGTTAGAAATTAAACAAACTCTTAACTCCCTAGATCCAGTAAGTGTTGGAAATAACATGGGCCATCTTCCGCATGAGGTAGTCATCTGATAATAGCTGAGTCATTAACCTAACAAAAGGTAGGCAGATGGGCCATCAGGGGATTCTGTGTCTGTCAGCAAAATTGAATGAAGCCCCTCCCTAAGATAAAAGGCCAGTGGTATTTTGTGGTATTGTTATTGGTAGTGTTGTGACCTAACAAAGCTGTGACACACTGCAGAAAGTAGTCAGAGAGCATGGCTGCTTGCTGTTTTGGATCCAAGACTGCTGCACCTATGGGAGAAGCAGGAGACCCTCTTGGAGTGTAGTGCTATAGACCCCTTCATCATAGGCTCAGATTGTATATATGCATATATAAATCATATAAAACATCACAGTGTCCACTACATTCCAAAAGCAAACACAAACCCCAGGTAATCATGTGGACCCTTCGAATCTCACACCACGCAAACATGGGGGGGTAACAATACTTTCACCTGAACACATGTAAACATGGAGGGTGAGGGAGAAATGGAAGAAGAAGAAGAAGAAGAAGAAGAAGAAGAAGAAGAAGAAGAAGAAGAAGAAGAAGAAGAAGAAGAAGAAGAAGAAGAAGAAGAGTTTTGATTTGATATCCCGCTTTATCACTACCCTAAGGAGTCTCAAAGCGGCTAACAATCTCTTTTTCCTTCCTCCCCCACAACAAACACTCTGTGAGGTGAGTGGGGCTGAGAGACTTCAAAGAAGTGTTACTGGCCCAAGGTCACCCAGCAGCTGCATGTGGAGGAGCGGAGACGCGAACCCGGTTCCCCAGATTATGAGACTACCGCTCTTAACCACTACACCACGCTGGTAGGCACAACAGCGAAACAAAGAACTTCATTTGAGGCATTTTGAATGTGGTGGAGCTATAGAAAATTGCTGCCTACCCCTGAAGAATAACCTCTGTCATTCCAACAACAATTAAACAGTTGTAGGATTTGGATAAAATATGAGAGAATTCAGAGAACTTCTCATCTTCTGATAACTTTTGCCTCTGCTGCAAGATATATATGCATTATCTTCTTATAGTTAAGGCTCTAAAGATGGGGCATTTTGAGCCAAATGGTGTCCTGTGTGGTTGCAGTTCTCTCCTAAACAATGACTCTATTAGAAGTTCTTAAAAAATGTCATTGTTCCCTCTGTCCATTCCATGCAAACCTAGCAGTTATATACATCATAGCATCGTTGTAAGGATTGTTGATATAACATGTTTCAAGTGCACTAAGTAGTTAAAACTGGTCCATTTAAATGGCTATTGTGTATGCCACTTTCTTCCATCCCCACATTTCTCTTTAGTTCGTATATGGCTCTGCACCACTGAGGAATGATAAAACCCCAGGATTTTCATTCTACCAGATGGTCCCCAAGGAAGACCTTCAATATCAGGGGATTCTCTACTTCCTTCTGCATTTCAGGTGGACATGGATTGGGACCCTTACCTTCAATGATGAATATGGAGATAGGTTTATACAAACTGTGGTTCCCCTTTTCTCCCAGAGGGGTATCTGTTTTGCCTTCACAGAGAGAACTCAGAAAATCAGTTTTGTCTCAGAATTTAATGATTTGTTTAACAAGGGGGCAAAAATTCATGATAATATAATGAATAGCAAAGCCAATGCAGTTGTTGTCCATGGGGAATCGTATGCTATGACATTTTTCAGATGGTTGCCATACCTATCAGAAGGAGAACAAATGCCAAGTCAGCCAAAGGGTAAGGTGTGGATTATGACTGCCCAGATGGAGCTCACTTCATTTCCCTATCAAAGGACTTGGGACACCGAAATACTCCATGGGGCTCTCTCATTCACAACTCATTCTAATGATCCACCAGGATTTCACCAATTTGTTGATAGCAAAAATCCTTCCAGCCCAAAAGGAGATGGCTTTATTGTGGAGTTCTGGCAGCATGCATTTGGTTGCGTATTCAGAAATCACATTGCTGGCAATGTGGAGGGAGATAACTGCACTGGGGAAGAGAAGCTGGAGAAGCTTCCTGGTCCTTTCTTTGAAATGAGCATGACCAGCCACAGCTACAACATCTACAATGCTGCCTATGTTGTGGCTCAAGCTTTGCATGCCATGTCTACATCCCGAGTCAAACATAGACCAATGGTAACCAGTGGAGGACTGAAGCTTCAGCATCAACATTTGTGGCAGGTAATGAGCCGAACATCTCCATTTAACTGTTTGCCTCTTCACTGTGTACCACTGAAGAAGGAACCTTTGAAAATTGAATAAATACCAGAAGCCCACAATTGGTACTAATTTTCTGATCAGGGCAACTTTAGAATATAAATATAATAGCAACTTGGGCTGGATGGACAATATTAGGATCAAAATATGTTAGAGCTTGGGTGACTCTGGAAACAGTTGTGTCAGTTAGAAAGAAATGGAATATGATATCTAAGAAAAATAGAATTGACCTATTTTCCCTTGCTAAATTGACTTTGTGAAGCGACCTAACTTTTAAAAAATGATGATAAGGAAAAATTGGATGGAAGCATACATATTGTCAGCAAAGCTCAGATGCTGACAAGAGGAGA
This sequence comes from Podarcis gaigeae, assembly GCF_964106915.1. Taxonomy (NCBI): domain Eukaryota; kingdom Metazoa; phylum Chordata; class Lepidosauria; order Squamata; family Lacertidae; genus Podarcis; species Podarcis gaigeae. The sequence continues at coordinate 13,722,930 of NC_139689.1, read as the reverse complement.
AGAAGCAGGCACAGGGAGAGGACAGTTAACAGAAGAAGCAGAGAGGAGGGGGAGAGCAGCTGTAATCTGAGCTCTGACCAAAGGGACAGACAGATGCATGAGAACTACTATTCTAAGAAAAGTTTGAAATGTGTTATTCCTTGCAGATCCTGTATAACATTGTCCTCTTTGTGTGTGTACCTTCTCTGTACTCCTCCCTAACAGAGAGTCTCTCAGCATTCTGAGGCTCCTAAATGCTCTCAGTCCTCATTGGGATGTTTGGAGGCTTGTGCCCTCCTCAGGGTTTCTTTCCCCAAAGCCTTACTTTGTACCTCTGTAAACTTTGAAGTTTCCCCAAGCCTGTTCATACCTACCTCTTACATGTGGGTGATGTTGTTTTGGTTACAGACAGAATCAAATTTATCTCTGAACTTGGCATATAGAAGGAATGATACAGAAACCCACTACACACACACACCATGAAATCCACAGAGCCATCACTTTCATTAACTTTCCAATGTTTATGGTTGTCTGTTAATTTCTGAAACAGACTGCCGCAATTCTTGAAAATCTGTAATTGAAAATAAACTTCAAAAGATGAGAAGAAAATTGCTTCCATCCAGAATGAATACTTAAAGAGTTCAACCTGAAAGATGCAAGACCTCATTATCCCTTCCTGAATTTCAGCCTTGATTAAATTCTTGCCATTTTCTTTTCAATATAGCTCCACCATTTTCTGAGGGGTATCTCGTTTAACAATAGTGCTGGGGACACGGTTTCCTTTGACCAGACTGGGGAGATAGTAGCTGGATTTGATGTCAACAACTGGATTGTTTTTTCAAACCAATCCTTTAAAAGAGTGAAAGTTGGGAAGATGGACCCCCAGGCTCCTCCAGACCAAGCTTTCACTATCAACGAGGATGCCATAACATGGCATAACTGGTTTAACCAGGTAGGATGTAACTGTCAGCTATTTGTGAAGATTCCAATTTTGAATGTGTATAACATATGAAGTTAATTATGGTGAGCATCGTACAGCCCTTATTAAAATCACAGTTAGGACAGAAAATAGCACAACACATAAATTATTGTTAGATGCTATCCCTACAACTTTTTATAGTGGTTCCTGTTATATTGACTATGAATATATTAAATGACATTGTGAAAGGAATTCTAAATGGATAAGATCACAATAATCCACAATAATCACTCTCACATATACTGTATTTTTTGCTCTATAAGACTCACCTTTTCCCTCCTAAAAAGTAAGGGGAAATGTGTGTGCGTCTTATGGAGTGAATGCAGGCTGCGCAGCTATCACAGAAGCCAGAACAGCAAGAGGGATTGCTGCTTTCACTGCGCAGCGATCCCTCTTGCTGTTCTGGCTTCTGAGATTCAGAATATTTTTTTTCTTGTTTTCCTCCTCCAAAAACTAGGTGCATCTTGTGGTCTGGTGCGTCTTATAGAGCGCAAAATACAGGTACCTTCAAATTCCACCCAGTAAGCCAGACTAGATGATGCGTGAAATATTTGGCCTGCCACATATCTGTGTTTCTTGTAGGTAAAAAACTTCATGAGCACTATAATAACCACAATAAGTCCTATTACCTCTTACTGATATATCTCTAGATAGAACTAGAACATAAACTGCATGAAGTCACCCACAACTCCCCAACAGAGATTTGGGGTGCCTTCAGACTTTCAATATTTGCAGGTGGCACTGTGGTCTAAACTACTGAGCTTCTTGGGCTTACCGATCAGAAGGTCAGCGCTTCAAATTCCCATGACGGGGTGAGCTCCCATTGTTCTGTCCCAGCTTCTGCCAACCTAGCAGTTCGAAAGTATGCCAGTGCTAGTAGACAAATAGATACTGCTGAGGCAGGAAGGTAAATGGCATTTCTGTGCACTCTGGTTTCTGTCACGATGTTCTGCTGCACCAGAAGCAGTTTGTCATGCTGGCCACATGACTCTGAAAGCTGTCTGAGGACAAACCCCATAGTCGCCGTTGACTGGACTTAACTGTCCAGGGTCCTTTACCTTTTTACCTTTACCTATTTTGTGATACTGATTCAAGCATATACCAGTAATTTCAGGTTTGCACTATTAGATTGTCCCTATCAGCCTAGAAGAACAAACCCACTTATACAAAAATAACTTTTAGTTCTTGGGAAAGGGATGGAGAAGTGCAAGGGAAAGTGGACTAACTGAATAATGGGAAGACAATCACCTTATAAGCAAATCAGAAAGAATGCTTAAGAAACAGGTAATCTGAGGGGTTTTTTTAAATGTAGTAAAACACAAAACCTACTAAGAGCACTCAGTTTTGTTCTTCCTTTATTATTCTGTATTATTCTGAAAATTATATATATTTTCCTCTTTCACTTCAAATTAGACACAGCCTAACTCTGTATGTACCGATAGTTGCCTTCCTGGTTCTAGCAAGAAAGTGAAACAAGGAGAGCCATTTTGCTGCTATGACTGCACACCTTGTCCAAAAGGGAAGATTTCAGGCGAGGAGGGTAAGAAATATATGGTACAGATTTATATAGACACAGCCTAACTCTGTATGTACCGATAGTTGCCTTCCTGGTTCTAGCAAGAAAGTGAAACAAGGAGAGCCATTTTGCTGCTATGACTGCACACCTTGTCCAAAAGGGAAGATTTCAGGCGAGGAGGGTAAGAAATATATGGTACAGATTTATATCTGGTTCCCTGAAACTGAGAGCAACATGTGTATAAAACCTGTCAGGGAATTGGGGGCTGAGAAGGGGGAAATGATGGGGAAATACAGAGATAAGCCTCCGATCGTAAGTAGTTGTACCTCTTCAGAGGAGGGGGAGGACGAAGGGTTGTCAGGAAGCAATGAATCAGAGAGAGGGGAGCAATTTCCAGGGCTTAGCCCTTCACGTAACAGAGGAAGGAAAAGGGGAGGGCTCCGGAAGTGGTTATGCTGGAGAAAATGAAAGCAGCAGCCAGTTGCTGCAACTAATCCTAATGAGCTGGACGTGCTCTGAGAGCTCTGTGTGTAAATAGAAAAATGGAACTAATTAAGCCTGTAAAACTGGCTGGAGGCCAGAATCATCTTTGACAAAAAACATATATTCACTAAGCTTTCTTTTCTCAGTTTTTGAAGCAAGGTAGAAAGATTTGGGTAGCAATGGACTTAATGGTTAACCTAACATATTTTTGCACACAGTTTCATTTCATTAACTTGCATTATTTTAAAAAAAAAATCCTGTTTTAAAAATGTAAATCTGCATATTCTCTCAATATGCATTTAGCTGTATCATTGCTCATCAAAGTCCTATTCAAATGTACATTTCCCCCATGAAACATATTTAGATGTAGATTTTAAAACATTAAGCTACAGAATATCGACTGGAAAAACCTGGCTAGTTCCTGATTTATGTGAAGTCGATCAGGAAGGGTTTCCAACCCTGCTGCATTTCCTGCTGCTGATTGGCTGTCTGAGCAGTATGAGCTCCATCATTTACCATCTTTACATTTTTCTTCTCCTGATGCCCCCCCCCCCGAATCCTAATTACGTAGTCATGAAACGGTTTTTTATTATTTGTTTATAAAATTTAATAAGAAAAAGAAAGAAGGAAATGAGTTAGTGTGTTGGTGAGATTAATACATTGAGGTTAATACAAAATATTTTATTTCTCAGACATGAATGACTGTTATGAGTGTGAAGATGAAAAGTATCCAAGTAAAAATAAGACTATATGTATTCCAAAGCATTCAACTTTCTTGTCCTTTGAAGAACCTCTGGGCCTCAGCTTAGCCTGTTCTGCTCTTTCCTTTGCTTTCATTACAGCACTGGTACTGGAAATATTTGTGAAGCACAGGGACACTCCCGTTGTGAAAGCCAACAACCGGGACCTCACCTACGCTCTGCTCATCTCCCTCTTGCTTTGCTTCCTTACCTCATTACTGTTCATCGGATATCCGGACAAGGTGACATGTCTCCTTCGACAAACTGCTTTTGGCATCATCTTCTCAGTGGCTGTTTCTTGTGTGCTGGCAAAAACCATCACTGTGGTTCTGGCTTTCATGGCCACAAAACCAGGATCCAGGATGAGGAAGTGGGTGGGGAAAGGACTGGCAAACTCCATTGTCCTTTCCTGCTCCCTAATCCAAGCACTCATCTGCACTCTGTGGCTAGTGATCTCTCCTCCATTCCCTAATGCTGACATGAAGTCAGTGGCTGAAGAAATTGTACTGGAGTGCAATGAGGGGACGGTGACCTTCTTTTACTGTGTCTTGGGCTACATGGGCTTCCTAGCTTTGGTCAGTTTCACTGTGGCTTTCCTTGCCCGGAAATTACCTGACAGTTTCAACGAAGCCAAGTTCATCACTTTCAGCATGTTGGTCTTTTGCAGTGTTTGGCTATCCTTTGTTCCTTCCTACATGAGCACAAAGGGCAAATACATGGTGGCTGTGGAGATCTTCTCTATCTTAGCCTCCAGTGCTGGTTTGTTGGGTTGCATCTTTTCTCCCAAATGTTACATTATTTTGCTGAGACCTGAACTGAACGATAGGGATCTCTTAATGAGAAGGAAGTCTTGAAGAATGCATGAGAGTATCTATTTTCTATATTGTATAGGCCGGGAATTTGTGTCCAACCATTGCATTGTCAGTCACATTGTCTAAACGAGGAATCTGGGGAGGGGCGGTCATTGTATGAAACTAAACCCACTGGTCAAATGTGCTGATCAAGCTGGAACAGCAAGAAAAGGAACTGAGCAGGGATTATTAATGAAAAACTAAGGATCTGAGGAGCCTGTTATAATGAGACACCTCAAGTGAGTTGGAAATAGGGAAACAGGAGTCCAGCGCATCTATCACTGTTTGATGCAGAATGTCAGGAGACTCCAAGGAACTCCACATTTACGCCTTCATGCATGGAAATAGGATCCCTCTTGGAGAGTGTTGGGGTCACATTTATAATACATCTAATGAAATAACATACAGGGATTTGCTACCTTCAAATATTACTCCTTCTAATGATATAAAATCATTCATCATACCTGAGCAGCTCATATTCTGCTATTGTGTATTTTAGCTCTTAATATTATATCAATCTATATATTATTATGAATTCAGGCTGGGATGGGGAGATGTAGGCTGCATGTGAGTTTCTTGTAACTCCTGGGTTATAAGCCTAATTCTGAGTTGAGATTGCAGTAAGCTTTATTTTACTTTGTCTTAAAACAGCAGTGTTTGATGTCTGTTTAAATCCAAGGCTACACCTTTAGGGATGTTAATGCTGTGAACCCCTCCATCATAGGCTCAGGTCGTATGTATGTATAAATAAATAAATAAAACATGTATCTTAAAAAGTCACAGTCTCTGCTGTGCATAATTACAAAAAAAAGAAAGACAAAGTTTGGATCAGGGCCTGAAGCCCCAGCAATCTCACACCACTTAGAGATTGGGGTGGAGTGCAAGAATAAGTTTGCCTGCCCTTAAATTATATTCCCATTTGTAAAGCACAAAGAAAGGGAAAGGGAAAACTAAAAACATATTTCTGGCACAGCCGTTTAAATTTTGGCAAGGAAAGATGTGACAAGATGAGATAAGGAAAGTGAGACGCAGGAATAACAAGAGGTAATATTGAGCACTGCTGACGAATGACAAATGTCTTTCCCTGTTGGTGGAGACAATACCCATGCTTCATTTTAGTTTCTCCAGCATAAAATGTGATGCTTTTCTCCCACCCATTGGCAAGACATGGAGACCAACTCATGCAATTGTTGTGCATTCATGTGAACTTTGAAAGGAATGTAATTAGGGGAAAACTCCGCTCTCCCAAGGTTTCTTCTTTCCAGGTCAGAATTTCCAGAGGCCAGTGCTACAGTCAAACATGTTCCTTTCCTCCCTCTCTTGAGACCAAAGGGTTGTATTTCCAGTATTTTTTCCTTCTTGTTTATTATTGTAAGCCAAAATTTTATGCAGCTAAGAGGATATGAAAACTTCTGTTAGCAAAGATGCACAACTGACTATCTTCCCTTTAATTATCAAAATAACTGTAATTAAAGTTCCCACTTGTCTAACCAACTCATGGACTTGCTCAGTACACTATCAAAGCTAATGAGGAAGTCTGTGAAAGGTACTATAATTGAGCCTTTCAAAGCCTGGTGCCCTTGGACTGTATTGGATCACAAACCCATCAAATGCAGTCAGCTTTGAATGCTGTGAATTGCAGTCTAAAATATCTGAAGGATATAAGGTTGGAGAAGCCTGATAAAAATATATCACCTCCAGAAATCACAGCTAGACCTAAGAATCATAAAGAAGCAAGGATCCACCAGTGTCATCACTATTCCCACCCACCCACAGTTTTCACAGTCTGGATTTCAGATATATGAGCAGACTAAAAGGTCAACTAGGTCAAACTACTTCAGTCTCATAAGCTGTAATAGTACTAGGGGCATCTTAGTGCATAGGGGAAAATAGTACCAAGGATGGTGGCATTATTGGTCTTGCTGCTGATTCTCCTTCCTCATGCAATATGCAAATCTCCCATTGTTAAATGCCATGTCCATGATCCTCACACTCCACTTCATCAGTATCATCAGGAAGGAGACCTCATCATTGGTGGCATCGCCTCTCACAGCATCATCATCTCCATTTCAATACCCTTCATTGAAAAACCCCCACCAACATTGCTTGAAGAGCTAAAGTAAGACCTGGATAATTTCTCTTTTGCATTTTGATTCCTTCTTTTGACAATGAAGCAAATCAGTTTAAGAGGTGGGGTGGCTAAACGGTGGTCCTGAAGTGGTTGTTTGACTCCAACAGTTGCAGCCAACAATGTCCATTGATAATAATAGAAGCGTTAACAATTTATATCAGGAATATTTTAAAGTCTGTGCTCCCTTCTGATAGAATTTCCCCATATCTGCCTTTTCTGCCATTGTAGGCAAGGAGGAGGATCACTTGTAGTGATACCTGTTCAAGATAATTTAAATAATTGCAGTTATAAAAAATACAAATGAACAATGCTTTTTCCTAAAAAGAAAAAAAAAGTTTGGTTGTACCCTCATTTTCCTACTTATATTGAAATACTGCCCCTCAATGAGACCAAACTTAGATATAAAAAATGTTTTGGGGGTATGTGTACCCCTGCGTCTCCCAAGAAAGAAAGCAGTGCTAATGAGGATAGTGTAGAACTGAGTTGTGATAAATTTACAAAGAGTTACATGCCCTTCTGATGGAAAATGAAACTCTTTTTTTAGTGTGGTGCCAAAGAATTACCAGCACATCCTGGCCTTGCAATTTGCAGTGAAGGAGATCAATGAAAACCCTCAGCTCTTACCCAATGTCACTTTAGGCTTCCACATCTATGACAGCTATTTCAACGCCAAATGGACCTCTCATGCCACAATGTTACTCATACCCACACTGGAAACATTTGTCCCCAACTACATCTGTGACATCAAGAAAAGTTTGATAGCCATCATTGGGGGACTGGACTCCCAAACTTCCCTTCATGTGGCAACAATCTTGGATATCTATAAGGTTCCACAGGTGAGATATGTGTCTCTTTGTCAACTTACGGGAATTTAACACATCTAAATATATTCTGATAAATGAACGTGCACATTTCAAATAATCCCGTGGGCCATGCTAGTGGCAGATCCAAGTTAAGAAATCAAGTATTGATAGCACATACGTTATTGCTTCAGACATTCCTTTTAGCCTAGCCAGTTCCTGATAAATGATAACAGCTCATTGGCTTAGCAAAAAGGGCTTAGCATGGGGAACCCAAAGGGCAAGGATCAGAAGTCCCAATTGGAAAATGCCCCAACAGTGCTCTTAATACACAAATCTCATATAAAAAAGTTATTGTTGCTTCTGTTTCTTTCTCCTCCTACCACAACTATGTTTAGCTCATATATGGCCCTGCTCCAGTGATGAATGAAAAAACCCCAGGCCTTTTCTTCTACCAGGTGGTGCCCAAGGAAACCCACCAGTATAAGGGAATCCTGTCTTTGCTTCTGCATTTCAGGTGGATATGGATTGGGATCCTGACTTTCTATGATGAGAATGCAGAAAGATTTGTGCAAACTGTGGTTCCCCTTTTTTCCCAGAGTGGCATCTGTTTTGCCTTCATAGAAAGAAGTCACAAATCTACTTATGTCACTGAAATTAACGATATATTTAAACTGGGGGCAAAAATAAATGACAGAATAAATGATAGCAAAGCCAATGTAGTGTTGGTTTATGGAGAATCATATGCTCTGGCATTTTTTAGATGGTTGCCTTACCTATCAGAACTGGAACAAAATTCAAATAAGCCAAAAGGTAAAGTGTGGATCATGACAGCCCAGATGGAGCTCACTTCTTTTGTCTATCAACGGACTTGGGATACAGAAATACTCCATGGGGTTCTCTCATTCACAACTCACTCAAATGATCCACCAGGATTTCGTCAATTTGTCAAGAGCAAAACCCCTTCCAGCCCAAAAGGAGATGGCTTCATTTTGGACTTCTGGCAACAGGCATTTGGCTGTGTATTTCCAAATCGAGTGGTTGGCAGTGTGAACGGGGATATTTGCACTGGGCAAGAGAAGCTGGAGAATCTTCCTGGAACTTTCTTTGAAATGAGCATGACCAGCCACAGCTACAACATCTACAATGCTGTCTATGCTGTGGCCCATGCTTTACATGCCATGTCTTCATCCCGAGGCAAACACAGACCAGTAATGATCAGTGGAGGAGTGAAGTTTCAGAATCAACCACTGTGGCAGGTACTGGGCTGCACATCCTTCCTCAAAGAGGTTCAAAACATGTTCTATTTGCCTTTTCTATCTGTCCATTTGGTTAACTGTCATTATCCCTATGCAACCACAGCAGGGGTCAGCAATGGGGGTGCAGCAATGGTCTTGAAATCTTCTCCAGATGCCCTCAAAACCACTTCCTCTATTCACTGCCCTTTGGGCATGAGATGCACTTAGAGCCAGATGGGAACTTCTTCACATGCTTTTCTAGCTTCACTTTCAGCCCACTGGACTTCGCTGCCTATTAATATCAGACAGAGACCTTCACTGTATTTATTTAGGCACCTGCTTAAAACATTTTTGTTTAGGCAAGTCACATGGGTGTTGACGTATTTCAATCTGCTTACATTATACTGCTAATTTATATTATTTTAAATATTTTAAATTTCTTCTTTTAATTGGTTTCAGCTTAAAGTAGAAATACTGAAAGAGAACAAAAGAAAATGAATTCCATCCAAGCATGATATAGCCAACTTTGCCTTTATCACCATTACTTCTTTAACCTGTTTCTTCAACTATTAATAGTAACCTCTTAGATAAGCATGGGATTGTTTTCCCATTTACCTCTGAAGTTGGTGTATAAAAGGAATAATATATCACGTAGCATAGCATATAGTGTCTATAGAGAGCAACGTGATGTATTTTTATATATAGCCAGGTATTTCTCACATTTGGAAGTTCATTTCAAATTACAGATTTTAAAGATCTCCTGCAGCAAAGGCACACACAGACATAAATAATTTATTAGTGCAAAGTGGGTGCTCTGTTCATTTTGTTAACAGAGCACCCACTTTGCACTAATAAATTATTTATGTCTGTGTGTGCCTTTGCTGCAGGAGATCTTTAAAATCTGTAATTTGAAATGAACTTCCAAATGTGAGAAATACCTGGCTATATATAAAAATAAATCTGCTTTTCTCCAAGATTGATATTTGAAAACCTGCCATAAGAAGTGAACATCATGGTTATCTCTTGCTAAATTGAAGCCTTATCTATACTTTCTCTTTCTTTTTCTATCAAGCTCCATCATTTTCTGAAGGGTATCTCATTTAACAACAGCGCTGGGGATAAGATTTCCTTGGACCAGAATGGGGAGATACTAGCTGGATTTGATATTACGAATTGGATTCTTTCCTCCAACCAATCCTTTCAGAGAGTGAAGGTAGGAGGGGTGGATTCCCTGGCTCCTCCACAGCAAGCGTTGACCATCAATGAGGGAGCCATAAAATGGCACCATTGGTTTAACCAGGTAGGAGGTGAACATCAGCCATTTGTTAATATGAACATTTTAACATAACATGAAAATATAATTTCATTGTACATTCTTCAGCCTTATAAAATTGGATTAAAGATAGCACAACCTATTAATTAATATTGTAAGCTATGAACAAGCTATGAATTGATGTTATAAGCTAAATTTACAGTCTCTATACTGGTTCCAGTTACACTCAAAGTGAATGTGTTAACTGGCAACTTGAAGAAGTGAATCCTAAATAGATTTTGATGATATTGAATATATTGTTATGAGTTTGGAGGATCAGTCTGGATGAAACCCTGGTTCACATTACAATTCTGGGGTCCTGCACCAGTGAGGGGAGAATAAATAAAGGGAATTTTGCTGAACTAGTTCCTTTGTCAAGGTAATGACTTTGACTGGCTAGTTAAGACCAATGGATTGCAGGCATAAATATTTCAGTTTTAAAATGGCCCGTGGGTCAATTTTCAGCACTTTCTAAACTGTGGCTCCTTTTGCGAAATTGCTATAAAGTTTTGACACATTTGTACACCCCCCAAGGCAGATTATGCATACCATGTTTCAAAATGTTAGAATAGCAGGTGTATAACTTTGAGGCTTAATTTGCGGTAGGGAAACCACCACAACCCTTTAATGTCACTTTGGCAGAAAGAAGTGTGCATACAGAGTCAGAGCCCTGATTAAAGAGGATGTTAAAAACATTACTATCCAGAACAGTAATTGGGAAAAAACAATGATTTATTGGAGTTTGCACATTGTGTCAAAGGGAAATGTCAGAAAAAGAGACCAATTTGGAATTGAAACAACCTATCAAGTGAATTGCTGAAATGAATGTTGTTGTTGTTGTTTTGCAAATCCCTTTTAAGGAAGAGCTTAATTGCCCCTTTTAGCTTTTCTTTGAGTCCACTTATTTTATACATCTCTCTCTTTCATTTGTGTATTAGACACAGCCTAAGTCTGTATGTACTGAGAGCTGCCGCCCTGGTTTTTGCAAGAAAGTCAAGGAGGGGGAAGCATTTTGCTGCTACGATTGCATCCCATGTCCAGAAGGAAAGATTTCAGACCAGGAGGGTAAGAAATTTATTGTCTATATTTATACCTTGTTGCCTCTAATCAAGAGCATGCATATAAAATTATGCAATCACCAAGGTTCGTTTTTACAGCTTATGAAATATTTAGAAATCTAGCAGAAGAGGGACCCAATGAAAGTATGTGTGTGTCTGATAATTTGTGATGTTGAATGCTATTATTAAGGAAGAATCCTATAGCAAACTCCAGCAGCTTGAACAGGATTAGTATAAAGTAGATTTTCAGATGAGCCAGAATGAGCATTCTGTAACAGCTGGAAATATCAAACAGGGTTGAGACCAGGGTGGGGAATGTACTTAGCATACAACACATGAAGGCTATTCAGCATGGCCACATGATTTGGAAACCCAACCTAAATTAAGCTAATGAAAAGGGTGGTGTAACCCCAACACTATTTTAAAAGTTTGTTTTCTATCTGACAAGCTTTGGGTACCTCAAGCAGTGGCAGCCCTGATCCTGAATGCATTTTGTACCTGGTACACTTTATGCTGTCTTAATTTATGCCAGGATTGCATTTCACCATCATCTTGGCATAGTATTTGTCCTTATTTGTAAAATCATCTTCTACAGCAGTCCTTGAAATCTGTTTTGACACTTTGACTAGAGATGGCAGAATCCCTTTTACTTTCACATATTTTTGCCCATTATTTGGTTGATTTCTTATATACTTAATCCTGCATTTTCTCTTGAAATGTGTTTAGACCTTTATTTTTCCCTTACAAACAATATTTCAATGTCCACTTACATTCTGGTAACATATTTAAACATTTATTGTGATGCCCTGAAACTTCAGAGAATTGTGCCCTAATGTTTGGAGAAGTGTGAAATACTTAAATCCAGAAAACAGTTGAAAGGTGTTGAAAGGTCATCAAATGTTGAAATTTGCAAAAACAGAATTACACAATCACTCCTTAATGGAGGAGTAAGTAAGTGGGAGCAACAAAAACAGTGAGAGGAAAATTTGAGTTGGCTTCTGTATGTAGATCAGGAAGTGTATCTGTGCCCCACCCTTGAATTTTAACACCATCAGTATTCAACATGGATTCATCATTTTCATTATTAAGTGTTTTGAACTCCTTATATGCTTTTGTATTCACAAGATCAAACTTTAATTTTTAAAAACCGGTTCAAAATATTGAAAGAAAGAAACAATAGAGGAAGTGGAGTGGCATGTTGGTCATTTTTTTTGGATTGAAGAACCACGTTTTTCTTTCTCAGACATGAATGACTGCTATGAATGTGAAGATGAAAAGTATCCGAACAAACATAAGACTATATGTATTCCCAAACGTGCAACCTTCTTGTCCTTTGAAGAACCTCTGGGCATCAGCTTAGTCTGTTCTGCTCTTTCCGTTGCTTTCATTACAGCACTGGTACTGGAAATATTTGTGAAGCACAGGGACACTCCCGTTGTGAAAGCCAACAACCGGGACCTCACCTACGCTCTGCTCCTCTCCCTCTTGCTTTGCTTCCTTTCTGCATTACTGTTCATCGGATATCCTGACAAGGTGACATGTCTCCTCCGACAAACTGCCTTTGGCATCATCTTCTCAGTAGCTGTTTCTTGTGTGTTGGCAAAAACCATCACTGTAGTTCTAGCTTTCATGGCCACAAAACCAGGATCCCGAATGAGGAAGTGGGTGGGGAAGGGACTGGCAAACTCTATTGTCCTTTCCTGCTCCCTTATCCAAGCACTCATCTGTACTGTATGGCTGGTGATCTCTCCTCCATTCCCTAATGCTGACATGAAGTCAGTGGCTGAAGAAATTGTACTGGAGTGCAATGAGGGGACGGTGACCTTCTTTTACTGTGTCTTGGGCTACATGGGCTTCCTAGCTATTGTCAGTTTCACTGTGGCTTTCCTTGCCCGGAAATTACCTGATAGTTTCAACGAAGCCAAGTTCATCACTTTCAGCATGCTGGTCTTTTGTAGTGTTTGGTTATCCTTTGTTCCTACCTACCTGAGCACAAAGGGCAAATACATGGTGGCTGTGGAGATCTTCTCTATCTTAGCCTCCAGTGCTGGCTTGTTGGGTTGCATCTTTTCTCCCAAATGTTACATTATTTTGCTGAGGCCTGAGCTGAACACTAGGGAACACCTAATAAGAAGAAAATGATGAAAAAATCAAGGGTCTGTGTCACTGGATATAATATTTAGTTCAGGGATTTGTATGCATCTCTGAAAAGAAGCACCCAGAATCCTCTTCAGGCTAACACTGCACAGGATTAAGCCCTCCTCTGCTGTCAGTGAAAGTGGGAAGGAGATGGTGTGTCTCCTTTCCCTGTCCACTCCCAACTTTAATCAGAATTTTTAAAACACCAATTAAATATTAGCCCTGCCCCCAAATTGCTCTGTGAATGGATACAGTGCAGGGCCGTTGTTCCCTTCGCCAGCCCAATCCAGGGCCAAAGATTTCACACCCAGATCAGGTTGCCCGTGCAGATGCCAACTGAGCATATCTATCACCTGCAAATCTCCACTACTTGCCCTCTTTCAACATACTGAGTCCACCATCTTCAGCAATTCCAGATCTACTGTATCTGCTCACTGTGAACTCTGCATTTGTTGTTCTTCAGCCTTGGCACTGTACTATTCTGCCCTGATAGTCTTCCCCACAACTATTCTACACTAGAGATGAACAATTTTACCATGTCTAATCCCATCTTACTTTTCTGCATGTGGCTGTGTTTATGTATATCCAGCCCCATTCTAGTGGAGATTTTTTAGGATATGTTTGTGGAAAACTTTTAAAAACTGCACATAAAAACAGTCACAAAAGATAACACACTGAGTACTAGAAGATTTATGAAGGACATACACTATCTCTCCCCCCCCACACACACACACACTTCCTTTCTTCAAAACTGTAAATCTGACAGATAATCTGGGTAAAAATGTTTTGCCATCAGTCTCAAACCAAGGAAGACTCAAGACAGCACTTTAAGTTGGGGAAAGGGGCAGTGGGCTGGATTCTTGGTGCTAATGGGCAGGAAGAAGGGCCCACTTCTAGTAATCCCATGGGGTTTCCCTGGAGTGGTTGAAACCATAGGCGCTTCCGTAACTAAGGGTTATGTTTCACCACTTTCTTTTCCCCTTTGAATGAACTCTTATCTCTTGAGATTATGGAGTATGAATGAATTAGAATATTAGAATTAAAATACACCCATGAAAGCATTACATTGCAATGATAATAGCATAGTGGCTGAAACCTCATTACCCACCACCCTACTGTAATAAAAGGTTGCTTTTGAAATTCTCTGTGTTGTGAATTTCTGAGTTTAGAACTGTTTAGGCACATTTTAAGGGCACCATGTGTTTGACTCACAAAACAGAGCCACCTCTCATACGTGCATGTTTATAGAGGTTCATAGGTAGATTACATGTACAAGCATCTCCCAACACTTCCTAGGCATCAGGATAAAAGCATAGCCAGAATTCTTCTTGTTATCAACTGAATATCCTCTCCCTCCCTCCCTTCCATATTGGTACGTCTGTACTACATTATTTGGTTGAGACCTGAACTGAACGATAGAGATCGATTAATTAGAAGAAAGTGTTAAAGAATGCTAGAAATTTGCGTCCATCCATGACATTGTCACATTGTCTAAATGAGGAATCTGAGAAGGGGGGTCTTTTTATGATATCAAACTCATTGATCAAATTTGCTGATCAAGCTGAAACAGAAAGACAAGGAACTGAACACAAGGTTATCAATGAAAACCAAAGAAAGACCTGGAGAGCCAATTAGAAATACATACTCAAAGTGAGTTGGAGATAGTGAAAGAGTAGTCCAGCGCATCTATCACTGTTGATGCAGAAGGTCAGGAGACTCCAAGGAACTCCATATTGAAACTTTCATGCATGGCAGTAGGTTCCCTGTTGGAGAGCTTTGGGGTTATGATACATTTAATGAAATAAAATTACTATACAGGGATCTGCTACCTTCAAATATTATTCTTTCTAATGATATAAAATCATTTATTATACTTGAACAGCTCATATTCTGCCATTTTTGTTCTTGCTGTTGTGTATTTTATATACAGTTGCGAATTTGGGCTGGAACAGGGGGAAGTAGGCTGCATGTCAGATCCTACTATTCCCTGGATCCAGAAAGTGTAAAAATATAAGCCAGGCTACCTTCCTGTGTTGAGGTGATTGCTTGGGTGATGGGCCATTGGGAAAATAAAGGAAAGGCGGCTCTATGTCGGAGAGGAAATGGTGGGAGGACAAAGCCTGGGTTTAGAGTTGAGAGTTTGCAGTGATGTGACCTTTCTTTTCTTTTCTTTTCTTTTCTTTTAAAACAGAAAAGTTGGATGTCTGTTTGAATCTGAAGGCTACAGCTATGAGAAAAACTAGACCATTTGAGGGTATTCATGCTGTGAATACCTCCATCGTAGGTTCAGGTCGTATAATATTGTAACATTTATAACATTTATTTATATTAGAACTTTACAGGTCAGAATTTCAAGAGGCCAGTGCTATCATCAAACATATTCATTTCCTCCCTCTCTTGAGACAAAAGGGTTGTATTTTCAGTATTTTTTCCATCTTGTTTATTACTGTAAGTCAAAACCATATGCAGCTAAGAGGAAATGAAAACTTCTGTTCAGAAAAACACACAAGTGACTATCTTCCTTTTAATTATACAAAGAACTATAATTAATGTTCCCTTGTGTCAAAGCACTTCATGGAATTGCAAAGTACACTACCCAAGCTAATGAGAAAGTCTGTGAAAGGTATTATAACTGAGCCTTTCAAAGTCTAGTGCCATTGGACTGTTCTGGATCCCAACCCCATCACCTGCAGCCAGCTTTGAATGTTATGAATTGTGGTGCAAAACATCTGAAGGATACAAGGTTGGAGAAGCCTTACAAAAATATATTACCTCCAGCAATCACCGCTAGACTTAGGAATCAGAAACCAGCAAGGATCCTTCAGTGTCATCACTATTGTTTTCACCAGTTTTCACAGTATGGATTTCAGACATATGAACAAACTAATAGGCCAATCAGGTCAGACTACTACAGTCTCATAAGCTTTAAAAAAACAAGGGGGATCTTAATTTGTAGGGAAAGATTGTGTCAAAGATGGTGGCATTATTGGTCTTGTTGCTTATTCTACTTCCTCGTGCAATATGCAAACCTCCCATTGTTAAATGCCACATCCATGATCCATACACTCCACTTCATCAGTATCATCAGGAAGGTGACCTCATCATTGGTGGCATCGCCTCTCACAGCATCATCGTCTCCAGTTCAATAGCCTTCACCGAAAAGCCCCCACCAACATTGCTTGAAGAGCTATAGTAAGACCTTGATCATTTCACTTCTATGTTTTGATTCCTTCTTTGGACACTGTGGAGATTAATTTTAGAGGAGGGGTGGATAAACTGTGGCCGTGCAGTGGTTGTTCGACTGCATGAGATCCAGCCAAGAATGTCCATCAATTATAATGGATATTGTTGGACAACAACATCTGGAGGCCACAGTTCTCCACCCTTGTCCTAGAGGCAGAACTACTGTTTGGAGCAAAAGAGATATGATGTGGGAGAAATGTGGTCAGGAGGATCTCCACTAGTTTGAAGAGATTTTTGCCAGTTCCCCTACTGAATTAAACATTCAGGTATAATATGAAGACATGTAATATTGTTCTGTAAATAACTGCATCACTTTTGCTTCAGGGCCCCAAGAGAATGAGAAAAGGACACAGATTATGAAACCAGGATTAAAGATGTGTATTAGGGACATTTTAAAGTCTGCACTCCGCTCCCATAGACTTTTCCCCTACATCCCTTTTCTACCATTTTAGGCAAAGTGGAGGATCACTTGTAGTGATTCAGGTTCAAGAGCTTCCTCCTCTGCAAAAAAAAACAAAAAAAAAAAAACCCTTAAATAATTGCAGTAATAAATAATACTAATGAGGATGATGTAGAACTGAGCTGTGGTAAATTTACAAAGTGTTACATGCCCTTCTGATACAAAATGAAAATCTCTTTTTAGTGTGGTACCTAAGAACTACCAGCATATACTTGCCTTCCAATTTGCAATGAAGGAGATAAATGAAAACCCTCAGCTCTTACCCAATGTCACTTTAGACTTCCACATCTATGACAGCTATTTCAATGCCAAATGGACCTCTCATGCCACAATGTTACTCATATCCACACTGGAAACATTTGTCCCCAACTACATCTGTGACATCAAGAAAAGTTTGATAGCCATCATTGGGGGACTGGACTCCCAAACTTCCCTTCATGTGGCAACAATCTTGGATATCTATAAGGTTCCACAGGTGAGATATGCGTCTCTTTGTCAAGTTATGGGAACTTAAGATATCCAGATAGATTTGGATAAATCAATGTGCACATTTCAAATAATCAGGCATGCCATGCTAATGTCAGGGCCAAGTTAAGAGATAAAGTCTTGATAACACATAAGTTATTGCTTCAGATGTCCCTTTTGGCCTAGCCAGTTCCTGATATATAACTGTCAACTTATGGGAATTTAATGCATCTGGATTTGGATAAATAAAGGTGCACATTTCAAATAATCATGTGGGCCATACTAATGGCAGATCCAAGCTAAGAGATAAAGTCTTGATAGCACGTATTGTTTTGCTTCAGACATCTCTTTTGGCGTAGCCAGTTCCTGACATATGATATCAGCTGATTGGCAGGTGAGAATCGCCTGGCTTAGCAAAAATAGCATGCAGGGCCAAATGGCGAGGATTGGAAGGCCCAAATGGAAATTGCCCCAGAGATGCTTGTAATACACAAATTTAATACCTAAAAGTTATTGTTGCTTCTGTCTTTCTCCTCCTATCACAACTATGTTTAGCTCATATATGGCCCTGCTCCAGTGATGAATGATAAAATCCCAGGCCTTTTCTTCTACCAGATGACGCCCAAGGAAGACCACCAGTATAAGGGGATCCTGTCTTTGCTTCTGCATTTCAGGTGGATATGGATTGGGATCCTTACTTTCCATGATGAGAATGCAGAAAGATTCGTCCAAACTGTGGTTCCCCTTTTTTCCCAGAGTGGCATTTGTTTTGCCTTCATAGAAAGAAGTCACAAATTTACTTATGTCACTGAAATTAATGATATGTTTAAACTGGGGGCAAAAATAAATGACAAAATAAATGATAGCAAATCCAATGTAGTGTTGGTGTATGGAGAATCATATACTCTGGCATTTTTTAGATGGTTGCCTTACCTATCAGAACTGGAACAAAGTTCAAATAAACCAAAAGGTAAAGTGTGGATTATGACAGCCCAGGTGGAACTCACTTCTTTTGTCTTTCAACGGACTTGGGATACCGAAATACTCCATGGGGTTCTCTCATTCTCAACACACTCAAATGATCCACCAGGATTTCGTCAATTTGTCAAGAGTAAAAACCCATCCAGCCCCAAAGGAGATGGCTTCGTTTTGGACTTCTGGCAACAGGCATTTGCCTGTGTATTTCCGAATCATGTTCTTGGCAGTGTGAAGGGGGATATTTGCACTGGGCAAGAGAAGCTGGAGAATCTTCCTGGGCCTTTCTTTGAAATGAGCATGACCAGCCACAGCTACAACATCTACAATGCTGTCTATGCTGTGGCCCATGCTTTACATGCCATGTCTCCATCCCGAGTCAAACACAGACCTGTAATGATCAGGGGAGGAATGAAGTTTCTGAATCAGCTGCTGTGGCAGGTAATGCACTGAACACCCTTCCTCAGAGAGGTTCAAACGATGTTCTGTTTCTTTTTCTATCTATCCCTTTGGTAACTGTCACTTTTCCTATGCAACCGCAGCAGGGGTCAGCAATGGGGGTGCAGCAATGCTCTTGAAATCTACTCCAGATGCTCCCAAACCACTTCCTCTATTCACTGCCCATTGGCCATGATATGCACCTAGAGCCAGATGGGAACTTCTTCACATGCTTTTCTAGCTTCACTTTCAGCCCACTGGACTTCGCTGCCTATTAATATCAGACAGAGACCTTCACTGTATTCATTTAGGCACCTGCTTAAAACATTTTTGTTTAGGCATGTCACATGGGTGTTGACGTATTTTAATCTGCTTACATTATACTGCTAATTTATATTATTTTACATATTTTAAATTTCTTCTTTTAATTGGTTTCAGCTTAAAGTAGAAATAGTGAAAGAGAACTAAAGAAAATGAATTCCATCCAAGCATGATATAGCCAACTTCTAGACTTCTTTATCTCTCTTGAAATGCACATAGAACCAATGGGAAAATCTACACATGCTTTTCTAGCTTCACTTTCAGCCTACTGGACTTCCTTGCCTAGTGACATCAGAAAGACTTCTTCACTTAATTCATTTAGGCACCTGCTTAAGACATTTTTCTTTAGGCAAACCTGCCCAGTCAAATGGGTGTTGTCATTATTTAATCTCTTTTAATTTCCTGCTAATTTTAATTATTTTAAAAGTTTTAAATTCCTTCTTTTAAACTGTTTGAACTTAAGGCAGAAATACTGAAAGAGAACAAAAGGAAGTGAATTCTATCTAAGCATGATATAGCCAAGTTCTAGACTTTACTTTATCATCTTTCTTTCTTTAACCTGTTGCTTCAACTATTTATACCAACCTCTTAGATGAGCATGGGGCTGATTCCTCATTTATCTCTGAAGTTGGAGTATTAAAGGAATAATATATTACATAGCATAGCATAGCATAGAGAATCAACACAGAGCAAGATTATTTATTCTAGATAACAAAATGAACAGAGCACCCACTTTCTGTTAATAAAGCTTTAATGGCTATGTGTGCCTTTGCTGCTGGAGATCTTAAAAATCCGTAATTTTTCAATTACAAATGTAATTTCAAAATGTAACTTCAAAATGTGAGAAAGCCTTGGCATTAATCAATACACACACACACACACACACTGTTTTCCTCCAAGGTAGATATTTGGAAATCTGCCATGAATATGAACACCATGATTGTCCCTTGCTGAACTGAAGCCTTTTCTATACTTTATCTTTCTTTTTCTATCTAGCTCCATCATTTTCTGAGGGGTATTTCATTTAACAACAGCGCTGGGGATAAGATTTCCTTGGACCAGAATGGGGAGATACTAGCTGGATTTGATATTACCAACTGGATTCTTTCCTCCAACCAATCCTTTCAGAGGGTGAAGGTAGGAGGGGTGGATTCCCTGGCTCCTCCACAGCAAGCGTTGACCATCAATGAGGGAGCCATAAAATGGCACAATTGGTTTAACCAGGTAAGATGCGAACATCAGCCAATTGTGACTTTGAACACTTTAACATAACATACAAAGATAATTTCATTGTACATTGTTTAACCTTTATAAAATTGAATTAAAGATAGTACAAGCTATGAATTAGTGTTATAAGCTAAATGCACAGCCTCTATACTGGTTCCTGTTACACTGAAAATGAATATATGAACTGACAACTTGAAGATGTGAATTCTAAATAGATTATGACGATATCAAATATATTGTTATGAATTTGGGTGTTCAGTCTGGATTCAACCCTGGTCCCCCCTTGCAATCCCTGGATCCTACATCAGTGAGGGGAGAGTGCATAAAGGGAAGCTTGCTGAACTAGATCCTTTGTCAAGGTAAAGGCTTTAACTGGCTAGTTAAGTACTACAATTTAGCATAACCAAAAAGGATGTTGTGTTCAATGGAAAAAATGGTTGTGCCTTTCTCCCATCTCCCTCTCCTAGTTACTGCAGAGGTGGAAGTGTGTTCGAGGTGGAAAAAAACCAGAAGCTAAAGACACAGAGACATGCTTGCTCTGTGCCAGACTTCAAAGTTCTGTGGGAAACCAAAGTGGAATGCAAGATTTTTGGGGTGTCAGTACTGTGACCCCTCTCGCCAGTGCTCAGGTTTTATATGTGTTTAAAGAAAGCTATATATACTAAAGTCTCTGTGGTCTCCACTGACCTTCATTAAAAGGAAATCAAACCCCTGGGTAAACCACCCCAGATTTTCTCACTGCTTGGAGTCTGGTGTGGCATATAAGAATATAAATTCAAACTGCACCCAAAGGGCTAACCAAGATAGTATCTGAAATATGTGGGCTGCCACACATCTGTGCCTATATTCTAAATTTATGACAATTCTTTGATAAGGAAGAAAAATGAAGTGACACCAACTTTTACTTAAGTCCCATAACAAAAGTCTAATCCCTATAACCTCTGGTTGTTATATTCCTAGACAAACATATTAAGGACTTTGGTGTTTAAAATATTCTGTGTAATGTCATCAACAAGTAATCCACCTTCTATTTGGATATTAAGCCCACAATTGAATAGCTCAGTGGAGAGTTAGCTGCCACCACCTATGGGATATAGAGCAGTGCCTTTCTATTGTGGCTTTGCTAAGAGGCCCAAGGCAAGAATGTAGGATCCTTGTTTCAAGGTTTTAGAATAACAGGTGTATAACTCTGAGGCTTAATCTGCATTAAGCGACACCACCACAAGCCCTTAATGTCACTGTAGCAGAAAGAGGTGTGAATACCTAATCAGAGCCTTGATTATAGAGGATATTAAAAACATTACTGTCAGGGGCTCAGGAGCAGAAGCACAGGGAAGGGAGGAGATGGAGAGCGAAGGGGAAGAATCCGAGGGGAGCGTAGGAGAAGATGACAGTGGACCGAGAGATTCCACGAGCCTCTCCAGCGAATCGGAAGATTCACAGAAGGGGGCGCCGGTGGCCAGGGCAAGGGGGGTCCCAAGGGGGACACTCCAGAAGCAAGGGGCCAGCAGGGACTCCCAGAGCAGCAGTTGGAGATCAGGACCAGCTTCCCCACCAGAGCATAGTGGGGGGGAAGAGTCCCAGGTATCGGGGCCAGCGTATCCCCCACCAGGGAGAGAAGATGAGTCAGGGCTGACCACGCCTCCATCGGAGAGTCAGGCAAAGGAGGGGAGGTCAAGTCCAGCCAGCATCCAGGAAGAGGGAAGCAGTGATAGAAGCAGTGTAACGGTCAGGAGGAAGGTCACTGGGTTGGCACGAGAGACAAGTTCAAATGTACAGGAGCACGGGACAGCAGAGAACGAGGATTGGGAACCAGGTCCTAAAGCCCGCCGGAGGCAGGGGGAGGAGTCAGGCGACTCAGCGTCAGAAGAGTCCAGAAAGGGGAATGCCTCAGCGGGCAGGAGGACCCAGAGGAGGAGAGAGCAGAGGAAGAGGTGGAGCAGGGCTAGAATCTTAAACTGGTGTCAGGGGGGAGGAGATTCAGACGGAACTTCGACGGTCTAGGGTTTAAGACGTAGAGCTGCGCGCTGCGGCTTTGAAATGGAAACTGAACTTCAATAAAGACTTTTGTACATAACGACGACCTGGCGTTGGTCCTCTGTGAGCTGGGACCTTGGGGCAGCTCTGACAATTACTATCCACAAAGGTAACAATTTATTGGAGTTTGCACATTGCGTCAATGGGAATTGTCAGAAAATGAGTCCAAATGGAATTGAAACAAACTATTAAGTGAATTGGGACGCGGGTGGCGCTGTGGGTTAAAGCCTCAGCGCCTAGGGCTTGCCGATCGAAAGGTCGGTAGTTCGAATCCCCGCGGCGGGGTGCGCTCC
This sequence comes from Podarcis gaigeae, assembly GCF_964106915.1. Taxonomy (NCBI): domain Eukaryota; kingdom Metazoa; phylum Chordata; class Lepidosauria; order Squamata; family Lacertidae; genus Podarcis; species Podarcis gaigeae. Next base: position 13,700,245 of record NC_139689.1, on the reverse strand, counting down.
CGTTGCTTGTTCCCAGCACCTGCCAACCTAGCAGTTCGAAAGCACCCCCAGGTGCAAGTAGATAAATAGGGACCGCTTACTGGCGGGAAGGTAAACGGCGTTTCCGTGTGCTGTGCTGGCTCACCAGATGCAGCTTTGTCACGCTGGCCACATGACCTGGAAGTGTCTCCGGACAGCGCTGGCCCCTGGCCTCTTAAGTGAGATTGGCGCACAACCCCAGAGTCTGTCAAGACTGGCCCGTACGGGCAGGGGTACCTTTACCTTTATCTATTAAGTGAATTGATGAAATGAATATTGTTATTCTTCTGCAAATCTGTTTTAAGGAAGAGCTTAACTTCCCCTTTTAGCTTTTCTTTGAGTCCACCTATTTTATACATCTCTCTCTTTCATTTGTGTTTTAGACACAGCCTAACTCTTTATGTACTGAGAGTTGCCGCCCTGGTTTTTGCAGGAAAGTGAAGGAGGGGGAAGCATTTTGCTGCTACGATTGCATCCAATGTCCAGAAGGGAAGATTTCAGACATGGAGGGTAAGAAATTTACTGTATATATTTAAAGTTTATTGCCTCTAATCGAGAACATGCATATGAAATCATGCATTCACCAAGGTTCCTTTTTACACCTTATGAAAATATTGAGAAATCTAGCTGAAGAAGGAACTAATGAAAGTGTATGTGTTTGTGTGATAATTTGTGATTGTGAATGTGCACTGCTGTTAATAAGAAAGAATCCTATACCAAGATCCACAAGGTGGAAGGCGATTAGTGTAAAGTGGATTTTCAAATGAGCCAGGACGTTTCTGTAACAGCTGGAAATATGCCACCATATCTCCTTAATCCAGGCTGAGTTTAGTGTGTGAGCCAGGAGGGTGGGGGGCATTACTAAGGATACAATGCATGAAAATATTCAGCTTTGAAACATGATATGGAAACCCAGCCTAAATTAAGCCAATCAAAAGGGTGCTGTAACTACATCAATATTTTAAAAGCTAATTATCTCTGACAAACTTTGGATAAGCATGAAATATCAAAATCCAGAAAGCAGTTGAAAGGTTCTGATGAGAACATATAATGTCAAAATTGCAAAGACTAAATTACTCAAATACTCCTTAATTAGGGAGTAAGTAAGTGTGAGTAATTAGAACAGGATCAGGAAAATTTGAGTTGGCTTCAGGCCGGAAATCAGGAAGCGTCTTGGTGGCCCTCCCTCTTGCATTTTGCCTCAATCAGTATTCAACATCCAATGGGTGAGAAGGCCACAGTTCCATCATTTTTGTCTTTATTGTTTGAAACTCCTTTTACACTTTTTAAATCATTTTAATAATATATTTAAAAATAATGGCATGTTGCTCATATTTCTTTTCTCAGACATGAATGACTGCTATGAATGTGAAGATGAAAAGTATCCAAACAAACATAAGAATATATGTATTCCCAAGAGTGCAACCTTCTTGTCCTTTGAAGAACCTCTGGGCATCAGCTTAGCCTGTTCTGCTCTTTCCTTTGCTTTCATTACAGCACTGGTACTGGAAATATTTGTGAAGCACAGGGACACTCCCGTTGTGAAAGCCAACAACCGGGACCTCACCTACGCTCTACTCATCTCCCTCTTGCTTTCCTTTCCTTCTGCATTACTGTTCATCGGATATCCTGACAAGGTGACGTGTCTCTTCCGACAAACTGCTTTTGGCATCATCTTCTCAGTGGCTGTTTCTTGTGTGCTGGCAAAAACCATCACTGTGGTTCTGGCTTTCATGGCCACAAAACCAGGATCCAGGATGAGGAAGTGGGTGGGGAAGGGACTGGCAAACTTTATTGTCCTCTCCTGCTCCCTTATCCAAGCACTCATCTGCACTGTATGGCTGGTGGTCTCTCCTCCATTCCCTAATGCTGACATGAAGTCAGTGGCTGAAGAAATTTTACTGGAGTGCAATGAGGGAACGGTGACCTTCTTTTACTGTGTCTTGGGCTACATGGGCTTCCTAGCTATGGTCAGTTTCACTGTGGCCTTCCTTGCCCGGAAATTACCTGACAGTTTCAATGAAGCCAAGTTCATCACTTTCAGCATGTTGGTCTTTTGCAGTGTTTGGTTATCCTTTGTTCCTTCCTACATGAGCACAAAGGGGAAATACATGGTGGCTGTGGAGATCTTCTCTATCTTAGCCTCCAGTGCTGGCTTGTTGGGTTGCATCTTTTCCCCAAAATGTTACATTATTTTGCTTAGGCCTGAGCTGAACAGTAGGGATCATCTAATAAGAAGAAAATGCTGAAGAAATGAAATGTCTGTGTCATTGGTTATAATATCTAGTAAAGCCATTTCTATGTATCCCTGAAAAGAAGCACCCAGAATCCTCGTCAGGCTACCACTCCACAGGATTTCACCCTCTGCTGTCAGTGAAAAAGTGGGAAGGAGATGGTGTGTCTCCTTTCCCTGTCAACTCCCAACTTCAATCAGAATTTTAAAAATACCAATAAAATATTAGGCCAGCCCCGAAATTGCTCTGAGGGGGAATACAGAGCAGGGCAGTTGTTCCCTCAGCCTGCCCAACCCAAGACTCTAGATTTCATCCCCAGATCAGGTAGGATGTGCAGATGCCCACTTCACATTTCTATTTCCTGCAAATCTCCACTACTTGCCCTCTTTCAACACACTGAAGCCCCCATATTCAGCAATTACAGACCTGATTTAACTTTTCCTCTGCTGACTATGAACTCTGCATTTGTTATCATTAGGTCATTGACATGTATTATTCTGCCTTTAGGCTCTTTACAAATATTCGGCAGTAGGGATGAACAATTTTACACTGTCTTATCCCATCTGATTTTTCTGCATGTGCCTGTACATCCTGCCCCATTGTAGTGGAACACACAATATGGTCACCATCTGTACACATAATTGCAACCAGCACTGACTTCAGCTGGCAGGCACTCATGAAGGCATCGTGGGTTGGTTGCTGATATGCATGGTTTGCTGGTAAATTGACAGGATACCAACATAAGTGACATAAGAAGTCAGGCTTTTTTTCAACTCACTGGAACTCAGTTCTGTCACCTCTCAGGTGGGCGCCATTGCCATTATAAGAGAACAAGGGAGGTGTTCATGGAGAGTTTTGGCAATTCTTTTTCTAGAAAAATAGCACTGATCCATTCAGATGGATCCTTGGTGGCAATGGGCAGGAAGAAGGGCCCACTACTAGTGATCCTCTGGGGTTCCCCAGGAATGGTTCTCAACAAGGGGCATGCCGTAACTAAGGGTTATGTTTCAACACTTTCCTTTCCACATTGAAGGAACTTTTATCTCTTCAGATTAAGAAACAAAGGAAAAATTGTGGAAAGAGAATTGGAGATTCATGGCATGTGAGGTGATAAATCTTCTCAAGATGTTCTACAGATGGTATATGACACCTTAGAAACTATCTATAATGTATAGCGCAAAATCTAAATTGTTGGAGGTGCAAACAAGTAGAGGGCACTTGTAGAGGGCTGCATATTTGGTGGACTTGAGATAAAATTTAGAGTTTTGGGGATATGGTTTATGGAGAGCTGAAGAAAATTAAATAAACTTTTTTTTTCAAAGCCTTTTTACTGGGAAAATTAGATCCAGATATTACAAAGGAAAATAAGAGATTTTTTTTTTTAATGTGACAGTAGCAGCAAGAATTCTAATTGCCAAAAATTGGAAAAATGAAACAATCCCAACAAAAAGAATGGCAAGAAAAGCTATTTGATTATTTAAAAGCAAAGGGACCCCTGACCGTTAGGTCCAGTCATGAATGACTCTGGGGTTTTGGCGCTCATCTCACTTTATTGGCCGAGGGAGCCGGCGTACAGCTTCCGGGTCATGTGGCCAGCACAACAAAGCCACTTCTGGCAAACCAGAGCAGCGCACAGAAACACCATTTACCTTCCCGCCAGAGCGGTACCTATTTATCTACTTGCACTTTGAGATGCTTTCAAACTGCAAGGTTGGCAGGAGCAGGGACCGGGCAACGGGAGCTCAGCCCATCGTGGGGATTTGAACTGCCAACCTTCTTATCAGTAAGCCCTAGGCTCTGTGGCTTAGACCACAAACCCACCTGCTTCCCTCTTATTTGATTATTTAGAATTGGCTAAACTGAAAGAGGCAGTTAGAGACCAATCCAAACAAAAATTTCAAAAAGAATGGGAAAAATATAGTGAATACCTGGAAAAGCAGTGCCCTCAAATAAATACTTGGACTTGTCTAGACTAATATTCACAAAATAAGATAAGGTATAAAAATGTAATATATAGAGGAAAAATAGAGAAGAGAAATTGAGAAAGAAACAGTTTATTAAGTATACAACTGGACCCGCATTGAGGGGTAAGGAAGTCAAATAGAAATGAATAAGAACTGAAATATGGATATCTGTGTCTCATTTGTTCTCTATGTGTACTTATATCTTCTTGTATGCTTGTCTTCTGAGTGACGTCTGTGTTGGTGTTGGTATAATAAGTTAATAAAAGCATTAAAAGGGGAGAACAAAGGAAAAGGGGCTCGATGTGAGAGAGGAAATTGTTTGGGGCCCCTCCCTCAATTGGTTGGAAGGATAAAGCCTGGGTTTAGAGTTGGGAGTTTGCAGTTATGTGAAATGTAAATAAAGCAACAAGCTGGAGAAAGAGTCAGAGAGCAATGTTTGAATGTCTGTTTGAATCCAAGGCTACACCTAAGAGAGAAAAAACTAAAGACTGTAGGGGTGTTAATGCTGTGAATGCCCCCCATAGGTTCAGGGTGTATATAATGTGTAAATAAACCACATATCCTAAAAATGCCACACTCTCTGCTGTGCCTCATTCCAAAAGGAAACAGAAATCCTGGCTGAGCATCTGAAGACCCGGGAATCTAACACCACTTAGAGATTTGGGTTGTGGGCAAGAATCAGTATGTCTGCCCTTAAATTATATTCCCATTTGTAAAGCACAAAGAAAGGGAAGGGGAAATATAATAACATATTTCTGACACAATCATTTAAATTTTGGCCTGGAAAGATGAGACAAAATGAGATAGGGAAAGTGACATGGACAAATAACAAGAGGTAATATTTAGCACTGCCAACAAATTAGAAATGTCTTTCCGTGTTGGAAGAGACATTACTCATGCCTTATTTTAGTTTAGCAAGCATAATGGTTGGTCCTATTCTTCCATCTGTTGGCAAGACAAGGAGACCAACTGATGCAATTTTTGTTCTTTCATGTTATTTTTGAATACAGTGTAAGTAGTGGAAGGATACCCCCTCCCTAGGTTTCTTCTTTCTATGTCAGAATTTCAATAGGACAGTGCTATTATCAAACATGTTCCTTTCCTCCCTGTCTTCAGACCAAAGGGTTGTATTTCCAGTATTTTCTTCTTGTTGTTTATTATTGTAAGCCAAAATGTCATGTAGCTAAGAGGAAATGAAACCTTCTGTTAGGAAAGACACACAAGTGACTATCTTCCCTTTAATTATCCAAAGAACTATAATTAATGTGCCCACTTGTCAAACCACCTCATGGACATGCACAATCTAATCTAATGAGAAAGTCTGTGAAAGGTAATATAATCGAGCCTTTAAGCCTGGTGCTCTTAAACTGTTTTGGATCACAACCCCATCACCTGCAGCCAATCTTGGATTGTGGCGAATTATTGCCCAAAACATCTGAAGGATACAAGGTTGGAGAAGCCTGATAAAAATATATTACCTCCAGCAATCACAACTAGACTTGGGAATCAGAAACCAGCAAGCATCCATCAGTGTCATCACTTTTTTCTCTCCAGTTTTCACAGTCGGCATTTCAGACATATGAGCAGGCTAAAAGGCCAATTAAGTCAGACTACTTCAGTCACAAAACCTGTAATGGTACAAAGGGGATCCTAGTTTATAGGGGGGAAGTGTACCAAGGATGGTGGCATTAATGGTCTTGCTGCTAATTCTATTTCCTCGTGCAATATGCAAACCTTCCATTGTTAAATGCCATGTCCAAGATCCATACACTCCACTACATCAGTATCACCAGGAAGGAGACCTCATCATTGGTGGCATCGCCTCTCACAGCATCATCATCTCCATTTCAATAGCCTTCACCGAAAAACCCCTACCAACATTGCTTGAAGAGCTAAAGTAAGAACTGGATAATTTCTCTTCTACATTTTGATTCTTTCTTTGGACAATGGAGATAAAGGTTTTAGAGGAAGGATAGCTAAACTGCAGCTGTGCAGTGGTTGTTGGGCGCCATTTGTTCCATCAATAATAATGGACATTGTAGTAAAGCAAAATCTGGAGGGCCACAGTTCTCTATCCTTGTCCTAGAGGCAGAACTACTGTTTGGGTCAAAAGATATGTGATGTGGGAGAAATGTGGTCAAGAAGATCTCCACTAGTTTTCCCCACTGAATTAAACATTCAGGTATTATATGTAGACATGTAATATTGTTGTGGAAATAACTAACGATGATAGAGAACTGAGTTGTGATTAATTTACGAAGTGTTGTATGCCCTTCTGATAGAAATAAAACTCCCTTTTTAGTGTAGTGCCAAAGAATTACCAGCACATCCTGGCCTTGCAATTTGCAGTGAAGGAGATCAACGAAAACCCTCAGCTCTTACCCAATGTCACTTTAGGCTTCCACATCTATGGCAGCTATTTCAATGCCAAATGGACCTCTCTTGCCACAATGTTACTCATATCCACACTGAAAACATTTGTCCCCAACTACATCTGTGACATCAATGAAAACTTGATAGCCATCATTGGGGGACTGGACTCCCAAACTTCTCTTCATGTGGCAACAATCTTGGATATCTATAAGGTTCCACAGGTGAGATATATATATATCTGTCAAGTAAAGGGAACTTAACAAATCCGGATTTGGATAAATAAATGTGCACATTTCAGATAATCAGGTGGGCCCTGCTAACTGCAGATCAAAGCTAAGAAATAAAGTCTTGATAGCACGTACATTTTTGCTTCAGACGTCCCATTTGGCCTTGCCATTGCCTGATATGTGATAACAGCTGATTGGCAGGTGAGTGTCACTTGGCTTAGCAAAAATATCATGGGCAGATCACATGGCAAGGATTTGAAGGCAAACTGGAAAATGGCCTAATAATTCTCATAATACACAAATCTAATATATAACAAACTATATATTACAATAAGGGACGCGGGTGGCACTGAGGGTTAAACCACAGAGCCTAAGATCAGAAGGTCGGCGGTTCAAATCCCTGCAACGGGGTGAGCTCCCGTTGCTCGGTCCCTGCTCCTGCCAACCTAGCAGTTCGAAAGCACATCAAAAGTGCAAGTAGATAAATAGGTACTGCTCCGGCGGGAAAGTAAACGGCGTTTTCGAGTGCTGCTCTGGTTCGCCAGAAGCAGCTTTGTCATGCTGGCCACATGACCCGGAAGCTGTACAACGGCTCCATCCGCCTATAGAGTGAGATGAGTGCACAACCCCAGAGTCCGTCACGACTGGACCTAATGGTCAGGGGTACCTTTACTTTATATATATTACAATAATCAGTCATTGCTGATTCTCTCTCTTTCTCCTCCTACCACAACTACGATTAGCTGATATATGGCCCTGCTCCAGTGATGAATGATAAAACCCCAGGCCTTTTCTTCTACCAGATGGCGCCCAAGGAAACCCACCAGTATAAGGGGATCCTGTCTTTGCTTCTGTATTTCCAGTGGATATGGATTGGGATTTTTACTTTCTATGATGAGAATGCAGAAAGATTTGTGCAAACTGTGGTTCCACTTTTTTCCCAGAGTGGCATCTGTTTTGCCTTCATAGAAAGAAGTCACATATTAACTTACGTCACTGAAATTAACAATATGTTTAAGCTGGGGGCAAAAATAAATGACAAAATAAATGATAGCAAAGCCAATGTAGTGTTGGTGTATGGAGAATCATATGCTCTGGCATTTTTTAGATGGTTGCCTTACCTATCAGAACTGGAGCAAAGTTCAAATAAGCCAAAAGGTAAAGTGTGGATTATGACAGCCCAGGTGGAGCTCACTTCTTTTGTCTATCAACGGACTTGGGATACAGAAATACTCCATGGGGTTCTCTCATTCACAACTCACTCTAATGATCCACCAGGATTTCATCAATTTGTCCAGAGCAAAACCCCTTCCAGCCCAAAAGGAGATGGCTTCATTTTGGACTTCTGGCAACAGGCATTTGGCTGTGTATTTCCAAATCGAGTTGTTGGCAGTGTGAAGGGGGATATTTGCACTGGGCAAGAGCAGCTAGAGAATCTTCCTGGTCCTTTCTTTGAAATGAGCATGACCAGTCACAGCTACAACATCTACAATGCTGTCTATGCTGTGGCCCATGCTTTACATGCCCTGTCTACATCCCAAGTCAAACACAGACCAGTAATGATCAGTGGAGGAGTGAAGTTTCAGAATCAATTGCTGTGGCAGGTAATGGGCTGAACACCCTGAAAGAGGTTCAAAACATGTTCTGTTTGCTTTTCTATCTATTGTCACTTTCCTATGTAACCCCAGCAAGGGTCACCAATGTCGGTGCAGCAATGCTCTTGAACAGGGGTCAGCAATCTTTTTCTGCATGGGGCCGTCCGCTGTCCCTCAGACCTTGTGGGGGGCTGTACTATATTTGGGGGGGGTTAATGATTTCCTTTGTGCCACAAATAACCCAGAGATGCATTTTAGATAAAAGCATGCATTCTACTCATGTAAAAACACGCTGATTCCCAGACCGTTCCTGGGCCAGATATAGAAGGCGATTGGGCCGGATCTGGCCCCCGGGCCTTAGTTTGCCTACCCATGCTCTTGAAATCTTTCCCATCTCAATGGCGAATTTTGCCCTGTTCTTAATTCCATAATAATAGAGCATCCATTTTTTGTTAATAAAGCTTTTATGCCTCTGTGTGCAGTTGCTGCTGGAGATAATAAAAATCTGTAATTTAAAATGAACTTCAAAATGTGAGAAAGTCTTGGCTTAAATATTCTAGATATAAAAATAGAAAGAATAAAAAAACTGCTTTACTCCAATGTTGATATTTCAAAACAATTCCAAAAATTATGGAGAAAATAAAAACCTTTGTCCGGATATTGGGATATTCCATAAATCGGACAAAATCAGAGATTTTACCAATAGGGCCAAGGGCTACATTGTATAGAAACCATAAATTTAGGATGTGCAAACACTTTATTAAATACTTGGGTATAATGATTTCATCATATATAGACCAAATTGTTAAATTAAATTTGAATCAAATTATAAATGAGATTTCTTTTGATATTGAAAGGTGGGGACCTCTAAACCTCTCCCTTTGGGGAAAGGTTAATGTCCTCAAAATGAATGTTGCTCCAAAGCTTTTATGCATTCTAAGATGATTAACAAAATATATTCCCAAACTATACTTCCAAAAAATAAATCAACTATTTAGATCATGCCTGTGGGGTACAAAGCCACCAAAAATATCACTACATAAAATGCAACTTCCAAATAAGGAAGGCAGCTTTGGGTTCCCAAATCGTACCTGTTGAGTAAGACTAATTATTGAAGAGCTAGCAAGAATCTCAATTGGACTACTCTTGAATATAGTTTCTTTGAACCTCTTGTAGGGTGGACTAAACTCGGCTCCAATTTTATGAAATATCTTATTATCCTGGAGACTATTAAAGCATCTATAAAAATTTGGATGAATATAAATAAAAATAATAAGGATGACCCCTATCAGCATGAGAAATTAACAATTCGGGCCAACCCAAAATTAAAAATTGGAAATCAAGCAATAATTTGGCAAAATTGGATGAAGAAAAGGTATTTTGACATTGAATCAATTAATGTGAAAATTAATTAATGTAAAAATGTGAACTTAATACACATGTTGATTAACTGCCCGATTATAATATCATTTTGGTCCGAGGTGAGCATATTTATAACAAGAGTAATAAAAAGAAATTTTTATTTACGGGAACTGAATTTAATTCTAAATTATATTCTGGAAATGTGGGAGATTTCAAGGGGTAAAAAAAATAATGGATGTACTGTGCTATATTGGAAGCAAAAAAACTTGTTTTGATGAACTAGAAGAGCCACAAAAAGATTCCATTGAGCACATGGATTGATAATATGGACAGATTAGCTACATACGAACGAATTGCATGTTGACACAAAATAAGAATAGATAAATATGAAGAAATCTGGAAAGAATATTTAAGTGATAAGGTGGATAGTGGTGGGAAGTAGAGGGAGGTGGGAGAGTATTGGATTTTTTTATATTAAAAAAAAGGTAAAGTCATAGGTATAGATATCAGTGTATCCAAATCTGAATTTTCAAATTGTGCTATTACTGTTATTATGGTGTTTGTAGTATATGTCTTTTGCAGCTGATGTTTGTATTGAAAAATTGATGAAATTTTTTTTTAAAAAAAATTGCCATGAAAGTGAACATCATGGTTCTCCCTAGCTGAACTGAAGCCTTTCTATACTTTCTCTTTCTTTTTCTATCTAGCTCCATCATTTTCTGAGGGGTATCTCATTTAACAACAGCGCTAGAGATACGATTTCCTTAGACCAGAATGGGGAGATATTGGCTGGATTTGATATTACCAATTGGATTCTTTCCTCCAACCAATCCTTTCAGAGAGTGAAGGTAGGAGGGGTGGATACCCTGGCTCCTCCACAGCAAGCGTTGACCATCAATGAGGGAGCCATAAAATGGCACAATTGGTTTAACCAGGTAGGATGCAACAATGAGCCCTTTGTAACATAGAACACTTCAACATAACAAAAAAGATAATTTCATTGTACATTGTTCAGCCTTTATAAAATTGGATTAAAAATAGCACTAGCTATGTATTAACGTTATAAGCTAAATGCACAGCCTCTATACTGGTTCCTGTTACACTGAAAATGAATATATTAATTGACAGTATAAAGAAGTGAAAAGATTTTGTTGATATTCAATATATTGTTATGAGCTTGAAGGATTAGTCTGGATGAAACCCAGGTCCCCTGTGCTGAACTAGTTTAAATAAAGCCGTAATTTTAAATGTTTAAATAAAGCCATATGTATTAAAGACACTGTGGTCTCCACTCACCTTCAATAAAAGGAAATCAAACCCCTGCGTAAATCACCCCAGATTCTCTCACTGCTCAGAAGCTGCTATGCCATATAACAATATAAATACAAATTGTACCCAGTGGGCCAACCTAGATAGTATCTGAAATAGGTGGACTGTCACACATTTGTGCCTATGTCCCGTATTTATGACAATCCTTTGATAAGGAACAAACATGATGTGACATCAACTTTTACTTAAGTCCCATAACAAAAGCCTAATCCCTATAACCTCTGGTTGTTATATTCCTAGGCAGAAGTAAAGAACAAAGTAAGGTCTTTGGTGTTTAAAATGTTCTGTACAATATCATCAACAAGGGAGTCCTTACACCTCCCTGTACCTTGGTACCCTCTGGCAGTCACTAAGGATCGTTTCCAAGGGCATCTGAATGCTCCCCCTTTGATACTGATATAAAGCCCACAGTTGAATAGCTCAGTGGACAGTTACCTGCCATCACTTATAGAGCAGTGGCTCTCTATTGTGGCTTGTTAAAAGACTCAAGGCAAGGATGTGTGATGATAATATAATACAGATTGCAAAAAAACACATTGGATCACACCACACAGTTTGTTTAATTCACAAGATAATTTTAAAAATAGAATCATTAAGATAAAAAAATAAAAGGTTGCTTCTAGCTCCCATATGCTTTAATGGGCAAGGAATACATTAATTATGTTGTTCAATTGTTCGTTTCTCAAAAATCTATTAATAGTTTTATTAAAAAAAGTAAAGCATTAGTCATGTTTGAACCACTCTGACCTTTGTCAACCAATGAAAGTGTGTCATTCTTGACAAGCCTGAACAAATTGCATCAGTGGTTTTCACCAAAATTAGAAAGAAACCTATCTATGGCTTGCAGGTACAAATATTTCAGTAAAACAGGGGTCCATTTGGAATTGTAGTTCCAAACATCTGGAGGGCCGAAGTTTGCCTGTGCTTGCTATAGAGGATATAAAAAACATTACTATCCACAAAAGTAACTGCAAAAAACAACAATTTATTGGAATTTGCACATTGAGTCAATGGAAAATGCCAGAAAATGAGTCAAAATGGAATTGAAACAACCTATTAAATGAATTCCTGAAATGAATGCTGTTGTTCTTTTGCAAATCTCTTTTAAGGAAGAGCTTAACTTTTCCTTTTAGCTTTTCTTTGAACCCACTTATTTTAAACATATATCTCTCTCTCATTTGTGTATTAGACACAGCCTAAGTTTGTATGTACTGAGAGCTGCCATCCTGGTTTTTGCAGGAAAGTGAAGGAGGGGGAAGCATTTTGCTGCTATGATTGCATCCCATGTACAGAAGGGAAGATTTCAGACAAGGAGGGTAAGAAATTTACTGCATATATTTATAGCTTGTTGCCTCTAATCGAGAACATGCATATGAAATCATGCATTCACCAAGATTCCATTTGACAGTTTATGAAATATTGAGAAATCTTGCTGAAGAGGGAGTAATGAAAGTGTGTGTGTGTGTGTGTGTGTGTGTGTGTGTGCGCGTGCGTGATAATTTGTGATTGTGGATGTTGAATGCTGTTAATAAGGAAGAATCCTATAGAAAGATCCACCAGGATTAGTATAAAGTGGATTTTCAGATGGGCCAGGAGGGTTCTGTAACAGCTGGAAGTATGTAATCATATCGCCCTCATCAAGGCTTACAAATAATATATTTTTCCTTAAAATAATATTTGAATGTGCATTTACTTTCTGTTAACATATTTAAACATGTATTCTGATGCACTTCAACTTCAGAGAATTGTGTCGTAATGTTTGAAGAAGTGTGAAACAGAAAACAGTTAAAAGGTGTTGATTAAGTCATCAAATGTAGAAATTTGCAAAGACTGAATTACACTATCATTCCTTAATTAAAGAGTAAGTAAGTGTGAGCAACTACCAAGTGTGGGCAAGGTTCTGAAGCGAGTGGTCACAGACCAGACTGAGGTGGTTTTGGAAGAAACTGATCTTCTGGATCCATTTCAATTGGGGTTTAGGCCTGGTTATGGCACAGAAACTCCTTTATGGTGACCTCTGTCAAGAGAGAGAAAAGGGAAACATGTCCCTGTTCATTCTTCTCAACCTCTCAGCAGCTTTCAATACCATCAACCATTGTATTCTTGTGGAGCGACTCTCTGAACTAGGGTTGGGTGGCACTGCTTGGAGGCGGTTCCAGTCCTACTTAGATGTTCGTTCCCAGAGGGTGTTACTTGGGGGATGCTTTTCAGCCCCGTGGAACCTTCAATGTGGGGTTCCACAGGGCTCAATCCTACCCAACATGTTGTTTAACATCTATATGAAACCGCTGGGTGGGGTTATTCAGAGGTTCGGAGTACGTTGTCAGCAGTATGCTGATGACATTCAGCTCTATTTCTCCTTTACATCTGCAGATGAGGCAGTGGAAGTGCTGGACCAGTGTCTTGCCTTGGTAATGGACTGGATGAGAGCCAACAAACTGAAGTTCAATCCAGAAAAGACTGAGGCACTGTTAGTAGGTGGTTCCCTAGACAAGATGGCTGGGAGGTCACCTGCTCCTGATGGGGTTATACTTCCTCTGAAGGAGCAGATTCGTAGCATGGGGGTAGTCCTGGATCCTTTGCTGTCGCTCAGGGCTCAGGTGGCCTCAGTGGCCCAGAATGCCTTCCATCAGTTTCAGCTGGTGACCCAGCTTATGCCCCTATCTGGACAGGGATACCCTAACTACTGTTGTCTACGCTCTAGTAACTTCAAGGTTATATTACTGCAATGTGTTATGTGTAGGACAGCCTCTGAAGATGGTTCAGAAACTTCAGATAGTGCAGAATTCAGAGGCCAGGTTGCTCACTGGAGCCAGACGGTTTGAGCATATTACACCGATCCTGGTCCAACTGCTACCAATTAGTTTCTGGGCCCAATTTGAAGTGCTAGTTTTGACCTATAAAGCCTTAAATGACTCAGGACCGAATACCTCAAGGACTGCCTCTTCCCATATGAACCTACCCGGTCCCTGAGATCATCTTCTGAGGCCCTCTTTCGTGTGTCTCCTCCTCAAGAGGTTCGGAGGGTGGCTACACGAGAATGCCTTCTCTGCAGTGGCTCCCCATCTATGGAATGCCTTCTTAACCAGGCCGTTGGTTGATCTTATTCTGAGACCTCCAGATATAAGGGGGTGTATAAATTGAATGAATATGAATAATAGAACAGTGAAAGGAAATTTTGAGTTGGCTTCTGGCTGTAAATCAAGAAGTGTCATTGTGGCCCTCGTGCTTTTGGTCTCAATCAGTATTCTACATCGGATAGGTGAAATGGGCATGGGTCTATCAATTTTTATTTTTTTTAATAAAGATATTTATAAAGATTTTATATAATCACAACCCAACAAAACAATAGAAAAAAACAATTTAAAACAGCACAATCCCACAAAACAAAAAGGTACAATAAAAAACATAAGAAAAAATAAGAAGAAACAAAGAACAAAAAAAATCTAATTTTTGCTTGTTGTCTTTATAACCCTCTTTCCTGACTTCCTCACATCTCCCTTTTCTGTGTTCCCCTTTACACAATCAAATTCAGCAATTCCTTACCCTCTTTCAACTCTTATTAAATATTATACATTTCAACCTATTATGTCTCCGAATTTCCCTTTCCTTTTAGATCCATTTTTACATACTCTTTATAACTCAATCCCTTGTATCATTATATTTAATTTCGACATAGTTTTCCTCTGGTCTTTTCACTCTTTTCTTTTAAAACATTTTTGCATATTCCTTTTAACTATGACGCTGATGCCCTATTGATTTTATATCCAACATTTTTAATCTTTATTGTTTGTAACTCCTTGAACACTCTTTAAATCATTTTAATTATGTATTATCAAGGTCCTACTTTAATTTTTAAAAACTGGTCCAAAATGTTGAAATAAAAAAAATAGAGGAAGAGTGGTGGCATGTTGGTCATAATTTTGGGATTAAACACCATGTTTTTCTTTCACAGACATGAATGATTGCTATGAATGTGAAGATGAAAAGTATCCAAACAAACATAAGACTATATGTATTCCCAAGCATTCAACTTTCTTATCCTTTGAAGAACCTCTGGGCCTCAGCTTCGCCTGTTCTGCTCTTTCCTTTGCTTTCATTACAGCGCTGGTACTAGAAATATTTGTGAAGCACAGGGACACTCCCATTGTGAAAGCCAACAACCGGGACCTCACCTACACTCTGCTCATCTCCCTCTTGCTTTGCTTCCTTTCTGCATTACTGTTCATTGGATATCCTGATAAGGTGACATGTCTCCTTCGACAAACTGCTTTTGGCATCATCTTCTCAGTGGCTGTTTCTTGTGTGTTGGCAAAAACCATCACTGTGGTTCTGGCTTTCATGGCCACAAAACCAGGATCCCAGATGAGGAGGTGGGTGGGGAAAGGACTGGCAAACTCTATTGTCCTTTCCTGCTCCCTTATCCAAGCAGTCATCTGCACTGTGTGGCTGGTGATCTCTCCTCCATTCCCTAATCTTGACATGAAGTCGGTGGCTGAAGAAATTGTACTGGAGTGCAATGAGGGAACGGTGACTTTCTTTTACTGTGTCTTGGGCTACATGGGCTTCCTAGCTTTGGTCAGTTTCACTGTGGCTTTCCTTGCCCGGAAATTACCTGACAGTTTCAACGAAGCCAAGTTCATCACTTTCAGCATGTTGGTCTTTTGTAGTGTTTGGCTGTCCTTTGTTCCTACCTACATGAGCACAAAGGGGAAATACATGGTGGCTGTGGAGATCTTCTCTATCTTAGCCTCCAGTGCTGGCTTGTTGGGTTGCATCTTTTCCCCAAAATGTTACATCATTTTGCTGAAGCCTGAGCTAAACAGTAGGGATCACCTAATAAGAAGAAAATGCTAAAGAAATCAAAAATCTGTTTCACTGGTTATTATATCGAGTAAAGCAATTTGCATGTATCCTTGAAAAGAAGCACCCAGGATCCTTTTCAGGCTACCACTCCCCAGAATTTAACCCTCCTCGAGTGTCTCCTTTCCCTGCTTGCTCCCAACTCTAATTAGAATTCTTACAATGCCAATTAAATATTAGCCCTACCCCCAAATTGCTCTGAGGATGGATGCAAGGCAGGGCCATTGTTCCCTCAGCCAGCCCAATCCAGGGCCTGTTATGAATTTGGGCTGGGACAATGAGAAGTAGGCTGCATGTAAGATCCTTCCATCCCCAGGATCCAGCAAGTATTAAAATATATAAAATTTAAGCGAGGGTACCTCCCTGTGTTTAGATGATTGCCTGGGTGATGGGCCATTAGGAGAACAAAAGAAAGGAGGCTGTATGAAAGAAATGAAATGGTTGGGGCTCCTCCCTCAATTGGTTGGAAGGAGAAAGCCTGGGTTTAGATGTGACATGGAAATAAAGCAGCAAGCTAGAGAAAGAGTCACAGAGCAATGTTTGAGATCTGTTTGAATCCAAAGGCTACAGCTATGACAAAAACTACATCTTTAAGGGGTGCTGTCAGAGGCTTAGGGCTGTCCAG
The DNA here is from genome assembly GCF_964106915.1 of Podarcis gaigeae. Lineage (NCBI taxonomy): Eukaryota > Metazoa > Chordata > Lepidosauria > Squamata > Lacertidae > Podarcis > Podarcis gaigeae. The sequence goes on along the minus strand of NC_139689.1, from coordinate 13,683,655 downwards.
CTGGCCATAGATAAGACTCCGGCTCCCAGCCAGTTCCAAACAATTGATTTATTTGACAAAGTTCAAACGTACATCTCCAGCGTTTCCATTAACATCCTTCCCCTTGTGCGCAGTTGCTCCCTCTAATGTTACTTCCTCCTTTTCCGCACCCAGCATGCAAGTCTGCGAAAACTCCTCCCCTTATTTCCTCTATGTACAGCATGACTTGTCCCAGGCTCATCCTCCTCCCCCTCTACGTCAGACTGACTGTCAGACGACACGCTGCTGATAATCTCCTTAGGCTCTCTATAACTGCTGGTTTCTGTCCTTTCATCTTTTCCCGTTTGCCTCTCCCTGACATCCGCTAATGCTGTGAACACATCCATCATAAGCACAGGTCGTATATATGTGGAAATAAACCATATATCCTAAAAACGCCACCGTCTCTGCTGTGCCTCATTTCAAAAGGAATCACAAAAGCTGGGTGAGCATATGAAGCCCCAGGAATCTCACACCACATAGAGATCAGGGTGGTGTGCAAGAATAAGTACGTCTACCATTAAATTGTACTCCCGTTTGTAAAGCACAAAGGAAGGGAAAGGGAGAAAAGAAAGACGTATTTCTGGTACAACAGTTTAAATTTAGGCAATGAACGAAGTGACAAAATGAGATAAGAAAAAAGAGACACAAGAAGAGATAATATTGAGTACTGCCAACGAATTAGAAATGTGTTTCCGTGTTGGTGGAGACATTGCAAATGCCTCATTTTAGTTTCTCCAGCATAAAAACTGGAGTTTTTCTCCCATTCATTGGCAAGACAAGGACACAAACTACTTTCATGTACTTTCATGTGAACTTTGCATGCAATGTAAGTAGTGGAAGAAACCTCTCCGTAGGTTTCTTATTTCCAGGTCAGAATTTCAAGAAGCCAGTGCTGTGATCAAACATGTTCATTTTCTCCCTCTCTTGAGACCAAAGGGTTGTCTTTCCAGAATTTTCTTTCTTATAGTTCATTATTGTAAGCCCAAATCACATGCAGCTAAGAGGAAATTAAAACTTTTGTTAAGAAAGGCACACAAGTGACTATCCTCCCTTCAATTATCAAAAGAACTGTAATTAATGTTCCCTCTTGTCTAACCACCTCATGGACTTGCACAGAACATTATCAAAGCTAATGAGAAAGTCTGTGAAAGGTACCATAATTGAGCCTTTCAAAGCCTGGTGCCCTTGGACAGTTTTGGATCACAACCCCATCACCTTTAGCCAGCTTTGAATGGTGTGAATTGTAGTCCAAAATATCTGAAGTATACAAGGTTGGAGAAGCCTGATAAAAATATATTACCTCTAGCAAACTGAGCTAGACTTAGGAATCAGAAACCAGCAAGGATCCATCAGTGTCATCGCTTTTCTCTCTCCAGTTTTCACAGTCTGGATTTCAGACATAAGAGCAGACTAAAAGGACAATTAGATGAGACTACTTCACTCTCAAAAGCTGTGATAGTACTAGGGGGATCTTAAGAGTATTGGGGGAAATTGTACTAAAGATGGTGGCATTATTGGTCTTACTTCTGTTTCTACCTTCTCATGTAATATGCAAACCTCAAATTCTTAAATGCCATGTCCATGATCCATATACTCCACTTCATCAGTATCATGAGGAAGGAGACCTCATCATTGGTGGCATAGCCTCTCAAAACATCATTGTTTCTAGTTCAGTACCCTTCTCTGAAAAACCCCTACCAACATTGTTTGAAGGGCTAAAGTAAGAACTGAATAATTCCTCTTATGTATTCTGATTCCTTCTTTGGACACCTTAGCCATTAGGAGAACGGTAGCTAAACTGTGGCTCTGGACTCCATCAGTTCCCATCAACAGTGTCAATCAATAATAATGGGCATTGTAGGACCATTTCCCCCACTAAATCAAACATTCAGGTATCATATGAAGACATGTAATACTTTTGTGGAAATAATTGCATCACCTTTGCTTCCAGGTCCCAAGACAATGAAATAAGTTATACACTTATACACAATTTATGAAGCCAGCCTTAAAAATGTAGACCAGGGACATTTTGAAGTCTGCATTCCCCACTCATAGAATTTCACTTCCATCCCTTTTCTACAACTGTTACAAAGAGGATGACTTGAAGTGATACCTGTTCAATAGTTTCCTCAACTGCGAAAATAGTTAAATAGCAGTAATAAAGAATACTAATGAGGATGATGTTGAACTGTGTTGTGATAAATTTACAAAGTGTTACATGCCCTTCTGATAGAAAATGAAACTGTTTTTTTAGTGTGGTGCCAAAGAATTACCAGCACATCCTGGCCTTGGAATTTGCAGTGAAGGAGATCAACGAAAACCCTCAGCTCTTATCCAATGTCACTTTAGGCTTCCGCATCTATGACAGCTATTTCAATGTGAAATGGACCTTTTATGCCACAATGTTACTCATATCCACACTGGAAACATTTGTCCCCAACTACATCTGTGACATCAATGAAAACTTGATAGCCATCATTGGGGGACTGGACTCCCAAACTTCTCTTCATGTGGCAACAATCTTGGATATCTATAAGGTTCCACAGGTAATATATATATACCTCTGTCAACTTATGAGAACTTTACACATCAAGGTAAATTTGGATATATACAGTTCTTTTTTTCTGGGTGGATGCAGGGGTACTCATACCCCTAAATATTTTATGAATATTTGTACTTTTGTCCATTTACTGCATTTATTGTTCTCTATTTGAACTATAAAATGATGATTTTCATGAGTCAAAATGACAGTACACATAAACTTTTCTTTTTTAAAAAAGCACTAGATATATAAATGTGCACATTTCAAATAACCATGGTTATACATGGTTATCCAAGCTAAGAAATAAAGTCTTGATAGCACATATTGTTTTGCTTCAGACGTTCCTTTTGACCTAGCCATTGCCTGCTATATGATAGCAGCTGATAGGCAGGTGAGTGTCACTTGGCTTAGCAAAAATAACATGCACAGGCCAAACGGCGAGGATTAGGAGGCCCAGTTTGAAGTTGCCCCAGTGTTGCTCTTAATATATAAATCTAAAAAATAAAAGCTACTTCTGCTTCTGTCTCTTTGTCCTACTATCACAATTATGTTTAGATGATATATGGCCCTGCTCCAGTGATGAATGATAAAACCCCAGGCCTTTTCTTCTACCAGATGACACCCAAAGAAGCCCACCAGTATAAGGGGATCCTCTCTTTGCTTCTGCATTTCCGGTGGATATGGATTGGAATCCTTACTTTCTATGATGAGAATGCAGAAAGATTTGTGCAAACTGTGGTTCCATTTTATTCCCAGAGTGGCATCTGTTTTGCCTTCATAGAAAGAAGTGACAAACTTACTTATCTCACGGAAATGAATGATATGTTTAAACTGGGGGCAAAAATTCATGACAAAATAAATGATAGCAAAGCCAATGTAGTGTTGGCTTATGGAGAATCCTATGCTCTGGCATATTTTAGATGGTTGCCTTACCTATCAGAATTGGAACAAAGTTCAAATAAGCCAAAAGGTAAAGTGTGGATTATGACAGCCCAGGTGGAACTCACTTCTTTTGTCTATCAACGGACATGGGATACAGAAATACTCCATGGGGTTCTCTCATTCTCAACTCACTCTAATGATCCACCAGGATTTTGTCAGTTTGTCAAGAGCAAAACCCCTTCCAACCCGAAAGGAGATGGCTTCATTTTGGACTTCTGGCAACAGGCATTTGGCTGTGTATTTCCAAATCAAGTTGGTGGCAGTGTGGAGGGGGATATTTGCACTGGGCAAGAGAAGCTGGAGAATCTTCCTGGTCCTTTCTTTGAAATGAGCATGACCAGCCACAGCTACAACATCTACAATGCTGTCTATGCTGTGGCCCATGCTTTACATGCCATGTCTACATCCCAAGGCAAACACAGACCAGTAATGATCAGGGGAGGAGTGACGTTTCAGAATCAACTGCTGTGGCAGGTACTGGGCTGAAAATCCTTCCTGAAAAAGCTTTAAAAGCCTTTGGTTCTATACCTTTCCTAATTGTAACTTTTCCTATGCAACCACAGCAGGGGTCAGCAATGTGGGGGCAGCAATGCTCTTGAAATCTTCCCCAGGTGCCCCCAAACCACTTCCTCTATTCACTGCCCTTTGACCATAAGATGCACATGGATGCTTTATCTCTCTTGAAATGCATTTAAAGCCAAATGGGAACTTCTCCACATGCTTTTCATTCACTGTATTCATTTAGGCACCTGCTTAAAATATTTTTGTTTAGGCAAGGCACATATTTTGCGTTCACGTTCCTTGCATTTTACTTCTAATTTTAAATCTTTTAAATCTCTTCTTTTAAACTGTCAGAACGTAAAGTAGAAATACTGAAAAAGAACAAAAGAAAACGAATTCCATCCAAGTATGATATAGCCAACTTCTAGATTTTGCCTTTATCCCTATTCCTTCTTCAATCTGTTGCTTCAACTATTCATACCGACCTCTTTGATGAGCATGAGGCTGATTCCCCATTGACCTCTGAAGTTGGAGTATCAAAGGTATAATATATCACATAGCACAGCATATAAAGTCTATAGAGAGCAAAGTGATATATTTCAGACAACAAAATGAACAGAGCACCCACTTTCCTGTTAATAAAGTTTTTAATCACTGTGTGTGCATTTGCTGCTGGAGATCTTAAAAATCTGTATTTGAAATGAACTTCCACATGTATTAAATTATTGACTTAAATTATAGAGATAGAGATAGAGATAGAGATAGAGATAGAGATAGATGATATAGATATAGATATAGATATATAGATATAGATATAGATTAGATATAGATGATATAGATATAGATATAGATAGATATAGATATAGATATATAGATATATAGATATAGATATAGATATAGATATAGATATAGATATAGATATAGATATAGATATAGATATAGATATAGATATAGATGAAAACTGCTTTCCTCCAAGGTGGATATTTGGAAACATGACATGAAAGTGAACATCATGTTTTTCTCTTGCTGAATTGAAGCCTTATCTATACTTTCTCTTTCTTTTTCTATCAAGCTCCATCATTTTCTGAAGGGTATCTCATTTAACAACAGCGCTGGGGATAAGATTTCCCTGGACCAGAATGGGGAGATATTGGCTGGATTTGATATTACCAATTGGATTGTTTCCTCCAACCAATCCTTTCAGAGAGTGAAGGTAGGAGGGGTGGATTCCCTGGCTCCTCTACAGCAAATGTTGACCATCAATGAGGGAGCTATAAAATGGCACCATTGGTTTAACCAGGTAGGATGCGAACATCATCCATTTGTTAATGTGAACCCTTTAACATAACAAAAAAGATAATTTCACTGTACATTGTTTAACCTTTATAACATGGGATTAAAGGTAGAACAAACTATGAACTGATGTTATAAGCTAAATTTACAGTCTCTATACTGGTTCCCGTTACACTAAAAGTGAATATGTTAACTGACAACTTCAAGAAGTAAATCCTAAATAGATTTTGACGATATCAAATATATTGTTATGCGTTTGGAGGATCAGTCTGGATGAAACCCTGGTTCACATTACAATTCTGGGGTCCTGCATCAGTGTGGGGAGAATACATAAAGGGATGTTTGCTGAACTAGTTCCTTTGTCAAGGTAATGTCTTTGATTGGCTAGTTAAGACCTATAAATTGCACATATAAATATTTCATTTTAAAAAGGGTCCATATGTCAATTTTCAGCACTTTCTCCACTGTGGCTCTTTTTACAAAATTGGTTTAAAGTTTTGACACATTTGTACACCTCACAAGTCAGATTATGCATGCCCTGTTTCAAGGTTTTAGAATGAGCACTCACACGTTACATTGTGGGTGCCCTTTGCGGGATCACATGAGGTGGTACAGTTCCCAGGGAATTTACTGGCAAACAAGGACTGGCCTGCCTCTCAGTGTTCATTTTTAGAGGTTCACGCCCAGCCTCAGTAGTCAAGTCTCATTGCTAGGAAGTGAGGCCAGTCATATATATATATATATATATATATATATATATATATATGCTTTCGTAGATTTTCACGGGTACAGGAATGCAGGTTTTGGTGTCCTCGGGTGTCTTCCCGTGTAAAAGTTGGGGTGTCTAGGCGACGTATATATATATATATATGGGTGGAGCCGACATTATCCAGGCAGTCGGCTCAGGAGCTTCAAGTTAGTTTAATGTTTTATTGTTTGCTTGTTAACTTTTTCTTCCTGTTTAGTGGGTGCTGATGCAGTCTATGGCTGGTTGCTGTTGAAGGAGTGGGAAGAAATTTTCCTGCATTGGCACCTTTTGTCTTCCCCATAGCAATTAGTCACAACTTTGGAGGTTATGGCCTTGGGTGGAATCCTTTAGTCTTTTCTTCCCTATATGGCGGGGCGGGGGGCTGAAGTGGTGAGTCACACCCCTGCAACGGCGATTCCAGGGTCCCCCTCTTAAAGGGGTTTTATATATGGGTGTCATTGGCCATACATTGAAAGGTCGTCTGTGAACTACCCTGAGTGTGGGGAGTGTGGGGCTTGGCTGCCTGCTACACTTACATCTCGCAGAGCACCCCCATATCCCATTTATCCTGATGTGCCCCACTTCCCCCGGCTGGAGGGCTGGGAGGGATACATGCCCAAGGTCTAAGCCAAGGTCTTCCTACATTTGGAAGTTTAATAAAGTTGTGGCCTAATTTTAATTCCATATAACGTCAGAGTCTTTATTCCTTCCTTATGATCCCTGGGGACTGGGGCTGTCGCTGCCTGGTCACGCAATAGCAAGTGTATAACACTGAGACTTTACATTTGTAGACCTCACAAGGCAGATTATGCATGCCATGTTTCAAGGTTTGGAATAACAGGTGTATAACTCCGAGGCTTAATTTGCATTAAGCGACACCACCACAACCCTTTAATGCCACTTTGGCAGAAAGAGCCCTGACTATAGAGGATATTAAAAACATTACTATCCACAAAGGTAACTCCAATTTATTGGAGTTTGCACATTGAGTCAATGGAAAATGCCAGAAAATGAGTCAAAATGGAATTGAAAAGCCCTATTAAATGTATTCCTGAAATGAATGTTGTTGTTGTTTTGCAAATCCCTTTTAAGGAGGAGCTTAACTTCCCCTTTTAGCTTTTCTTTGAGTCCACTTATTTTATACATCTCTCTCTTTCATTTGTGTTCTAGACACAGCCTAAGTCTGTATGTACTGAGAGCTGCCGCCCTGGTTTTTGCAGGAAAGTGAAGGAGGGGGAAGCATTTTGCTGCTACGATTGCATCCCATGTCCAGAAGGGAAGATTTCAGACCAGGAGGGTAAGAAATTTAGTATATATAACATGCATTCATCAAGATTCCTTTTGACAGTTCATGAAATATTGAAAAACCTTGCTGAAAGAGACCTAAGGGAAATGTGTGTGATAATTTGTGATTGTAGATGTTGAATGCTATTATTAAGTAAGAATCCTATAGCAAGATCCACCAGGTTGAACAGGATAAGTATAAAGTGGATTTTCAGATGAGCCAGGAAGTTTCTATAACAGCTGGAAATTTGTCATTATATGTCCCTCATGCAGGCTGAGGTGAGTGATATGCTTCTTAAACCGGTGTCAGCCTTGAAAGGGAAGGATTACAGGGGTTGAAACCGGGGGGAGGGGGAGTGTACTTAGAATACAATGCATGAAGCCCATTCAGCTTGGTCACTTGACCTGGAAGCCCTGCGTAAATTAAGCCAGTAAAACACTACAGTGGTACCTCAGGTTATGTACTTAATTCGTTCCGGAGGTCCGTACTTAACCTGAAACTGTTCTTAACCTGAAGCACCACTTTAGCTAATGGGGCTTCCTGCTGCTGCCGCGCCACCAGAGTACGATTTCTGTTCTCATCCTGAAGCAAAGTTCTTAACCTGAAGCACTATTTTTGGGTTAGCGGAGTCTGTAACCTGAAGCGTATGTAACCTGAAGTGTATGTAACCTGGAGTGTATGTAACCCGAGGTACCACTGTATTTTAAAAGCTTGTTTTCTCTCTCACAAGCTATGGCTCACTAAACCAGCAGCAGCCATGATCCCGAATGGATTTTGGATCTGGTGTACTTTATGCCAGGGGTCAGCAACCTTTTTCAGCCATGGGCCAGTCCACTGTCCCTCAGACCATGTGGGGGGGACAGACTATATTTTGAAAAAATAATAATGAATGAATTCCTATGCCCCACATATAACCCAGAGATGCATTTTAAATAAAAGGACACATTCTACTCATGTAAAAACATGATGATTCCTGGACCGTCCGTGGGCCGGATTAAGAAGGCGATTGGGCCACATGCAGCCCCCAAGCCTTAGTTTGCCTACCCCTGCTTTATGCCATCTTAATTTCTGCTGGGCTTGCATTATGTCATATGCTTGGCATGGAATTTCTCCCTAAATATGATATGTTCTTCTACAGCAGATCTTGAAATCTGTTTTGACACTTTGGCTAGAGTTGACTCAATCCCCGTTACTTTCACAATTTTTTGCCCATTATTTGTTTGATTGATTACATACTTAATCATGCATTTTCTATCAAAATGTGTGTAGGCATATATATTTCTCTTCACAAATAATATTTGAATGTGCATTTACTTTTTGGTAACATATTTAAACATGTATTTTGGTGCCCTTAAACTTCAGAGAATTGTGCTGTAATGTTTGGAGAAGTTTGAAATACATAAATCCAGAAAACAGTTGAAAGGTGTTGATTAAATCTTCAAATGTAGAAATTTGCAAAGTCTCAATTACACAATCACTCCTTAATGAAGGAGTAACTAAATGTGAGCAACTTGAACAGTGATAGGAAAATTTGGGTTGGCTTCTAGCCGGAGATCAGGAAGGGTCTTTGTGGTCCTACCTCTTGCATTTTGCCTGAATCAGTATTATACATCGGAGAGGTGAGAAGGGAACAGTTCCATCATTTTAGTTTTTACTGTTTGAAACTCCTTGTACACTTTTTAAATCATTTTAATTATGAATTTACAGGCAGTGGCATGTTGCTCATATTTTTGGGATTAAGGACCATGTTTTTCTTTCACAGACATGAATGACTGCTATGAATGTGAAGATGAAAAGTATCCGAACAAAAATAGGAATATATGTATTCCCAAGCGTGCAACTTTCTTGTCCTTTGAAGAACATTTGGGCATCAGCTTAGCCTGTTCTGCTCTTTCCTTTGCTTTCATTACAGCACTGGTACTAGAAATATTTGTGAAGCACAGGGACACTCCCGTTGTGAAAGCCAACAACCGGGACCTCACCTACGCTCTGCTCATCTCCCTCTTGCTTTGCTTCCTTTCTGCATTACTGTTCATTGGATATCCTGATAAGGTGACATGTCTCCTCCGACAAACTGCTTTTGGCATCATCTTCTCAGTGGCTGTTTCTTGTGTGCTGGCAAAAACCATCACTGTAGTTCTGGCTTTCGTGGCCACAAAACCAGGATCCAGGATGAGGAAGTGGGTGGGGAAGGGACTGGCAAACTCTATTGTCCTCTCCTGCTCCCTTATCCAAGCACTCATCTGCACTGTATGGCTGGTGATCTCTCCTCCATTCCCTAATGCTGACATGAAGTCAGTGGCTGAAGAAATTGTACTGGAGTGCAATGAGGGGACGGAGACCTTCTTTTTCTGTGTCTTGGGCTACATGGGCTTCCTAGCTTTGCTCAGTTTCACTGTAGCCTTCCTTGCCCGGAAATTACCTGACAGTTTCAACGAAGCCAAGTTCATCACTTTCAGCATGCTGGTATTTTGCAGTGTTTGGTTATCCTTTGTTCCTTCCTACATGAGCACAAAGGGGAAATACATGGTGGCTGTGGAGATTTTCTCTATCTTAGCCTCCAGTGCTGGCTTGTTGGGTTGCATCTTTTCCCCAAAATGTTACATTATTTTGCTGAGGCCTGAGCTGAACAGTAAGGAGCACCTAATAAGAAGAAAATGCTGAAGAAATCAACGGTCTGTGTCACTGGATATAATATTTAGTTGAGGGATTTGTATGCATCCCTGAAAAGAAGCACCCAGAATCCTCTTCAGGCTACCACTCCACAGGATTTAACCCTCTTCTGCTGTCAGTGGAAAAGTGGGAAGGAGATGGTATGTCTCCTTTTCTTGTCCACTCCCAACTTTAATCAGAATTTTTAAAATACCAATTAAATATTAGGCCTGCCCCCCAATTGCTCTGAGGATGAATACAGGGCAGTTGTTCCCTTGGTCTGCCCAATCCACGACCCTAGATTTCACCCTAAGATCAAGCAGGGTGTGAAGATGCACACTGAGCATATCTATTGCCTACATATCTCCAATACATGCCCTCTTTCACCGCACTGATGCCCCCATATTCAGCAATTCCAGACGTGATTTAACTTTTCCTCTGCTGACTATGAACTCTGCATTTGTTATCATTAGGTCAGTGCAGTGTATTATTCTGCCCTTAGGCTCTGTCCCACAACTATTCAGCAGTAGAGATGAACAATTTTACACTGTCTAATCCCATCTTATTTTTCTGTATGTGGCTGTGTTAATATATATCCTGCCTCATTGTAGTGGAACACACAATATGGTCACCACCATGTACACATAATTGCAGCCAGCAATGACTTCGGCTGGCAGGCACTCATGAAGGCCTCTTGGGCTGGTTGCTGATATGCATGGTTTGCTGGTAAGTTAACAGGATACCAACATAAGTGACATAAGAGGTCGGGCTTTTTTTTCAGCCAGAACTCACTGGAACTCAGTTCTGGCACCTCTCATGTAGGTGCCATTGCCATTATAAGAAAACAAGGGAGGCTTTCATGCAGAGTTTTGGCAATTTTTTTTCTAGAAAAATAGAACTGAGAAGGGGCATTCGGATGGATCCTTAGTGGCAACGGGCAGGAAGAGGGGCCCCCTCCTAGTCATCCTGTGGAGTTCCCCAGGAGTGGTTCACACCATAGGGGCTTCCGTAACTAAGGGTTATGTTTCATCACTTTCTTTTCCACACTGAAATAACTTTTATCTCTTCAGATTAAGAAGTATGAACGAATTAGAATATTAGAATTAAAATGCACCCATGTAAGTATTGTATTGCATTGATTATAACAAAGTTTCTGAAATTTCATTTCCCCAAACCTATGTGTAATAAAAGTTTGCTCTTGAAATTGTCTGTGCTGTGAATTTCTGGGTTTAGAACTGTTTAGGGACATTTTCAGGCCACCATGTGTTTGACTCTCAAAACAGATCCACCTCTCATACATGCATGTTTTTAGAGGTTCATGGGTAAATTATGTGTGCATGCATTTCCCAACACTTCCTGGGTATCTGCATAATAGCATAGCCAGAACTCCCTCCCCCCCCCCCCCCGCCTTCTATCTTGGTACATCTGACAACATTATTTTGTTGAGACCAGAACTGAATGATAGGGATCTATTAATTAGAAGGAGACCTTGAAAAAAGTATTTCTTCACTTCAATGTACAGGCTGGGAATTTGTGTCCATCCATCACATTACCACATTGTCGAGATGAGGAATGGGAGGGGGGGTCATTGTATAAGACCACACTCGCTGATCAAATTTGCTGATCAAGCTGGAACAGCATGACAAGGAATTGAGCACAAAGTTATCAATGAGAAACAGAGAAAGATCTGGGGAACCAGTTAGGAAGAGGCACCTCAAGTGAGTTAGCGATAGGGGAAGAGAAGTCCAGAGTATCCATCACTGTTTGATACAGAAGGTAGGGGATTCCAAGGAACTCCACATTGAAACCTTCATGCATGGCAGTAGGATCCCTGTTGGAGAGCTTTGGGGCTACATTATGATACATTTAATGAAACAAAATTCCTATTCAGGGATCTGCTACCTTCAAATATTACTCTTTCTAATGGTATAAAATCATTCATCATACATGAATTACCCATATTCTGCTATTTCTTCTTCTTGCTGACTTGCAATTTAGATTTTAATATTATATCATTTTATATACTGTTATGAATTTGGACTGGGACAGGGAGAAGTAGGCTGCATGTCAGATCCTTCTAATCCCTGGATCCAGCAAGTGTTAAAATATAAGCCAGGCTACCTTCCTGTGTTGAGGTGATTGCCAGGCTGATGGGCCATTAGTAGAATAAAGGAAAGGGGCTCTATGTGAGACAGGAAATGGTTGGGGCCCCTCCTTCAATAGGTTGAAAGGAAAAAGCCCGGGTTTAGAGTTGAAAGTTTGCACTGATGCGACCTAGAAATAAAGCAGCAAGCAGGAGAAAGGGTCAGAGAGCAATGTTTGAATCCAAGGCTACAGTTAAGAGGGGGAAAATAAAGACTTTAGGGGTGTTAATGCTGTGAACCACCACCACCCCCATCATAGGTTCAGGACGTATATAATGTGTAAATAAACCATCCTAAAAATGCCAAACTCTCTGCGTGCCTTATTCCAAAAGGAAACACAAAGCCTGGCTGAGTGCCTCAAGAGCCAGGAATCTAACAATACTTAGAGACTGGGGTGCTGGGCAAGAATCAGTATGTCCGCCCTTAAATTATATTCCTATTTGTAAAGCACAAAGAAAGGGAAAGGGGGAAATAATAATGTATTTGTGGCACAACTGTTTAAATTTTAGCAAGGAAAAAAAGTGACAAAAGGAGAGAAGGAACGGGAGATACAAGAATAACAAGAGGTAAAATTGAGCACTGTCAACGAATTAAAAATTTGTTCCATGTTGGAGAAGACAGAATTTCAAGAGGCCAGTGTTATGATCAAACACGTTCATTTCCTCCCTCTCTTGAGACCAAAGGGTTACATTTCCAATATTTTTTCTTCTTCTTCTTCAAAATCTTATGCAGCTAAGTGGAAATAAAAACATCCATAAAGAAAGACACACAAGTGACTATCTACCCTTCAATTATCAAAAGCACTATAATTAAAGTTTCCATTTATCAAACCACCTCATGAACTTGCACAGTACACTATCAAAGTTAATGAGAAAGTCTGTGAGAGGTACTGTAATTGAGCCTTTCAAAGTCTGGTGCCCTTGGACTTTTCTGGATCACAACCCCATCACCTGTAGCCAGCTTTGAATGCTGAGAATTGTAGCTCAAAACATCTGAGGGATACAAGGTTAGAGGAGGCTGATAAAAATATATTACCTCCAGCAATCACGGCTAGACTTAGGAATCAGAAACCATCAGCAAGGATCCATCAGCGCTATCAATATTTTATTTTTTCCAGTTTTCACAGTCTAGATTTCAGACATATGAGCAGGCTAAAAGGACAATTGGGTCAAATTAGGTCCATCTCAAAAGAAGTAATATTACAAGGAGGATTTTTGATTATACGCAGCAATTGTACCAAGAATGGTGGCATTGTTCCTCTTGCTGCTGATTCTACTGCCTCATGCAATATGCAAGCCTCCCATTGTTAAATGCCATGTCCATGATCCATACACTCCACTTCATCAGTATCATCAGGAAGGAGACCTCATCATTGGTGGCATAGCCTCTCACAGCATCATCGTCTCCAGTTCAATAGCATTCACTGAAAACCCCCCACCAACATTGCTTGAAGAGATAGAGTAAGAACTGAATAATTTTTCTTCTGTATTCTGATTCTTTCTTTGGGCACTGGAGTGATCAGTTTTACAGGAGGGGTGGCTAAACATTGGCCCTGCAGTGGTTGTTGGACTCCATCAGTTCCATCAATAATAATGGACATAGTAGTACAACAACATCTGGAGGGCCACGGTTCTCTGTCCTTGACCTGGAGGCAGAACTAATGTTTGGGTCAAAGGAGATATGTTGTAAGAGAAATGTGATCAGGAGGAATTTCCACGAATTTGAAGAAAATGTTGCCACTTCCCCCACTGATTTAAACATTCAGGGATCATATGAAGACATGTAATATTGTTCTGTAAATAACTGTATCACTTTTGCCTCAGGGCTCCAAGACAATGAAATAAGGGTAGGACTTCTACACAGATGATGAAGCCAGCATTAAAAAATGTGTATCAGGGACATTTTAAAGGCAATTTCTTCCCCTTTAAAAAAAAGTTAAATAAATGCTGTAAAATATAATACTAATGAGGATGATGTAGAACCGTGTTGTGATAAATTTACAACGTGTTACATGCCCTTCTGATGGAAAATGAAACTCTCTTTTTAGAGTGGTGACTAAGAATTACCAGCACATCCTGGCCTTGCAATTTGCAGTGAAGGAGATCAACAAAAACCCTCAGCTCTTACCCAACGTCACTTTAGGTTTTCGCATCTATGACAGCTATTACAATGCCAAATGGACCTCTCATGCTACAATGTTACTCATATCCACACTGGAAACATTTGTCCCCAACTACATCTGTGACATCAAGAAAAACTTGATAGCCATCATTGGAGGACTCGACTCCCAAACTTCCCTTCATGTGGCAACAATCTTGGATATCTATAAGGTTCCACAGGTGAGATATGCATCTCTTTGTCAACTTACGGGAATTTAACACATCTAGATATATTCTGATAAATGAACACACACATTTCAAATAATCACGTGGGCCACGCTAATGGCAGATCCAAGTTAAGAAATCAAGTATAGATAGCACATATATTATTGCTTCAGACATCCCTTTTGGCCTAGCCAGTTCCTGATAAATGATAACAGCTCATTGGCAGGTGAGTATCACTTGGCTTAGCAAAAAGGGCTTAGCATGGGGAACCCAAAGGGCAAGGATTAGAAGGCCCAATTGGAAAATGCCCCAACAGTGCTCTTAATACACAAATCTAATATAAAAAGTTATTGTTGCTACTGTCTCTTTCTCGTCCTACCACAACTACGTTTAGCTCATATATGGCCCTGCTCCAGTGATGAATGATAAAACCCCAGGCCTTTTCTTCTACCAGATGGCACCCAAGGAAGACCACCAGTATAAGGGGATCCTGTCTTTGCTACTGCATTTCCGGTGGATATGGATTGGAATACTTACTTTCTATGATGAGAATGCAGAAAGATTTGTGCAAACTGTGGTTCCACGATTTTCCCAGAATGGCATTTGCTTTGCCTTCATAGAAAGAAGTCACAAATCTACATATGTCACTGAAATTAACGATATGTTTAAACTGGGGGCAAAAATAAATGACAGAATAAATGATAGCAAAGCCAATGTAGTCTTGTTTTATGGAGAATCATATGCTCTGGCATTTTTTAGATGGTTTCCTTACCTATCAGAACTGGAACAAAGTTCAAATAAGCCAAAAGGTAAAGTGTGGATCATGACAGCCCAGGTGGAGCTCACGTCTTTTGTCTATCAACGGACATGGGATACAGAGAGACTCCATGGGCTTCTCTCATTCACAACCCACTCAAATGATCCACCAGGATTTCGTAAATTTGTCAAGAGCAAAACCCCTTCCAACCCAAAAGGAGATGGCTTCATTTTGGACTTCTGGCAACAGGCATTTGGCTGTGTATTTCCAAATCGAGTGGTTGGCAGTGTGAAGGGGGATATTTGCATTGGGCAGGAGAAGCTGGAGAATCTTCCTGGTCCTTTCTTTGAAATGAGCATGACCAGCCACAGCTACAACATCTACAATGCTGTCTATGCTGTGGCCCATGCTTTACATGCCATGTCTACATCCCAAGGCAAACACAGACCAGTAATGATCAGGGGAGGAGTGAAGTTTCACAAAAAACCGATGTGGCAGGTACTGGACTGCACACCCTTCCTCAAAGAGGTTCAAAATATGTTCTGTTTGCCTTTTATATCTGTCCATTTGGTTAACTGTCATTTTCCCTATGCAACCACAGCAGGGGTCAGCAATCTGGGTGCAGCAATGGTCTTGAAATCTTCCCCAGATGCCCTCAAAACCACTTCCTTTATTCCCTGCCCTTTGGCCATGAGTTGCACATAGAGCCAAATGGAAACTTCTTCACATGCTTTTCTAGCTTCAATTTCAGCCCAGTGGACTTCACTGCCTATTAACATCAGACAGAAACCTTCACTGTATTCATTTAGGCACCTGCTTAAAACATTTTTGTTTAGGCAAGTCACATTGGTGTTGCCGTATTTTAATCTCCTTGCATTATACTGCTAATTTATATTATTATTGGTTCAAAAACTGGATTTATTGTATTTTTTATTATTTTAAATATTTTAAATTTCTTCTTTTAAATGGTTTCAACTTAAAGTAGAAATACTGAAAGAGAACAAAAGAAAATGAATTCCATCCAAGCATGATATAGCCAACTTCTAGACTTTGCCTTTATCACCATTACTTCTTTAACCTGTTTCTTCAACTATTAATAGAAACCTCTTAGATGAGCATGGGATTGTTTTCCCATTTACCTCTGAAGCTGGTGTATAAAAGGAATAATATATCACGTAGCATAGCATATAGTGTCTATAGAGAGCAACGTGATGTATTTTAGACAACAAAATGAACAGAGCACCCACTTTCCACTAATAAATTATTAGTGTGTGTGCATTTGCTGCAGGAGATCTTAAAAATCTGTAATTTGAAATGAACTTCCAAATGTGAGAAATACCTGGCTATATATGAAAAGAAATCTGCTTTCTGCCAAGATGGATATTTGGAAACCTGCCATAAAAAGTGAACATCATAGTAATCTCTTGCTAAATTGAAGCCTTTTCTATACTTTCTCTTTCTTTCTCAATCCAGCTCCATCATTTTCTGAGGGGTATCTCATTTAACAACAGCGCTGGGGATAAGATTTCCTTGGACCAGAATGGGGAGATATTGGCTGGATTTGATATTACCAATTGGATTCTTTCCTCCAACCAATCCTTTCAGAGAGTGAAGGTTGGAGGGGTGGATTCCCTGGCTCCTCCACATCAAGCGTTGACCATCGATGAGGGAGCCATAAAATGGCACCATTGGTTTAACCAGGTAGGAGGTGAACATCAGCCAATTGTGACTTTAACATAACATACAAAGTTAATTTCATTATACATTCTTCAGCCTTTATAAAATTGGATTGGAATAAAGATTAAAGATAGAACAAGCTATGTATTAATGTTATAAGCTGAATGCACAGCCTCTATACTGGTTCCTTTAACCCTGGAAATGAATGTATTAATTGACAATTTAAAGAAGTGAATTCTATTGAATTCTATTCTATATATTCTATTGAATATATTGTTATGAGTTTGGAGGATCAGTCTGAATTCAAGCCTGGTTCCCATTCCGATCCTGCTATCCTGCATCAGTGAGAGGAGAACACATAAAGGGAAGCTTGCAGAACTAGTTTAAATAAAGCCATATGCTTGAATTTTAAATAAAGCCATATATGCTCAAGACTCTGTGTTCTCCACTGAGCTTACTTAAAAGGAAATCTAAGTCCTGATTCTCTCACTGCTCAGAGCCTGGTGTAGCATATAACAATATAAATGCAAATTGCACCCAATGGGCCAACCTAGATAGTATCTCAAATACTTGGGCTGCCACACATCTGTGCCTATATTAATAACAATGCTGAGAGAAGGAAGAAACATGATATGACATCAGCTTTTGCATAACCCCCGTAACAAAAACCTAATCCCTATAACTTCTGGATGTTATATTCCTAGACAGAACAAAAGAACAATGTAAAGTCATTGGTGTTTAATATGGTCTGTTCAATATCATCAACAAGGAAGTCCTTACCCGCTTCTGTACCTCAGTACCCCTTGGCTGTCACTATGAATCATTCTCTGGGGCATCTGAATGCTCCTCCTTCGATACTGATATTAAGCCCACAATTGAATAGCTGAGTGGAGAATTAGATGCCACCATCTACTGGATAGAAAGCAATGGCTCTCTATTGTGGCTTTGCTAAAAGACCCAAGGCAAGAATGTGGGGTGCTGTAATACACATTACACAGAAACACTTTTGATCAAACCACATGGGTTGAATTTTAAACAAAATATTTTGTTTAATTAAAAAGATCTTTTTAAAAATAGATGATTGCTTCTAGCTCACATATTCTTTAATGGGCAAGGAAATCATTAATCATGTAGTTGAACTGTTTCAGAATTCACAAGGAAAAATAATAAAAAATTAAAACAGTCATGTTTGAACCACTCTGACCTTTGCCAAGCCAATGAAAGTGTGTCATTTTGGAGAAGCCTGAATAAATTGCATTAGTGGTTTTCACCAAAATTAGAAAGCAAACCTATGGTTTGCAGGTATAAATTTTACAGTAAAATAAATATTTCAGTAAAAAAAGGGGGGTCCATATGTCAATTTTCAACACTTTCTAAACTGTGCCTCCTTTTAAAAAATTCGTATGAATTTTTGACACATTTGTAGACCTCACAAGGAAGATTATGCACCCCACGATTCAGGATTTTAGAATAACAGGTGTATAACTCTATCTGATGTCAACTCTGCATTAAGTGACACCACCACAACCCTTTAATTTCACTGTGGCAGAAAGAGGTGTGCATACCTAGTTGGAGCCCTGACTAAAGAGGATGTTAAAAACATTACTATCCACAACAGTAACTGCAAAAAACAATTATTTATTTGCCTTTGCCCGTTGTGTCAATGGGAAATGTCAGAAAATGAGTCCAATTTGGAATTGAAACAACCTATTAAGTAATTGCTGATATGAATATTGTTGATCTTTTGCAAATCCCTTTTAAGGAAGAGCTTAACTTCCCCTTTTTGCTTTTCTTTGAGTCCACTTATTTTATACATCTCTCTCTTTCATTTGTGTATTAGACACAGCCAAAGTCTGTATGTACTGAGAGCTGCCGCCCTGGTTTTTGCAGGAAAGTGAAGGAGGGGGAAGCATTTTGCTGCTACGATTGCATCCCATGTCCAGAAGGGAAGATTTCAGACCAGGAGGGTAAAAAATTAACTGTCTATATTTATATCTTATTGCCTCTAATCGAGAACATGCATATAAAATTATGCAATCACCAAGGTTCCTTTTTACAGCTTATGAAATATTTATAAATCTAACAGAAGAGGGACCTAATGAAAGTATGTGTGTGTGTGATAATTTGTGATGTTGAATGCTATTATTAAGGAAGAATCCTATAGCAAACTCCAGCAGCTTGAACAGGATTAGTAGAAAGTGGATTTTCAGATGAGCCAGAATGAGCATTCTGTAACAGCTGGAAATATCATATAGGGTTGAGATTAGGGTGGAGGGTATACTTAGCATACAACACATGAAGGCTATTCAGCTTGGTCACATGATTTGGAAACCCAACCTAAATTAAGCTAATGAAAAGGGTGGTGTAACCCCAACACTATTTTAAAAATTTGTTTTCTATGTGACAGGCTTTGGGTAGCTCAAGCAATGGCAGCTCTGCTGCTGAATGCCTTTTTCCATCTGGTACACTTTATGCTGTCTTAATTTATGCCAGGATTGCATTTCACCATCATCTTGGCATAGTATTTGTCCTTATTTGTGAAATCATAGAATCATAGAATCATAGAGTTGGAAGAGACCACAAGGGCCATCGAGTCCAACCCCCTGCCAAGCAGGAAACACCATCAGAGCACTCATCTTCTACAGCAGTACTTGAAAGCTGTTTTGACACTTTGACTAGAGATGGCAGAATCCCTTTTACTTTCACATATTTTTGTCCATTATTCGGTTGATTTATTATATACTTAATCCTGCATTTTCTCTTGAAATGTGCTTAGACATTTATTTTCACCTTACAAACAATATTTCAATTTCCACTTACTTTCTGGTAACATATTTAAACATTTATTTTGATGCCCTGAAACTTCAGAGAATTGTGCCGTAATGTTTGGAGAAGTGTGAAATATTTAAATCCAGAAAACAGTTGAAAGGTGTTGAAAGGTCATCGAATGTTGAAATCTGCAAAAACTGAATTACACAATCACTCCTTAATGAAGGAGTAAGTAAGTGGGAGCAACGGAAACAGTGACAGGAAAATTTGAGTTGGCTTCTGTATGTAGATCAGGAAGTGTATCTGTGTCCCCCACCCCTTGAATTTTAACATCATCAGTATTCAACATGGATTCATCATTTTCATTATTAAGTGTTTTGAACTCCTTATATGCTTTTGTATTCACAAGATCAAACTTTAATTTTTAAAAACCGGTTCAAAATATTGAAAGAAACAAACAATAGAGGAAGCAGAGTGGCATGTTGGTCATTTTTTTGGATTGAAGAACCATGTTTTTCTTTCACAGACATGAATGACTGCTATGAATGTGAAGATGAAAAGTATCCAAACAAACATAAGACCATATGTATTCCCAAATGTGCAACCTTCTTGTCCTTTGAAGAACCTCTGGGCCTCACCTTAGCCTGTTCTGCTCTTTTCTTTGCTTTCATTACAGCACTGGTACTGGAAATATTTGTGAAGCACAGGGACACTCCTGTTGTGAAAGCCAACAACCGGGACCTCACCTACGCTCTGCTCATCTCCCTCTTGCTTTGCTTCCTTTCTGCATTATTGTTCATCGGATATCCTAACAAAGTGACGTGTCTCCTCCGACAAACTGCTTTTGGCATCATCTTCTCAGTGGCTGTTTCTTGTGTGCTGGCAAAAACCATCACTGTAGTTCTAGCTTTCATGGCCACAAAACCAGGATCCAGGATGAGGAAGTGGGTGGGAAAGGGACTGGCAAACTCTATTGTCCTTTCCTGCTCCCTTCTCCAAGCACTCATCTGCACTGTATGGCTGGTGATCTCTCCTCCATTCCCTAATCTTGACATGAAGTCAGTGGTTGAAGAAATTGTACTGGAGTGCAATGAGGGGACTGTGACCTTCTTTTACTGTGTCTTGGGCTACATGGGCTTCCTAGCTATTGTCAGTTTCACTGTAGCCTTCCTTGCCCGGAAATTACCTGACAGTTTCAACGAAGCCAAGTTCATTACTTTCAGCATGTTGGTCTTTTGCAGTGTTTGGTTATCCTTTGTTCCTTCCTACATGAGCACAAAGGGGAAATACATGGTGGCTGTGGAGATCTTCTCTATCTTAGCCTCCAGTGGTGGATTGTTGGGTTGCATCTTTTCCCCAAAATGTTACATTATTTTGCTGAGGCCTGAGCTGAACAGTAAGGAAAACCTAATAAGAAGAAAATTTTCTTAAACTGAACATAATGTTAGAATTCTAGCCCGTCTCAGAGGTATGTGCCTATCTATTCAGGCACCGGCTGAATTCCTTAGACCTCCCTCCGGCGACTCCCGGCAGAATAAAACATACACGAGGTCCGTTCCGGCGATTTTCCTCAGGCTGTGAGGAAAACACACCAACTGCTTCTCCTGCTTCTCCTCCTCCCTGCATATCCCCAGGGAGGGGAATCAGACACAGACAGAAACGTATCTACATGTCTTTATTTGTGTCTTTTAGCAGTCATACAGTAAAGATGTCTGCTCTCTTCAACAAACAGAGAGAAACTCCAAACTCCACCCATGTACATCCTGTACAGGTCATATGACACACACTGAGCTCACATCCTGTGCTCAATAAGGAGAATGGACTGCCCCTTCGTTTTCATGGCAACAGTCACATACTTCCTGTTTGGCTTTCCAGCCACAAGCAGCAGACTGAGCTGCTAGAGCCTTTGCTTGCTGCAGCATTGCTGCTTTAGAATAACACATAATACATAGACTAGTTTATATCTGAAGAGGAATTCCAATTCACATATCAAGCAAATTCTTTCTCAAAATCAAATCTTTGTTTAGAAAATGCATTTGGGTCTCTTCAGTTCCAAGAATATCTATGCAAAAAATGCAAATACAGATAAAATGAGGAGGATTTGGGATCCGAGTCTTAGAATTGTATCACCAAGCATATTTACTCTCAGGTACACAATTCTGGAGACCCATAACTGAAAACAACTGTCCAAATTGGCTGCTTTGGAATATTCCTTTCTAGCACCTCTAGAAAGATGGGCAGGACTTGAGTCTAAATACATTAATACTCAATATGCTATTGAAACAATAACTTCAGTTCTAATGAAATGGCACCGCATGTCCCAAAAAATATAAATTTTACCCTTTCTTCCACAACAAAATGACTTTGTGGGGAAACCCATCTTTAAAAATTGGGAAAGAAATGGTTGTATGGAGGAGGTGGATCAATTTGGGTATACTAACGTTAGACCAGCTAATAAATGAAGAGGAGGGATTTTATACATATTCCATTTTAAGAGACAAATACAGATTGCCTACAAATGCTCAATGCAAATATCTCCAGATATATTGAAGCAGTTGATTGATTCTTATGCAACAAAAAAGGTGGCCCTTGACATATATAAATCTTAGTTACTAGCAAACTAATTTGATATACAGGTATTGAGAGAGGGTTGGAACAAGGAATTAGAGACCTCAATTTTGACCACACAGTTGGACACTGTTTTTACTGCTATTGCAAGGGTGTCTCTGGACCTTAAACTGAGACTCATACAACAAGAAATAATATTTAGAATATACTGGATCCCATTATGTTTCTTTTAAAAAGGGCTTTGAAACGTATCTAACTGTTGGAGATGCAATAGAGATAATCCTATATCGAAAGATTTTTGGCAGAAGGAAACTGAAACTATCAACAGAACTGTGCAGAACAACTTTACATTTACAGAGCAAAATATCCTCTTGAATTATGTACCAAGTGCAAGGAATAATATGAGTGGACTCCCCATGCCCTTACCACAGAAAAAAGACTGATACTGATAAATTGGAAAAAATAAAAGTGTTGCTCCATTCTATGATTGGATTGAAGACTTATATAACCTAAAACATGAAGAAATTTTGTCTTTTTCTTTTTTTCTCTTTTATTTACGTCTCACCGTACTTAGTCCACATATAATTATGTACTTTTTGAACTTTAAATAAAGATGGGGGGAAATAACCAAGAAGAAAATGCTGAAGAAATCAAAAGGATATGACATTGGCTATAATATTTAGCACCCAGAATCCTCTTCAGGCTAACACTGCACAGGATTAAACTGTCAGTCAAAGACTGCTGTCAGTCAAAGTGGGAAGGAGATGGTGTGTCTTCCAACTTTAATCAGAATTTTTAAACACCAATTAAATATTAGCCCTGCCCCCAAATTGCTCTTTGGATGGATACAGTGCAGGGCCATTGTTCCCTTCACCAGCCCAATCCAGAGCCAAAGATTTCACACCCAGATCAGGTTGCCCGTGCAGATGCCAACTGAGCATATCTATCACCTGCAAATATCCACTACTTGCCGTCTTTCAACATACTGAGTCCACCATCTTCAGCAATTCCAGATCTACTGTACCTGCTCACTGTGAACTCTGTGTTTGTTGTACTTAGGCCTTGGCACTATACTATTCTGCCCTGATAGTCTTCCCCACAAGTATTCCACACTAGAGATGAACAATTTTTCCATGTCTAATTCCATTTTACTTTTATGCTGTGTTAATGTATATCTTGCCCCATTCTAGTGTAGATATTTTAGGATAAGTTTGTGGAAATCTTTTAAAAACTGCACATAAAAACAGTCACAAAAGGTAACAAACTGCGTACTATAAGGTTTATGAAGGACCTGCTCTATCTTTTTCCCCACCTGCATTCTTCAAAACTGTAAATCTGACAGATAATCTGGGTAAAAATATTTTGCCATCACTCTCAAACTAAGGAAGACTCAAGACACCGCTTTAAGTTGGGGAAAGGGGCAGTGGGCTGGATCCTTGGTGATAAAGGGCAGGAAGAAGGGCCCACTTCTCGTAATCCCATGGGGTTTCCCTGGAGTGGTTGAAACCATAGGAGCTTCCGTAACTAGGGGTTATGTTTCACCACTTTCTTTTCCCCTTTAAATGAACTCTTATCTCTTGAGATTATGGAGTATGAATGAATTAGAATATTAGAATTAAAATACACCCATGAAAGCATTACATTGCAATGATAATAGCATAGTGGCTGAAACCTCATTACTCACCACCCTACTGTAATTAAAGGTTGCTTTTGAAATTCTCTGTGTTGTGAATTTCTGAGTTTAGAACTGTTTAGGCACATTTTAAGGACACCATGTGTTTGACTCACAAAACAGAGCCACCTCTCATACATGCATGTTTATAGAGGTTCATAGGTAGATTACATGTACATGCTTCTCCCAACACTTTCTGGGCACCAGAAAAAAGCAAAGCCAGAATTCTTCTTGTTACTCCCTTCCATATTGGTACGTCTGTACTACATTATTTGGTTGAGACCTGAACTGACCGATAGAGATCAATTAGTTAGAAGGAAGTCTTAAAGAATGCTAGAAATTTGTGTCCATCCATCAAATTATCACATTGTCTAAATGAGGATTCTGGGGTCATTTTATGATACCAAACTCATTGATCAAATTTGCTGATGAAGCTGGAGCAGCAAGACAAGGAACTGAACATGAGGTTATCAATGAGAAAGAAAGAAAGACCTGGCGAGCCAATTAGAAATACATACTCAAAGTGAGTTGGAGATAGTGAAAGAGTAGTCCAGCGCATCTATCACTGTTCATGCAGACTCAGGAGACTCTAAGGAACTCCACATTGAAACCTTCATGCATGGCAGTAGGTTCCCTGTTGGAGAGCTTTGGGGTCACATTATGATACATCTAATGAAATAAAATTACTATACAGGGATCTGCTACCTTCAAATATTACTCTTTCTAATGATATAAAATCATTTATTGTACTTGAACAGCTCATATTCTGCCATTTTTGTTCTTGCTGTTGTGTACTTTGTATACAGTTACGAATTTGGGATGGAACGGAGGGAAGTAGGCTGCATGTCAGATCCTTCTAATCCCTGGATCCAGAAAGTGTTAAAATATAAGACAGGCTGCCTTCCTGTGTTAAATTGATTGCTTGGGTGATGGGCTATTAGGAGAACAAAGGGAAGGGGGCTCTATGTGGGAAAGGAAATGGTTGGAGCACCTTCATCATTTTGGTGGAAGGACAAAGCTTGGGTTTAGAGTTGAGAGTTTGCGGTGATGTGACCTAGAAAGCAGCAAGCTTTCTTTTCTTTTCTTTTAAAACAGAAAAGTTGGATGTCTGTTTGAATCCGAAGGCTACAGCCAAGAGAAAAACGTGACCCTTTGGGGTATTAATGCTGTGAATACCTCTACTGTAGGCTCAGGTCGAATAATATTGTAACATTTATAAAATTTATTAATATTATAACTTTCCAGGTCAGAATTTCAAGAGGCCAGTGCTATCATCAAACATATTCATTTCCTCCCTCTCTTGAGACCAAAGGGTTGTATTTTCGGTATATTTTTTATCTTCTTTATTACTGTTAGCCAAAAGCATATGCAGCTAAGAGAAAGTGAAAACTTCTGTTCAGAAAAGCACACAAGTGACCTTTAATTATACAAAGAACTATAATTAGGGTTCCCTTGTGTCAAAGCACCTCATGGACTTGACAAGTACACTATCAAAGCTAATGAGAAATTTGAAAAGCTATTATAACTGAGCCTTTCAAATACTGGCGCCATTGGACTGTTCTGAATCACAACCCCCTCACCTGCAGCCAGCTTTGAATGTTGGGAATTGTGGTGCAAAACATCTGAAGAAGCATAACAAAGATATATTACCTCCAGCAATCACAGCTAGACTTAGGAATCAGAAACCTTCAAGGATCCATCAGTGTCAACACTATTTTTTTCATCAGTTTTCACAGTATGGATTTCAGACATATGAGCAGACTAAAAGGTCAATCAGGTCAGTCACAAAAGCTATAATAGTTGTAGGGGCATCTTAGTGTATAGGGAAAAATTGTACCAAGGATGGTGGCATTATTGGTCTTGCTGCTGATTCTACTTCCTCATGCAATATGCAAACGTCTCATTGTTAAATGCCACATTGATGATCCATACACTCCACTTCATCAGTATCATCAGGAAGGAGACCTCATCATTGGTGGCATAGCCTCTCACAGCATCATCGTCTCCAGTTCAATAGCCTTCACCGAAAACCTCCCACCAACACTTCATGAAGAGCTAAGGTAAGACCTGTATAATTTCACTTCTACATTTTGATTCCTTCTTTGCATGGACATTGTTGAACACCAACATCTGGAGGGGCAAAATTCTCCACCCTTGACCTAGAGGCAGAACTACTGTTTGTGTCAAAAGATATGTGATGTGGGACAAATGTGGCCTAGAGGATCTCCGCTAGTTTAAATAAATTGTTTCCACTTTCCACATGAACAAAACATTCAGGTATCATATGAAGACATGTATTATTGTTGTGGAAATAACCGCATAACTTATACTTCGGGGCCCCAAGAGAATGAAATAAGGACAGAACTTCAACACAGATGATAAAGCCAGCATTAAAAATGTACATCAAGGACATTTAAAAATCTGTGATCCCTCCCATAGAATTTGCCCCCTACATTCCTTTTCTCCCATTGTAGGCAAGGCAGAGGATCACTTGTAGTGATTCAGGTTCAAGAGCTTCCTCCCCTGCAAAAATAAAAAACCTTAAATAATTGCAGTAATAAATACTACTAATGAGGATGATGTAGAACTAAGCAGTGATAAATTTACAAAGTGTTACATGCTCTTCTGATAGAAAATGAAATTCTCTTTTAGTGTGGTACCTAAGAATTACCAGCACATCCTGGCCTTACAGTTTGCAGTGAAGGAGATCAACGAAAACCCTCAGCTCTTACCCAATGTCACTTTAGGTTTCCGCATCTATGACAGCTATTTCAATGCCAAATGGACCTCACATGCCACAATGTTACTCATATCCACACTGGAAACATTTGTCCCCAACTACATCTGTGACATCAAAAACAACTTGATAGCCATTATTGGGGGACTGGACTCCCAAACTTCCCTTCATGTGGCAACAATCTTGGATATCTATAAGGTTCCGCAGGTGAGAGAGAGATATCTCTGACATGTAATGGAGAGATTTGGGTAAATAAATGAGCAGATTTCATATAATCAGGTGGGCCATGCTAGATCCAAGTTAAAAAACAGCCTTGATAGGACATATGTTTTTGCTTCAGACATCCCTTTTGGCTTAGTCATTGCCTAATATATGATAACAGCTGATTGGCATCTAAGTGTAGCTAGGCGTAACAAAAATAGCATGTGCAGCCAAAAATAAAGGAATGGATCCCCAATTGGAGATTGTCCCAGTGATGCTTGTAATACACAAATCGAATATCTAAAAGTTATTGTTGCTTCTGTCTCTTTCTTCTCCTACCACAACTATGTTAAGCTGATATATGGCCCTGCTCCAGTGATGAATGATAAAACCCCAGGCCTTTTCTTCTACCAGATGATGCCCAAGGAAGACCACCAGTATAAGGGGATCCTGTCTTTGCTTCTGCATTTCAGGTGGATATGGATTGGGGTCCTAACTTTCTATGATGAGACTGCAGAAAGATTTCTGCAAACTGTGGTTCCTTTTTTTTCAGAAAATGGCATCTGTTTTGCCTTCATAGAAAGAAGTCACAAATCTACTTATGTCAGTGAAATTAATTATATGTTTAAACAGGGTGCAAGAATACATGACAGAATAAATGATAGCAAAGCCAATGTAGTCTTGTTTTATGGAGTATCATATGCTCTGGCATTTTTTCGATGGTTGCCTTACCTATCAGAACTGGAACAAATTAGAAATACCCCAAATGGTAAAGTGTGGGTTATGACAGCCCAGGTGGAGCTCACTTCTTTTGTCTATCAATGGACTTGGGATACAGAAATACTCCATGGGGTTCTCTCATTCACAGCTCACTCAAATGATCCACCAGGATTTCATCAATTTGTCCAGAGCAAAACCCCTTCCAGCCCCAAAGGAGATGGCTTCATTTTGGACTTCTGGCAACAGGCATTTGGCTGTGTGTTTCCAAAACGATTTGTTGGCAGTGTGAAGGGGGATATTTGCACTGGGCAAGAGCAGCTAGAGAATCTTCCTGGTCCTTTCTTTGAAATGAGCATGACCAGCCAAAGCTACAACATCTACAATGCTGTCTATGCTGTGGTCCATGCTTTACATGCCCTGTCTACATCCCAAGTCAAACACAGACCAGTAATGATCAGTGGAGGTATGAAGTTTGACAATCAACATCTGTGGCAGGTAATGGGCTAAACACCCTTTCTGAAAGAGGTTCAAAAGTCTTTGGTTTTATCCCTTTTGGTATAGTCACTTTTTCTATGCAACTCCAGCAGGGTGCAGCAATGTGGGTGCACTAATGCTCTTGAAATCTTCCCCAGGTGCCCCCAAAGGCAATTCTTCAATTCACTGCCCTTTGGCCATAAAATAGTTGTTTTATGTCTCTTTAAATGCACAAAGTGACAAATGGGAACTTCTCCACATATCTTTCAAGGTTCAAATTCAGCCTACTGGACTTCCCTTCCTATTGACATCAGACAGAAACCTTCACTGCATTCATTTACACACCTGCTTAAAACTTATTTGTTTAGGAAAGGCTACCCAGTCACATGAGTGTTGATGTATTTTAATCTCCTTTAATTTTTGCGCATTTTTAATTATTTTAAAAGTTTCTTTCAACTATTGATTCCAACCTGTTAGATGAGCATGGGGCTGGTTTCTCATTTACCTCTGAAGTTGGAGTAACAAAGGAATAATATATCACATAGCATAGCATATAAAGTCTATAGAGAGCTAAGTGATGTATTTTAGACAACAAAATGAACAGAGCACCCACTTTCCACTAATAAATTATTTATGGCTGTGTGTGCATTTGCTGCAGGAGATCTTAAGAATCTGTAATCTGAAATGAACTTCCAAATGTGAGAAATGCCTGGCTATAGATGAAAAGAAAACTGCTTTTCTCCAATGTGGACATGTGGAAACCTGCCATGAAAGTGAATTTCATGATAGTCCCTTGATGAATTGAAGCCTTTTCTATACTTTCTCTTTCTTTCTCAATCCAGCTCCATCATTTTCTGAGAGGTATCTCATTTAACAACAGCGCAGGGGATAAGATTTCCTTGGACCAGAATGGGGAGATATTGGCTGGATTTGATATTACCAATTGGATTATTTCCTCAAACCAGTCCTTTCAGAGAGTGAAGGTAGGAGGCGTGGATTCTCTGGCTCCTCCACAGCAAGCTTTGACCATCAATGAGGGAGCTATAAAATGGCACCATTGGTTTAACCAGGTAAGATGTGAACATCAGCCATTTGTGAATACAAACACTTTAACATAACATACAAAGATAATTTCATTGTACATTGTTCAGGCTTTATAAAATTGGATTAAAGATAGCACAACCTATGAATTAATGTTGTTATCTAAATGCACAGCCTCTACACTAGTTTCTGTTATACTGAAATAAATATATTGAATGACAATTTGAAGAAGTAAATCCTAAATAGATTTTGATATTGAATATATTGTTATGAGTTTGGAGGACCAGTCTGGATGAAACCCTGGTTCACATTACAATTCTGGCGTCCTGAATCAGTGAGGGAAGAACAGGGAATTTTGCTGAACTAGTTCTTTTGTCAAGGTAATGGCTTTGACTGGCCAGTTAAAACCTATGGATCACAGTTATAAATATTTCATTTTCAAAAGAATCCATATGTTAATTTTCAGCACTTTCTATACTGTGGCTCCTTTACAAAATGTGTATAAGGCTTTGACACATTTGTACACCTCATAAAGCAGATTATGCATGCCATGTTTCAAGGCTGGTGTATAACTCTGAAGCTTAATTTGCATTAAGGGACACGACCACAATCACTTAATGTTACTGTGGCAGAAAGGACCCTATTAAAAAAGGCTATTAAAAACTTTACTGTATACAACAGTAACCGCAAAAAAACAGCAAATTATTGGAGTTTGCACATTGTGTCACCCAGAAATGTCAGGAAATGAGTCAAAATGGAATTGAAACAGGCTAGAAAGTGAATTTCTGAAATGAATGTTGTTCATTTGCAAAGGAAGAGCTAAACGTCCCCTTTTAGCTTTTCTTTGAGTCCACTTATTTTATAAACCTCTCTCTTTCATTTGTGTATTAGACACAGCCTACCTCTGTATGTACTGAGAGCTGCCACCCTGGTTTTTGCAGGAAGGTGAAGGAGGGGGAAGCATTTTGCTGCTACGATTGCATCCCATGCCCAGAAGGGAAGGTTTCAGACAAAAAAGGTAAGAAATTTACTGTCTTTATTCATAGCTTGTTGCCTCTAATCAATATCATGCATCTGAAATCATGCATTCACCAGGGTTCCATTTGACAGTTCATGAAATATTGAGAAATCTTGCTGAAGAGGGACATAATGAAAGTGTGTGTGTGTGTGTGTGTGTGTGAGAGAGAGAGAGAGAGAGAGAGAGAGAGAGAGAGAGTGAGTCTGTGATTGTGGATGTTGAATACTGTTATTAAGGAAGAATCCTATAGCAAGATCCAACAGGTTGAACAGGATTAGTATAAATTGGATTTTCAGAAGAGCCAGGAGGTTTCTGTAAAAGTATGCCATCATCTCTCCCTCATCCAGGCTTACAAATAATATATTTTTCCTTAAAATAATATTTGAATGTGCATTTACTTTCTGGTAACATATTTAACTGTGTATTTTGAAACCCCTAAACTTCAGAGAATTGTGCCATAATGTTTAGAGAAATGTGAAATACCGAAATCGAGAAAACAGTTGAAAGGTCTTGATTAGGTAATCTAATGTAAAAATGTGCAAAAACTGAATTACACGATCACTCCATAATGAAGGAATACATAAGTGTAAGCAACTAGAACAATGAGAGGAAAACTGAGCTGGCTTCTGGTCCTAGATCAGGAAGGGTCTTTGTGGCCCTCCCTCTTGCTTTTTGCTTCAATCAGTATTCTACATTGCATAGGCGAGAAGGGCATGGTTCCATCATTCTAGTCTTCATTGTTGAAAACTCTTTTTTCACTTTTTAAATCATTTTAATAATGTAATTACAATTAGAGGCATGTTGGTCATATTTTGGGGAATAAGAACAATACTTTTCTTTCTCAGACATGAATGACTGCTATGAATGTGAATATGAACAGTATCCGAGCAAAAATAAGACTATATGTATTCCCAAGCATACAACTTTCTTGTCCTTTGACGAACCTCTGGGCATCAGCTTAGAATGTTCTGCTCTTTCCTTTGCTTTCATTACAGCACTAGTACTGGAGATATTTGTGAAACACAGGGACACTCCCGTTGTGAAAGCCAACAACCAGGACCTCACCTACACTCTGCTCATCTCCCTCTTGCTTTGCTTTCTTTCTGCATTACTGTTCATCGGATATCCTAACAAAGTGACGTGTCTTCTCCGACAAACTGCTTTTGGCATCATCTTCTCAGTGGCTGTTTCTTGTGTGCTGGCAAAAACCATCACTGTGGTTCTGGCTTTCATGGCCACAAAACCAGGGTCCCGGATGAGGAAGTGGGTGGGGAAGGGACTGGCGAATTCTATTGTCCTCTCCTGCTCCCTTATCCAAGCACTCATCTGCACTGTATGGCTGGTGATCTCTCCTCCATTCCCTAATGCTGACATGAAGTCAGTGGTTGAAGAAATTGTACTGGAGTGCAATGAGGGGACAGTGACCTTCTTTTACTGTGTCTTGGGCTACATGGGCTTCCTAGCTATTGTCAGTTTCACTGTGGCTTTCCTTGCCCGGAAATTACCTGACAGTTTCAACGAAGCCAAGTTCATCACTTTCAGCATGTTGGTCTTTTGCAGTGTTTGGTTATCTTTTGTTCCTTCCTACATGAGCACAAAGGGGAAATACATGGTGGCTGTGGAGATCTTCTCTATCTTAGCCTCCAGTGCTGGCTTGTTGGGTTGCATCTTTTCCCCAAAATGTTACATTATTTTGCTGAGGCCTGAGCTGAACACTAGGGAACACCTAATAAGAAGAAAATGATGAAGAAATCAAGGGTCTGTGTCACAGGATATAATATTTAGTTCAGGGATTTGTATGCATCTCTGAAAAGAAGCACCCAGAATTCTCTTCAGGCTAACACTGCACAGGATTAAGCCCTCCTCTGCTGTCAGTGAAAGTGGGAAGGAGATGGTGTGTCTCCTTTCCCTGCCTGCGTCCAACTTTAATCAAGATTTTTAAAACACCAATTAAACATTAAACCTGCCCCCAAATTGCTTTTTGGATGGATACAGTGCAGGATCGTTGTTCCCTTCACCAGCCCAATCCAGGGCCAAAGATTTCACACCCAGATCAGGTTGACTGTGCAGATGCCAACTGAGCATATCTATCACCTGCAAATATCCACTACTTGCCCTCTTTCAACATTCTGAGTCCACCATCTTCAACAATACCAGATCTACTGTACCTGCTCACTGTGAACTCTGTGTTTGTTGTTTTTAGACCTTGGCACTATACTATTCTGCCCTGATAGTCTTCCCCACAAGTATTCCACACTAGAGATGAACAATTTTTCCATGTCTAATTCCATTTTACTTTTACGCTGTGTTAATGTATATCTTGCCCCATTCTAGTGTAGATATTTTAGGATAGGTTTGTGGAAATCTTTTAAAAACTGCACATAAAAACAGTCACAAAAGATAACACACTGCATACTATAACGTTTATGAAGGACTTGCTCTGTCTTTTTCCCCACTTGCATTCTTCAAAACTGTAAATCTGACAGATAATCTGGGTAAAAATGTTTTGCATCAGTCTCAAACCAAGGAAGATTCAAGACAACACTTTAAATTGGGGGAAGGGGCAGTGGGCTGGATTCTTGGAGGCAATGGGCTCGAAGAAGAGCCCACTTCTCGTAATCCCATGGGGTTTCCCTGGAATGGTTGAAACCATAGGAGCTTCCGTAACTAGGGGTTATGTTTCACCACTTTCTTTTCCCCTTCGAATGAACTCTTATCTCTTGAGATTATGGAGTATGAATGAATTAGAATATTAGAATTAAAATACACCAATGAAAGCATTACATTGCAATGATAATAGCATAGTGGCTGAAACCTCATTACCCACCACCCTACTGTAATTAAAGGTTGCTTTTGAAATTCTCTGTGTTGTGAATTTCTGAGTTTAGAACTGTTTAGGCACCATGTGTTTGTCTCACAAAACAAAGCCGCCTCTCATACGTGCATGTTTATAGAGGTTCATAGGTAGATTACATGTACATGCATCTCCCAACACCTCCTGGGCACCAGGATAAAAGCATAGCCAGAATTCTGCTTGTTATTAACTGAGTATCCTCTCCCTCCCTCCCTTCCATTTTGGTACATCTCTACTACATTATTTGGTGAAACCTGAACTGAACTATAGCGATCGATTAATTAGAAGGACGTCTTGAAGAATGCATGAGTTTTGCTTTCCTATATTGTATTGGCCATCCATGCCATTGCCACATTGTCTAAATGAGGAATCTGAGGGCGGGGGGTCATTTTATGATACCAAATTCATGGATCAAATTTGTGATGAAGCTGCAACAGCAAGACAAGGAACTGAACACGAGGTTATCAATGAGAAACAAAGAAAGATTCGGAGAGCCAATTAGAAAGAGATACTCAAAGTGAGTTGGAGATAGTGAAAGAGTAGTCCAGAGCATCTATCACTGTTCATGCAGACTCAGGAGACTCTAAGGAACTCCACATTGAAACCTTCATGCATGGCAGTAGGACCCCTGTTGGAGAGCTTTGGGGTTACATTATGATACATCTAATGAAATAAAATTACTATACAGGGATCTGCTAACTTCAAATATTACTCTTTCTAATGATATAAAATCATTTATTATACTTGAACTGCTCATATTCCGCCATTTTTGTTCTTGCTGTTGTGTATTTTATATATGGTTATGAATTTGGGCTGGAACAGGGGGAAATAGGCTGCATGTCAGATCCTTCTAATCCCTGGATTCAGCAAGTGTTAAAATATAAGCTAGGCTCCATCTCTGTGTTGAGGTGATTGCTTGGGTGATGGGCTATTAGGAGAACAAAGGGAAGGGGGCTCTATGTGGGAGAGGAAATGGTTGGAGCCCCTTCATCATTTTGGTGGAAGGACAAAGCCTGGGTTTAGAGTTGAGAGTTTGCAGTGATGTGACCTAGAAAGCAGCAAGCTTTCTTTTCTTTTAAAACAGAAAAGTTTGATTTCTGTTTGAATCCAAAGGCTACAGCTATGAGAAAAACTAGATCTTTTGAGGGCATTTATGCTGTGAACACCTCCATCATAGGCTCACGTCGTATAATATTGTAACATTTATAACATTTATTAATATTATAACTTTCATTTTTTAATAAATATTTATTAAGATTTTACATAATAGAACAAATATCACAATTGGGGAAAAAGACAATAAAAAAATAACACGAACCAAAAATGACAAAAAAGACAAAAAACAGAGGAAAAAAATTATTCTTTACATATTATCTTTAAAACCCTCTTTCCTGACTTCCTCACATCTCCCTTTTCTGTGTTCCCCTTTACACAATCCAATTCAGCAATTTCCTACCCTCTTTCCAATCTTATACCCTATTATAGATTTCTACCTATTATGCCTTTGGTTTCTTTACCTTTTAAAACCAATTATCACATATTCTTTATAGCTTAATCCCTTATATCATTTGTTTAGTCTCGACATAATAATACTCTGGTCTTACCCCTCTTTTCTCAAATCATTTTTGCATATTTCTTTTAACCATGTCACTGATGCCGTATTATCTTTATATCCAACATCATTTTAACATTCAAACATTTTACAATGTTTTTGAAGATATTCTTTGAACTTCTTCCAGTCCTCTTCCACCGACTCTTCTCCCCGGTCTCGGATTCTGCCAGTCATTTCTGCCAATTCCATGTAGTCAATCACTTGCATCTGCCATTCTTCCAGGGTGGGCAAATCTTGTGTCTTCCAGTACTAATATTATAACTTTCCAGGTCAGAACTTTCAAGATTCCAGTGCTATCATCAGGCATATTCATTTCCTCCCTCTCTTGAGACCAAAGGGTTGTATTTTCAGTATTTTTTCCATCTTGTTTACTACTGTAAGCCAAAAGCATATGCAGCTAAGAGGAAATGAAAACTTCTGTTCAGAAAAACACACAAGTGACTATCTTCCTTTTAATTATACAAAGAACTATAATTAATGTTCGCTTGTGTCAAAGCACCTCATGGACTTGCAAAGTACACTATCCAAGCTAATGATAAAGACTGTGAAAGGTATTATAACTGAGCCTTTCAAGGTCTGGTGCCCTTGAACTGTTCTGGTTTACAACCCCATCATCTGCAGCCAGGTTTGAATGTTGTGACTTGTGGTGCAAAACATCTGAAGAAGCCTTACAAAAATATACTACCTCCAGCAATCACAGCTAGGCTTAGGAATCAGAAACCTTCAAGGATCCATCAGTATCATAACTATTTTTTTATCAGTTTTCACAGTATAGATTTCAGACATATGAGCAGACAAAAAGGTCAATCAAGTCAGACTACTTCAGTCACAAAAGCTGTAATAGTTGTAGCGACATCTTAGTGTATAGGGAAAAATTGTACCAAGGATGGTGGCATTATTGGTCTTGCTGCTGATTCTACTTCCTCATGCAATATGCAAACCTCCCATTGTTAAATGCCACATCCATGATCCATACACTCCACTTCATCAGTATCACCAGGAAGGAGACCTCATCCTTGGTGGCATAGCCTCTCACAGCATCATCGTCTCCATTGCAATAGCCTTCACCGAAAAACCCCCGCCAACATTGCTGGAAGAACTAAAGTAAGAACTGGATAGTTTCACTTCTACATTTTGATTCCTTCTTTGCATACTGCAGAGATTAATTTTAGAGGAAGGGTGGATAAACTGTAGGTGTGCAGTGGTTGTTCGACTCCATCAGTTGCATTAATAATAATGGACATTGTTGGACAGAAACATCTGGAGGGGCACAGTTCTCCACCCTTGTCCTAGAGGCAGAACTACTATTTAGGTCGAAATATATGTGATGTGGGAGAAATGTGGTCTGGAAGATCTCCACTAGAAATTGTTTCCACTTTCCACACTAAATTAAACATTCAGGTATCATATGAAGACATGTAATATTGTGGAAATAACTGCATCACTTTTACTTCAGGGCCTCGAGAGAAAGAAATAAGGACAGAACTTCTACACAGATGATAAAGCCAGGATTAAAACTGTACATCAGGGACATTTAAAAATCTGTGATCCCTCCCATAGAATTTGCCCCCTACATTCCTTTTCTACCATTGTAGGCAAGGCAGAGGATCACTTGTAGTGATTCTGGTTTAAGAGCTTCCTCCCCTGCAAAAATAAAAAACCTTAAATAATTACAGTAATAAATACTACTAATGAGGATGATGTAGAACTAAGCAGTGATAAATTTAGAAAGTGTTACAAGCCCTTCTGATAGAAAATGAAACTCTCTTTTTAGTGTGGTACCTAAGAACTACCTGGCCTTACAGTTTGCAGTGAAGGAGATCAATGAAAACCCTCAGCTCTTACCCAATGTCACTTTAGGTTTCCGCATCTATGACAGCTATTTCAATGCCAAATGGACCTCACATGCCACAATGTTGCTCATATCCACACTGGAAACATTTGTCCCCAACTACATCTGTGACATCAAGAACAACTTGATAGCCATCATTGGGGGACTGGACTCCCAAACCTCTCTTCATGTGGCAACAATCTTGGATATCTATAAGGTTCCACAGGTGAGAGAGAGATAACTCTGACATGTAATGGAGAGATTTGGGTAAATAAATGTGGAGATTTCATATAATCATGTGGGCCATGCTAATGACAGATCCAAGCTAAGAAATAAAGTCTAGGTAGCGCATATGTTTTTGCTTCAGATATCCCTTTTGGCCTTGTCATTTCCTGATATATGATAAGAACTGATTGGCATCTGAGTGTAGTTTGTCTTAACAAAATAGCATGTGCAACCAAAAATAAAGGAATGGAATCCCCAATTGGAGATTGCCCCAGTGATGCTTATAATACACAAATCGAATATCTAAAAGTTATTGTTGCCTCTGTCTCTTTCTCCTACTCTCACAACTATGTTTAGCTCATATATGGCCCTGCTCCGGTGATGAATGATAAAACCCCAGGCCTTTTCTTCTACCAGATGACGCCCAAGGAAGCCCACCAGTATAAGGGGATCCTCTCTTTGCTTCTGCATTTCCGGTGGATATGGATTGGAATCCTTACTTTCTATGATGAGAATGCAGAAAGATTTGTGCAAACTGTGGTTCCTTTTTTTTCAGAGAATGGCATCTGTTTTGCCTTCATAGAAAGAAGCCACAAATTTACTTATGTCACAGAAATTAACAATATGTTTAAACTGGGGGCAAAAATAAATGACAAAATAAATGATAGCAAAGCCAATGTGGTGTTGGCTTATGGAGAATCATATGCTCTGGCACTTTTTAGGTGGTTGCCATACCTATCAGAACTGGAACAAAGTTCAAATACCCCAAAAGGTAAAGTGTGGATCATGACAGCCCAGGTGGAGCTCACCTCTTTCGTCTTTCAACGGACTTGGGATACTGAAATACTCCATGGGGTTCTCTCTTTCACAACTCACTCGAATGATCCACCAGAATTTCATCAGTTTGTCAAGAGCAAAACCCCTTCCAGTCCAAAAGGAGATGGCTTTATTTTGGACTTCTGGCAAAAGGCATTTGGCTGTGTATTTCCAAATCGATTTGTTGGCAGTGTGAAGGGGGATATTTGCACTGGGCAAGAGAAGCTGGAGAATCTTCCTGGTCCTTTCTTTGAAATGAGCATGACCAGCCACAGCTACAACATCTACAATGCTGTCTATGCTGTGGCCCATGCTTTACATGCCATGTCTACATCCCGAGGCAAACACAGACCAGTAATGTTCAGGGGAAGAATGAAGTTTCACAAAAAACCGCTGTGGCAGGTACTGAGCTGCACACCCTTCCTCAAAGAGGATTAAAAGCTTTTCATTTTATCCCTTTGGTGATAGTCACTTTTTCTATGCAACCACAGCAGGGGTCAGCAATTTGGGTGCAGTAATGCTCTTGAAATCTTCCGCAGCTTCCCCCAAAGCCACTTCCTCAATTCACTGCCCTTTGGCCATGAGATAGTTGCTTTATGTCTCTTGAAATGCACATAGTGACAAATGGGAACATCTCCACATGCTTTTCTAGGTTCAAATTCAGCCTACTGGACTTCCCTTCCTATTGACATCAGACACCATCACTATATTCATTTACACACCTGCTTAAAACCTAATTGTTTGGGAAAGCCTACGCAGTCACATGGGTGTTGACGTATTTTATTCTCCTTTCATTTCATGCGAATTTTAATTATTTTTAAAGTTTCCTTCAACTATTCATACCAACCTCTTAGATGAGCATGGGACTGATTTTCCATTTACCTCTGAAGTTGGAGTATCAAAGGAATAATATATTGCATAGCATAGCATATAAAGTCTATAGAGAGCAAAGTGATATATTTTAGACAACAAAATGAAGAGAGCACCCAGTTTTTCATGGCTGTGTGTGCATTTCCTGCGGGAGATCTTAAGAATCTGTAATTTGA
This sequence comes from Podarcis gaigeae, assembly GCF_964106915.1. Taxonomy (NCBI): domain Eukaryota; kingdom Metazoa; phylum Chordata; class Lepidosauria; order Squamata; family Lacertidae; genus Podarcis; species Podarcis gaigeae. Next base: position 13,645,185 of record NC_139689.1, on the reverse strand, counting down.
AATGAACTTCCAAATGTGATAAATTCTTGGCTTAAATCTCATATATATATATATGATGAATATATATATATGATGAAAATAAAACTGCTTTCCTCCAAGCATGCCATGAAAGTGAACATCATGATTTTCTCTTGCTGAATTGAAGCCTTTTCTATACTTTCTCTTTCTATCTAGCTGCATCATTTTCTGAGGGGTATCTCATTTAACAACAGTGCTGGGGATAAGATTTCCTTGGACCACAATGGGGAAATACTAGTTGGATTTGATATTACCAATTGGATCGTTTCCTCCAACCAATCCTTTCAGAGAGTGAAGGTAGGAGGGGTGGATTCCCTGGCTCCTCCACAGCAAGCGTTGACCATCAATGAGGGAGCCATAAAATGGCACCATTGGTTTAACCAGGTAGGATGCAACCATCAGCCATTTGTGAATTTGAAGACTTTAACATAAGGTACAAAGATATATGCAGATATAATTTCACTGTACATTCTTCAGCCTTATAAAATTGAATTAAAGATAGCACAACCTATTAATTCATATTATAAGCTAAATGCACAGTCTCTATTCTGGTTCCAGTTACACTCAAAGTGAATATGTTAACTGACAACTTGAAGAAGTAAATCCTAAATAGATTTTGATATTGAATATATTGTTATGAGTTTGGAGGATCAGTATGGATGAAACCCTGGTTCACATTACAATTCTGGCGTCCTGAATCAGTGAGGGGAGAACAGGGAATTTTGTTGAACTAGTTCCTTTGTCAAGGTAATGACCTTGACTTGCTAGTTAAGACCTATGCACTGCAGGCATAAATATTTCAGTTTTAAAAGGGTCCATGTGTCAATTTTCAGCACTTTCTAAACTGTGGCTCCTTTTACAAAATTGGTATAAAGTTTTGACACATGCATGCCATGTTTCAAGGTTTTAGTATAGCAGGTGTATAACTTTGAGGCTTAATTTGCGGTAGGGAAACCACCACAACCCTTTAATGTCACTTTGGCAGAAAGAAGTGTGCATACAGAGTCAGAGCCCTGATTATAGAGGATACTAAAATCATCACTAAACACAACAGTAACTGCAAAAAACAACAACAATTTATTGGAGTTTTCACATTGAGTCACTGGGAAACGTCAGAAAATGAGTCCAAATAGAATTGAAACAAGCTATTAAATGAATGAATGCTGTTCTTTTGCAAATCCATTTAAGGAGGAGCTTAATTGCCACCTTTAGCTTTTCTTTCAGTCCACTTATTTTATAAATCTCTTTCATTTGTGTATTAGACACAACCAAAGTCTGTATGTACTGAAAGCTGCCATCCTGGTTTTTGCAGGAAGGTGAAGGAAGGGGAAGCATTTTGCTGCTACGATTGCATCCCATGTCCAGAAGGGAAGATTTCAGACAAAGAGGGTAAGAAATTTACTGTCTTTATTTATAGCTTGTTGCCTCTAATCGATAACATGCATATGAAATCATGCATTCACCAGCGTTCCATTTGACAGTTCATGAAATATTGAGAAATCTTGCTGAAGAGGGACATAATGAAAGTGTGTGTGTGTGTGTGTGTGTGTGAGAGAGAGAGAGAGAGAGAGAGAGAGAGAGAGAGAGAGAGAGAGAATTTGTAATTGGTTCCAGTTACACTCAAAGTGAATATGTTAAATGACAAATTGAAGAAGAGAATCCTAAATAGATTTTGATGATACTGAATATATTGTTATGAGTTTGGAGGATCAATCTGGATGAAACTCTGGTTCACACTACAATTCTCAGAACCCAGCCAGATGGGAGAACTATAAATAAATTATTATTATTATTATTATTATTATTATTATTATTATTATTAGTGATTGTGGATGTTGAATGCTGTTATAAGGACGAATCCACCAGCTTGAACAGGATTAGTATAAAGTAGATTTTCAGATGAGCCTGGAGGTTTCTGTAGCAGCTGGAAATATGCCATTATATCAGGGTTGAGACCAGGGTGGGGTTAGAATACAATGCATGAAGGCTATTCAGCTTGGTCACTATACCTGGAAACCCAACCTAAATTAAGCTAATGAAAAGGGTGGTGTAACCCCAACACTATTTTAAAAGCTTGTTTTCTCTCTGATAGCCTTTGAGTTGCTCAACCAGTGGCATCCCTGCTTCAGAATGGATTTTAGATCTGCTGTACTTTATGCCGTCATAATTTATGCCCGGCTTGCATTATGTCATCATCTTGGCATAGTATGGCTACCTAAATGTGATATCTTCCTCTACAGCAGACCTTGAAATCAGTTTTGACACTTTGGCTACAGATGGCTGAATCTGTTTCTAGTTTTTGTTACTTTCACATATTTTTGCCCATAATTAATTTGTTTAATTATATACTTATTCCTGCATTTTCTCTCAAAATGTCTTTAGGAATATATATTTTTTCTTACAAATATTTGAATTTGTGTTTATTTTCTGGTAACATATTTAAACATGTATTTTTATGCCCTTATACTTCAGAAAATTGTGCCGTAATGTTTGGAGAATTGTGAAATACTTAAATCCAGGAACTAATTGAAAGGTGTTAAGTTTTCAAATGCTGAAATTTGCAAAGACTGAATTACACAAATACAGTGGTACCTCTGGTTACATCTGCTTCATGTTATGTTCACGGTTACTTCCAAATTCGCCACTCACACATGCGCAGAAGCGCAAAATGACATCACGTGCATGCGCAGAAATGGCGAATACCGACCCAGGTGTGCAGACGCGCTGCTGCGGGTTGTGCTCTTTTCATCTTGCAAACGGGCCTGCGGAACAGATCCTGTTCGCAACCAGAGGTACCACTGTACTCATTAATTAGGGAGTAAGTAAGTGTTAGCAACTAGATCTGTGACAGGTTAATCTGAGTTGGCTTCTAGCCAGAGAACAGGAAGTGTCTCTGTGGCCCTGCATTTTCCCTCAATCAGTATTTTACATCCGATATGTGAGAAGGACAAGGTTCCATCATTTTCAATTTCCATTGTTCAGAAATCCTTGTATCCTTTTTTAATCATTTTAAGTATGTATTTACAAGCAGTGGCATGTTGCTCATATTTTTCAGATTAAGAACCATGCTTTTCTTTCTCAGACGTGAATGACTGCTACGAATGCGAAGATGAAAACTATCCAAGCAAAAATAAGACTATATGTATTCCTAAGCATACAACATTCTTGTCCTTTGAAGAACCTCTGGGCCTCAGTTTAGCCTGTTCTGCTCTTTCCTTTGCTTTCATTACAGCACTGGTACTGGAAATATTTGTGAAACACAGGGACACTCCCGTTGTGAAAGCCAACAACCGGGACCTCACCTACGCTCTGCTCATCTCCCTCTTGCTTTGCTTCCTTACCTCATTACTGTTCATCGGATATCCTGGCAAGGTGACGTGTCTCCTCCGACAAACTGCTTTTGGCATCATCTTCTCAGTGGCCGTTTCTTGTGTGCTGGCAAAAACCATCACTGTGGTTCTGGCTTTCATGGCCACAAAACCAGGATCCAGGATGAGGAAGTGGGTGGGGAAGGGACTGGCAAACTCTATTGTCCTTTCCTGCTCCCTTATCCAAGCACTCATCTGCACTGTATGGCTGGTGATCTCTCCTCCATTCCCTAATCTTGACATGAAGTCAGTGGCTGAAGAAATTGTACTGGAGTGCAATGAGGGGACGGTGACCTTCTTTTACTGTGTCTTGGGCTACATGGGCTTCCTAGCTATGGTCAGTTTCACTGTGGCTTTCCTTGCCCGGAAATTACCTGACAGTTTCAACGAAGCCAAGTTCATCACTTTCAGCATGTTGGTCTTTTGCAGTGTTTGGTTATCCTTTGTTCCTTCCTACATGAGCACAAAGGGGAAATACATGGTGGCTGTGGAGATCTTCTCTATCTTAGCCTCCAGTGGTGGGTTGTTGGGTTGCATCTTTTCCCCAAAATGTTACATTATTTTGCTGAGGCCTGAGCTGAACAATAGAGAGCACCTAATAAGAAGAAATTGCTGAAGAAATCAAAGGTCTGTGTCATAGGCTATAATAATTTGTCCAAGCATTTGTATGTATCCCTGAAGAGTAGCATCTAGATTCCTCTTTAGGTTACCACCCCACAGGATTTAACCCTCCTCTGCTGTCAATTGGAAAGTGGGAAGGAGATGGTGTGTCTCCTTTCCCTTCCTGCTCCCAACATTAATCAGGTTTTCAAAAACACCAATAAAATATTATCCCTGCCCCCAAATTGCTCTGAGGATGGATACAGGACAGGGCAGTTGTTTCCCTCGCCAGCCCAATCTAGAGCCCCAGATTTTACCCACAGATCAGGTAGGCTATGCAGATGCCTATTACCTGCAAATCTCCACTACTCTTTCAATACACTGTGTCCTCCATATTCAGCAAGTCCAGAGCTACTGTATATTTTCCTCTGCTCACCGTGAACTCGGCATTTGTTGTTCTTAGGCCTCAGCACTGTACTATTGTACCCTGATGCTCTTCCCCACAACTTTTACACACTAGAGATGAACAATTTTATGCTGTCTAATTCCGTCTTATTTTTCTGCATGTGGCTCTGTTAATGTGCATCTCTGTCAGGGTTTCTTGATAACACACGAGCTCAGTTTATTGAGAGAAAGTTTTATTGCCAAAGCAAACAGATTGCTCCGAGCAGTTCTAACAGAGCTGCTGCCATCATGAACTACAATGACCCTTCTGAAGAATCCTTCTTCTTCCGAAAATAGCTGAGATTTTATTTTGGACGCCTCCTAAATTGCTTCCTATCTTGCAGCCCCCGCTATTCGTCAATCCCTCAGACTGGGAGGGGCTCCTCCAGCCTCTCCCTCCCAATCTGAGGGACTTCCCCTTGTCTCTTCCCTGCCTGCTACACTGCTTCCTTCTCTCTTCACATTGGGAGAGTGCTAGCATGTTTCTGACTCACTCTCCAGCCCATTCTTATCAGGTCACATTCCTAGGGGTGGGGGAGTTGTCACTCTCCTCATTCCGTCCTGCCTGGCAGTTAACTCTGTCTCTTTCTGCCTGCTTTCTTCAGCTACCTGTGATTCAGCTTCCTTGGATGCTGCATCACTCATGACAATCCTGCCCCATTCCAGTGGAGCTGCCCCATCCCTGTAAAGATTTTTAGGATAAGTCTGTGGAAATCCTTTAAAAACTGCATATAAAAACAGTCACAAAATATAAACATTGAGTTTTATAAGGTTTATGAAGGACCTGCTCTCCCCCCCCCCCTTGCTGTCTTCAAAACTGTAAATCTGACAATAATCTGGGTAAAAATATTTCACCATCACTCCAACACCAAGGAAGACTCAAGGCATCACTTTAAGTTGGGGAAAAGGTTATATTTATTAAGTATAACATTAAGAAAAACTTCTTATAACAATTTGTCCTTAGCAGCAGAGATAGACAATTACCATGACCACATTCAAGAAAGGGAAAGAACCAAATAAATTACCAGCTCATTCAACATAAAAGAAATATGCCAAAACACTCAATAAGTAGTTATTTGAGATTCCAATCATTTTGGGTTGGGCTGGATTCCTCTTTCCAATAATGATCTCAACTTCTTCGCAATATGCTCCGAACGCAAATAAAAATAAAAAGTGGAGAAACAAAAGATAAAGCTGGGGAATTGCATGAGGAAGGAGGGGAGAATGGGAAGGTTTCTTCTTCAGTGCAGTGGCGGAGCTTCATGTTCCAGCACCGGGGCAGGGACAGCTAGCGGGGTGTGGTTGGCACCCCCGGGGGGGCATAACGCATGTCCCGGGGGCATGGCATGTGTCTCTGGGGTGTGGTATGCCACCCACAGGGGCATGGTGCCCAGCATGGGGGAGCAGCTGCAATAACACCCCACCAAGATCATGGTGCCGATAGTGGTGCACTCCCCCCGCCCCCCTCTTCCTCCGCCAGTAGTCAGAGGCTGGATAAATGCTTCTGTCTTGTTGGATTTTCAAACTTGTGTATTTGATAGAGGCACCAAGCAGGATTAAACCCTTCTGCTCTCAGTTGCTGGTGGAGAAAGAAGATGCAACATCTCCTTTTTTTGGCTGTGAAATAAAATGTTTACAGGGGAGAGGGAGTGACAGCAAGGCTCCGATTCTGTGGGCGTTGTGTTCCAGGTCACTTTCTTTTGCACTTTGAAGGAACTCTTATCTCTTCAGATTAAGGAGTGTGAATGAATTAAAATATTAGAATTAAAATGCACGCATGAAAGTATTGCATTGCATTGACTATAACATAGTGACTGAAATCTCATTTCCCCCACACCCAACTGTAATAAAACTTTCCTTTTGAAATTGTCTGTGTTGTGAATTTCTGGGTTTAGAACTCTTTAGGCACAATAGATTGTTGACCCTCGAACTGAACAATATGGATAGGAAAAGAGCACTAGGTTATCAATGAGAAAGAGAGACAGATCTTTTGAGCTAAGAAGAATGAGAATCCTCAAGTGAGTTAGGGAAAGAGGAGTCGAGCACATCTTTCAATGTTTGATGCAGAAGGTCAGGAGACTTTAATGAACTCCACATTGACACCTTTTTTCATGGAAGTAGGATCCCCCTTGGAGAATTTGAGTTATAATACATCTAATGAAATAAAATTTCTATATAGGGATCTGCTACCTTCAAATGTTACTTTTACTAATGGTATACAATCATTCACCATACATAAACAGCTCATATTCTGCTATTTCTTGTCCTTGCTGTTGTGTATTTTGGCATATTATATTATATTATATTATATTATATTATATTATAATATAATATAATATTATATTAATCATTTTATATAGTGTTATGAATTTGGGCTTGGACAAGGGGAAGTAAGCTGCATGTGAAATCCTCCTAACCCCAACAAGTGTTAAAAAATAGGCTACCTTCCTGTGTTGAGGTGATTGCCTGGGTGATGGGTCATTAAGAGAACAAAGGAAAGGGGGCTCTATGTGGGAGAGGAAAAGTTTGGAGTCCCTTCATCATTTGGGTGGAAGGACATCATTAGAGTTGAGAGTCTGCAGTGATGTGACCTGGAAAGCAGCAAGCTTTCCTTTATTTTATTTTAAAACAGAAATGTTTGATTTATTGTTGAATCCAAGGCTACAGCTGTGAGGAAAACGAGACCCTGTACGGGTGCTAATGCTGTGAACTCCTCCATCATAGGCTCAGGTTGTATATATGTGTAAATAAACCATATAGCCTAAAAATGCCACAGTCTCTGCTGTGCCTCACTTCAAAAGGAAACACAAAGCCTAGCTGAGCCCCTGAAGTCCCAGGAATTTCTCACCTGCCTGCCCTTAAATTATATTCCCATTTGTAAAGCAAATAGAAAGGGAAAGGGGAAAATAATAAAATATTTCTGGCACAACTGTTTAAATTTTGTCAAGGAAAAAAGAAAAAAAGTGATGAAAGGGGAAATAGAAAGGGAGATGCAAGAATAGCAAGAGGAAATATTGAACCCTGCCAAAGATTGAATGGCAAGCCAAACTGATAGAGTACTTACAATTAGCAAGGAGAATCGGGTCAGTAAGAGGAAATACAATACAAGAAGTAAATGAGGATTGGTTAATAATTAAGGAATATCTCAAAGGGTACTGCAATAGTAAATACAATGTACATGTTAGATAAAGTTAAATTAAGTTAACGAAAAACAACATTGTGTAACTGTGTAAATAATAGTTTATTTGAAAATTAGTACAATGGGTATAGTCAGAAGTTTCTTTTCTTTGATGACTGAAATATGAGATATTACTATGCTTTTTACTCTGTTCACACTTTTATTCCTCTTTCTTTTATCTTCCCCCTTTTTCCCCCTCTTCCCCTCTTTTTCCTTTTTGATTTCTTTTTGTTCTTTGTATACTCTCAATAATTTCTATGTTTGTTCGTTGGTATTGCATGTATTTTAAGACTCTGCTTGTTCAATAAAACATTCTTAAAAGAGAAAAGAAATTTATTTATGTGTTGGTGAAGACATTACCCATGCCTCATTTTCATTACTCCAGCATAAAAGCTGGTGCTTTTCTCCCCTCTCTTGGCAAGACAAGTTGACCAACTAATGTGATTGCTCTTCTTTCTGTGAACTTTGAATGCAATGTAAGTAGTATAAGGCCCCCCACTCCATAGGTTTCTTCTTTCCAGGTCAGAATTTCAAGAGGCCAGTGCTATGATCAAACATTTTCATTTCCTCCCGCAGTTGGGTTGTGTTTCCATGATTTTTTCCTTCTTGTTCAAAATATTATGCAGCAAAGAGGAAATAAAAACTTCTGTAAAGAAAGACACACAAGTGACACAAGTAATTATGAAAAGAACTATAATTAATGTTCCCTCTTGTCAAACCACCTGATGGATTTGCACAGTACACTTTTGAAGCTAATGAGAAAGTCTGTGAAAGGTGCCATAATTGAATCTTTCAAAGTCTGGTGCCCTTGGACTGTTTTGGATCACAACCCCAACACCTGCAGCCTGCTTTGAATGCTGTGAAACATAGTTCAAAATATCTGAAGGATATAAGGTTGGAGAACCTGATAAAAATATATTACCTCCAGCTATCACAGCTGGACTTAGGATTCAGAAACCAGCAAGGATCCACCAGTGTCATCACTATTCCCCACCCCCACCCTGTTTTCACACTCTGGGTTTCAGAAATATGAGCAGACTAAAAGCAGACAACTAGGTCAGACAGCTGTAAGAGTATTAGGGTTATCTTAGTGCATAGGGAAAAAATGTACCTAGGATGATGACATTATTGATCTTCTTGTTGATTGTACTTCCTAATGCAATATGCAAATCTCCCATTGTTAAATGCCACATCCATGATCCACACACTCCACTTCATCAGTATCATCGGGAAGGAGACCTCATCATTGGTGGCATAGCCTCTCACAGCATCATCCTCTCTATTTCAATAGGCTTCACCAAAAAACCCCCACCAACATTGTGGGAAGAGCTGCAGTAAGACCTGAATAATTTCTCTTCTGCATTTTGATTCCTTCTTTGGACAATGGTGCGATCAGTTTTAGAAGAAGAGTGGCTAAACTGTGGCCTTTAGTGGTTGTTGCACTCCATTAGTTCCATCAATAATAATGGACATAGTAGTACAACAACATCTGGAGGGCCACTGTTCTCCACCCTTGACCTAGAGGCAAAACAACTGTTTGGGTCGAAAGAGATGTGATGTAGGAGAAATGTGGTCAGGAGGATCTCCACTAGTTTTTCTTTAAAAATGTTTCCACTTTCCCCACTGAATTAAACATTCAGATAGCATATAAAGATATGTAATATTGTTGTGGAAATAACTGCATCAATTTTGCCTCAGGGCCCCAAGATAAGGGAAATAAGGGAAGAACTTCTACACAGATTATGAAGCCAGCATTAAAAATGTACATCAGGGACATTTTAAAATCTGTGATCCCTCCCATAGAATTTCCCCCAACATCCCTTTTCTACCATTGTAGGCAAGGAGGAGGATCACTTGTAGTGATAACTGTTCAAGAGTTTCCTCACATGCAAAAAAACTTACATAATGGCAGTAATAAATAATACTAAGGAGAAAGATGCAGAACTGAGTTGTGATAAATTTAGAAAGTGTTACATGGCCTTGTGAAAGGAAATGAAACTTTCTTTTTAGAGTGGTGCCTAAGAATTACCAGCACATCGTGGCTTTGGAATTTGCAGTGAAGGAGATCAACGAAAACCCTCAGCTCTTACCCAATGTCACTTTAGGCTTCCGCATCTATGACAGCTATTTCAATGCCAAATGGACCTCTTATGCCACAATGTTACTCATATCCACATTGGAAACATTTGTCCCCAACTACATCTGTGATTTAAAGAAAAACATGATAGCCATCATTGGGGGACTGGACTCCCAAACTTCTCTTCAAGTGGCAACAATCTTGGATATCTATAAGGTTCCACAGGTGAGATATGTATCATTCTGACATGTCATGGAAACTAGGCACATCCTGATAAATTTGTATAATAAAATGTGCACATTTCAAATAATGAGGTCAGCCATGCTAATGACAGATCCAAGCAACAAATAAAGTATTGATAACACTTAAGTTATTGCTTCAGATGTCCCTTTGGGCCTAGCCAATGCCTGATATATGATAACAGCTGAGTGGCAGGTGAGTGTTGCTTGGTTAAACAAAAATAGCATGGGCAGCCTAAATAGTGAGGGTATGGAAGGCCCAATTGGAAATTGTTCCAATGTTGCCAGTAATACATAAATCTAATATTTAAAAGTTATTGTTGCTTCTGTCTCTTTCTCCTCCTACCACAACTATGTTTAGCTCATATATGGCCCTGCTCCAGTGATGAATGATAAAACCCCAGGCCTTTTCTTCTACCAGATGGTGCCCAAGGAAGACCACCAGTATAAGGGGATTCTGTCTTTGCTTCTGCATTTCAGGTGGATATGGATTGGGATTTTTACTTTCTATGATGAGAATGCAGAAAGATTTGTGCAAACTGTGGTTCCACTTTTTTCCCAGAGTGGCATCTGTTTTGCCTTCATCGAAAGAAATCACAAATTCACTTATATTACAGAAATTTACGAAATGTTGAAAATAGGTGCAAAAATACATGACAAAATAAATGATAGCAAAGCCAATGTAGTTTTGGTTTATGGACCATCATATACTCTGGCACGTTTTAGATGGTTGCCTTACTTATCAGAACTGGAACAAAGTTCAAATAAACCAAAAGGTAAAGTGTGGATCATGAGAGCCCAGTTGGAGCTCAATTCTTTTGTCTTTCAACGGACTTGGGATACAGAAATACTCCATGGGGTTCTCTCATTCACAACACACTCGAATGATCCACCAGGATTTCATCAATTTGTTGAGAGCAAAAATCCTTCCAGCCCAAAAGGAGATGGCTTCATTTTGGACTTCTGGCAACAGGCATTTGGCTGTGTATTTCCAAATCGAGTGGTTGGCAGAGTGAGGGGAGATATTTGCACAGGACAAGAGAAGGTGGAGAATCTTCCTGGTCCTTTCTTTGAAATGAGCATGACCAGCCACAGCTACAACATCTACAATGCTGTCTATGCTGTGGCCCATGCTTTACATGCCATGTCTACATCCCGAGGCAAACACAGACCAGTAATGATCAGGGGAGGAATGAAGTTTCACAAACAACAACTGTGGCAGGTAATGGGCTGAAAACAATTGATGAAAGGGTTTCAAAAGCCTTTGATTTTATACAGTTGGGAATAGTCACTTTTCCTATGGAACCACAGCAGGGGTCAGCAATGTGAGTGTAGCAATGGTCTTGAAATCTTCCCCAGGTGCCCCCAAAGGTAATTCTTCAATTCACTACCCTTTGGCCATGATATAGTTGCTTTATCTCTCTTGAAATGCACATAGTGACAAATGGGAACTTCTCCACATGCTTTTCTAGGTTCATATTCAGCCTACTGGATTGCCCTGCCTATTGACATTAGACAGACACCTTCACAGTATTCATTTAGGCACCTATTTCAAACATTTTTCCTTAGGCAAACCTGACCAGTTACTGGGTTTTTACATTATTTAATCTTTTCATTTTACCACTAATTTTTATTATTTTAAATCTTTTAAATTTCTTCTTTTAAGCTAATTGAATTTAAAGTAGAAATAATGAAAGAGAACAAAAGAAAATGAATTCTATCCAAGCATGACATAGCCATCTTCCATACTTTGCTGTTATCACCATTCCTTCTTCAACCTGTTGCTTCAACTATTCATACCAACCTCTTAGATCAGTATGAGGCTGATTCCCCATTGACCTCTAAAGTTGGAGTATCAAGGGTATAATATATCACATAGCATAGCATAGCATAGCATAGCATATAGTGTCTATAGATTACCCACTTTCTGTTAATAAAGTTTTTGTGGCTGTGTGAGCAATTGTTGTTGGAGATCTTAAAAATTAGTTATTTGAAATGAACTTCCAAACATGAGAAAAGCTTGGCTTAAATCTTAAATAGAAAGAGGAAAAGAAATCTGCTTTCCTCCACAGTGTATATTTGGAAACCTGACATGAAAGTGAACATCAGGATTGTCTCTTGCTGAATTGAAGCCTTGTCTATTCTTTCTATGCAGCTCCATCATTTTCTGAGGGGTATCTCATTTAACAACAGCGCTGGGGATAAGATTTCCTTGGACCAGAATGGGGAGATACTAGCTGGATTTGATATTACCAATTGGATTGTTTCCTCCAACCAATCCTTTCAGAGAGTGAAGGTAGGAGGGGTGGATTCCCTGGCTCCTCCACAGCAAGCGTTGACCATCAATGAGGGAGCCATAAAATGGCACCATTGGTTTAACCAGGTAGGATGCAAACATCACCCATTTGTTAATGCGAACACTTTAACATAACATACAAAGATAATTTTATTGTACATTCTTCAGTCTTTATAAAATTGGATTATAGTTGGCACAAGCTTTGAATTAATGTTATAAGCTAAAAGCACAGCCTCCTTACTCATTTCCTGTTACACTGAAATAAATATATTGAATCACACCTTGAAGAAGTGAATTCTAAAAAGATTTTGATGATGTTGAATATATTGTTATGTGTTTGCATGATCAGTCTGGATGAAACCCAGGTTTCCCTTCCGATCCTTGGAGCCTTCATCAGTGAAGGGAGAACACACAAAGGGAAGCTTGCTGAACTAGTTTAAATAAAGCCATATATACTAAAGACTCTGTGGTCTCCACTAACCTTCATTAAAAGGAAAACAAACCCCTGGGTAAACCACCACATATTTTCTCACTTCTGAAGACAGGTGTGGCATATAACAATACAATCTGAATTTGCACCCAATGGGCCAACCTAGATAGTACCTGAAATACTTGTGATATTAACTTTTACATAAGCCACATAACAGAAGCCTAATCCCTATAACCTTTGGTTGTTATATTCCTAGACAGAACTAAAGAACAAAGCAAGGTCTTTGGTGTTTAAAATATTCTGTACAATATCATCAAGGAAGTCCTTACCCATTTCTGTACCTTGGTAACCCCCTCGCAGTTACTAAGAATCATTTTCCATGGCATCTGAATGCTCCCCCTTTGATACAGATATTAAGCCCACAGTTGAATAGCTCAGTGGAGCATTAACTGCCATCACTTACTGGATATAGAGCAGTGGCTCTCTATTGTGGCTTTGCTAAAAGACCCAAGGCAAGGATGTAGGATTATATAATGCAGATTGCACAAAAACACATTGGATCAAACCACATGGGCTGACGGTTGAAACAGAATATTTTGTTTAATTAGCAAGATATTTTTAAAAATAGAATTCTATTAAGATAAACAATAAAAGGTTGCTTCTAGCTCCCATTTTTTTTATCATGTAGTTGAATTGTTCCTTTTTCAGAATTCATAAATAAAAATTATTTAAAAAAGTAAAGCATTAGTCATGTTTCAACCACCCTGACCTTTGTCAGCCAATGAAAGTGTCTCATTCTTGAGAAGCCTGAATAAATGGCATCAGTGATTTTCACCAATATTAGAAAACAGACCTATGGCTTGCAGGTATAAATATTTCAGTAAAAAAGGGTACATATGCCAATTTTCAGCACTTTCTAAACTGTGGCTCCTTTTACAAAAATCTTATAAAGTTTTGACACATTGTAGACTCAAGAAGGCAGATTATGCAGGCCATGATTCAAGATTTTAGAATAGCAAGTGTACAGGTGAAACTCGGAAAATTAGAATATTGTGGAAAAGTTCATACCGATTAGGTATGAACACTTCTTTCTGCCACAGTGACATTAAGGGGTTGTGGTGGTGTTGCTTAATGCAAAGTAAGCCTCAGAGGTATACAGGTGAAACTCGGAAAATTGTGGAAAAGTTCATTTATTTCAGTAATTCAATGGGAAATGTCAGAAAATGAGTCCAAATGGAACTGAAACAATCTTTTAAATGAATTACTGAAATGAATGTTGTTGTTCTTCTGTGAATCTGTTTTAAGAAAGAGCTTCTCCTCTCCTTTTAGTTTTTCTTTGAGTCCACTTATTATATATATATTTTATTTGTGTAATAGACACAGCCTGACTCTGTATGTAGTGAGAGCTGCCACCATGGTTTTTGTAGGAAGGTGAAGGAGGGGGAAGCATTTTGCTGCTACAATTGCATCCCATGTCCAGAAGGGAAGATTTCAGATAAAGAGGGTAAGAAATTTACTGCATATATTTATAGCTTGTTGCCTCTAATCAAGAACATGCATTGAAAGTCATACATTCACCAAGGTTCCTTTTTACAGTTTATAAAATATTGAGAAATCTAGCTGAAGAGGGACCTAATGAAAGTATGTGTGTGGGGGATAATTTGTGATGGTGGATGTTCAATGCTATTAATAAGAAAGAATCCTATAGCAAGATCAATGAGGTTGAAGGGGATAGTGTAAACTGGATTTTCAGATGAGCCAGGTGGTTTCTGTAACAGCTGGAAATATGTGATTCTACCTCCCTTATGCAGGCTGAGCTGAGTGATATGCTTCTTAAACTGGTGTAAGCATTGAAAGGGGAATATTACAGGGGTGGAACGGGAGGGGGTGTACTTAGGATACATGAAGCCCATTCAGCTTGGTCACATGATCCGGAAACCCCATCTAAATTAAGTCAATGAAAAGGGTGGTGTAACCCTATTTTAAAAAGCTTGTTTTCTCTCCTACAGACTTTAGCTAGCTCAACCAGTGGCATCCTTGCTTCAGAATGCATTTTGGATCTGGTGTACTTTATGCCAGCTTAATGTATGCTTGGCTTCTATTGCGCCATCATCTTGGCAGAGTATTGCTCCCTAATTGTGGTGTCTTCTTCTACAGCAGTCCTTGAAATCTGTTTTGATACTTTGGCTAGAGATGGCAGAATCTGTTTCTAATCCTTGTTACTTTCACAAATTTTAGCCCATAATTTATTTGATTTATTATAAACTTAATCCTGCATTTTTTCTCAAAATATTTTTAGATAGAAAGATGATAGATGATAGATAGATGATAGATAGATGATAGATAGATAGATAGATAGATAGATAGATAGATAATGATGATAGATAGATAGATAGATAGATAGATAGATAGATAGATAGATAGATATAGATAGATAGATATAGATAGATAGATGATAGATAGATGATAGATATAGATAGATAGATAGATAGATAGATAGATAGATAGATAGATAGATAGATAGATAGATAGATAGATAGATATAGATATAGATAGATAGATAGATAGATATAGATAGATGATAGATAGATGATAGCTAGATAGATAACACAAGTAATATTTGAATGTGCATTTACTTTTTGGTAACTATGTATTTAGATGCCCTTAAACTTCAGAGAATTGTGTCATAATGTCTGAAAAACGAAAATGTAGAAAACAGTTGAAAGGTACTGATTAGGTCATCTAATGTAGAAATTTACAAAGACTGAATAACACAATCACCCCTTAATAAAGGAGTAAGTAAATGTGAGCAACTAGATCTGTGACAGGTTAATTTGAGTTGGCTTCTAGCCAGAGAACAGGAAGTGTCTCTGTGCCTTGCATTTTGCCTCAATCAGTGTTTTACATCCAATAGGCGAGAAGGGCATGGTTCCATCATTTTCAATCTCCATTGTTCAAAACTCCTTGTATGCTTTTTTAATCATCTTAATTACGTATTTACAAGTAGTGGCATGTTGCTCATATTTTTCAGATTAAGAACCATGCTTTTCTTTCTCAGACATGAATGACTGCTATGAATGTGAAGCTGCAAAGTATCCAAACAAAGATAAGACTATATGTATTCCCAAGCGTGCAACTTTCTTGTCCTTTGAAGAACCTCTGGGCCTCAGCTTGGCCTGTTCTGCTCTTTTCTTTGCTTTCATTACAGCACTAGTATTGGAAATATTTGCGAAGCACAGGGACACTCCCATTGTGAAAGCCAACAACCGGGACCTCACCTACGCTCTGCTCATCTCCCTCTTGCTTTGCTTCCTTACCTCATTACTGTTCATCGGAGATCCGGACAAGGTGACATGTCTCCTTCGACAAACTGCTTTTGGCATCATCTTCTCAGTGGCTGTTTCTTGTGTGCTGGCAAAAACCATCACTGTGGTTCTGGCTTTCATGGCCACAAAACCAGGTTCCAGAATGAGGAAGTGGGTGGGGAAAGGACTGGCAAACTCTATTGTCCTTTCCTGCTCCTTTATCCAAGCACTCATCTGCACTGCATGGCTGGTGATCTCTCCTCCGTTCCCTAATGCTGACATGAAGTCAGTGGCTGAAGAAATTGTACTGGAGTGCAATGAGGGGACGGTGACTTTCTTTTACTGTGTCTTGGGCTACATGGGCTTCCTAGCTATGTTCAGTTTCACTGTGGCTTTCCTTGCCCGGAAATTACCTGACAGTTTCAATGAAGCCAAGTTCATCACTTTCAGCATGTTGGTCTTTTGCAGTGTTTGGTTATCCTTTGTTCCTTCCTACATGAGCACAAAGGGGAAATACATGGTGGCTGTGGAGATCTTCTCTATCTTAGCCTCCAGTGCTGGCTTGTTGGGTTGCATCTTTTCCCCAAAATGTTACATTATTTTGCTGAGGCCTGAGCTGAACAATAGGGATCACCTAATAAGAAGAAAATGCTAAAGAAATCAAAATATATGTCACTGGTTATAATATCTAAAAGAGCAATTTGTTTGTATCCCTGAAAAGAAGCACCCAGAATCCTTTTCAGGCTACCACCCCATAGGATTTAACCCAAATTTTTAAAACACCAATTAAATATTAGCCCTGCTGCCAAATTGCTCTCAGGATGGATGCAAAGGAAAGGCAGTTGTTCCCTCAGCCAGCGCAATCCAGGGCCCCAGATTTCACCTCCAGATAAGGTAGGCTGTGCAGATGCCCACTGAGCATATATATTGCCTGAAAATCTCCACTACCTGAACTGTTTCAAAGCACTGAGTCCCCAGCAAGTCCAGATCTACTTTATATTTTCCTCTGCTCACTGTGAACTCTGCATTTGTTGTTCTTAGGCCTCGTCACTGTACTATTCTACTCTCATGCTCTTCCCCGCAACTAATTCACACTAGAGATGAACAGTTTTACACTGTCTAATCCCGTTTTATTTTTCTGTGTGTGGCTGTGTTAATGTACATCCCTGCATCATTCCAGTGGGAGATTTCATAGGATTGGTCTGTAGAAATCCTTTAAAACTGAACATAAAAACAGTCACAAAATATAAACACTAAGTGCTATAAAGTTTATGAAGGACCAGCTCTGTCTCTCCTCTACCCCTCCCCCCTTGCTTTCTTCAAAACTGTAAATCTGACCGTTAGTCTGGGTAAAAATGCTTTGCTGTCACACCCACACCAAGGAAGACTTAAAACACCAATTTAAATTGGAGGAAAGGTTATATTCTTTAAATATAACATTAGGGGAAACGTAACCATTTGCCCTTAGCAGCAGAGAAAGGCAATTACCATAAATTGGCAGGATACCAACAAAATGACAGAAGAGCCAGGGCTAGTTCTTATTCTTGCTGTTGTGTATTTTAGCTTTTAACATTTTGTATACTGTTACGAATTTGGGCTAGAACGGAGGGAAGTAGGCTGCATATCAGATCCTTCTAATCCCTGGATCCAGAATGTGTTAAAATATAAGCCAGGCTGGAGGGAATCAAAGAATGAAAAAGTTTGTAGTTGGCTCAACAAACTCAATTAAGACTTTAAGGAGCAGTTTGCAAGTATCATGACTTTGTACTCAACTCTGAGACATTTTGGAAAAGTGGGCAAGTGGTTTTAATATGCTTCCCCTGGAAAAGCACTGGATCTCCCCAGTGTTTACTGGGAAGCTGTACTGAATGGCCTTGGACCTAATCAGGACTGAAAGGGGAAACTGGCTGTTATGAAAACAATGGAAGGTCAGGAGGCAGGGCAGCCAGAGATGAGCGCAGATGCTGAAACTATGGCATTTTTGTATCAATGGAAAAGAGAATTTATGGAAAGTATGGCTAAGATATCAGAGACCATCACTACCAGATTGGATCAATGTAATAACACAGTGGAAGGACCAGAAACAAGAAGAATAAACTCAGGGGAGACTCTTGGGCAAAGACAGGAGGAAAAGTTTGTAAAGGGGGAAAGTCTAATGGTTATGAAAAACACCCGAAAGGAAAGAGTAGGGGGATTTGAAGGGCAGTATACACAGAAAGCATTTGAGGAAGTATTGGTAAAATCACCAGTGTCAAGACAAGAGGAGCTGAAATTGGAAAGGGCCCTAATTGGCAGCAGCTTCTTGAGGAGCCTTAAATATGACTACAGTGGTACTTCAGGTTACATACATACACTTCAGGTTACTGACTCCGCTAACCCAGAAATAGTGCTTCAGGTTAAGAACTTTGCTTCATGATGAGAACAGAAATTGTGCTCTGGCGGCACGGCAGCAGCAGGAGGCCCAATTAGCTTAAGTGGTGCTTCAGGTTAAGAACAGTTTCAGGTTAAGTATGGACCTCCGGAACGAATTAAGTACTTAACCCAAGGTACCACTGTACAGGCAGGAAATAGCTAGAGAAATTTTGGTGATATCACAACCATGGAGGCAGAGAGAAACGTGTAAGGAAGGAGGGCTGAAATTGGGAATTGCCCTAATAGGAAGCCCCTACCAGAGGAGATTTAAATATGCCAAAGTAAGAAAAAAGAATGGGTAATAGTCTGGGGATTTTTATTTATTTATTTATTAGATGCTAGCAGTTGTAATTAAATTGGAATATCAGCAGACATGGATTAAACGCTTGCAAAAAGCAAAGATAAGGATAATTTTAAAGGGGGAAATAGTCTTTAAGCATAGGTGTGTAATATATAAAGTGGTTTGAATGTTTAAAATATCTGTGCAGTATATCATAAGTTTAATTGTTTAGTAGATATTGGCTAAAGGGATCTGGAATGTAAGATGATTTCGTTTATTTAAAGAAACAGAAGAGGGGGTGGAGGGAAGTCTGGGGATTTAGGGGGAAGGGGTAAAAACATTTTCTTTTTGGTTTTTTTAATGTTAATGTGAAATGTGCAGAGTAACTTCGTATTGATATAATGTGGCATATACTGGATTTTTGTGACTGAAAAGTAACTGAAAGTTATTTTACCCCCCACCCAAAAAAAAAAAAATCCCAGGCTACCTTCCTGTGTTGACGTGATTGCCTGGGTGATGGGCCATTAGGAGAATAAAGGAAAGGGGGCTTTATATGAGACACAAAATTGTTGGAAGGCCAAAGCCTGGGTTTATAGTTGAGAGTTTGAACTGATGTGACCTAGAAATAAAGCAACAAACTGCAGAAAGAGTCCAAGAGCAATGTTTTATGTCTGTTTGAATGGAAAGGCTCCAAGTATGAGAAAAACTTGACATTTAAGGGGTGCTAATGCTGTGAATCCCTCCATCATAGGCTCAGATTGTATATACAGTGGTACCTTGGGTTAAAACTTAATTCATTCTGGAGGTCTGTTCTTAACCTGAAACTGTTCTTAACCTGAAGCACCACTTTAGCTAATGGGGCCTCCCGCTGCCGCTGCGCCACCACGTGATTTCTGTTCTCATGCTGAAGCAAAGTTCTTAACCCGAGGTACTATTTCTGGGTTAGCGGAGTCTGTAACCTGAAGCGTCTGTAACCTGAAGCATCTGTAACCCGAGGTACCACTGTATGTGTAAATAAACCATATATACTAAAAACGCGACAGTCTCTGTTGTGCCTCATTCCAAAATGAAACACAAAGCCTGGCTGAGTGCCTGAAGACCTGGGAATCTAACACCATTTAGAGATTGGGGTGAAGTACAAGAATAAATATATCTGTCCTTAAATTATATTCCCATTTGTAAGCACAAAGAAAGGGAAGGGAAAATATAATAACCTATTTCTGGCACAACTTTTTACATTTTGGCAAAGAAAATAGTGACAAAATGAGTTAAGAAAAAAGAGACACAAGAATAAAAAGAGGTAATATTGAGCACTGCCAATGAATTAGAAATGTCTTTTTGTGCTGGCAGAGACATTACCCATGTCTGATTTTAGTTTCTCCTGCATAAAAGCTGGTGCTTTTCTCTCATCTGTTGGCAAGACAAGGAGACCAGCTAATGCAATTGTTGTTCATTCATGTGAACTTTGAATGCAATGTAAGTAGTTGAAAGCTCCTCCTCACCCTAGGTTTTTTCTTTCCATGTCAGAATATCAAGAAGCTGGTACGATGATTTCCAGTGTTGTTTTTTCTTCTTGTTTATCATTGTAAGTCAAAATCTCATGCAACTAAGAGGAAATAAAAAAATCTGTTAAGAAAGACACACAAGTGACTATCTTCCCATTAATTATCAAAAGAACTGTAATTAAAGTTCCCACTTGTCAAAGCACCTCATGGTATTGCACAGTACACTATCAAAGCTTATGAGAAAGTCTGTGAAAGGTACTATAATTGAGCCTTTAAAAACTGGTGCCCTTGGACTGTTTGGGATTACAACCCCAGCACCTGCAGCCAGCTTAGAATGCGGTGAATCATAGCCCAAATCTGAGGGATAAAATGTTGGAGGAGGCTAATAAAAATATATTACCTCCAGAAATCACAGCTAGAGGTGGGAATCAGAAACCAGCAAAGATCCATCAGTGTCATCACTATCCCCCCCCCCACCTCCCCCAGTTTTCACATTCTGGATTTCAGATATATAAGCAGACTAAAAGGCCAAGTAGGTCAGACTACTTCAGTCTCATAAGCTGTAACAGTACTAGGGGGATCTTAGTTTATAGAGGGAAATTGTACCAAGGATGGTGGCATTAATGGTCTTGCTGCTGATTCTACTTCCTCATGCAATATGCAAACCTGCCATTGTTAAATGCCATGTCCATGATCCATACAATCCACTTCATCGGTATCACTGGGAAGGAGACCTCATCATTGGTGGCATAGCCTCTCACAGCATCATCGTCTCCATTTCAATAGCCTTCACCGAAAAACCCCCACCAACATTGCTGGAAGAGCTAAAGTAAGAACTGGATAATTTCATTTCTGCATTTTGATTGCTTATTTCGACACTGGAGTGATGAGATTTAGAGGAAGGGTGACTAAACTGTGGGCTTGCACTGGTTGTTGGACTCCATTAGTTCCAGCCAGTAATGTCCAGCAATAATAATAGACATTATAGCAGAGCAACATCTGGAGGGCCACAGTTCTCCACCCTTGTCCTAGAGGGAGAATTACTGTTTGGGTGAAAAGAGATGTGATGTGGGAGAAATGTAAAATGTACCAGTATATCAGGGACATTTTAAGGGTCTGTGCTCCCCTCCCATATAATTTTTCCCTACATCCCTTATGAGCAAGTAGGAGGATTCCTGGTAGTGATATCTGCTCAAGAGTTTCCTCCTCTGTAAAAAAAAGTTAAATGATTGCAGTAATAAATAATACTAATGAGAATGAGGTTCAACTGAGTTGTAAAACTCTCTCTTTAGTGTGGTGCCTAAGAATTACCAGCACATCCTGGCCTTGGAATTTGCAGTAAAGGAGATCAACGAAAACCCTCAGCTCTTACCCAATGTCACTTTAGGCTTCGACATTTATGACAGCTATTTCAATGCCAAATGGACCTCTCATGCCACAATGTTACTCATATCCACAGTGGAAACATTTGTCCCCAACTACATCTGTGACATCAAGAAAAACTTGATAGCCATCATTGGGGGGCTGGACTCCCAAACTTCAATTCATGTGGCAACAATCTTGGATATCTATAAGGTTCCGCAGGTGAGATATATAGCTCTCTGTCAAGTAAATGGAACTTAACGCATCCAGATTTGGATTAATAAATGTGCACATTTCAAATAATCAGATGGGCCTTTCTAATGGTAGATCCAAGCTAAGAAATAAAGTATTGTTAGCACATATATCAGATGTCCTGATATATGATGACAGCTAACTGGCAGGTAAGTGTCTCTTGGCTTAGCAAAAATAGCATGCACAGTGAAATGGTGAGGATTGGAAGGCCCAATTAATAATTGCCCCAATGGTCTCATAATACACAAGACCAATATATTACTGTTGCTTCTGTCACTTTCTCCTCCTACCACAACTACGTTTAGCTGATATATGGTCCTGCTCCAGTGATGAATGATAAAACCCCAGGCCTTTTCTTCTACCAGATGGTGCCCAAGGAAACCCGGCAGTATAAGGGGATCCTGTCTTTGCTTCTGCATTTCAAGTGGATATGGATTGGAATCCTTACTTTCCATGATGAGAATGCAGAAAGATTTGTGCAAACTGTGGTTCCCCTTTTTTCCCAGAGTGGCATCTGTTTTGCCTTCATAGAAAGAAGTCACAAACCTACTTATGTCACTGAAATTAATGATATGTTTAAACTGGGGGCAAAGATACATGACAAAATAAATGATAGCAAAGCCAATGTGGTGTTGTTTTATGGAGAATCATATGCTCTGGCATTTTTTAGATGGTTGCCTTACCTATCAGAACTGGAACAAAGTTCAAATACACCAAAAGGTAAAGTGTGGATTATGACAGCCCAGGTGGAGCTCACTTCTTTTGTTTATCAACGGACTTGGCATACAGAAATACTCCATGGGGTTCTCTCATTCACAACTCACTCAAATGATCCACCAGGATTTCGTCAATTTGTCCAGAGCAAAACCCCTTCCAGCCCAAAAGGAGATGGCTTCATTTTGGACTTCTGGCAACAGGCATTTGGCTGTGTATTTCCAAATCGAGTTGTTAGCAGTGTGAAGGGGGATGTTTGCACTGGGCAAGAGAAGCTGGAGAATCTTCCTGGTCCTTTCTTTGAAATGAGCATGACCAGCCACAGCTACAACATCTACAATGCTGTCTATGCTGTGGCCCATGCTTTACATGCCATGTCTTCATCCCGAGGCAAACACAGACCTGTAATGATCAGGGAAGGAATGGAATTTCAGAATCAACATCTGTGGCAGGTAATGGGTTGAATACCCTTGATGAAAGAGTTTCAAAAGCCTTTGATTTTATACAATTGCAAACTTTGGTTTTATACCTTTCCTATGCAACCACAGCAGGGGTCGCTAAAGTGGGTGCAGCAATGCCCTTGAAATCTTCCCCAGCTGCCCCCAAACCACTTCCTCTATTCACTACCCTTTGGGCATGAGATGGTTGCTTTATCTCTCTTGAAATGCATATAAAGCCAAATGGGAACTCATCCACCTGCTTTTCTAGGTTCAAGTTCAGCCTACTGGACTTCCCTGCCTATTGACATCAGACAGACACCTTCACTGTATTCATTTAGGCACCTGCTTAAAACATGTTTTTTTCTGGCATGCCTACCTAGACAAATGGGTATTGATGTACTTTAATCTCCTTTCATTTTACTGCTATTTAAATGTTTTAGATTTCTTCTTTTAAACTGTTTGAACTTAAGGAAATACTGAAAGAGAACATAAAGAAATGAATTCTATCCAAGCATGATATAGCCAACGTAGATTTTGCCTTTATCACTATTCCTTCCTCAACCTGTTCCTTCAACTATTTACAACAACCTTTTAGATGAGCATGGGGCTGATTCCCCATTTACCTCTGAAATTGGCATATAAATGGAATAATATATCACATAGCATAGCATATAGAGTCTATAGAGAGCAAGGTTACATATTTTAGACAACAAAATGAACAGATCTCTTACTTTTTGTTAATAAAGTTTTTATGACTGTGTGCATTTGCTTCTGGAGATCTTAAAATCTTTAATTTGAAATGAACTTCAAAATGTGAATAAAGCTTTGCTTACATCTTATATATATAAAAATAAAAATACGAAAAGAAAACTGCTTTCCTCCAAGGTGGATATTGGGAAACGTGCCATGATAGTAAAAATCACGATTGTCCTTTGCTGAATTGAAGCCTTTTCTATACTTTCTCTTTCAATCCAGCTCCATCATTTTCTAAGGGGTATCTCATTTAACAACAGCGCTGGGGATAAGATTTCTTTGGACCAGAATGGGGAGATACTAGCTGGATTTGATATTACCAATTGGATTCCTTCCTCTAACCAATCCTTTCAGAGAGTGAAGGTAGGAGGGGTGGATTCCCTGGCTCCTCCACAGCAAGCGTTGACCATCAATGAGGGAGCCATAAAATGGCACCATTGGTTTAACCAGGTAGTATATTACCATTAGCCATTTGTGACTTTGAAGACTTGAACATAACATACAAAAATATTTTCATTGTACATTGGTCAGTCTTCATAAAATTGGATGAAAGATAGCACAAGCTATGAATTAATGTTATAAGCTGAATGCACAGCCTGTATACTGGTTCTTGTTTCACTAATAGTGACCATATAAATTGACAACTTGAAGAAGGGAATTCTAAATAGATTTTGATGGTACTGAATATATTGTTATGAGTTTGGAGGATCAGTCTGGATGAAACCCTGGTTCCCTGTCCAATCCTGGGATCTTGCATCAGTGAGAGGAGAACACATAAAGGGAAGCTTGCAGAACAATAAAGCTATATTTTTAAATGTTTAATAAAAGCCAGGTATACTAAAGACTGTGCTCTCCACTGGCCTTCCTTAAAAGAAAATCAAACTCCTGGGAAAACCACCCCATATTTTCTCACTTCTCAGAGACTGGTGTGGCATAAGGTAAAGGTAAAGGTACCCCTGCCCGTACGGGCCAGTCGTGTCTGACTCTAGGGTTGTGCGCCCATCTCAATTAAGAGGCCAGGGGCCAGCGCTGTCCGGAGACACTTCCGGGTCACGTGGCCAGCGTGACATCGCTGCTCTGGAGAGCCAGAGCCGCACACGGAAACGCCGTTTACCTTCCCGCTGGTAAGCGGTCCCTATTTATCTACTTGCACCCGGAGGTGCTTTCGAACTGCTAGGTTGGCAGGCGCTGGGACCGAGCAGCGGGAGCGCACCCCGCCGCAGGGATTCGAACCGCCGACCTTTTGATCGGCAAGTCCTAGGCGCTGAGGCTTTAACCCACAGCGCCACCAATATAAATACAAAAATTACACCCAAAGGGTCAACCTAGATAGTACTTGAAATATTTGGGCCCCCACACATCTGTGCCTGTATCCCAAATTTATGCCTATCTTTTAACAAGGAAGAAAAATGATGTGACATTGACTTTTACATAAGCCCCATAAAAAAAGCCTAATCCCTATAACCTCTGGTTGTTATATTCCTAGATAGAACTATGGCCTGCAGGTATAAATATTTCAGTAAAAGAGGTAAGAGCTCAACTTCCCTTGTTAGCTTTTCTTTGAGTCCACTTATTTTATACATCTCTCTTTCATTTTTGTTTTAGACACAGCCTAATTCTGTATGTACTGAGAGCTGCCGCCCTGGTTTTTGCAGGAAAGTGAAGGAAGGGGAAGCATTTTGCTGCTATGATTGCATCCCATGTCCAGAGGGGAAGATTTCAGACCAGGAAGGTAAGAAATTTACTGTATATATTTTTACCTTCTTGCCTCTAATCGAGAACATGCATATAAAATTATGCAGTCAACAAGGTTCCTTTTTACAGCTTATGAAATATTTAGAAATCTAGCAGAAGAGGGACCTAATGAAAGTATGTGTGTGATAATTTGTGATGTTGAATGCTATTATTAAGGAAGAATCCTATAGCAAGCTCCACCAGGGTGAACAGGATTAGTATAAAGTGCATTTTCAGATGAGCCAGAATGAGCATTCTGTAACAGCTGGAAATATCATATAGGGTTGAGACCAGGGTGGGAGATGTACTTAGAATGCAATGCATGAAGGCTATTCAGCTTGGTCACATGATCTGGAAATCCAACCTAAATTAAGCTAAAGAAAAGGGTGGTGTAACCCTATTTAAAAAGCTTGTTTACGATCTGACACTCTTTAGCCAGCTCAAGCAGTGGCAGCGCTCCTCCTGAATGGATTTTGCATCTGGTGCACTTTATGCTGTCTTAATTTACTCCCGGATTTAATTACACCATCACCTTGGCATAGTATTTCTGGTAACATATTTAAAAAGGTAGTTTCCATCATCCGCTTCTGCGCTTAAAAAGAAGAAAAGGTAACTGAAAACTGAAAGGTAACTGAAAACTGTTACTATTTTACTTTTGGAATTGTGCTGGAAAGGATTGATACAAATGGAGACTGTCTTCCTCTAGAGGGAGTTTTGGGACATTGTTACAAAAGTGCAGCTGGAAAATTTGGCTTTAAGATAAAGACTGTGGGAAACCAGGGTTTGACCTTGAACATCTCAAGAATGTCGGCTAAGGAAGACGTAGTGTTTGTATTGAATAAGACAATTTATCTGTTGGGAAAGCTGCATAAACAGATAGGTGTCATGGCTACTAATATTGCTATATTGGGAGTAAAAGTGGGCATCAGCACAGAAGTTGACCAGAATCTGGCACAGGAATCTATTCTAATTGAACAAATGGATGAATCGGAGAAGGAGAAAGTTGTTGTTGTTGAATATAAAGCAATACAAGGGAAGGCGTCAACCTTACAGACGCAAATGGAGGATCACAAGTTGAGGCCCTATATGGTTGTAACTAGAAAAAGCCAGATTATGAAGATGGGAGCCTGGCCTGGTCTGGAAATGGAAAGTTGGAGAGATCCCCTTATGCAGGGATCAATTGACTTTTGGGATATGGACTTGGGCCAGGAGAAGATTGGAGCTTTTGGGGCCTTTGGATTTGGAGCAATTGTGAAACAAGATTTGGAATGCTTTATGGGCCCTAGCTTTAACCATGGAGACCTGGCCGACTTATTAAGAAGGAATAAAAGTATTGTTGGGTTGGAGCTTCCCCGAGATCTGCTTTTTAGTATCAAAGATCAGCAAGAAGATCAGCAGAAGGGACGTGAAGAAGTGTTAAGAGCCTCGGATATAAGATCTCCAGGTTGATGGACTGTTGGGGGTTGATGGAAGTGACGGCAGGGGCCGAGACCAGGGAGAGGAGACGGTGGAAGAAGATTGGGAATTTACAGTGTATATATGGAGACTTTAAAAATTTAATGAGGGATGGAAAAATCGTGGAATGAAATTTTATGACCCTAGGGGAAATGTCTTAAGAGATTAAGTTCAAATATATTAGTTTTAATGAGAAATAAGATTAAAATAAAGTAAAAATGTATTGTTAATTGGTGAAAGAGAATGTAAAATTACAGTATATTAAGATAAGCTATTAGGATAAAAACAAAGATGAAGGATTTGCTGAAATATCTAATTGAACTAGAATATAAAAAAGGGAGGTGTGAGGAGGTCAAAGAGATAAGCTAAGGAAAGAAAGTTATGTAAAGGTTTGACTTGTTCTTTTTTAATTGTATGTATCTTTTTTTGGATGCGATTGGCTTTTAGGCATTGTCTTGTTTTCTTTTCTTTGTTTAATTTGATGGGGTTTTTTGTAAGGAGTAAGTAAGTGTGAGCAACTAGTGACAGGTTAATTTGAGTTGGCTTATGGCTGCAGATCAGGAAGGGTCTTTGTGGCCCTCCCTTTTGCATTTTGCCTCAATCAGTATTCTATATCAGATAGGATAAAGGGGCATGGTTCCATCATTTAGAACTCCTTGTATGCTTTTTAAATCACTTTTATTATGTATTCAAATTATCATACTTCAATTTTTTTTAAAAAAAAAACTGGTCCAAATGTTGAAATGAAAAAAATAGAGGAAGAGTAGTTGCATGCTGGTCATATTTTTGGGATTAAGAACCATGTTTTTCTTTCTCAGACATGAATGACTGCTATGAATGTGAAGATGAAAAATATCCAAATAAAAATAAGACTTTATGTATTCCCAAGCGTGCAACTTTCTTGTCCTTTGAAGAACCTCTGGGCCTCAGCTTAGCCTGTTCTGCTCTTTCCTTTGCTTTCATTACAGCACTGGTACTGAAAATATTTGTGAAGCACAGGGACACTCCCATTGTGAAAGCCAACAACCGGGACCTCACCTACGCTCTGCTCATCTCCCTCTTGCTTTGCTTCCTTACCTCATTACTGTTCATCGGATATCCTGACAAGGTGACGTGTCTCCTCCGACAAACTGCTTTTGGCATCATCTTCTCAGTGGCTGTTTCTTGTGTGCTGGCAAAAACCATCACTGTGCTACTGGCTTTCATGGCCACAAAACCAGGATCCAGGATGAGGAAGTGGGTTGGGAAGGGACTGGCAAACTCTATTGTCCTCTCCTGCTCCCTTATCCAAGCACTCATCTGCACTGTATGGCTGGTGATCTCTCCTCCGTTCCCTAATGTTGACATGAAGTCAGTGGCTGAAGAAATTGTACTGGAGTGCAATGAGGGGGCAGTGACCTTCTTTTACTGTGTCTTGGGCTACATGGGATTCCTAGCTTTGGTCAGTTTCACTGTGGCTTTCCTTGCCCGGAAATTACCTGACAGTTTCAATGAAGCCAAGTTCATCACTTTCAGCATGCTGGTCTTTTGCAGTGTTTGGTTATCCTTTGTTCCTTCCTACATGAGCACAAAGGGGAAATACATGGTGGCTGTGGAGATCTTCTCTATCTTAGCCTCCAGTGCTGGCTTGCTGGGTTGCATCTTTTCCCCAAAATGTTACATTATTTTGCTGAGGCCTGAGCTGAACAATAGGGATCACCTAATAAGAAGAAAATGCTAAAGAAATCAAAATCTGTGTCACTGGTTATAATATCTAAAAGAGCAATTTGTATGTATCCCTGAAAAGAAGCACCCTGGATCCTTTTCAGGCTACCACCCCACAGGATTTAACCCTCCTCTGCTGTCATTGAAAGTGGGAAGGAGATGGTGTGTCTCCTTTCCCTGCCCGCTCCCAACTTTAATTAGAATTTTTAAAACATCAATTAAATATTACCCCTACTCCCAAATTGCTCTGAGGATGGATGCAAGGCAGGGCAGTTGTTTCCCCCAGCCCAATTCAGGGCCCCAGATTGCACCCCCAGATCAGGTAGGCTGTGCAGATGTCTATTACCTGAAAATCTCCACTACTTGCACTGTTTCAACACACTGAGTCCCCCATATCAAAACATTCTTAGTGTTGCTTGTTTGAATCTTCAGGTTGCTTGCCTCTCTGTAGTCAGAGCCTGGATGAATGCTTCTGTGTTGCTGGGATTTTCAAACTTGTGTGTTTGATAGAAGCACCCGGCACAATTATATCCTCCTGCTAAAAGTTGGTGGTGGAGGAAGAAGATGCAGTATCTCCATTTTTTAGCTGTGAAATAAAAAATGTGTACAGCCCAGCAACTCTCCGTTTGTGTGGAGGCTGTCATTACACGAATCAGCGGTCTCACGTAAGCCTGTTCCACCCCTGTTCCACCCCCTTCTGGGGCCAAAAATGACATGTGCATCAGCAGTCACACGTCCATTGGGCGCATGCAAAATGGTTGCCACCTGTACATGTAATTGCAACTGATAATAACTTAGACCGACATGCAGGCCTCGTGGGTTGGTGGCCGATGTCCTAGGCTTGGTGGTAAGTTGGCAGGATATCAACTTACCACAAAAGAGAACGGTACCAACTTACCACAGTGAGAGAAGAGGCTGGGCTTTTCTTCTCACAGAACTCACTAAAACTCAGTTCTTGCACCCCTCACATGGGTGCCATTGCCATTATAAGAGAACAAGGGAGGCATTCATGTTGAGTTTCTAAAAAATATAGCACTGAGAAGGAGCACTGGGCTGGCTGCATCCTTGGTGGCAATGGATAAGAAGAGGGGCCCCTCCTAATGATCCTGTGGGGTTCCCCAGAAGTGGTTCATACTGAGCACGCATGAAATGCACGCATGAAAGTATTGCATTGCATTGATTATAAAATAGGGGCTGTGTGATGGGATAATGAGCTGCTTGTGCGTAAAAGCTGAATCCCTCAGAGCTTTGCATAGGTCTCAAAGCTCTGCCTTTACGGGAGCCCTCAAAGCATGACTCCCTCAATCGCTGGCAGAATCCGTCAGTGGACGCTTCCGGAATTTACGCCAACATAAGAGTTCCTTAACGGAAACTCTACGTCTGGATTCTCTGCGTGACAGTTTCCAGCGCGGAGTGGGCGTCCCCAGTGGAGCTCCTGAGCCCTCCCCGCTGTTCTCACTGGAAGCATCTTGGAGCCATCCCTCCACCTGAGTTTCTGCAGGAACTCTCCCTCTCCCCCTGCTGGTTCCTTCCTCAGCATCTGAGGGTCTCTTAGCCTCCTTGAGCCCTTCCACCACCTGACTCTCCGATGGCAGTTCCCTGACAGGCTGAAACCTCATTTCCCCGCACCCAACTGTAATAAGTTAGCTTTTGAAATTGTCTGTGTATTTCTGGGTTTAGAACTGTTTAGGCACATTTTTTTCTGGGCAGCATGTGTCTTAACTCACAAAACAGATCCACTTCTCATATGTGCATGTGTTTAGAGGTTCAGGGGTAGATTATGTGTACATGCATCTCCCAACACTTCCCGCACATATGGAAAATAGAATGGCCAGAAATCTCCAACCACTTCCATATTGGTACATTTGGACTACATTATTTTGTTGAGACCAGAACTGAATGATAGGGATCTATTAATTAGAAGGAGGTCTTGAAAAAAAGCACAAGAGTATTTGTTTTCTTCAGTGTACAGGCTGGGAATTTGTGTCCATCCATCACATTGTCACATTGTCGAGATGAGGAAAGGGTGGGTTCATTGTATAAGACCAAACTCGCTGTTCAAATTTACTGATCAATCTGGAACAGCATGACAAGGAATTGAGCACAAAGTTATCAATGAGAAACAGAGAAAGAGCTGGGGAACCAATTAGGAAGAGGCACCTCAAGTGAGTTAGCGATAGGGAAAGAGAATTCCAGTGCATCTATTTGATGCAGAAGGTCAGGAGACTCCAATGAACTCCAAATTTACACCTTCATGCATGGTAGCAGAATCTCTTTTGGAAAGCTTTGGAGTCACAATATGAAACATCTAACGAAACAAAATTCTTATACAGGGATCTGCTACCTTCAAATATTATCTTTCTAAAGGTATAAAATCATTCATTGTACAGGAATAACCTATATTCTGCAACTTCTTCTTCTTGCTGATGTGCAATTTAGCTTTTAACATTATATCATTTTATATACTGTTATGAATTTGGGCTTGGATAGGGGGAAGTTGGCTGCATGTCAGAATCTTCTAACCCCAGGATCGAGCAAGTGTTAAAATACAGTGGTGCCTCGCAAGACGAAAAGAATCCGTTCCGCGAGTCTCTTCGTCTAGCGGTTTTTTCGTCTTGCGAAGCAAGCCCATTGACAGCTTAGTGGATTAGCGCTATTAGCGGTGTAGCGGCTTTTAGCGGCTTAGCGGTTTAGCGGATAAGCGGCTTAGAAAAGGGGGGGGAGGGAAAAAACCACAGGAACTCGCAAGACATTTTCATCTTGCAAAGCAAGCCCATAGGGAAATTTGTTTGCGAAGCACCTCCAAAACGGAAAACTCTTTCGTCTAGCGAGTTTTCCGTCTTGCGAGGCATTCGTCTTGCGGGGCACCACTGTATAAGCCAAGCTACCTTCCTGTGTTGAGGTGACTGCCAGGCTGATGGGCCATTAGGAGAACAAAGGAAAAGGGGCTCTATGTGAGACAGGAAATGGTTGGGGCCCCTCCCTCAATTGGTTAGAAAGACAAAGCCCGGGTTTGGAGTTGGGAGTTTGCAGTGATGCAACCTAGAAATAAATCAGAAAAAGTCATAGAGCAATGTTTGATGTCTTTTTTAATCCAAGGGTACAGCTAAGAGAAAAATTAGACCCTTTAGGGGTCTTAATGCTGTGAACCCCTCCATCATAGGCTTAGATCTCATTAATAGATCTCTGCTGTGCCTCATTCCAAAAGGATACACAAAGTGTGGCTGAGCACCTGAAGCACCGGGAATCACAAACCACTTAGTGAATGGGGTGGAGTGCAAGAATAAGTATGTCTGCCCTTAAGTTATTTTCCCATTTGTAAAGCACAAAGAAAGGGAAGGAGAAAATTAATAACCTATTTCTGGCACAACTTTTTACATTTTGGCGAATAAAGCAGTGACAAAATGAGATAAGGAAAGGGAGATGCAAGAATAACAAGAGGTAATATTGAGCCCTGCCAACAAATTAGAAATGTGTTTCCGTGTTGGCAGAGACATTACCCATGTCTCATTTTAGTTTCTCCAGCAAAAAAAGCTGGTGCTTTCCCCCCATCCATTAGCAAGACAAGGACTGCATCCTTGGTGGCAATAGACAAGATAAGGACACCAACTAATGCCATTGTTCTTTCATGTGAACTTTGAATGCAATGTAAGTAGTGGAAGGCTCCAACTCTCCGTACTTTTCTTCTTTCCAGGTCAGAATTTCAAGAGGCTAGTGCTATGATCAAACATGTTCATTTCATCCCTAAGAGACCAAATGGTTGTATTTCCAGTGGGTTGTTTTTTCTGATTGTATATCATTGTAAATCAAAATCTCATGAAGTGTTGTTGTTGTTTTTTAAAAAAAGAAACACAAGTGACTATCTTCCCATTAATTATCAAAAGAACTATAATTAAAGTTCCTGCTTGTCAAATCGCTTCCTAGACTTGCACAGTACACTATCAAAACAAATGGAAAAGTCTGTGAAAGGTACTATAATTTAGCCTTTAAAAGACTGTTGCTCTTGGACTATTCTGGATCACAACCCCATCACCTGTTTTAAATGCTGTGAACTGTAGCCCAAAACATCTGAGGGATACTAGGTTGGAGACGGGAGAGAGAGAGAGAGAGAGAGAGAGAGAGAGAGAGAGAGAGAGAGATTACCTCCAGTAATCACAGCTAGATGTGGGAATCAGAAACAAGCAAGGATCCATCAGCACCATCTCTATTCCCCCCCCCCCCAGTTTTCATAGTCAAGATTTCATACCTATCATCAGACTAAAAGGCCAACAAGTTAAACCACTTCAGTTTCAAAAGCTGTAATAGTGCTAGAGGAATTTTAGTGTGTATGGAAAAATTGTTCCAAAGATGGTGGCATTGTTCTTCTTGCTGCTGATTCTACTTCCTCATGCAATAAGCAAATCTCCCATTGTTAAATGTCATGTCCATGATCCATACATTCCACTTCATCAATATCATCAGGAAGAAGACCTCATCATTGGTGGCATAGCCTCTCATAGCATCATCATCTCCATTTCAATAGCCTTCACCGAAAAACCCCTACCAACATTGCATGAAGAGCTAAAGTAAGACCTGGGTAATTTCATTTCTGCATTTTAATTTCTTCTTTGGACACTGGAGTGATCAGTTTTAGAGGAAGTGTGACTAAACTGTGGCCCTGCAGTGGTCATTGGACTCCATCAGTTCCATCAATAATAATGGAAATTGTTGGACAACAGCATCTGGAGGGCCACAGTTCTCCACCCTTGTCCTAGAGGCAGAACTACTGTTTGGGTCGAAGGAGATGTGAAGTGGAAGAAATGTGGTCAGGAGGGTCCCCTCTAGTTTGAAAGAAATGTTGCCACTTTCCCCATTGAATTAAATATTCAGGTATCATATGAAGACATGTAGCATTGTTGTGGAAATATCTGCATCAGTACTGCTTCAGGGCCCAGGAGAGTGAAATAGGTACAGGATTTCTACACAGATTATGAAGCCAGCATTAAAAATGTACATCGGGGACATTTTAAAGTCTGCGCTCCCCTCCCATAGAATTTCCCCCTTCTTCCCTTTTCAACCTTGTAGGCAAGGAGGAGGATCATTTGCAGTGATAACTGTTCAAGAGTTTCATCCCCTGCAAAATAATTAATAATTAAAAAGTAATAATTAAATGAACACAGTAATAAATAATACTAATGAGGATGATGAAGAACAGAGTTATGATAAATTTACAAAGAGTTACATGCCCTTCTGATGGAAAATGAAACTCTTTTAGTGTGGTGCCAAAGAACTACCAGCACATCCTGGCTTTGGAATTTGCAGTGAAGGAGATCAACGAAAACCCTCAGCTCTTACCCAATGTCACTTTAGGCTTCCACATCTATGACAGCTATTTCAATGCCAAATGGACCTCTCATGCCACAATGTTACTCATATCCACACTGGAAACATTTGTCCCCAACTACATCTGCGACATCAAGAAAAACTTGATAGCCATCATTGGGGGACTGG
Source organism: Podarcis gaigeae (assembly GCF_964106915.1). Lineage (NCBI taxonomy): Eukaryota > Metazoa > Chordata > Lepidosauria > Squamata > Lacertidae > Podarcis > Podarcis gaigeae. Next base: position 13,611,129 of record NC_139689.1, on the reverse strand, counting down.
ACTCCCAAACTTCTCTTCATGTGGCAACAATCTTGGATATCTATAAGGTTCCGCAGGTGAGATATATATCTCTCTGACGTGTCATGGAAACTAGGCATATTCAGATAGATTTCGATAATAAAATGTGCACATTTCAAATAATCTGCTAATGGCAGATCCAAACTAAGAAATGAAGTATGGTTAGCACATAAGTTATTGCTTCTGGTGTACCTTTTGGCCTAGCCAGTTCCTGATACAGTGGGACCTCGGGTTGCAGACGCTTCAGGTTTCAGACACTGCTAACCCAGAAATAGTAGCTCGGGATAAGAACTTTGCTTCAGGATGAGTACAGAAATTGTGTGGTGGTGGCAGCGGGAGGCCCCATTGGCTAAAGTGGTACCTCAGGTTAAGAACCGTTTCAGGTTAACAACGGACCTCAAGAACGATTATGGTAAATTCTTAACCCGAGGTACCACTGTATATGATAACAGCTGATTGACACGTGAGAATCACTTGACTTAGCAAAAATAGCATGCACTGGCCAAATGGCAAGGATTGGAAGGTCCAAATGGAAATTGCCGCAGTGATGCTTGTAATACCCAAATCTAATATTTAAAAGTTATTGTTGCTTCTGTCTCTTTCTCCTACTCTCACAACTACATTTAGCTCATATATGGCCCTGCTCCAGTGATGAATGATAAAACCCCAGGCCTTTTCTTCTACCAGATGACGCCCAAGGAAGACAACCAGTATAAGGGAATCCTGTCTTTGCTTCTGCATTTCAGGTGGATATGGATTGGGATCCTTACTTTCCATGATGAGAATGCAGAAAGATTTGTGCAAACTGTGGTTCCACTATTTTCCCAGAGTGGCATCTGTTTCGCCTTCATAGAAAGAAGTCACAAATTTACTTACGTCTCTGAAATTAATGATATGTTTAAACTGGGGGCAAAAATACATGACAAAATAAATGATAGCAAAGCCAATGTAGTGTTGTTTTATGGAGTGTCATATGCTCTGGCATTTTTTAGATGGTTGCCTTACCTATCAGAACTGGAACAAAGTTCAAATACGCCAAAAGGTAAAGTATGGATTATGACAGCCCAGGTGGAGCTCACTTCTTTTGTTTATCAACGGACTTGGGATACAGAAATACTCCATGGGGTTCTCTCATTCACAACTCACTCAAATGATTCGCCAGGATTTCATCAATTTGTCCAGAGCAAAAATCCTTCCAGTCCAAAAGGAGATGGCTTCATTTTGGACTTCTGGCAACAGGCATTTGGCTGTGTGTTTCCAAAACGATTTGTTGGCAGTGTGAAGGGGGATCTTTGCACTGGGCAAGAGAAGCTGGAGAATCTTCCTGGTCCTTTCTTTGAAATGAGCATGACCAGCCACAGCTACAACATCTACAATGCTGTCTATGCTGTGGCCCATGCTTTACATGCCATGTCTTCATCCCAAGGCAAACACAGACGAGTAATGATCAATGGAGGAATGAAGTTTGACAAACAACCGCTGTTGCAGGTAATGGGCTGAACACCCTTCCTCAAAGAGGTTCAAAAGCCTTTGGTTTTATACAATTGCTAACTGTCATTTTCCCTATGCAACCACAGCATGGGGCACCAATGTGGGTCCGGCAATGCTCTTGAAATCTTCCCCATGTGCCGCCAAACCACTTCTTCAATTCCATTGCCCTTTGGCCCTGAGATAGTTGCTTTATGTCTCTCAAAATGCAAATAGAGATAGTTGCTTTATGTCTCTCAAAATGGGTTCTCCATTTGCTTTTCTAGCTTCAATTTCAACCTACTAGACATCCCTGCCCATTGACATCAGACAGACACCTTCACTGTATTCATTTAGGCACCTGCTTAAAATATTTTTGTTTACACAAGGCACGTGAGTGTTCTCGTATTTTAATCTCCTTGCATTTTACTTCTAATTTTAAACCTTTTAAATGTCTTCTTTTAAACTGTTGGAACTTAAAGTAGAAATACTGAAAGAGAACAAAAGGAATGATTTCTATCCAAGCATGATTTAGCCAACTTCTAGACTTTCCCTTTATCGCCATTCCTTCTTCAACCTGTTGCTTCAACTATTCATATCAACCTCTTAGATCACCATTTACCTCTGAAGTTGGCATATAAAAGGAATAATATATCACATACCAAAGCATATAGAGTCTATAGAGAGCAAAGTGATATAACCTGGAGAGGTACCTATTTATCTACTTGCACTTTGATGTGCTTTCAAACTGCTAGGTTGGCAGGAGCAGGAACTGAGCAACAGGAGCTCACCCCGTCGCGGGGATTTGAACCGCTGAACTTCTGATAGGCAAGCCCTGGGCTCTGTGATTTAACCCACAGTGCCACCCACGTCCCTAAATCACACACACACACACACACTAAAAAAATGTGAAAAGATAACTGTTTTCCTTCAAGGTTTATATTTGGAATCCTGACACGAAAGTGAACATCATGATCATCTTTTGCTGAATTGAAACCTTTTCTATACTTTCTCTTTCTTTTTCAATCCAGCTCCACCATTTTCTGAGGGGTATCTCATTTAACAACAGTGCTGGGGATAAGATTTCCTTCGACCAGAATGGGGAGATACTAGCTGGATTTGATATTACCAATTGGATCATTTTCTCCAACCAATCCTTTCAGAGGGTGAAGGTAGGACGGGTGGATTCCCTGGCTCCTCCACAGCAAACGTTGACCATCAATGAGGGAGCCATAGAATGGCACCATTGGTTTAACCAGGTAGGATGCGAACATCAGCCATTTGTGAACATAACATACAAACATATTTTCATTGCGCGGTGTTCAGCCTTTTAAAAAATTGATTAAAGGTAGCATAAGCTATGAATTAATGTTATAAGCTGAATGCACAGCCTGTATAGTGGTTCTTGTTTCACTGAAAGTGAATATATTAAATTGACAACTTGAAGAAATGAATTCTAAATAGATTTTAATGGTATTGAATATACTGTTAAAAGTTTGCAATATCAGTCTGGATGAAACCCTGGTTCCCCTTCCAGTCATGGGATTCTGCATCAGTGAGGGGAGAACACAGAAAGGGAGCTTGCTGAACTATTTTAAATATAGCCATATGTTTAAATGTTTAAATAAAGTCATATATACTCAAGACTGTGGTCTCCAGCAATCATTAAAAGAAAATCAAACTCCTGGATAAACCACCACAGATTCTCTCACTACTTGGAGACTGGTGTGGCATATAACAATGTAAATTGAAATAACACTCAATGGGCCAACCTAGATAGTATGTGGAATACTTGGGCTGCCACACATCTGTGCCTCTATCCCAAATTTATGAGAATACTTTAACAAGGAAGAAACATGAAATGACATCAAATTTTACATAAGCCCCATAACAAAAGCCTAATCCCTATAGCCTCTGGCTGTTATATTCCTAGACAGAACTAAAGAGCAAAGTAAGGTCTTCAGTGTTTAAAATATTCTGTACAATGTCATCAACAAGGAAGTCCTTACCCCCTCTGTACCTTGGTACACCCTGACAGTCACTAAGAATCATACTCCAGGACATCTGAATGCTCCACCTTAGATGAAGATATTAAACCCACAAATGAATAGCTCAGTGGAGATTTAACTGCCATCACCTGCTGGATATAAAGCAGTGGCTCTCTATTATGACTTTGCTAAAAGGCACAAGGCAAGGATGTTGGATGATATAATGCAGATTACACAAAAACAACACATTGGATCAAACCACATGGGCTGAACTTTAAACAAAATATTTTTTAAAATAGATTTTGCTTTAATGAGCAAGGAAAACATTAAACATGTTGTTCAATTTTTCATTTTTCAAAATTCATAAATAAAAATTATTTAAAAAGTGAAATATTAATCATGTTTGTCAACCATTGAAAGTGTGTCATTCTTGACAAGCATGATTAAAGTGCATCAGTGGTTTTAACCAAAATTAGAAAGAAACCTGTCTATGGCTGGAATGTATAAATATTTCAGTTTTAAAAAAGGATCCATATGTCAGGTGTATAACTTTGAGGCTTAATTTGCATTAAGGGACACCACCACAACCCCTTATTGTCACTCTGACAGAAAGAGGTGTGCATACCTAGTCTGAGCCCTGACTATACAGGATATTAAAAATATTACATATTACTATCCACAACGGTAACGGCAAAAATAACAATTTATTAGATTTTGCACATTGAGTCAATGGGAAATGTCAGAAAACGAGTCATAATGGAATGGAAACAACCTATTAGGTGAATCGCTGTTGTTCTTTTGCAAGTTCCTTTTAATGAAGAGCTCAAATTTGAGTGGACTTTGAGTCCACTTTTTAAATACATCTCTCTCTTTCATTTGTGTATTAGACAAAGCCTGATTCTGTATGCACTGAGAGCTGCCGCCCTGGTTTTTACAGGAAAGTAAAGGAGGGGGAAGCATTTTGCTGCTATGATTGCATCCCATGTCCAGAAGGGAAGATTTCAGATCAGAAGGGTAAGAAATTTATTGTATATATTTAAAGCCTGTTGCCTCTAATCAAGAACATGCATACGAAATCATGCATTCACCAAGATTCCTTTGACAGTTCAGGAAATATTGAGAGACCTTGCTGAAGAGGGACATAATGAAAGTGTGTGTGTGTGGGGGGGGGGGGAGAGAGAGAGAGAGAGAGAGAGAGAGAGAGAGAGAGAGAGAGAGAGAGAAAATTTGTGATTGTGGATGTTAAATGTCGTTATTAAGGAAGAATCCTATAGCAAGATCCACCACATTCAACAGGATTAGGATAAAGTGGATTTTCAGATGAGCCAGGAGGTTTCTATAAGGGCTGGAAATATGCCATCATATCTGCTTGATATGATATAATAAACAAAGATTAAGCAGGCGGAGGTGAACGTGATTCTTCTTAAACTGGTGTAAGCCATGGACCCTTTTTAAATCCCTTTTTAAATCATTTTAATAATGTATTCAAAAGATTATACTTTAATTGTTTAAAAAAATTGTCCAAATGTTGAAATGAAAAAAAATTAGAAGAATAAACGCATGTTGGTCATATTTTTGGGATTAAGAACCATTTTTTTCTTTCTCAGACATGAATGACTGCTATGAATGTGAAGATGAAAAGTATCCAAACAAAGATAAGAATTTATGTATTCCAAAGCATACAACATTCTTGTCCTTTGAAGAACCTCTGGGCCTCAGCTTAGCCCCTTCTGCTCTTTTATTTGCTTTCATTACAGCACTGGTATTGAAAATATTTGTGAAGCACAGGGACACTCCCATTGTGAAAGCCAACAATCGGGACCTCACCTACGCTTTGCTCATCTCCCTCTTGCTTTGCTTCCTTTCTGCATTACTGTTCATCGGATATCCTAACAAAGTAACATGTCTCCTCCGCCAAACTGCTTTTGGCATCATCTTCTCAGTGGCTGTTTCTTGTGTCCTGGCAAAAACCATCACTGTGGTTCTGGCTTTCATGGCCACAAAACCAGGATCCAGGATGAGGAAGTGGGTGAGGAAAGGACTGGCAAACTCTATTGTCCTTTCCTGCTCCCTTATCCAAGCACTCATCTGCACTGCATGGCTGGTGATCTCTCCTCCATTCCCTAATGTTGATATGAAGTCAGTGGTTGAAGAAATTGTACTGGAGTGCAATGAGGGGACTGTGACCTTCTTTTACTGTGTCTTGGGCTACATGGGCTTCCTAGCTATGGTCAGTTTCACTGTGGCTTTCCTTGCCCGGAAATTACCTGACAGTTTCAACGAAGCCAAGTTCATCACTTTCAGCATGTTGGTCTTTTGCAGTGTTTGGTTATCCTTTGTTCCTTCCTACATGAGCACAAAGGGGAAATACATGGTGGCTGTGGAGATCTTCTCTATCTTAGCCTCCAGTGGTGGGTTGTTGGGTTGCATCTTTTGTCCAAAATGTTACATTATTTTGCTGAGGCCTGAGCTGAACAGTAGGGAGCACCTAATAAGAAGAAAATGCTAAAGAAATCAAAAGTCTGTGTCATTGGCTATAATATCTAGTTCAGGGATTTGTATGTATCCTTGAAAAAAGCACCCAGAAACCTCCTCAATCTCCCATATTCAGCTATTCCAGATCCACTGTATCTTTTCCTCTGCTCACTGTGAAGTCTGCATTTGTTATTCTTAGGCCTCGGCACTGTACAATTCTGCTCTGATGCTCTTTCCCACAACTTTTCCCCACTAGAGATTGATTATCTTACCCTGTCTAATCCCACTTTATTTTTCTGCATGTGGCTGTGTTAGTGTTCATCCTGCTCCACTCCAGGGGAGATTTCTTAGGATAGGTAAAAATGTTTTGCCATCACACAAACACCAAGGAAGACTCAAAACACCACTTTAAGTTGGTGGGGGAGCTTATATTCATTAAATATAACTTTATGGAAAAATTATTATAACAATCTGCCATTAGCAGCAGAGATAGACAATTTCCATGACCATATTAAAGAAAGGGAAAGAGCAAAATAAATTGACAACTAATTTAAAGGGAAATAAGTATGCCAAACACCCAAAATGTAGCTATTTCTGATTCCACTGGGTTTGGCTGGATTTCAATGGTTGTTAGTCCAATAATGATATATCGTGTCCTCCCTAAAAAAGGGCACAAGTTGTGATGAGACCTGGAGACTGACCTCCTGGCTGTGGGTGGGTATATTTGACAGCTGCAACACCCAATTGGTAGGTCCCTCATTGCTGGGTTTAATCTGGCCAATTGGGTGCAGTCTAAATGGACCGAGGGACCTATATATACCTATGCACATAACCCAGAACTTTCTCTTTCAGCTCGTTCATTGGAACACCCGCCCACCTCTCATTGTCATTGGGACAGGGACACAGGAGGAATTCCCCCCACTTGACTGACTGGCTCTTGCCATTTGGGTTTCGCTTGCCAGGCAGCAAATCATCACAACTTGTAAGGTTGTAGATAGGCACTGGTTCAGGTGATCGCCATCCCTATGTGAAGGGTATTCCTTTAAAGGAATCCAGGGGCTCAACCTGGTTTGGTCAACCCCGGAGAGGGTGTTGTGCCTGTGCCTGAGACCGGGGAGCATCTGAGGAGTGAACAGAGTCTGTTCCCGGGCTTTTCACCTACCTCAGGTGTTCACCCTTGGCTGACCTATGATGAAGCTCTGCAAGGGTGCAGGGAGCTATTCGAACCAGAGCCTATGCAACCACTCACTTTTCTGTAATCAATAAAGTTGTGGCCTAAATTCTGCAAAAAAACAAAACACTAAAATTTGAGTCAATTGTGTGTTTATTTAGGGGGCAGGTCTCTGGGTCTGAACACGCAACTGCGTCTTCACAATATGTTCAAAAAGCAAATAATAATAAAAAGAGAAGAAACAAAAGATAAAACTGGAGATTTGCACGAGGAAGAGGGTGATAATGGGAAGCTTTTGGGGGTTGTTTCCCCCGAATGACAGCTGGCTTCAAACCATTCTTGCTGTTGCTTGTTTGAATTTTCAGGTTGCTTGCTTCTCTGTAGTCAGATCCTGGATAAATGCTTCTGTGTTGTTGCATTTTTAGTGGTGAAATAATAGATGTGTACAGGTTAGATGGAATACCAGCAATTATCCGTTTGTGTGGAGTATGTTTTCCGGGTCATTACATGAATCAGTAGTCTCACGTAAACCTGTTCTGCCCCTGTTCCATACCCTTTCAGGGCCAAAAATGATGCGTGTATTGGCAGTCACAGGTCCATCAGGCACAAACAAAATGCTCACCGCCTGTATACTTAATTGCAACCAATTAAGGCAGCCACGCATAAAGGCCTTGTGGGTTGGTTGCTGATGTGCTAGATTTGGTGGTAAGTTGGCAGGATACTAACGCAAGTGAAAGAAGATGCTGAACTTTTTTTCCAGCCAGAACGCACTGAAACTCAGTTCTGGCACCTCTCAGGTGGCTGCCATTGCTGTTTTAAGAGAACAAAACAGGCGTTCATGAAGAGTTCTGATACCTCTTTTTAAAAAAAAAAAAAAAAAAAAAGTACTGAGAAGAGGCTTTGGGCTGGATCCTTGGTGGCAATGGGCAGGAAGAGGGGCCCCCTCCTAGTGATCCTGTGGGATTCCCCAGGAATGGTTCACAACATGGGAGCTTCCGTAACTAAGGGTTATGTTTCACCACTTTCTTTTCCACTTTGAAAGAACTCTTGTCTGTTCAGATTAAGGAGTATGAATGAATTTGAATATTAGAATTAAAATTCACTAATAAAAGTACTATATTGCATTGATCATAATGTAGTGGCTGAAACCTCATTTTCCAGCACCCAATGTTTAATAAAAGTTTGCTTTTAAAATTGTCTGTGTTGTGATTTTCTGGGTTAAAAACTGTTTAGGCACATTTTCAGGACCCCATATGTTTGACTCACAAAAGAGATCCACCTCTCATACGTGTTTTTAGAGATCCATGGGTAAATTATGTGTACATGAATCAACTTACACTCCCTGGGCATCAAAATAATAGCATAGCCAAAAATCTTCCTGCTATTAAGTATGTATCCTCTCCCTCCCTCCTTCCCTCCATTCCATATTGGTACATTATGATGTGGAGGCCTGAATTGAATGATAGGTGTTAAGTTGTGAGTGAACATATCGGACGACACAGCGATTCTTCCAAAGCAGCTCTTTATTTGTAAGCTGGAACAGAACTGAACTGAAGAGCTCAGTCAGCCTGCTTATATAGAGCTCCAGAACAACGTAACTGTAGCAACTTTATAAAACTATCCAATCACTGAATGTCACTTTCGATCCTTCGTTTGCATACAAACTATCCAATCACTGAACGTCATTTTCGATCCTTCATTTGCATACAAACTACTAACTACTAACAATTACTAACTATCTACAATATCCCCCTGCTGGCCCAGGGTGAGAACTTCAGTACATAATAATAGGGGTCTGTTAATAGGAAGGAAATTAAATAAAGGGGAAGGCTGCATGTGAAATCCTTCTAATTCCTGTATCCAGCAAGTGTTAAAATATAAGCCAGGCTACCTTCCTGTGTAGAGGTGATTGCCTCGGTGATGGGCCATTAGGAGAACAAAGGAAAGGGGGCTCTGTGCGAGACAGGAAATGGTTGGGCCCTTCCTTCAGTTGGTTGGAAGGACAAAGCCTGGGTTTAGTTTGCAGATATGTGACCTAAAAAATAAATCAGCAAGCTGGAGAAAGTGTCAGAGAGCAATGTTTGATGTCTTTTTTTAATCCAAAGCTAAAGGTAAGAGAAAAAATAGGCTTTTTAGGGGTGTTAATGCTGTGAACCCCTCCATCGTAGGCTCAGGTAGTATACAGTATAAGTGTAAATAAACCATATATCTTAAAACAGCCCTTCATTCGGCGGCAGGATCGGACCTACAGGCACGGTGCAGCCTTTTACTGGGCCACAGGGCAGCCTTCTGCCCCCCCCCCCCGCCTCTGACTTCAGGCCTTCTTAGGCCTCCTGTGGCTACAGCCATTCCCCCCCAGTATCAGGTATGAATTGGGGCCACACGGCCTACTTCTGGGCTGCTTGGCAGCCTGCTTAGGCCTTCTACAACTGGCACTGCTTGCGAGGGTGTGTTGTTGTTTTTTATTCGGAGGGCTCACTGGGGTCTCCTCCCAGTGCCAGGGCAGTCCCTTCCATCCCACCTTTGGCCTACTGTTTATACATTTGGCTTTGGGGGTGCAATTCTTGCTGCTAACTTATTGCACGTACGTAGGTTGCTGGTTGCTGTCTCTTAATTAATAGGATAGTGCCTCGTGTGGAGTGTTGGGAGTTTAACAACAGTTCCTGTACACGGGACAGGTGCCGTTTTCCCATTTTGTGAGCACTGCAGTGGCTCGCATCCCCAGACTAAATGTTCTCGGGCAAGGCCCTCTTTTCGCAGTTTTCACAGCACAGGAGGCAAAAATGGACTGAAGGATCCAGAAGTGGCCCAAAGAGTGTCGAAGGCAGGAGCCCAACACTCAAGAGGTGCCATGCAGAAGTAACCCCCTTTTTCTCCCTAGCCCCCTCCCCTGTTTCTCTTGCCGCCATGCTGTCCCTGTGGGAAGCTTATCCCAACAGGGAGGCAGAAAAATACCTTGAGGCAGGATTTCACAATGATTGCCGCTTTCCTGTTCCGCTTTGCCTGTTTCTAGAAAAAAAACACCACCACCACCCCATCAAAAGCCGTTGCACTTCGCATCTGGGAAAACCATTCCAGAAATTCCAGGGTTTGTTTCTGGTGGACAATAAAGCGGTGATGGAGCGGTTCCACAAACTGGCACCCAAGGCAGCACAGACACCAGACGCCTTGCCCTTTGACTTTTGTTGCAGGTGTGCCCGGCATAGAAGTCTGGGTTGTGGGGCATAGCATCTCTCACTGGGCCACGATCCATGTTGCCTCGCATATGTGGGGACCTAAGCTTGACATCCACCCTAAGGTCCACATACATTGGATGGGACAACGATGCATGCGCTGGTGTCCATGCTGCGCAGATCTGCAAAGGCGGACCTAGATAGTGTATGCCCTATGCCTGGCAACGACCATCCTATGGTTCTAACTCCTCCCGCACCAGTGCTGGAGAGGGGCCACTAAACTTCGTATATGTTTTACAGTGCAAAAAATTTAAAGGGCACCAAATCGGCGGTGTCTTCATTCGAGTGGCAATTCTGAGCTGTTTTTTGGTGGATGGAGTACATTTGACCCCCAATTGCAACAGACTTTGTTTGAGCAATGTGTGCCAGGCCCTCAGGGATTGGTGAGTGGCAGGGTCTAGTCCTTCTTGGTAGGAGAGGGTGTTCAGCTGTAGGTATCTTGGTGGGGAGACCCCAGTTGGGGTCTCGGGTGACGGTTTTAGGCCTTGGTTGGTATTCTATAGTCTATCTGTGAGTCGGGGACAGCATATTGATGCACCCCCATGCAGCAGCGTTTGCAGGGCCCATTAAAGGGTTGATGGTGGGAGTCACTGGCCCTAGAGCAGTGGTACATAGGTCAAACTCCCGGCTTTGGCGAAGTGGGAGGGCATGCTGCATTAGTTAATGCTTTACAGTTCCCTCCCACTATCTGACAGCCCTGCACATCCTCAGCCCCTGTTGGGTATGAGAGGGGAAACTTCCAAGGCCTAAGCCAAGGTTCCTACACCTGAAGTTGTGGTCATAATTTCAAGAGGCCAGTGCTATGATAAACATGTTCCTTTCCTCCCTCTCTTGGGACCAAAGGGTTGTATTTCCAGCATTTCTTCCTTCTTCTTTATTATTGTTAGGCAAAACGACATGCACTAGGAGGAAATGAAAACTTCTGTTAAGAAAGACACACAAGTGACTATCTTCCCTTTAATTATGAAAAGAACTGTAATTAATGTTCCCGCTGATCAAAGCACCTCATGGATTTGCACAGAACACTTTTGAAGCTAATGAGAAAGTCTGTGAAAGGTACTATAATGGAGACTTTAAAAGCCTGGTGCCCTTGGACTGTTTGGGATTACAACCCCAGCACCTGCAGCCAGCTTTGAATGCTGTGAATTGTAGTCAAAAACATCTGAAGGATACAAGGTTGGAGAAACCTGATTAAAAAATATATCACCTCCAGCCATCATAGCTAGACTTGGGAATCAGAAACCAGCAAGGATCCATCAGTGTCATCACCTTTTTCTTTCCAGTTTTCACAGTCTGCATTTCAGACATATGAGCAGACTAAAGGGCCAATTAGGTCAGACTACTTCAGTCACAAAAGCTGTAATACTCATAGGGGCATCTTAGTGTATAGGGAAAAATTGTACCAAGGATGGTGGGATTATTGGTCTTCCTACTGATTCTACTTCCTAATGCTATATGCAAACCTCCCATTGTTAAATGCCATGTCCATGATCCTCACACTCCACTTCATCAGTATCATCAGGAAGGAGACCTCATCATTGGTGGCATAGCCTCTCACAGCATCATCGTCTCCAGTTCAATAGCCTTCACCGAAAAACCCCTACCAACATTGCTTGAAGAGCTAAAGTAAGAACTGGATGATTTCTCTTCTGTATTTTGATTCCTTCTTTGGACCCTGGAGAGATCAGTTTTAGAGGAGTGGTAGTTAAACTGTGGCCCTGCAGTGGTTGTTGGACTCTATCAGTTCCATCAATAATAATGTACATAGTAGTACAACAACATCAGGTGGGCCACAGTTCTCCACCATTGTCCTAGAGGCAGAACTACTGTTTGGATGGAAGGAGATGTGTTATAAGAGAAATGTGGTCAGGAGGCTCTCCACTGTTTTCCCCCACTGAATTAAACATTCAGGTATGATATGAAGACATGTAATATTGTTGTGGAAATAATTGCATCAGTTTTGCTTCAGGGCCTCGAGAGAATGAAATAAGGGAAGGACTTCTATACAGATTATGAAACCAGAATTAAAAATATAGATCAGGGACATTTAAAGTCTGCACTCCCCTCCCATAGAGTTGTCCCCTACATGCCCTTTCTACCATTGTAGGCAAGGAGGAGGATCACTTGTAGTGATATCTATTCAAGAGTTTCCTGCCCTGCAAAAAAAAAATGAAGGAAATAATAAAGAATACTAATCAGGATGACGTAGAACAGAGTTGTGATTAATTTACAAAGTGTTACATGCCCTTCTGATAGAAAATGAAAATCTCTTTTTAGAGTGGTGCCAAAGAATTACCAGCACATCCTGGCCTTGCAGTTTGCAGTGAAGGAGATCAACGAAAACCCTCAGCTCTTACCCAATGTCACTTTAGGCTTCCACATCTATGACAGCTATTTCAATGCCAAATGGACCTCTCATGCCACAATGTTACTCATATCCACACTGGAAACATTTGTCCCCAACTACATCTGTGACATCAAGAAAAACTTGATAGCCATCATTGGGGGACTGGACTCCCAAACTTCCCTTCATGTGGCAACAATCTTGGATATCTATAAGGTTCCACAGGTGAGATACGTATCTCTTTCAAGTTATGGGAATTTAACACATCCAGATAGATTTGGATAAACCAATGTGCACATTTCAAATAATCAGGTAGGCCATGCTAATGGCAGATCCAAGCTAAGAAATAAAGTCTTGATAACACATAAGTTATTGCTTCAGATGTCCCTGATATATGATGACAGCTATTTGGCAGGTAAATGTCGCTTGGCTTAGCAAAAATCGCATGCACAGGTGAAATGGTGAAGATTGGAAGGCCCAATTAATAATTGCCCCAGTGGTGCTCATAATACACAAGACTAATATATTACTGTTGCTTCTGTCTCTTTCTCCTACTCTCACAACTACGTTTAGCTCATATATGGCCCTGCTCCAGTGATGAATGATAAAACTCCAGGCCTTTTCTTCTACCAGATGACGCCGAAGGAAACCCATGAGTATAAGGGGATCCTCTCTTTGCTTCTGCATTTTAAGTGGATATGGATTGGGATCCTTACTTTCTATGATGAGAATGCAGAAAGATTTATGCAAACTGTGGTCCCACTTTATTCCGAGAATGGCATTTGTTTTGCCTTCATAGAAAGAAGTCACAAATTTACTTACGTCTCTGAAATTGATGATATGTTCAAGCTGGGGGCAAAAATACATGACAAAATAAATGATAGCAAAGCCAATGTAGTCTTGTTTTATGGAGAATCATATGCTCTGGCATTTTTTAGATGGTATCCTTACCTATCAGAATTGGAACAAAGTTCAAATAAGCCAAAAGGTAAAGTGTGGATCATGACAGCCCAGGTAGAGCTCACTTCTTTTGTCTATCAACAGACTTGGGATACAGAAATACTCCATGGGGTTCTCTCATTCACAACTCACTCAAATGACCCACCAGGATTTCATCAATTTGTCCAGAGCAAAACCCCTACCCGCCTGAAAGGAGATGGCTTCATCTTGGACTTCTGGCAACAGGCATTTGGCTGTGTATTTCCAAATCGAGTGGTTGGCAGTGTGACGGGAGATATTTGCACTGGGCAAGAGAAGCTGGAGAATCTTCCTGGTCCTTTCTTTGAAATGAGCATGACCAGCCACAGCTACAACATCTACAATGCTGTCTATGCTGTGGCCCATGCTTTACATGCCCTGTCTACCTCCCAAGTCAAACACAGACCAGTAATGATCAGGGGAGGAATGAAGTTTCAGAATCAGTATCTGTGTCAGGTAATGGGCTGAACACCCTTCCTGAAAGAGGTTCAAAACATGTTCTGTTTCCTTTTCTATCTATCACTTTGGTAATTGTCACTTTGCTATGTAACCACTGCAGGAGTCACCAATGTGGGTGCAGCAATGCCCTAGAAATCTTCCCCAGCTGCCCAAAGCCACTTCCTCAATTCACTGCCCTTTGGCCATGAGATAGTTGCTTTATGTCTCTTGAAATGCAAATAGAGCTACTAGACTTCCCTGCCTATTGACATCAGACAGACAACTTCACTGTATTCATTTAGGCACCTGCTTAAAACTTTTTTGTTTAGGCAAGTCTACCAAGAGACATGGGTCTTGATGGATTTTAATCTCTTTTCATTTTACTGCTAATTTTAATTGTTTTAAATCTTTTAAATTTCTTCTTTTATGCTGCTTGAACTTAAAGTAGCAATACTGAAAGAGAACAAAAGAAAATGAATTCTATCCAAGCATGATATAGCCAACTTCTAGACTTTGCTTTCATCACCATTCCTTCCTCAACCTGTTTCTTCAACTATTTACACCATAGCTGTCAACTTTTCCCTTTTCTTGTGAGGAATTGTATTCGGAATAAGGGAATTTCCCTTTAAAAAAGGGAAACGTTGACAGCTATGATTTACACCAACCTTTTAGACGAGCATGGGGCTGATTCCCCATTTACCTCTGAAGTTGGTGCATAAAAGGAGTAATATATCACATAGCATTGCGTATAGAGAAAATGATATATTTTAGATAACAAAACAAACAGAGCACCCACTTTCTGTTAAAAAAGTTTTTATGGCTGTGTGGGCATTTGCTGCGGGAGATGTTAAGGTGTTAAGAATCTGTAATTCAAAATGAACTTCCAAATGTAAGAAAATCTTTCTATATATATAAATAAAAATATAAAAAGAAAACTGCTTTCCTTCAAGGAGTATATTTGGAAACTTGCCATGAAAGTGAACATCATGATTGTCCGTTGCTGAACTTTGCTGATTGTCCTTGCCTTTTCTATACTTTCTCTTTCTTTTTCAATCCAGTTCCATCATTTTCTGAGGGGTATCTCATTTAACAGCAGCGCTGGGGATAAGATTTCCCTGGACCAGAATGGGGAGATATTGGCTGGATTTGATATTACCAATTGGATTCTTTCCTCCAACCAATCCTTTCAGAGGGTGAAGGTAGGAGGGGTGGATTCCCTGGCTCCTCCACATCAAGCGTTGACCATCAATGAGGGAGCCATAAAATGGCACCATTGGTTTAACCAGGTAGGATGCAACCATCAGCACTTTGTACTTTGAACACTTTAACATAACGTACAAAGATATTTTCATTGTACATTTTTCAGTCTTTATAAAATTGTATTATAGATGGCACAAGCTAAGAATTAATGTTATAAGTTGAATTCATAGCCTGTATACTGGTTCTTGTTTAACTGAAAGTGAATATAAGGACTGAAAACTTGAAGATAGATTTTGGTGATATTGAATATATTGTTTTGAGCTCGGAGAATCATTCTGGATGAAACCCTGGTTCCCCTTGCAATCCTGGGATCCTGTATCCTTGAGGGGTGAAGGGAAGATTGTTGAACTCACAGCTGTCCATGGAGGCACAGGTCAAATCTGTGTCCAGGGCAGCTGTCTACCAGCTCCATCTGGTACATAGGCTGAGACCCTATCTGCCTGCAGACTGTCTCGCCAGAGTGGTGCATGCTCTGGTTATCTCCCGCTTGGACTACTGCAATGCGCTCTACATGGGGCTACCTTTGAAGGTGACCCGGAAACTACAACTAATCCAGAACGCGGCAGCTAGACTGGTGACTGGGAGCAGCCGCCGAGACCATATAACACCGGTCTTGAAAGACCTACATTGGCTCCCAGTACATTTCCGAGCACAATTCAAAGTGTTGGTGCTGACCTTTAAAGCCCTAAACGGCCTCAGTCCAGTATATCTGAAGGAGCGTCTCCTCCCCCATCGTTCTGCCCGGACAGTGAGGTCCAGCTCCGAGGGCCTTCTGGCGGTTCCCTCACTGCGAGAGGCCAAGTTACAGGGAACCAGGCAAAGGGCCTTCTCGGTAGTGGCGCCCGCCCTGTGGAACACCCTCCCATCAGATGTCAAAGTGATAAACAACTACCTGACATTCTGAAGACATCTGAAGGCAGCCCTGTTCAGGGAAGTTTTTAATATGTGACATTTTAGTGTATTTTTCATCTTTGTTGGAAGCCGCCCAGAGTGGCTGGGGAAACCCAGCCAGATGGGCGGGGTACAAATAAATTATTATTATATTATTATTATTATTATTATTATTATTATTATTATTATTATTATTACTGAAATAGTTCCTTTGTCAAGGTAATGGCTTTGACTGGCTAGTTAAGTCTTGTGGCTTGCAGTTATAAATACAGGGGTACCTCGGGTTACAGACACTTCAGGTTACAGGCGCTTCAGGTTACAGGCTCCCCTAACCCAGAAATTGTGGGACGCGGGTGGCGCTGTGGGTAAAACCTCAGCGCCTAGGACTTGCCGATCGCATGGTCAGCGGTTCGAATCCCCGCGGCGGGGTGAGCTCCTGTTGTTCGGTCCCAGCTCCTGCCCACCTAGCAGTTCGAAAGCACCCTTAAGTGCAAGTAGATAAATAGGTACCGCTTTATAGCGGGAAGGTAAACGGCGTTTCCATGTGCTGCTCTGGTGCCGGTTTGCTGGAACAGCTTCGTCACGCTGGCCACGTGACCCGGAAGTGTCTGCGGACAGCGCTGGCTCCCGGCCTCTAGAGTGAGATGAGCGCACAACCCTAGAGTCTGTCAAGACTGGCCCGTACGGGCAGGGGTACCTTTACCTTTACCTAACCCAGAAATAGTACCTTGGGGTTAAGAACTTTGCTTCAGGATGAGAACAGAAACCGTGCAACAGTGGCGCAGCGGCAGCAGGAGGCCCCATTAGCTAAAGTGGTGCTTCAGGTTAAGAACAGTTTCAGGTTAAGAACGGACCTCCAGAACGAATTCAGTTCTTAACCCGAGGTACCGCTGCATTTCAGCCAAAAAAGTGTCCATGTTTCAATTTTCAGCACTTTCTAAACTGTGGCTCCATTTACAAAATTACTATAAAGTTTTGACATATTTGTACATCTCACAAGGCAGATTATGCATGCTGTGTTTCAAGGATTTGGAATAGCAGGTGTATAACTCTGAAGCTTAATTTGCATTAAGGGACACCACCACAACCCGTTAATGTCACTGTGGAAGACAAGATCCTTACTATAGAGCATATTAAAAACTTTACTGTATAAACTGCAAAAAAAACAATAATTTATTGGAGTTTCCACTATGAGTCAATGAGAGATGTCAGGAAATGTTTCAAAATGGAATTGAAACAGGCTAGTAAGTGAATTTCTGAAATGAATGTTGTTGTTCTTTTGCAAATTCCTTTTAAGGAATAGCTTAACTTCCCCTTTTAGCTTTTCTTTGAGTCCAGTTATTATATTTATATACATATATACATATATGTCTTTTATTTGTGTAATAGACACAGCCTAAGTCTGTATGTACTGAGAGCTGCCGCCCTGGTTTTTGCAGGAAGGTGAAGGAGGGGGAAGCATTTTGCTGCTACGATTGCATCCCATGTCCAGAAGGGAAGATTTCAGACCAGGAGGGTAAGAAATTGAATGTATATCGATATAGCTTGTTGCCTTTAATTGAAAACATGAATATTAAAAAAAATGCAATCACCAAGGTTCCTTTTTACAGCTTATAAAATATTGAGAAATTTAGATGAAGAGGGACCTAATGAAATTGTGTGTGTGTGATAATTTGTGATTGTGGCTGTTGAATGCTGTTATTAAGGAAGAATCCTATAGCAAGATCCACCAGGTTGGACAGGATTAGTATAAAGCGGATTTTTCAGATGAACCAGGAGGTTTCTCTAACGGCTGCAAATATGCCAACATATCTCCTTCATCCAAGCTGAGCTGAGTGCAATGCTTCTTAAATTGATAGAAACCTTGAAAGGCGAGTGTTACCGGGGTGAAATGGGGCAGGGGGGATTTGGATACAATGCATGAAGGCTATTCAGCTGGAATCTCAGCCTAAATTAAGTCGATGAAAAGGGTGGTATAACCCTAACACTATTTTAAAAGCTTGTTTTCTCTCCAATAGCCTTTGGCTGGCTCAACCAACGACATCCCTGCTTTAGAATGGATTTTGGATCTAGTGCACTTTATGCCGTCTTAATTTATTCCAGGCTTGTTTTACTCCATCCTCTTGCCATAGTATTTCTCCAAAAATGTGATATCTTCTTCTACAGCAGTCCTTGAAATCTGTTTTAACACTTTGGCTAGAGATGGCTGAATCTATTTCAAGACCTTGTTACTTTCACATAATTTTGCACATAATTTGTTTGATTTATTTCATACTTAATACTACATTTTCTATCAAAATCTGTTTAGGCATATATATTTTCCCTTACAAATAATGTTTGAATGTGCATTTTCTTTCTGGTAATGTATTGAAACATGTATTTTGATGCCCTTAAACTTCAGAAAATTCTGCGGTAATGTTTGGAAAAGTGTGAAATACTTAAATCCAGAAAACAGTTGAAAGGTGTTGATTAGGTTATCTAATGAAGAAATTTACAAAGTCTCAATTACACAATCACTCATTAATGAAGGAATAAATAAGTGTGAGCAACCAGAACAGTGACAGGAAAATCTGAGTTGGCTTCTGATTGTAGATCAGGAAGGGTCTTTGTGGTCCTCCCTCTTGTATTTTGCCTCAGTCGGTATTCTACATCGGAGAGGTGAGAAGGGCATGGTTCCATCATTTTAGTCTTTATTGTTTGAAACTCCTTGTACACTTTTTAAATCATTTTAATTATGTATTTTCAAGTAGTGGCATGTTGCTCATATTTTTGGGGATTAAGAACTATGGTTTTTTTTTTCCTCAGACATGAATGACTGCTATGAATGTGAAGATGAAAAGTATCCAAACACAAATAAGACTATATGTATTCCCAAGCATGCAACTTTCTTATCCTTTGAAGAACCTCTGGGCCTCAGCTTAGCCTGTTCTGCTCTTTCCTTTGCTTTCATTACAGCACTGGTATTAGAAATATTTGTGAAGCACAGGGACACTCCCATTGTGAAAGCCAACAACCGGGACCTCACCTACGCTCTGCTCATCTCCCTCTTGCTTTGCTTCCTTTCTGCATTACTGTTCATCGGATATCCTGACAAAGTGATGTGTCTCCTCCGACAAACTGCTTTTGGCGTCATCTTCTCAGTGGCTGTTTCTTGTGTGCTGGCAAAAACCATCACTGTGGTTCTGGCTTTCATGGCCACAAAACCAGGATCCCGGATGAGGAAGTGGGTGGGGAAGGGACTGGCAAACTCTATTGTCCTCTCTTGCTCCCTTATCCAAGCACTCATCTGCACTGCATGGCTGGTGATCTCTCCTCCGTTCCCTAATGCTGACATGAAGTCAGTGGCTGAAGAAATTGTAATGGGGTGCAATGAGGGGACTGTGACCTTCTTTTACTGTGTCTTGGGCTACATGGGCTTCCTAGCTTTGGTCAGTTTCACAGTGGCTTTCCTTGCCCGCAAATTACCTGACAGTTTCAATGAAGCCAAGTTCATCACTTTCAGCATGCTGGTTTTTTGCAGTGTTTGGTTATCCTTTGTTCCTTCCTACATGAGCACAAAGGGGAAATACATGGTGGCTGTGGAGATCTTCTCTATCTTAGCCTCCAGTGCTGGCTTGTTGGGTTGCATCTTTTCCCCAAAATGTTACATTATTTTGTTGAGACCTGAGCTGAACAATAGGGATCACCTAATAAGAAGAAAATGCTAAAGAAATCAAATTCTGTGTCACTGGTTATAATATCTAGAAGAGCAATTTGTATGTATACCTGAAAAGAATCAGAATCCTCTGTAGGCTACCAACCAACTGGATTTAACCATCCTCTGCTGTCAGTCGGAATGTGGGAAGGAGATGGTGTATCTCCTTTCCTTGCCTGCCTCCAACCTTTATCAGCATTTTTAAAACAACATTTAAATATTAGTCCTGCCCCCAATTTGCTCTGAGGATGCATATAGGGCATGGCTGTTTTTCCCTCAGCTGGCCCAATCCAGGGCCCAAAATTGCACCCCAGATCACATAGGCTGTGCAGATGCCCATTTCTCATTACTATTGCCTGAAAATCTCCACTGTTGTTGTTTAGTCGTTCAGTTGTGTCCAACTCTTCGTGACCCCATGGACCAGAGCATGCCAGGCACTCCTGTCTTTGAAAATCTCCACTGCTTGCCCTGTTTCAACACACTGAGTCCCCCATATTCAGCAATCCCAGATCTAGTGCATCTTTTCCTCTGCTCAGTTTCAACTCTGTATCTCTTATTCTTAGGCCTCGGCACTGTAGTATTCTGCTCTGATGCTGTTTCTCACAACTTTTTCACACTACAGATAAACAATTTCACCCTTTCTAACCCCATCTTATTTTTCTGCATTTGGCTGTGTTAATGTACGTCCTGCTCCACTCTAGTGGAAATTTCATAGGATGGGTCTGTAGAAATCCTTTAAAAACTGGACATAAAAACAGTCACAAAATATAAGCACTGAGGACTAAAAGGTTTATGAAGGACATGCTCTGTCTCCCCCCCCCCCCCTTGCTTTCTTCAAATCTTTAAATCTGACAATTAATCTGAGTAAAGATGTTTTGCCATCACAGCCACACCAAGGAGGACTCAAGACGTCACTTTAAATTGAGGGAAAGGTTGCATTCATTAAATATAACATTAAGAAAAACTTAATGAGGAAGGGAGGGGAGAAAAAAGGGAAAGAGCCAAATAAATTACGAGCTAATTTAAAGGGAAATAAATATGCCAAACACTCAAAACGTAGTTATTTCAGATCCCAATCCTTTTGGGTTTGGCTGGATTTCACTGGTTTTTAGTCCAATAATGATATCTGCTTTTTGGCAATATGCTCCAAATGCAAATAAACATCAAAAGAGAAGAAACAAAAATTAAACCTGAAGAATTTCACGAGGAAGGAGAGGAGATTGGGATATTTTGGGGTAATTTTTTTCCCCAGTGCCAAGTGGCTTCAAAACATTCTTGCCATTGCTTGTTTGAATCTTCAGGTTGCGTGCCTCTCTGTAGTCAGAGCCCAAATAAATGATTCTGTGTTATTGGGATGCTCAAACTTTTGTGTTTGATAGAAGCACCTAGCAAGATTAAACCCTCCATCTCTCAGTTGTTGGTGGTGGAGGAAGAAGTTGTAGCATCTCCTTTTTTTAGCTGCAAAATAAAAAATGTGTACAGGCCAGATGGAGTGCCAGCAACTCTCCGTTTGTGTGGAGTTTGTGTTGCGAGTCATTACACAAATAAGTGGTCTCACGTAAGCCTGTTCCGCCTCTGTTCCACCCCCTTCCTGGGCCACAAATTGACGCGTTCATCATCAGTCATGGGTCCATCAGGAGCACGTAAAATGCTCCCCGCCTACACATATAATTGCAACCAGCAAAGACTTAGGATGGCAGGCGCTCATAATGGCCTCATGTCTTGGTTGCTAATATGGTTGGTTTGGTTGCAAGTTGGCAGGATACCCATGTAAATGACAGAAGAGGCTTGGCATTTTTTTCAGCCAGAACTCACCAGAACTCAGTTCAGGAAGCTTTCGTGTGGGCACCATTGCCATTATAAGAGAACAACGGAGGCGTTCATGCAGAGTTTGGGCATCTCTTTTTCTAGAAAAATAGCACTGAGAAGGGGCATTGGGCTGGACCCTTGGTGGCAATGGGCAGGAAGAGGGCCCCCCTCTAGTGATCCTGTGGAGTTTCCCAGGAGTGGTTCACACCATAGGGGCTTCCGTAACTAAGGGTAATGCTTATCTCTTCAGATTAAGGAGTATAAATGAATGCTGCTAACAATCCAGGAGATGACCCCCCCACACACACAGCTAGACAATTAAAGAGGCAAAGTGAACAAAGAAGTGGAAAACATTTATTTCTTCCCTCACCGGTGAAAAAAAGAGAGAGAAGGGTTTGTATTTTTATTTTCTGGTGGTTGTTGGTGCCCCCTAAATAGCTTTCCTCCATAGTAAAAAGGAAGGGTATTGATTGATTGGGAACTATATATTTGTTTGCTTGCCCTCCCTCCCTTTGATAAAAAAGGAAAGATTGGTGGGATGTGGGCTTGGGGGGGGGACTTCTGGGGGTGGGGGTGGATGGAAGGAGATTTAGCTGGTGGCCTTATGCTGAATTGGGAGGTTGTATATTCTGTAAGAATGATGGGGAGGGTGTTTTTCAGTAAGCAGTGAAAGCAAAAGTATGTCTACTCCCAAGCAAGCACTACTGAATTCAATAGGGCTTACTCCCAGGAAAGTAAATTTAGTTGAACTCAGTGGGGCTTATGCATGCACAGATTCTACTTAGAGCTCTGAGTGGGGAAACAGATGCAGCTTGACTAGTAACTCACTTAAACTACTCTTAAATTAGTTGAAAATATATTAAATATAGTATATTGAAGTTTATTTAATATTTTTATTAAATCTACTGCTTCATTACATTTTAAGACCTTCGACCACTGCAGGGAGCATCGTCAAGGCTCTTGGCTGCTGCAGGAAAGCACAGCGCACCTTTGCTGCTATGGGGAGGTACAGTGGGGCCCCCTGCTGCCATGGGGAGGTGAGGCAAGCCCTCTGCTGCTGCACCAAAGCATGGCACATCCTCTATCACCACAGATATGTATCAAGATATCATGATATTTAGCTGGTGATATATTGTGATGTTGAAAATCAGATATAGCCAAGCCCTAATCTGGATAATATTCCATTGATTGAAGTAGTAAAATCACACTCCAGTTTTCCCCATCTTTCTTGATCCTGTGTCATTTACCCAGGAAACCAAATTAGAAGTCAAACTAACACAGAATGTACCCTTGAGGACAGCTCTGTAACACTTGCCTCACAAAGTTTTACTTTTTAAACTAGCTCCCCGGGACCAGATAAGGCACCAGCAAATGCAATCCCCATTGGAGGGGAAATGAGCAATTAATTACTTCCACTCTCTCTCTATTTACTCTTGATTTACTGTTCATCCTGCTTTTTAGGTAGATCTCATCCTTGCAACACACACAGCCAGCAGATGGAACTCAACCAAACAGCTCCAAACTGATGCTGAGCTGAACAGAGGTTGCTGCAGAAAACCTTAAGAAATATCTGCTGGGGTTTGCAAGTGAGTGAAAAAATACTTGAGGGTGTATTAGATTTTTCCAAAGTGCAGGTCAAGGCTCTGGTATAATGAAATTTTGCAGACTTCTCCAAGGAGCTGTCCAGCAGTTTCTGTCTGCTGATCTGCTCTCTCCAGCACTCCACATGCCTTCTGGTGGCTAGATTGCTTCTGGACATAGGGGTAGCATAGAGACTGGTCATCATTGTAATTCTCCATCCAAAGCAACTGGAGACTATGTATAGTACCTCCAGGATCAGAGCTGGCATGCCTCTCTATGCTGGAGAACAAAAGTGGAAGATGGCTGCTGCTCTCAAATTCTTTTTGTGGGTTTCTCATGGGCATCTGTCAGAAGACAGAAGACTCAGCTAGATTACCGCAGCCTGATCTGGAATGAATCCATCCCAGCATGTTGTTAGAATACGGAGGTTAGGGAAGTGGTGTTCCTTTCTAAGGGGGAATATAAGAAGCTGAGCAATCAGAACTACCCGTCCACATCAGACTGTGGCTCATATACACATCACAGTTCATTCCATTTCCCCACTATTTCCTGACCATCCATTTTCAAATTACATTGGCTCTTTTAAGAACTAAGGAGGAAAACAGTATAAGTTTAGCCCCATTTCCATAATATTTGCAAATGATTTTTCTGGCAGCAAATAACATGGAAATTAGCACTAAAGCTACGTTATATTCCACTATAGTTCTGGAAGTTGTTGTGTGAAAGATCAAATATAGTGTGGAAATTAACAGTTACATAAACAATGTGTGGATGCAGCCTGGGCCGTCTAGCTGAGCACTCTGTCTTCAGACAGTGCCAGATGTTCTTTGGAAGGGAATCTCAAAATAGGGCATGATAGTGTCATCTGACTGTTCATAATTCTGTCAGTTATTTCCTCTGCTTCTGAACACACTATCATGCACAGGAGGCATTGAGATATCTTTGTGTGTTCACACATTTATTTCTGTATTTTATTCTTACTGAGTATCACAATGTGCTGGGGCAGCAAATTTCACAGGCTACCCATGAAATGCCCAGCTGGTTCCTTTCACTTTGCACAATAGAAAATCATGGGTGTTACATCTAAAGTGCCATCTACAGTAATACTGATATTGGCACCAAATGGGCTACTTCTACTTGCTTCTACTTGCTGGTTCTACTTGCTGACTGTCTTTCATGGGCTGCAACCAAAACAGGGCTGAGAAACAAGAGGGAAGAGCCAGCATCTTCAGTGGAACCTCAATAAGTCCCCCCAAAATGTTTGTTTCTAGAAAGTGGCTTTGGTGGGTGTTATAATGGATTGGACAAAGTGAATAATAATAATTATTTATTATTTATACCCTGCCCATCTGGCTGAGTTTCCCCAGCCACTCTAGGCGGCTCCCAATCAAGTGTTAAAAACAGTACAGCGTTACATATTAAAAACTTCCCTGAACAGGACTGCCTTAAGATGTCTTCTGAATGTCAGGTAATTGTTTATCTCTTTGACATCTGATGGGATTGTTTTTATATAGCAGACAGATGAAGAATCAGAAATTAGTTATTTTCTAAATCTTATTTTTCTGTCTTTCTCTTTTAAGCTCTTTTCTACTCTTACTCTTTCTTTCTCTTTCTCTATTCCCTTCTACACCCCCACCCTTTTTGTGTTTTTATTTTATCTAGATAAAAGTATTGGTTTGCTGTTTTTTTTAAAGGGAGAGAATATTAAGTTTTGAATTTTCCTGTAAAATAAATAAAAATTAAAAGTAAGAAAGTAAAAAAAATCTTTTAGAAAACACCAAGGAAGCTGAATGTTGGAAGATTCAGGGCAAATGAAATCAAGCACTTCAGGAGGCAGTGATAGCCACCATAACTTTAAAAGAGGATTAGGCATATTAATAGAAGACAAGGTCACCAATCACTACCAGCCACAATGGCTATGTTCTGCCTCCACAGTCACAGGCAGTGATGCTTCTGAACACCCGTTGCTGAAAACCTTAGGAAGTGAAATTGCTCTTGTGCTTGGAACTCGCTTTCCATGTTTGCCACAGGCATCTGGTTGGCTACTGTGAGAACAGGATGCTGGACTAGATGGGCTATTGGCCTGATCCAGCAAGATTTTATTACGTTCTTACAGGGGGAGAATCCTACCTCAAAACAGCCCAGTGAGGACTGAACCTGCTCAGAGTGCCAGCAGCCTGTTAATGCTTCTTCAGGGTGGCAGTGAAGAGATGGGAAGCTAGGAGATGGGGAACAGAGACAGAGTATCCAGGAAGAGGAGATGGCTAGCTGGGACACTCCACAGAGCACCACTCTATGATTAGACCTGAGTGCTACTAAGAAACTCTACTTTCACTAACAGCAACCCATTATTTGCAGGGAACAATGGGAACTGGATGCAAACAATTTTGAGGAGAAAAATCAGGGCTCCTGCCCACTCTGCATTTCTTGGAAGAGGTGGGTGGACAATGTATTGGAAGGGGAGAATGGAACCAAGGCCTGGGATGTATTTAAGAGAGATGTGAAAAGGAAAACCATTTTAGAGTGTTGATAAGGTGGGGAAGGGTCATAGCACATTGGCAGAGCAATTGCTCTTCATGCAGACGGTTCCAGGTTTAATCCTCAGCAACTCAAAGTAAGGTTGTGAATTCTCTCCTGGTTGTAAACTCTGGAAAACCACTGCCAGTTGGTGTAAACAATGTTGAAGTAAATGGACTAATGGACTGCCTCAATAAAAAGCAAATTCCTATCTTAGGAAAGGACACCAAAAGAATATTAATTTCTGAAGAAAAATAAGATCAGCTTTTTCTTTCTCAACAATCTTTCTTACCTACACCTTTTATTAGGCGAATTAAACCCCTTTGTATTCCCCTCTCCCAGTAATTTCATTATTAACTTAGATAATGTATAGTTTCTACACCTCAAAATAAAGGAAAGACCTGAAAACATGTTTTTTTAAAAAAAGTTGAGGGAGAGAGGATGGATAAAGGAAGTAAAAATAAACAATCTGTTGGGAAATTACTTCACCCCCAAAACTACTGTTGTCATTTTTATCTCTATATCCTTGGTTGTTTTTTTAATATTGCGGGGCGGGGCTGGCAATAAAACGTTGAAAGTGAATGGGAAGAAAAGCAACACATATCATCATCAGCTATGACCACACACTCAACCACCCTGTCCCATCCATTAGAAACTATACTAGCATAATTAAATACAAAAGACACACAAACAAAAGGGAAATCAGTAGAGAGAGGTGCACTGAAACAAAAGCAATAGTAATAACGATAATTTATCTCTGCTTTTATTATGATTATTGTCTCTATGCCTCAGTTTTTTGTGTTTTGTATTTCAACTCGTTTTTGAACCTGCACTAGTTTCATTTGTTCATTTACTTTCTGCAACGTAATTTTCCTACCTCTCAAATATTGACCCCCCCCCCTTTTTTTGTTGTTTCATTGGTGTAACAAGACCTGGTCCAGAGTGCCTTCTCATCCCCCTTTGTATGCTAATAGCTCTGAATCTAAATCAGAACAAGAGAGCACAAGTCTCAACAGAGAGGCCTGGAGGGCTGTATTTGGTCCCTGAACCTGATATTCCTCATCCATGCTCTAACCCAGCACTCTTAACAAACTATTGTTCCCAGTATTCCCATGTTGTGTCATTTTCTGGTTCACCTCAGGCAGCAAGTTACCTTGGGCTGGTCCTGCTTTCTATAAGATTGGGAGCCTATGACCCTTCAGATATTATTGGGAGCCTATGACCCTTCAGATATTTGGACTCTTGACTCGCATCATCCCCAGCCAGCATGCTCAGGGATGACAGGAGATGGAGTCTGACAGCATCTGAATGGCCACAGATGATACTGATTTGGATGGAGCAATAGTACGATGCAGCATATGTCACCCTATGATGTTTTTGTGGACACTGTATGAATCACTAGGACAGTAGCCTAAGGACCCAGCCAAGAATAATAGCAGCTGACAAACAGATACATCATTTGCTGATTTTACCTAAAGCTTTGATGGAATCATCTCATTACCCTTGCCTTTCTCCCTTTCCTATTTTTACAGAGATATGCACGAAGGGAATGATGTCGGCAAACCAGACAGTGGTGACCGAGTTTGCCCTGTTGGGCCTCTCTGAAACATGGGAAGTCCAGCTCATCTTATTTGTTGTCTTCCTCCTCCTCTACATTGGTACGCTCTTCAGCAACATCCTCATATTCTCAGCAATTTTCAGGGATCAGCGCCTTTCAGATTCACCCATGTTCTTTCTGCTAGGTCAGCTGGCTTTCCAGGACCTCTGCCTGTCCTCCTTTGCCATCCCAAGATCCCTCTTTGATTATGTTGCCAAATGCCATGTCATCTCCTTTGATGGCTGCATGGCACAAATCTTCTTTGTCCATGTCTTTACAGGCAGCGAGATGCTCCTATTGGTGGCCATGGCCTATGACCGCTACATAGCCATCTGTCACCCTCTCCATTATGTTTCACTCATGAGCCGGCATCATTGCATTGGGCTTGTGCTTGCCTCCTGGGCTGGTGGGCTCCTCCATGGCACTGTGCAACTGTGTTTCATCATTAATGTGCCTTTCTGTGGACCCAATCAGGTGGACAGTTTCTTCTGTGACCTCCCCTTGGTCATCAAGTTGGCTTGCATTGACACCTACCCCCTGGAGGTCATGATGGTCACCAACAGTGGCATTTTATCACTGGTGTCTTTTGTTGGCCTGCTCATCTCATACGGATTCATCCTCTACACAATCCGCTCCCGGGGTCCCTCTGAAGGGACCACCAAGGCTGCCTCCACATGCACCTCTCACCTTATTGTGGTCACCATGTACTTTGGGCCCTGTTTGTTCATTTACCTGCGTCCATCTGCCCGGTTCATGATTGATAAGGTTCTCTGTGTCTTCTACACCTGTGTCACCCCCTTGCTGAACCCAGCTATCTATGCTTTGAAGAACAAGGAGATGAAAGCGGCCATTGGAAGTCTGTTGGCCAAGCTTTCTGGGCAGGTTTCCACTCAGGGCCGTCCCCACCATTAGGCAGCCTGAGTCAGCCACATCCAGCAGCAGGTCACAAAAGGCAACAAATCATTTGTTATTTGATTTATTGTTCCTCTTATGTTTATACAAGGTACAGAGAAAGTGGATAGGGAGATTTTCTCCTTTCCTAGTCCTAAAACCCAGGCTCATCCAGTGGAGCTGAGAAGGAACTATTTATTTAGAGATGGACGCAGTTGAACAATGAAATTTCCTACCACAAGGGATGGCACCATCTTCAACATCTTTAGCAGATTAAACAAATTCATGGAGAATAAAGCTTATGATGGCTAGTATCAGAAGCAGTAAACCCACAGTGGCTTGGGGAACAAGAGTGCTGTTGAGCTCATACAGCATGGCTGTTCTCATGACTGATAGGGAAGGGAAATTGAGAGCTATCAAGGTCTCTTCCAACTGTACAATTCTGACTAGATTTGTCCTGGATTTAGCTGAAGGCTCAATGAAACTGGGCCAAAATGGCATTGGGCCAAGTTGGATTCAGACAGCACTGGATGGGCCCATGCTGGGCTGGGCCCCCAAGAGTCATCTAGAGTTGTGATGGGTGGGGTGGAGGGTGGGAATATTTCAAATTCGCCCTCCTACTCAGTTGCGGGTGGGAAAAGGCAAAGCAGCATCTCCTTTTTTTAACAATGAAATAAAAAATATTTTCAATAAATAAAACACGGATTGCTCTGCTGCAGATTTTTTTTTTTTTGAATATGTGTGTGTTATGCTATAATGACATGTTCCCTTTATTCAAAGACAGTAGTGGAATTTTCTATCACAAGGGGCACTGTTCCCCGTACTTGCAATGGGTACAGAAGGGATGAGACAATTTTTTGGGCATCCATGTCCCAGGCTGTATGGAGCTTTGGGCACCAACAGCAGGTCAAACCATTTGGGTAGCTGAAGTGGAAAATTGCAAAAATTCAAGGGCCTGCACTTTCATTACACCAACCTGTGTCAACCCAGGAAAAACACATCAAAGATCCAGACTCTGATCAAATTGGGTGAAGGGGTGTGTATATTGAATTAGTTTACACACACACACACACACACACACACTATGGTCAGCTACAGTAACAAACCAAGATGTATTTGTGTTTTCTTCTTATGGCAGTTAGAATGTTAATTAATAGTCCAACCTTGGAAAGACTCAAAATGGCTTACTCTGGATTACTGGGACAAGAAAGATTGGTATGTAGCCTTGATGAAAAAGCTAACTCAGCCACTACACCTGGCAAGGAGTAGAAGAAAACAGACCCTTTTGCTGAAAACTAGTGGAGCTTTATAACCTTCCTTAATAAAGAAAAAGCAGGCCAGCTAGTGCCTATGGCTTTTCAAAATATATGGTGTATTTAATAGACATGTGCAAGGGTGCCAGCTTGAATAAAATATTGGGAGGCAGGTAAGCCCCACCCCACATAATTGATCACAAGACACGGCGTGCACACACAATTTGAATCTAATCAATACAAATTAAATGTCCATCAACTGGGGGGAGGGGCGCCCCCCTCAAATCTTTTACTTTTGAAAGGGGCAAAAGTTGGCCCCTAGGAGTTGGATCCTATCGACATGTGAATCGACTCCTGTCCAAGGAGATCCACTTTAGCTTTCTTCCATGTTGCCAACACAAACTGTTAATTTATAGTTATTGTTTGCTTACATTATGTGTTTGGTCAGTGCTTAATTTGAAGCCCCTCTAGAGAGAGTGGGGGTGGAGGAAGGAGGAGGGGTGTGTGAAAAAGAAAGTTCAAGAACACTTTTTATAGATCCACATGGTTTTTCTTTATTTTCAAAGCACTGACTGTTAATGAAGCAGCTTTCATCCCCCTCTTCCACAATGTACCTCTCTCATCTTGTCATAATATTCTCCACCCGTTACTTAGGAGGAAAGATTTGCTCACCTTCAGACAACAAGAGCAGGGAACTGTGGACCTCTAAATGTTGCTGGACCACAGCTCCCATCATGCCTGACTATTGGTTAAGCCAGCTGATGGGAATTGAAGCACAAAAACATGTGGAGAGCCACAGGTTCTGAAAACAAAGCCTTCACAACTGCTTGCCTTTCTAAATGGAACTGAAATCTGGAAGACATCGAAGCGACATATTCACATGGCCTCAGTATGTTCCCATGACGCTGTTCAGAAAACATCAATGCCAGCCTACCTGCTGGGTGACCTTGGGCTAGTCACACTTCTTTGAAGTCTCTCAGCCCCACTCTCCTCACAGAGTGTTTGTTATGTGGGAGGAAGGGAAAGGAGAATGTTAGCCGCTTTGAGACTCCTTCGGGTAGTGATAAAGTGGGATATCAAATCCAAACAACTCCTCCTCCTCCTCTTCTTCTTCTTCTTCTTCTTCTTCTTCTTCTTCTTCCGAGTGGCCATTCAGTTCCATTTATTTTAGTAAGTAAATTTACTAAAATTTATTCCTCTACATACTGCTCATGTACATTATCTCAGTTGTCTTTGCAACACCTTTGTCAAAGAATCAGCAGTATTATATTGATTTGGGGTTCACAGATAAGCCATGTGTGCACTTATGTTCCTAAATGGACACCTGGTAAATGGAATAACCCAAAATGTTCTTGTTAATCTTATTATCCACTTCATATCTTGTACACTCTTCCTTCCTTCTGATTGGTATAGTTGGATATCATTTGATTGATGGAGGTGGTGGACTCACACATTCAGAAAAAGGGGAGAAAATCATCCCCCAGTTTCTCCCCATCTTTTTTGATCCCTTGCAATGTACCCAGGAAACCAAATTAGAACTCAAACTTAGCACATAATGTACCCTTGAGATCAGCTGTGTAACACTTACCTGAAAAGTATTACTTTTCTAATTAGCTGCAGAGAAGCAGAGAAGGCAGCAGCAAATGCAGCCCCCATCAGAAGAAAATGAGCAATTAATTACAATTACCAACACACACACACACACACACACACACACACACTATTTGCTCCTGATTTGCTTGTTCATCCTGCCTTTTAAGCAGAGATCTCATCCACACAGGGATCTTATCCCCATACCACTCACAGGCAGCAGAAGGAACTGGATCAAGCAGCTCCATGCTGATACTGAACTGAACAGAAGTTGCTGCAGAAAACCTCAGTGGATATCTGCTGGGATTGGCAGGTGGGTGAAGAAACAGTTGAGAGTGTATTAGATTTTTCAAAAATGCTTATTTAGTATTTCAGTATTTAAAACGGGACTTGTTTATTCTAATAGGAGTTCTGATTTTTCAATATGGTTTTGCAACTAAATAAGATGGATAACAATGTGTAATAGAAAAAGAAGCATGAAATTAGTTTAAAGGTGTGTGAAAGAAAGTAATAGAAGTGGAAAGAAATTGCAATTGAGTAGATTGGAAGTCTAACACAAAGGTGGGGTGAGGGGTGGTGGGTGGTGATGGGAAAAGGAATTATCTGTGGGACTGAATGTAGGTATGTCTGAATGTTTTTAAGGATTGTATGAAATGTATGTTTGTATGCTTGTATATTCGCAATATGTGTGTATTAATGCTGAATTATTTTAACAATAAAAAATAATAAAAAAGATTTTTCAAAAATGCAAGTGTGAAACTCTGGGAAGAATGGCATACTACAGCTCCTCCAAGAGCTCCTCAGCAGTTTCCATCTGCTGGTATTCTCTTTTTCTCTCTCTTACTCCAGTGAGTTACATGCCTTTTGGTGGCTGGATTACAGATGGATACAGGGGTAGCATGGGGAATGGTCAGTATTATTAGGATGTAATTGTCCATTCAAAACTGCCAGTACCATAGGTGGAATACCTCTGAATACCAGGGCAAAGCAGCGGGAGAGGACTACTGTATCCATGCTCTGTGAGTTTCTTCTAGGTATCTGATTGACCACTGCCAGAAGACAGAATATTGTGCTAGATGGTCAAAGCCTGCTCTAGAATGGTTCAGTCCCAGCATGCTATTGGAATACTGAGGTTAGGGAAGTGGAGTCCTTTGCTAAGGCAGATTGTAAGAAACTGGGAAATCAGGTATCATTCCAGATCAGGCTGTGGCTTGTATACACGTATCAATTTATTCTATTTTCCTTGGGTTTTCCTTATCATTATTAAATTTCACATTACATTGAAGCTTTCACATGATGGAAAATACACTTTTCAAATGACAAATATAGTGTGGGTTCAGTCCTCAATTCCATAGTTTGCAACTGATTTTTTTCTGGCAGCAAATAACATGGAAATTAGCACTAAAATTGTTCTATTGGCGATGGAATAAGCTGCCA
Source organism: Podarcis gaigeae (assembly GCF_964106915.1). Lineage (NCBI taxonomy): Eukaryota > Metazoa > Chordata > Lepidosauria > Squamata > Lacertidae > Podarcis > Podarcis gaigeae. The sequence goes on along the minus strand of NC_139689.1, from coordinate 13,578,497 downwards.
TGAGAGCACATCCCCTGGCCATTTATCTGAGCAATCTGTCTTCTGACAGTGTCCCAAAAGGTGCTTCTTTGGAAAGGAGTCACAAAACAGGACATGATAATGTATCTGGCCTGTTAATAATTCTGTTGAATTTTTTCTTCTGCCTCTGAACATGTTATCATGGGTAGAAGTTACTGAGAGATCTGTGTGTCTTTGTGTGTGTCTATAATTTATTCTTACTGGTTTTCATAATACAAAGAAGCAATCAATCTCACAGGCTACCCCAGAGCTGTCTAGCTAGTTCTTTTCACTTTGCACAACACACCGTCATAGTTGTAAGTTCTACAGTGCTGTCTAATAGTGATCTTAGCACCAACAGAACTGTAGCCAAAACAGGAACCCTGAGAAATACCAAAATAATAATAATAATCTTTCAGAAAACACCAATGAAGTTCATTCAGGGCAGATGAAAGTATTTCAGGAGTCAGTGATTGCCGCTAAGTTGGATGGTTTTTAAAGGTAAACCTTTGAACAACACAATAAGAGCAGATGCAGTTCAATTATGAAGATGACCAAAGGGGTACATTCAAAGCATCTCAGGTCTGAAACCAGAATCCTGACATGCGGTCTCTGTCACACCCACCCTAGTGGTGGAGCTGCCACTAAGTCAAGAGCTGTGTGAGAGCACTAGGCAGCTCAGGCTTTCTTCTCCGCAGTCATCTGTGGATGGTAACGCTCCTGAGAATCTCCCCCAATCTCTTCTATAGAAGCTCTGAAGAGTCCCAAAAACTTATACTCCAGACATTACCCAGGGTTACGTTGCATTTTGGAAAGTGGTCTACTTCTTATGAAGGTGGGTCGTTGCTGAGTTGGAGGTGCGTGAATGTACAAAACATTGGGCAAAAGGTCAATATATTTTAGGGGAACTGAAAAGATGGAGAAGGGTAATAAATCATTGGTAGAGCATAGCTTTACATTGGAAAGGTCCTAGATACGTTTGTGAATGTTCATGTGCCTAAAGATCTGAACAGCCCCTGCCAGACAGTGTAGACTAGACTGAGCTAAATGGACCAATGTTCTGACTCAACATACGTGTGTGTGTGTGTGTATAGACCACTTCCAATTGTTTTTCTGCTTCTCCCATGCTTTTTAGGCATTTGTCTAAGTGGTTTTGCCTTTGCCTGCTGCTATCCTCCAGAAAACCCGCTCTTTAGCGCCAAATTGCAACAAAGAGCAATCCACAGAAAACCCTATCGCTGTTTGTCACGGTTCAGTGCTAAAATACGGGTTTTCCCTGGTAAAATGGCAGGGGAAATGGAAGTGTGCATGAGCACTCAGACCCCAGCCAAGAATAACAGCAGCTAACACACGGATACACCCTTTCCTGATTTAACATAAGGCTGTGATGGAAGTATCTCATTACTGTCTCCTTTCTCCCTTCCCTTCCTTTCTCCCTACACAGTGATATGCAACAAGGGAATGATGTGGGAAAACCAGACAATGGTGACTGAGTTTGTTCTGCTGGGCCTCTATGAAACATGGGAAGCCCAACTTTTCATATTTATCCTCTTCCTTGTCCTTTATGTGGCTACTCTCTTCAGCAACATTCTTATTTCCTCAGCAATTTTCAGGGATCACCACCTTTCAGATTCACCCATGTTCTTTCTGCTGGGTCAACTGGCTTTCCTGGACCTCTGCCTGTCCTCCTTTGCCATCCCAAAATCTCTCTTTGATTACATTGCTCAACACCAAGCCATCTCCTTTGATGGCTGTATGGCACAAATCTTCTTCATTCATTTCTTTGGAGGAAGTGAAATGCTTTTGCTGATAGTCATGGCCTATGACCGGTATGTGGCCATCTCCCATCCTCTCCGTTATGCCTCACTCATGAACCGACACCATTGCATGGCATTTATCCTTGCCTCATGGGCTGGTGGGTTCCTCCATGCTACTGTGCAATTGGGTTTTATCATTAATGTGCCTTTTTGTGGACCCAATCGAGTGGACAGCTTCTTCTGTGACCTCCCCTTGGTTATCAAGTTGGCCTGCACTGACACCTACCCCCTGGAGGTCATGATGGTCACCAACAGTGGCATTTTATCACTGGTGTGTTTTATTGGCCTGCTTCTCTCGTATGGATTCATTTTCTACACAATCCGATCCCGGTCCTCTTCTGAAAGAACCACCAAGGCTACCTCCACATGTACATCTCACCTCATTGTGGTCACTATGTACTTTGGGCCCATTATGTTCATTTACTTACGTCCATCCACCCAGTTCATGATTGATAAAATGCTCTCTGTCTTCTATACCTCCATTACCCCCTTGCTGAACCCAGCTATCTATGCTTTGAAGAACAAGAAGATGAAGGCTGCCATTGGACGTCTGCTCTCAAGGTTTTCTAGGCAGGTTTCCTCTCAGGGCCAGCCCTGATGTTAGGTAGCATGAGGTGCTCCTCTCTGTGTCACAAAAGAGGAGAACATTGTTAGTTATTTAATTTAATTTACAAAATCTCTAGCATTTTGTACACAGTGTTCAGAAAGTGGATGAGAGGTGGTTCTCCTCTTAATCCAGTGGAGCTGAAAAGGACATTCTTTTTTTAGACAACACACACCTGAACAACACAATTTGCTAGCACAAGTGAGGGCCGTCAACTTGGAGGTCTTGTTTAGACAAGTTAATGGAGGTTAAGTATATCAATGGCTACTACTCCTGATGGCTATGCTACTACCAGTATCAGAGGCCATATGCCCTAGAATACCAATTACTTGGGGAACATGATTGGGAGAATGCTGTTCAGCTCTTGTTGTGTTTGTAGGTTTCTCCTAGACATGGCTGGCCACTGTAAAAACAGGATGTTGGACTAGATGGCTGGTGATGCGTAAGGGAACAGTAGACATCTCTGTTAGGGCTCTGCCCTGGATTTGGCTGAAGGCTGAACCAAACTGGGCCAATCTGGGTTTAGGCTGTATCTGGATGAGATAGTCTCAGATTGCCCTGCATTGGGTTGGACCACCACAAGTCATCAGGAGTTGTGAGGGTTAAGGTTATATATAGGTGGGTAAGCTGCAGGGGTGTGTTCCCTGTGTAGAATGCCATGGTGAATCAGAACACTCGGCATTCATTCCAGCTGGTTTCAGGATGTTCCTATGCAAGCATCTTCCAGAAGGTAAGCAGTACGTAACAGAATTAAACTTTCCTGTTCTCAGCTGAATGCTCTGCCACAGATAGCTTTTTAGAATATAAGTGTGATATGCAGTGATTTATTTTGTATCCATTGGGATACAGTGAGCCAGTGTGGTGTAGTGGTTAAGAGCGGCAGTCACATAATCTGGGGAACCGGGTTCGTGTCTCCGCTCCTCCACATGCAGCTGCTGGGTGACCTTGGGCCAGTCACACTTCTGTGAAGTCTCTCAGCCCCACTCACCTCACAGAGTGTTTGTTGTGGGGGAGGAAGAGAAAGGAGGTTGTTAGCCGCTTTGAGACTCCTGAAGGGGAGTGAAAGGCGGGATACCAAATCCAAACTCTTCTTCTTCTTCTTCTTCTTCACTCTGATGTTAAACCACAATAGAGTCCAGGGGTCCGCAAACCTTTTCAGCAGGGGGCCGGTCCACTGTCCCTCAGACCTTGTGGGGGACTGGACTATATTTTGGAAGGGGGAAAAATGAACAAATTCCTATGCCCCACAAATAACCCAGAGATGCATTTTAAATAAAAGGACACATTCTATCCATGTAAAAACATGCTGATTCCCGGACCATCCACAGACCAGATAGAGACGGAGATTGGGCCGGATCTGGCCCCCGGGCCTTAGTTTGCCTACCCATGGAATAGACTAAAATAAATTACAACTCATACAAACTTTCTATACATCTGTATAGCTTTGTCTAAATAAAAATGTCTGCACAGACAAGAGACTCTTCATATTTAAGTAGAATTTTCTATCTCAAGGGCCAAAATGACCTGCAATGACCAGTCGGTACAGAAGGAATAAGATTATCAATCAGGTATCCAGGTCCCAGTCTGTACGGAGCTATGGATACCAGTGACTTTATTTTGGTACCTAAGGCAAGAAATTGCACAAATTCTAGGGCTGTGCTCAATTCCGCCCTCATCCCCCCACCTGGGAAGATCCAGAAGAAAGCCAGCCAGTATACAGACCCAAATCAACATATGGTGCAGTGGGGTTAATATTGAATTAGTCTTAATTTAGAGTCCAAGTAAATATATGGTCAGATATAGGAACAAACCAAGATGCTACTAACAAGAAATTAATTGTTTCAATACACATTGAAACAGACTTGAAGCCCATACTGAAGGGAGGTTTCAACCTTGTGGACTTTTCTCCACTCTTAGAAGGATGGATGGGGAAGTCCAAATTTGACTTCTCCTTACTTATACCTCTGTAAGTCCAATACAGGTCACTGGATTCTATTCTAATTTCTTGGGGTTCCTATAACTAAGGGTTATGCACATTCGTTTTGTTTTGTCCTTTTAAATGACTCTTATTTCTTTACATTTAGGAGTGTGCATGTATTAGGATACTAGGATTAAAAGAAACCTGTGACTGTACTGATTAGATTGTAACAACTGAGATCTTTTTTCCAAGACCACAGTGTAATAAAAGTTTGCTTTTGAAATTCTCTGTGTTGTGAGTTTCTTGGTTTGGAATTGTTTAGGCACACATTCAAGGCATCATGTGTTTGATTCCCACAACATATCCACCTCTCACACGTGTGTGTTTTGGGGTTCATGGGTGAATCATGTATGCACATATGTTCCTAAAGGCACATGTAATATTGGTGGTGGACTGTCTGAGCACTTGGGAAATAGGATGGCCACAAATTATCTTGCTAATCTTGTCATCCACTTAATAACATGTCCTTCCTTCCTTCTTTCCTGATAGGTACAGTTGGATATTAGTCAATTGCTAGAGGTGGTGAGATCACACATTTGGAAAATTTGTGGGGGAATCAAACCCTTGTTTCTTACCACCTTTTTTGATCCCTTGCCATCTACCCAGGAAACCAAACCAGAAGTCAAACGAACACACAGTGCACCCCTGTGGACTGCTGTGTACCATGTTCCTTAGTGACAAATAATTACTTTTTTCTCTACCCCCCCCCCCCCAGAGCAGAAAGTGCAGATAAGGCACCAACGAATGCAGTCCCCTTTCAAAAAGAGTGAGCAATTAATCACACACACACACACACACACACACACATACACACACAATTTACTCTTGACTTGCTGTTCAGCCTTTGGAGCAGATAGATCATCACCAGAGATGGAACCGGATCAATCAGCTCCAAACTGATGCTGATCCTGAGTAGAAGAAATTGCTGCTGAAAACCTCAAGAAATATCTGCTAGGATTTGCAGGTGGGTGAAAAAATAGTTGAGGGTGTATTAGATTTTTCCAAAATGCAGGTGCGAAACTCAGCAGAAAGTGACATATTGCAGACTCCTCCAAGGAGCTGTCCAGCAGTTTCTATCTGCTGATCTGCTCTCTCACCCTCTCTATCTCCAGAGCTCCACATGCCTATTGGTGGCTAGATTGTTCATGGGCATAGGGGCAGCATAGAGACTGATCATCATTGTTGGGATGCAATTCTCCATCCAGAACACTGGAGACTATACATAATACCTCCAGTTACAGATAGGTAGCCGTGTTGGTCTGCCATAGTCAAAACAAAAAAAATTCCTTCCAGTAGCACCTTAAAGACCAACTAAGTTAGTTCTTGGTATGAGCTTTCGTGTGCATGCACACTTCTTCAGATAATACCTCCAGTATCGAAGGTGGCATGCATCTCAATGCTGGAGAACAACAGTGGAAGATAGCTGTTGCTGCTTTCAAGTTCTGCTCGTGGATTTCTAATAGGCATCTGTTTGACCACTGTCAGAAGACAGAACACTCAGATTACCACAGCCTGATCTGGAATGGATTCATCCCAGCATACTGTTGGGATACTGAGTAAGGGGAGTGGTGTTCCTTTCTAAGGGAGAATATAAGACATGAGAACTCCGAACTACCTTTCCAGGTCAGACACTGGCTGTTACACACATAGCAGTTCATTCCATTTCCCCAGTGTTTCCCTGACTGTTAATTTTCACATTACATTATACAATGTAAAAACCACATCCAGAACTATAGAAGGGTATAGCAGATGTTTAGCCCTTGTTTCTGTATTATTTGCAAAGGATTTTTTTTCTGCCAGCAAACAGCACAGAAATTAGCACCAAGGTTTTGCTATGTTCAACTATAGTTCTGGAAGTAGCTTTTGTGTTGTGTGAAAGCTCAAATATAATGTGGAAATGAACAGTTAGAGAAATGGAATAAACTGACATGTGAATGCAATTTATGACCAACTAGCTGAGTACTCTTTCAGCTGCAGGAAAATGCAGGAGGGGGGGAGAGTGCTTTTCTGTGCAGGTCTCCTTTGTGGGTTTCCCAAAAGAGTTTGTTTGGGCACTGTGAGAGTAGTACACTGGATTAGATGAGTCACTGGCTTGATCCAAGAGGGTTCCCTGGTCTTCTTAAGGAGGGGAAACAAAATCCACCTCCAAACAGCCCAGTGAGGTCTGAACATGCCCAGTGGTCACAAGAGTTCTAACATCCTTTTCTGGGATTGTGTGGTGGCAGTGGGGAGATGGAAAACTGGGAGGGGGAGAATGGAGGGGAGAGATGGGTAGCTGGGTAGCTAAGACACTGAGACACTCCACAGAGCAACATTTTCTTCTCTTCTATTAACGTCTACAAAATTAGATCCGTCAGAGTGTCACCAAGAATAGATAACTGTGGCAACTCTACTTTCATTTCCAACAACCTTTTATGTGCAGGGAACAAGGGGAGCAGGGTTCAAACAACTGTGAGGAGGGAAAAGATCTGGCTTCAAACTCACCACCCCACATTTATTGAAATATACCTTATTAGAAAGGGGGGGTGGAACCAAGGTCAAGGATAGATATGAAAAGGGAGGGGGAAGCAAAAGTTAAACCTCAGTTGGGCGTACAATTTTAAGGCCAGTCTTTAAACTGCACAATAGGAGTGGATGCAGTTTAGTAATGAAGGTAGACAAAGGGGTACATTCAACGTCTGTCATATCTGCTTCTCACGGTGCTGAGATCCACTTTCTTTCACCTGACCCAGTAGTGGTGGAGGTGGTGCTAAATAAAAGCTGCATTGTGAGGGCACAGCTCCTGCTTTCTTCTTCATGGTCTCCTCCGGAGGCTAACATCCCCCTAGAATCTTATTCAATCTCCTCCTTCAGCTCTGAAGAGTTCCAATGGCCTTTCTGTGCTCCAGGCACCCCATAGGGTTATATTGCCTTTTGGAAAATGGTCTGTTTCTTAGGAAAATGTCTAGTTGGTGTGCAGACAAAACTTTAGGAAGGACAGTATATTTTAGAGGAATTGATAAGATGGAGAAGGGGCCTAGCTCAGTGATGAACCATCTGATCTGCACTTAGAAGGTCCCAGGTTTGATCCCCAGAATCTCCAAGTAGAGTTGTGAATTTTCTCTTGTCTGAATCCCTGAAAAGCCGCTTCCTGTCAATGTAGACAAGTACTAAGCTAAATGGATACTATCTGACCCAATATATGGCAGCTTCTGATCTTTCTAAAAGACAAAAAAAAACCTACACTAGTTTTCTGAAGAAATATAAAATTGACTTTCTCCTTTCTCATTGAACTTGCATTCCCACACATTTTATTATGGGAATTTCACCCTTTGGGATTTACAGGGGCAGGAATTCAATTCATTCTGTTACTGGCATACAAAAGATGAGGTGAAGTCTGTACAGTTCAACCGCCCTGAGATCTTTGAATGAACGGTAGTATATAAATTTAAATATAAAGAGGAGGGAAATAAAGAAAAGACCTCAAAAGGGAAAAAAATGAAAAGGAATAAAAGGAAAGTCAGTGGCCATGCCATGGGAGAAAGTAAAGAAATAAAAAAAATCTGTTGGGAAGTTACTTCATTCCCATGACTCCTATTACTATCTCTCTATTTCAGTTTGGTTGTTTATGTTTAACCTTTGCAATTCACCTCCTTTCGGAACCTGCACTAGTTTTATCTGTTCATCTATTCTCTGCAACATTCTTTCTCTATTTCTCAAGCATTGATTTGACATACTTCTTTTTTTACTCTAATAATGTTACAAAATGTGGTCCAGAGTGCCTTCTTTTATTCAATTCCCTTCTTTTATTCAAAACATGAGGGAATATGATTGCAGGTTTCTCAATATGTTGTCCATTTCTAAGCAATTTCTTACTTGTCCAGTACCTAAGCCTGATGGTTTCTTTGACACACAACTGATGGACTTGAGCAAACTGCACCTTGGATAGTCAGCCTTTCTTTTTTGTGGCATGTATGATTTATTCATTGCTCCAACTATGACTCAATGTAAGGCAGTAACATATAAATCGCTACCTGGCGGATATCCACTACGTGGAATACCGCAGACTATTTACCGCGGCTAGGCTGAATGTTCTTGACTCGGCGGTTCTGAAGGGAAGATATGGAGGAGTCCCATATGACCAGAGATTATGCCATTGTGTGTTGGGTGAGGTAGAATCCACAGAGCACATTTTACTGAGCTGTCCCTTCTACAACGATTTAAGACAGCATCTTATAACCCCATACTTACCCCAGCTCAGTCCCCGACAAAGAGGAAAGCAGACAGCATATCTGCTAAATAAGTCTTCTAGGAAAACAACTTTGTCAGTGGCTAAATTTCTTTTCCTGGCACTCAAGCGTCGGAAACGTACAATTGAATGCCTTGATGTGGGTTATCTGTGAGAGGTTTAGTGCTGTGGCCCTACCTTATTCATGTACCCCTATGATGTTTTAGTTCATAATTCTGTATTGTGTTTTATTTCTGTGTTTTATTTCTGACTATCGGTCGAATAAAGGAAATAACAATAAATAAATCAAAGACAGGAAGCCTATGACCCTTCAGATATTGGTAGGACTCATCCTACCAGCATCCTATCCGCCAGCCTTGTCAGTGGTCAAAGAGAAAGGAAGTTGGAGTTCTGCAACACCTGAAAAGCCACATATTCTCTTTTTTAAAAAAATAAATTCTTATTGAAGTTTCCACAAATTTTTAACACACCAACCAAGCACAAAAGTCACATATTCTCCATCCCTGGTTCCTCATACAAACAATAGTAAGTTAGATCGGGGAACAGTCTGAATCACTATAAGTCCTGCAATAATGTGTTATACATGTACACATGTTAATGTGTTATACATTTGATGTTAGCCGCTCTGAGCTCGGGTTCGGCTGGGGAGGGTGGGATATAAATAAAAATTATTATTATTATTTAATGTATGGACCACTCAGACTGGAGTCTCAGCACCCAGCTGAGAAGAATGACACACAAGACACACCCTTTGCTGATTTCACCTAAAACTGTGAAGCAAGTATCTCATTACTCTCTCCTTTCTGCCCAATTTGCACAGTGATACACAAGGAGGGAATGCTGTGGTCAAACCAGACCCTGACGACCGAGTTTGTCCTACTGGGCCTCTCTGAAACCAGGGAATTCCAACTCATCTTATTTGTCTTCTTCCTCTTCCTCTACATTGGTACTCTCTTCAGCAACACTCTCATCATCTTCGCGATTTTCAGGGATCACCGTCTTTCAGACTCACCCATGTTCTTTCTGCTGGCTCATTTGGCTTTCCTGGACCTCTGCCTGTGCTCCTTTGCCACTCCAAGATCTCTCTTTGATTACCTTGCCCAGCACCATGTCATCTCCTTCCATGGCTGCATGACACAAATCTTCTGCCTCCACTTCTTTGGAGGCATTGAGATGCTCCTGCTGATTGTTATGGCCTATGACCGGTATGTGGCCATCTCCCATCCTCTCCGCTATGCCTCTCTCATGAACCGACGCCATTGCATGGCACTTCTCCTTGCCTCCTGGGCTGGTGGGCTCCTTCATGCTACTGTGCAATTGGCTTTCATCATTAATGTGCCTTTCTGTGGACCCAATCAGGTGGACAGCTTCTATTGTGACCTCCCCTTGGTCATCAAGTTGGCCTGCACTGACACCTACCCCCTGGAAGTCATGATGGTCACCAACAGTGGCATTTTGTCACTGGTGTGTTTCATTGGCTTGCTTCTCTCGTATGGATTCATTCTCTACACAGTCTGCTCCCGGGCCTCTTCTGAAAGGACCACCAAGGCTGCCTCCACATGTACATCTCACCTCATTGTGGTCACCATGTACTTTGGACCTATTATGTTTATTTACTTGCGTCCGTACACCCGGTTCATGATTGATAAGGTACTCTCTGTCTTCTACACTTCCATCACCCCCTTGCTGAACCCAGCTATCTATGCTTTGAAGAACAAAGAGATGAAGGCTGCCTTGGGAAGTCTTCTGTCAAGGCTTTCTGGACGGGTTTCCACTCAAGGCCAAGCCTGCCGTTAGGCAGCTTGCAGAGGCCCCCTGTGATGGCTGACACAAAAAAGCAGCAAACTTTTATTTTATTTACAGTTCCCCTTGCACACAAGGTGTGGGTAAAGTGGACAGGGATAAGTTTTCCTCCTTCTCTCCTAATTCCAGAACCCGGGTTCATCCAATGGAGCTGAAAAGGAAGCACTTCTTTACACAGCACACTGCTGAACAATCGAACTTACTACCACAAGTGAAAAATACACATGGACTTATAAAATTAGCATTTACTTCCATCAACCTCTCTGAATGGCCCTGCGCCCTAATGGTGATACAAATCACCCCCTCCTTGCTGATCAGTTTGACCATCGGCAGTGAAGCTGCATGGCTGTGGAGAGGGAGAGAGTTGAAGTGACCAAAGCACCTGGTCAGTTGGCAAAGGATGAATATGGCCTTCAGGACAAAAAAGAGTCGGCTTTTTATATTTAGGCCATCTCAGTCTTTCAGTCTGCCAAGCACATCAGCTGTTTTGAAATACGCAGTTTTAATAAATATATTATTCCTTGACTGTGTTACATTGCATTGCATTTATACACCATCCTTCTGCCCAAACACCAAAAGTGGTTTATATAAAATATCAAACATTGGTTTATTCCTTAGGCATTTCAGTGGTTTGGGTTACTTATTGCAAGTACTGTTGTTTTACTCCTAGAAGATATAATATGCTGTCACAACAGAAAGCCCACAGGCTTTTTAGCAGACAGCCCTAGCTGTACACAAACTCTCTTTTCATGGGTGAACATGCACTTTGACAGCACTTTGACAGCATTTTCTTTTGTGTAGGAGTAGATTTTTAAAAGAAAATTCTACCTGGACACGGAGAGCCTATTGTTTGTGAAGACAGGGAACGTTTTATCATAGATTCTTAAAATGAAATAAGGAATGTGTGGCAGTACAATCTCTCTTGTTATGAAATATTTTTTATTTTATAGTTTACAAAAAAAAAAGGAGGGGTGTAACAAAACAAAGGGCCAGAAGGTTTTAATTGGTCCATTAGGTTTTTCTTTATTTTTAAAGCATTTTTAATGTAACAAATATCAGCACCCTTCCATAATATACCCTCTCTCGTTTTCTCCTTTGTCATAATATTCTACACTCACTATTTGCGAGGAAATACCCTTTAAGAATTGCTCCCCTTCAGGCAAGAGCAAGGAACCTGTGACCCTCCAAATATTGCTAGACCACAACTCCCATCATCTCTGATAATTGGTCATGCTGCCTGGGGCTGATGAGGATTGAAGTCCAACAGAATCTGGAGAGTTACAGGTTCCCTGTGCCAGCCTTAGGTCACCTTCCACCATCTGTATTTAATGCTGGGCACAGCACTTAACAGCCAGTCAAAACCTTCTTTCCTTCACAGCCACTAGCCCAGGGGTAGGCAACCTGAGGCCCATGGGCCAGATGCAGCCCAATCGCCTTCTCAGTCTGGGCCACAGACGGTCTGGGAATCAGCATGTTTTTACATGAGTAGAATGTGTCCTTTTATTTAAAATGCATCTCTGGGTTATTTGTGGGGCATAGAAATTTGTTTATTCCCCCACCCCCCCAAAAAATATATATAGTTTGGCCCATCACATGGTCTGAGGGACAATGGACTGGCCCATGGCTGAAAAAGGTTGCTGACCCCAGCACTAGCCTACCTAAATGGAAGTGAAATCTTTAAAAAAACAGCAGCATATTCAAAGCCTTCTGAGGGCTTCGTTGTATTCCAATCTGGCCATTTATGAAGCATCAATGCCTCCTAGTGGCCATTTAGTCTCATTTATTTTTGGTCATTCCTTTGCATGAAGCTCACAAACGTTATCTCAGTTGTTTCTGCAACAGCCTTGTAAGATGGATCATTATTGTGACATTTGTGCTAAGCTTGTGAGCATGATGCTTTGAATAAAATCACTATGCTGATTTTTTGTGTGGATAGCCAGTCAAATTCACTCCCACAAGATGATTATCAACCCGGATGGCTTTAAAAGAGGATTAGACAAATTCATGGAGGTTAAGGCTATCAGTGGCTACTAACCCTAATAAGTATGTTCTACCTCCACAGATGGAGGAAGTATGCCTCTGACCAGTTAATGGAAATAGCAAGTTGGAAGAAGGCTATTGCACCCAGGTCCTGTGCAATAATCACAGGCATCTGGTTGGCCACTGTGAGAGCAGGAAGCTTTGGGCTCATTCAGCAGGCACTTACTCCTTTTCTTCTTTAAAGGGGGGGAATAACCCGATGAGGACTCCTGTTCCTATTCCCACCCTGCCATCAGCCACAGAATGCCAACCGCCTGTTATTGTCAGCTCCTAAGCAAATGAAAGAACAGCAGACCATACAAGACAGAAGTCAGCTCACACATAGCCTAAGCTAAGAGTTTCCTAACCTAGAGCAAAGTCACGCTGGTAAATTTGGAAGCAGAGTGGACTTTGACAGGATGGTTGTCACAGTCCGGTTCATGGGCAATCAAAGTCCCGGCTGGGGACGTCAGGACTGGGAGCAAGCTGGCAGGGTGGGAGCAGGAACTGGAGTCCAGAAGCCAGGAAGCCAAGGGTCCAAGGATCAGGAAGCAAGGAGTCACAAAGTCAGGGGTCCGAGGATCAAGAAGCAAGGAGTCAAGGAACAAAACACAGCAAGGCAGGGAACATGTTGCTCTGGCAAAGAGCCAAAGGGAAATGCTGACCTTATATCCCTTCCCGGCTCTTGCCACCAGGTGCTGTGAGTTACCAAGCGGCCTCACCTGTGTTGCCACACCTTGCCTCTTCAGAACAAACTTAGGAAGACCCTAGTCCTGCAAAGTCCTACTGCTCACAGGGCCTGGCTCCTGCATGTGCTCCTGACAATGGTGCCCTGAGCAATGACAACATTTGGCGCCCCCTCTAAATATTTCTTATGTTCACAATAATTCCTTTCGGTAGAGTTGCTTTTTTGTGGATCTACTCAATAGGCTGACAAAAACAGAAGTTGTTGTTGTTGTAATGCACCCTCTTGGCTCAGCACCCTGTGCAGGGGGACTACTGCCCAAAATCCAGCCCTGCCGTTGGCCTCATTTGTTTCCCTGCTCAGTTCTTCCCTCCCTTGGGATAAAAGAAGGGCACAGGAGGCACAGATGCAATTTCTCAAGCTGATTTCTAGTTTTTAACAAAGTCCCCAAGGTATGGAGCTGGCCTCACCTCCAGGGCCATCATGAGAACAAGTCCTGTTCTTCCTTCAGTGAGCAACATACGTCCTGGGCTCAGAGAAGATAAAGATGTGAGCAGTGATACAGACCTGAGAACGGGATGGGGGGGGGGATACCTTCCCTATCCCACCGAAGAATGTGGATGCTACGTTGCTTTCAAGAAACCTTCGTTCTCCAGTTCCCTTCTACTTTTCCTAATGCCTCCCATTCTCCCTTTATCAATGGGAACCAGGTAAGTGTCTGAGCTAGTTCTTGGCTTTGGTAATATTTTTAATCTCAGAAATCCCTTTGTCTATGAACAACACCATTATTCCAGAACACCAAACCCACATCAAACCAGTTCCCAACTGTATGTGTTTGCTCCAGTCTTTTGAGTATTTGGGCTCCTCCAGATTGCGCATTCATCTTGATTTGCTTGCACAAAACTTATGCAGAAGTTGGATTGAGCATTCATTCTGATTTGTTGTGGGGCAGTTATATAACCATGAGCAATCAAACTGCATTGTGGGGCTTTCATGCATCTTCATGTTAATCATTTGTTCACCCCACACTTTTGAATGCATTTCCACACCACTTTCCAAACTGCAAACAGTCCAATTCTTCTTTTTTTTTAATGGATTTGTTGTGCTAGAACGACAGAGTCCTTAAGTCAACTTTAGTTGTGCAAACTTAAAGTTCTGTTTTGTGTTTGTTAAAATACTGACATTTTGGAAGTGTCATTTGTTTGGAGTGTGCAAAATGGAACTAAGCAATAACAATGGGGAGGGAGGAAGGAAGTATTCCTCTACTCAACTCTAATAAGTATAATGTTTGCTATGAAGATCCTGGTTTCTCGCAGCAATAGTGTAAAAGGTGGGCACATCTTAAACATGGAAGAGGAAGGCAAGGCAGAAAAAATATGATCTATTCAAGAAATGAATAGCACAAAAAACTGCTTTGACCTAATGGTTTATTGTAAATTAATGCTTTGATACAGCCTCATTGCTTCCTTAAAGGCTGACAGCTGAGGAGTTTTAGTGCATCTCTATCAAAAGATTTGCTTGACATCCCGACCAAAGATCAATGGGAAAATAAATTGATAGAATACGCAGAACTAGCATACATGACAGTGAAAATAAGAAATAAAGACGAAACTCAGATAAAGGATGAGTGGAAATACTTGGGAGAATATTTAAAGAGATATAATATTTAAATTAACTTACGAGTAGGAATAAAAGTAAGAGCAGCAGTGACAACCAATAAAGGCTGTTTATAGGATAAAATGGGACGCGGGTGGTGCTGTGGTTTAAATCACTGTGCCACTTCGACTTGCCAATCGGGAGGTCAGCAGTTCGAACCCCGTGACGGGGTGAGCTCCCGCTGTTCAGTCCCAGCTCCTGCCAACCTAGCAGTTCGAAAGCACGTCAAAATGCAAGTAGATAAATAGGTACCGTTCCAGCAGGAAGGTAAATGGCATTTCCATGCGCTGCTCTGGTTTCCATGCGCCGTCTCCCTTGGCCTGTAAAGCAAGATGAGTGCCGCAACCCCAGAGTCGTTTGCGACTGGACTTAACTGCCAGGGGTCCCTTTACCTTTACCTTTAGAATAAAATAGGATGGAAGAAAAGGATATGCAGCAAAATAAAATTTGATTAGAATGCCATGGGGGGTTGGACTGGGAAGTTCTGAGAAAAGAGGGGTCTTGTTTAGTTTTGTTTTGGAAAATGCATGATGTATATTCAAAGTCTTAGAAATGTATAAAATAAATAAGGAATCAATTCCAAAAAAAGACTTGCGTGGCTGATAATCAGTTTATTGAACATTCACCCTGATTGGTTTGTACAGAGCTTATGCAGAGGTTAGACTACATCCGGTCTTGATTGAGTATTCATTCTGATTTGCTTGTGGGGTGTCCTCCCTTAATTATTTGTTCATCCCACACTTTTCATGCATTTCCATTTCACTTTCCAAATTGCAAAAAGTTTGTTGTTCAAACTGGATTTGTTGTGCAAGGGCAACAGAGTCCTTTATTCCACTTCAACTGCACAGACCTAAACTTCCAGTATGCACTTGAATCCATCCCTTAAAATACTAACAGTCCACTCATATAGTAACCTTCTCATGTTAGTTTTACATACAAAGAGACAAGCAGAACACAGTGCATACAAGTGCACAGAATGAAGCAGACAGCACAGACAGCATCAGGCATTCACAGAGCAGCTAGGGCAGCCCATCACTAAATTTGCACCACACTTTAGCAAGCTATTCCTAAACTCCTAACCCACACTCCCTTTCTCTGTCTTTATCCCTGTTTCTTCAACACTGCTAAAGAAAAAAGAAACCTCACACACTATACATTTCCCCCCTCTTCAACCAAACTGTTTAGTATTTCATCCCTAGATATGGAGGAATCTGTTAATTTTGGTTTCTCATTTTTCCAATTACAAATTCTGTTCTCCATATTTCTGCAGCAATTCACACATTTTTTAAAAAAATATATTAAAATCCTCATGAAAATTTGTCAGGTTTTCAGTGCAAATTTCTCCTAATAAACACATTTTTTGCATGTAGTTATGAAAAGCATACACATTTTGGAAGGAATTTCCCCCAATATAATGCATTTTGGTATATTTCCCACAGAGATAACCAGCTGACCATTCTGAACCACCAACCTGAGAAATGGTTGGCTGAAAGTCATAGTGTTTTGAAAAAGTTAAGCTGCCACTCTGGGCAGCTTCCAACATAATAAAAACACAGCAAAGCATCAAACATTAAAAACTTTCCTATACAGGGCTTCCTTCCAATGTCTTCAGAAAGTTGTGTAGTCCTTTATCTCCTTGACATCTGTTGGAAGGGCATTCCACAGGGAGGGTGCCACTGCCAAGAAGGCCCTCTGCCTGGTTCCCTGTAACTTCACTTCTCTCAGTGAGGGAACCACCAGAAAGTCCTTGGAAGTGGACCTCAGTGTCCGGGCTGAACAATGGGGGTGGAGATGCTCCTTCAGGTATACAGGGCCAAGACAATTTAGGGCTTTAAAGGTCACCACAAGGACTTTGAACTGTGCTCGGAAATGTTCTGGAGTGCCACTGACTTTTCCCTTGTTTTTTGTTTTTAAAAAACCAAGAAAGTGGATAATGAGTGCCTTTTAAAAATGGCAAGATTCACTCTGATTTTGCTCATATTTACTCCTTGTATCCCCCCATCCCAACTCTTGGTTGCAGCAGGTGGAAGCCGCAATATGGAACATGGGAACCAGTCCATGGTGACAGAGTTTGTGCTGCTGGGACTCTCACAGGCACGAGAGGCTCAGCTCTTCCTCTTCTTCCTCTTCCTTCTATTCTACTCTCTGATCCTTCCCGGAAATATCCTTATCATTGTGACTATCCAGAGTGACCCACGACTAAGCTCCCCCATGTATTTCTTCTTGGCCAACCTGGCATTCCTGGATATCTGCTACTGTTCTGTCACCCCACCCAAGATGCTCTCTGACTTCTTCTACAACAGCAACACAATCTCCTACAGGGGCTGCATGGCCCAGCTCTTCTTTCTCCACTGGCTGGGCGGAACTGAGGTCTTCCTCCTCCTTGGTATGGCCATTGACCGCTATGTGGCCATTTGCCACCCTTTGCATTATGCCAGCCTGGTGAGCATTCCAATCTGTGGGGCCATGGTAGTGGTATTCTGGTGCTTAGGGTTTGTTCACTCCATCATCCAGGTGGCTCTCATCATCCCACTCCCCTTCTGTGGCCCCAACAAGCTGGACAATTTCTTCTGCGACATCACCCAGATTGTCAAATTGGCTTGCACCAACACCTATGATTTGGAGTTCTTTATGTTCATCAACAGTGGCCTTTCAGCTCTCATCAGTTTCACCCTCCTCCTCATCTCCTATGTGGTCCTGCTCTTCAAGGTGAGGATGGGCTCCACCGAAGGGAAGAGCAAAGCTGCATCCACCTGCATCACCCATATCATCATCGTGGTTGTCATGTTTGGCCCTGCCATCTTCATGTACTGCCGCCCGTTCCAGGACTCCCCTCTGGACAAGCTGGTTGCTATTTTCCACAGCACGGTCTTTCCCTTGCGGAACCCCATGATCTACACACTGAGGAACAAGGAAATCATGCATGCCATGTGGAGGTTGTTGGGCAAACGTTGGCCTGTGGATTGGCCAGGATCAGTATAAATTCCAGGAGGATTCTGGGATCCTGGCCTATGCTCTTGCCAGGTGCACAGAGCAATGGTTCTGTTCCCCAACTCAAGCAACTGACTTGAGCATCACAAACTCATTTGGGATTCAGCATGGCCACCAACACCCCAGCATAGCCATGAGGGGTTCTCAGGGAGATGACTTATCAACAGTGGAGGCCAACCTCAGTCTGCTGTCAGCCAGCCCCCACTTGCTCACTTGCAACCAGCCTACAGGGACTGACCCTTCCTAGAAGATTCATCCTCCTTAGTCTCAGTGTTACCATTGTAGATCACAGAAGGGATGAGGACAAGGACAAAACTAGAAATACAGCAGTTGGTTCTGCCTCAGCCAATCATTGGCTCTGAGTCAACTTGGCCTCCCTGCCTTCTATCCTACCAGTTCCAGTGAGCACCAGCGACAACTGCTTACAAAGTCCTATCCTTAAATTGGAGATACTTGAATTGTGGACATCAAAGACTTGAAATAGCACCATGACTGCTGGTGGTGGTGGTCAAGGGCCATTAATCCAATGAGAAGTCTTCCTCTCTTTTCTGAACCTACCCAGCCTCATTTTCTTTACCACGTTGCAAATGCTGAGCATCATGATGCAGACAAGGAATGGAAATTCATTTTATTTATTTTTTAATTGAATTTGAATCTCACCTCTCCTCCAAGGAGCTCAGTGTTGCATCTGTGGCTCTCCCCTTCCTTGTGTTATCCTCACAACAACCCTGTGAGGTAGGTTAGGCTGAGAGGCTGTGTGCTTCATGGCTGATTGGGGATTTGAACCCTAGGAGGCCAGGTCCTGGTCTGAGACTCTAACCAGTACAGCACACTGACTTAATAAGGGAACATTCACACCAGACTCCTCATTATTATGTGGCTTTTGCCTTACAAATCCTTAAGCATAGGGGCAGCTATTTTGAAGAATAGTCTTCAAAAAGTGTGAATTTCAGAACTGAGCTGTGTTTTGGTTTGCATATTATTTTGGAAAACATGGATTAGGCTAGCTTTGCATTAAAATCCAATGCAAATTGAATTTCTCCCCCATCCCTACAGCGCAGACCGCTTTGCAGAGGAAAGAGTCACACTTATTCTTCATCCTCTTTTCCTTACAAAATAGTTCTGCGCAATCCTTATGCTTTAGGTTTTATCAGTCCCACATAACTGAGATGAACAGGGTTAATCCTTACCAAACATCTAGTGGCAACCAAAGATGGGGGTTGGGGTGCAGGTGGGGAGCGAATTGATGAAATGTCTCCCACTTTTTCAGTATGATCTATGTGTGTCGGCCAGAGGTTTGGGGAAGGGTTTTGGGTTCCCTCTGCAGAAGATAAAACACACTGTGTATGGTCACTTCATTCTGCGCTTGGCACCATGACAGTTGCTGGCAAGCAGGCAAACATTTGTCGGTGCTGGAAACTGTGGTTTCTTCTAAGGGGGTGGTAGTATTTATTTGTTTTTCCCTTTCTGGTTTTGTGTGTGCTGACCAGGGTGCTGAAGGAGGGAGAAATGAGCTTCAGTCACATACAGTTAATGAGGGTTAGGGTTAGGGTTAGGATCTGGGATCTCGAGCGCACATTTCGAACAAAGCCTTTTTGGAAGGTAGCCAGCCACCAAAGTATTAGGGGAAGGGAGAGTGTTTTCCTGAGCCCTTTTCCCTGGAAATTCAAGGAAAAGCAGCAGTGACTGATACGGAAAAGTATTAAGCCAACATAGCTCAGCACCTAAATTTGATAATTAGTATATGTCTATCCCTGTTCTCTGTATTTTAGTTTGTTCATTCTCAAAGTGGTTATAGTCTCTATGTTCTCTATATTCTCTCTTTTCTTGGTTCTCTATTCTCTGATCATGATAGCATAAACCTTTGCAGACTAGAGTCTATCAGATGCATGAACAGTTATGTTGCCTTGTTTATATGATATGCATTGGGTGGGGCAGGTGTCCATTAATTAGCTACCAATGCCAGGATTTGGGAGTTGGTATCAATACTAATTTGTGGATGGTCACTCTTCATGATTCCACATACATTTAAGTTTGCAACTGTCTTTGTTTCAAGTACACAATCTGTATTTCATTTGCCCACACAATTCCACCACATGCACGCACGCACATACACACACACACACACACACACACACCACTAGGGCAGTGCACCAGATTCAGCCAAATCCTGATTTGACCAATTTGGGCTGATTTGTTCCCTGTCTGGATCCAGTTCAAGCAAATTACAAATCACTAGAAAGAATATCAGGTTGCCTCAAATCAATTTGCAATGATTTGTGCTGATTTGAACAGTCTCTCAGACAGATCATCTCCAAACTGTTGCAATTATTAATTACAACACCATATATGTTTTGATAATTTTACCAGGCCTACTGCTTTTTGAAATCCATTTTTATTGCTGTTTTTAAGGAATATTTTATATCATTGTATGTGAGCTACTTAGGAATTTGTGGGTTTTTTAAATTTTCGATGAAGTGGTGTATAATTCTTGCTAAGCAAAGAAAATAAACAAATGCCGCTTCACTGAGCCCAAAGCTTTCTCTTTAATCCTCCTTAACAAAAGTCAGATGAAAATCCTAGTGTGACTATCAGATGATTGACTGATTCAACCCAACTGCTATCACAAATGCTAGGGGACCTTCCAGACTGGTGTTTTATTGCAATTGCATTCTGCATCATATTCTTGACACTATAACAATGCATTGGTTGACTTATTCTGCTTCACTAACTGCTCTGTGATGCTTCTCCAGTGCTACCACATTATTGCTGTTCAGAGGGGCTATCGTGCAGCAAGGGAGGGGGGGACAGGGCCGTCTTACCCATAGGTGCAAGGGGTGCAGGGCACCCAGGTGCCGGGCTCTTAGTGACGCCAGGCTGAGAGTGCGGGGCCCGAGTGTTGAGTCCAGGGAAGAGCCCGCCTGTTGGTTGGAGTGCCGCGGTGGGCTCTTCTGCTGCGGGAGGCTCTGTGCTGCCAGTTCGGGGGCGGCCGAGCCAGCAAGACGATGAGGCGGCTGACTGGCTCTGCCCTGCTGCACGCCTGGGACTGGGCAACTGGGGGGGCACCAGGCGGATCTTTGCACCCTGGCGCCACTTATGCTTAAGACAGCCGGGGGGGCACTATAATTTAAAGCTGAGGAAAAAGCTGAGTTGGTTAGCGTCTGATACTGATAATGCCAAGATTGCAAGTTTAATCCCTGTACAGGCCGGCTGCATATTCCTGCAGTACAGGGGGTTCGAGTAGATATCCTCAGGATTCCGTCCAACTCTACAGTTCTGTCATTCTAAGCTATTTATTCATGTGCAGAACATTTGTGGTACAAGAAGTTACAGGATTTCAGCATGGAAGTTTCAGGATATGCACTGAATGGAAGCAAAGTGGTATGTTAGCCCCAAAACATTTGCAAGCACTGATAGCATTGAAAGCAGAGTCATGTATGATCGACCCAATTGCATCATGGGCACAAATCACTAGGAACACAGAATAAATAAGATGGGCAAGGGAGGCCTAATTGGTACTAACTTTGAGATTTATGGCTATTTCCATAGACTCACTTAATTCAGGACACAGGGGTGGTCAAAACTAGGGCTCAAATAGCACCTCGTTTGAGCAGCTTCGACAGCCTTGTATGACTATTCCCATAAGAGCTGACTCAAGGAGGTGAGCCAAGCTTCATACCATGGGAAGAGAAAAACCTAATTGTAATCTTGAGTCATTTTCCTATCTCCCTTCCCAAGGGGGTGCTGCCATCTCTTGCAAAGGCAGCCACAAACTAGTTTGTTTGTTTCTTTTAACAAGGTCCCTGAGTTCTGATCTGGGCTTTCCTCCAGGGCTGGCCATTGAGATGGTCTCTTCTCCCATATAGGGCTTTCTCAAGTATGGAGAGCTGTCACTGACTGAGGTCTCTCTTTTCCCATCAAGGCACAGAATGGTAAGTCAGGAAGGCTGCCTTCGCACATTCCCTCTTCATATTTTGTGGCTGTTGTTGTTCTTTTAATGATGCCTGCCAAAGACTACCAGAATATGGATGGATGACTCTGTCTGTTTCCGTTTCTTTCCATTTCTCGTTTTTCTAAACTAGAGCTGTGCTCTCCACATTTCTGCACTGGTCTGTGATTTATTCATTGGCTTTAATCCAGGAAATTCTTCAGCATTTTAATGTGCATTTCTCCTAATATGCACCTGTTGGTATGCAACATTGCCTAATATAAAGATATTGGCAAAGCAATTTCCCCTATTAGAGTGCATTTCTGTACATCAGAATTAGTTAATTACTGAGGACCCCCTGTTTTTCAAAAGCCAAGCCATGGTAGTTACCTCTGCAAAGCAATTTTTTGAACAAAATGTGGGATAGCCCCAAATAAGCAAAGGATTTTAGGTATACCAAAAAGCAGACTAGAGCTGAGTGATACCTGGTTTCCAACATCATGATATATCAGCAGCTAAACATCGCAATATTCCGATATATCACAATGTCTGAAATTGGAGATCAGGTGTGGGGGTGAGGGAAGTAGCAGCCGCAGAGACTGGAGGGAGGGAGGGAGAAGAGGAAGCAGAGTCAACTCCATCACATGGTTTGAGTGGGAGAGGGTGGGGATGAAGGGTGTTTCAATCTGCCATCAGTGGGGCAGCCAGCAAAGATGCATGCCCACTGTGGCTGCTGCTGCTTTCCTGCTAACTGAGAAAAGCTGCTCCACCTCTGTGCCTGGAGAAGGGAGTGCCACGGTGCCTTGAAGTGAGGGCAATCACTGCCTTCTTCTTGGTCAGCGTGAGGGGAAGGCAGCACCTCGCAATCAGCTGCTCTAGTCTCCCTCGCGTGAGGAGCAAAATATTGCTGCATATTGCTGGATCAAAATTGTTATGGCAGTGTGATTTCAAAACCGATTTCAGCCAATATATTGAAAAATCACACAGTGCTACAACAGACCATAAAATTTGGGATATTGTCAAATGCTTCAGAAGCCAAACAATTTGGCTTTCAAACGCTAACAACCAGGAAGTAAATGCTTCTGTTTTCGAATGCTCCTCAGAAGCCGAACAGCTTCCAGGGCATTTTTCTCAATTTTCTCAATGGGAATTGTCGACCGCCCTCGCTTGTCGAATGTTTCAGAAGTCAAACGGTCTTCCGGAATGGATTATGTTTGACAACTGAGGTACCACTGTATTTAGCTGAGGGAAAACAAGGGATGAGGCCACAGACCCCCAAGGGTCCCTGGACCCCTAACTGGGAATCACAGCTGTACATAGTTTTCACTAAGGGCTTATTCACCCTTACCTTTTGCCCTGCACTTTCCAAGTCCACGCGTTAAAGCTCCACATCTGGGCTCTCCTTTTTTCACCACAGAACTTTCCCCATGAAAACCCACTCTTTAAAGCTGAAGTGCAACAAATGCAATTCAGATTTTCTGTAGATTGCCATTTGCTCCAATTCAGCGTTAAAGAAGGGATTTTCACAGGGAAATCTCCAGAGCAAAAGAAAAGAGTGCTTGGACACAGAGCTTTAAAGCATGGACTTTGCCTGGGAAAATGTAGAGGAATGGATAAGGCCTAAAAGATGCATTTTCTACACAGTTTAACCTAGCATGTGCATTTTTGTACACTTCGCTTGGCAGGCGAGCAGCACTGAAAAATTTGGAAAAGTGCAAATTTCACAAGGTGGCTATATTTCAGATCTCATGTTGTTTTGGAGAATGCTGATCAGGGAGGTTCACCTTTAAACAAAAAATGGATCAAATTTCTTCAGTGTCTTGAACCGAGAAGCGTACCTGTTTTATATCTGTTCTTTATGAAAAGCTTTTCCTTTGTTCCCTTCCCAATTCTCCCAGTTTTAGAACCCAGGACCATCCAAGGAAGTGAAACATTGGGAGATGTCCGATGGACAAAGCAAACTGCTTCTTTACACGGCTCATAGCCTAACATTTGCTCCCACAAGATAAAGCTGTGGTCCCCAACTTGGACAGCTTTAGATGACAAATAGCATAATTCATGGAGGATAAGGCTAGCAGTGGCTACAAGCCATGATGGTCAGATGCCTCCAACTACAAGTTGATGGGGATCACAAGAAAGGAGAGTTGCTGCATCTGGCTGGCCCCTGTGCAAACAAGATGCTGTTGGAAGAGATGTTCCATTGGCCTGATGTAGCAGAGCTCTTCTTATGTTCTTACATGTCATGAGATCAGCACTGGCTTTTTTTTTTAAATTTTTATTGCATTTTAACATACATACATACATACATAGCACAAACATACAAGTTACAAAATACCTAACCAAAAAGATAAGAGGGGGGGGAAAGAAAGAGAGAAAGAAAATTAAAGTTAAGAACAAAAAAACAAAACATAAAGTACATAAAACATAGACAACTCAACTTACATTGGCTTAACAGTAACACTGATTGACTTCCCTTTATTTCGATTTCGGAAAAAGTTATCTTATTTATCTATCTGCAGTATCTTTTCATAAAAAAGAGAACTTTTCGTAGTAAGCGTTGTGTCATACCTACTGTGATTTTTACGTATACAAATGTGTTTATTATCAACATTTTAATTTCCCTTTATCTCTGTTTTCATGTATATCCTGAATTTATTCCATTCATTATTAAATTTGGTACTTTTTTGGTTCCTTATTTTCTGTGTCAATTTTGCCAGTTGTAAATAATCGAATAGTTTAGATTGCCACTCTTTTATCGTTGGGGTCTTTGATGTTTTCCAATACTGTGCTATAAGGATTCTGGCGGCCACTGTTGCATATTGAAAAAAAGTTTTATCTTCCTTTTTAATTTCTTCACCAATTATCCCCAACAGGAAGGCTTCTGGTTTTTTACTAAAGGTGTATTTAAAGATTTTTTTTAATTCATTATAAATAGATTCCCAAAAAAATTTGAGTATCCCACACGACCACCACATATGAATGAAATTACCCTCCTTTCTCTTGCATTTCCAACACATTATATCACCTGTTTTGTAATTTTTTTCCAGTTTTACAGGTGTTACATACCATCTGTACATCATCTTGTACATGTTTTCCTTAAGTGTTGTACATGCCGAAAAGCTCATGCCTTTACACCATAATGCCTTCCACCTGTCAAACTCTATGTTATATCCTAAATCCACTGCCCACTTCACCATAACCTCCTTTACTTCCTCATCCTTGGTGTCCCACTCAAGTAGCTGGTTGTACATTTTTGATAATAGTTTTGTTTTGCCTTCTATTATTTCGATCTGGAATCTGGATTTCTTCTCACTTATTCCAATCTTTTTATCTTCCATCCACATAGAGTTAATTTGGTGATATTGGATCCAACCAGTCAACTTATTTTTTATTTCTTCATATGATCTAATCTTCCACCCAAACTCTGTTTTGGTCAATAGATCTTCATATGTCCATCTTTTCCCCTCGATGTTTGTCTTTTTTATTGTAAGGATATCAATTGGTGATAACCACCAGGGGGTTTTCTGTTCCAACAATTTTTTATTCCTTTCCCACACTTCTAGCAGTGGCCCCCTAAAGATATGGTTAGAAAAACCTTTGTGTACTCTTCCCTTGTCCCGCCATAAATAGGCATGCCAACCAAATCTCAAATTAAATCCCTCTAGGTCTAACAAATCTCTGTTTTTAATGAGAATCCATTCTTTCACCCAGCAGAGGCATGCCGCCTCATAATATAGCTTTAAATTTGGAACCGCGAGTCCGCCCCTGTCTTTTTGATCTGTGAGCAGTTTGAATTTAATTCTTGGTCTTTTCCCTTGCCAGATGAATTTGGATAGTAGTCTCTGCCAGTCTTTAAATAGTGAGGTTCCCCTGATTATCGGTATATTTTGGAATAAAAAAAGTAGTTTTGGTAATAGGTTCATTTTAATCGCTGCCATTCTCCCCAACCAAGAGAGTTGTATTCTGTTCCACGTATCCAAATCCTTTGTTATTTCTTTCCATATGTTCTTATAATTATTTTCAATCAGATTTATATTCTTCATAGTTAACCAGATTCCAAGATATTTTACTTTACTTACAAAGCACTGGCTTTGTAAATGACTTGTTTAGCACAGAATGTGGTGCATACAGAGGAATGCTCAGGATGTCATTTCGTAATTAATAGAACCCATCGTTCCCTGAGCAAATCCTCTTAGCATGAGAGGTGTTTTGCAGAGAAAAGCTGCAACCTGATTGCCCCATGCCCACCCTACCGTTCTGCCATGCCCAATCTTTCCCCACAATGCTGCAAATATGACTCCGGAACCCTGCTTTGGCAGGAAATTGTTGTGAAGAAGGGATGTAGGAATGTAAGCAACAAGTTATGAGGGGCAAAGCTCCCGCCCATCCCTTCTCCACAGGAAATTGCCTCCTCACCCCAATTGCTTGGTAACTTGGAGTTCCACAAGTTCTAGTGTCAGGAAAGAAGGAGGAAAGTATTTTCTCTGACCGCTGTCTCTATGCCCTAATGTTATAGGCTTCTGGAAGGATGCTGCAAGGGAATGATTCCATGGTGAAAGAGTTCATTCTGCTGGGTCTCTCCCAGGCACGAGGGGCCCAGCTCTTCCTGTTCTTCCTCTTCCTTCTCTTCTACTGTCTGATCCTGCCAGGAAACATCATCATCATCATGACCATCCGCAGCGACACCCGATTGGGGTCCCCCATGTACTTCTTCTTGGCCAACCTGGCATTTCTGGACATCTGCTACTGCTCCGTCACCCCTCCCAAGATGCTGGCTGATTTCTTCTCCAGCCGCAAGGCCATCTCCTACAAGGCTTGCATGGCCCAGATCTTCTTCCTCCACTTGCTGGGAGGGTCAGAGGTCTTTCTTCTCATTGCCATGGCCATTGACCGCTATGTGGCCATTTGCCACCCATTGCATTATGCCACCATAGTAAGCAGGCCAGTCTGCGGTGCCATGGTGGTGGGATCCTGGTGCCTAGGTTTTGTCCACTCCATCATCCAAGTTCTCCTCATTGTCCCACTCCCTTTCTGTGGCCCCAATGAACTGGACAACTTCTTCTGTGACATCACTCAGGTCGTCAAGTTGGCTTGCGCAGATACCTATGCCCTGGAGTTCTTCATGTTTGTCAACAGTGGTGTCTCCACCCTCTTTTGTTTCATTCTCCTCCTCATCTCCTATGTGATTCTGCTGTTCAAGGTGAGAACGGGTTCTGTCGAGGGGAAGAACAAAGCTACTTCCACATGCATCACCCACATCATCATTGTCATTGTCATGTTTGGTCCCGCCATCTACATCTACGGTCACCCTTTCCGGGAGTTTTCTTTTGACAAGGTGGTGGCTGTTTTCCACACTGTGGTCTTCCCCTTGATGAACCCCATCATTTACACGCTGAGGAACAAGGAGATTAAGCATGCCATAAGGAGAATGTTAAGCAAAAATGGTCCTCTGGTTTGACCAGGACTCATATAAATTCTAGGATAGGTATCGGAAACCTGTGACACTCCAGATGTTGTTGGACTCCACTTCCCATTAACCTCAGCAGCATGGCCAATTGTCATGGCTGATGGGATGTTAGTATGACAGCATCTGGAAGGCTGAAAGATTTCCATCTCTGCTCTAAGAGATTAGGCTTTTACCTCTGTTTGGTCAAGAGAGCAGCACCTTCCATCTGCTCTTCTTCAGCCCCCAAATCCAGCAACTAATATTGAGGAGCTTGGGATGAGAACATAGCTGCTGAGACCTGATGTCACTGACAGAGCATTAGTTGAGTGTCTTTGCTATCATTTGTTCTTGTACTGGAAGCTCTTGAACTGAGAAACCAGGGGCTGAGGTCACCTTCAGACTGTCAGTGTTTTGTGGGACGGAATTCAAGTCAGGAATTTGGATTTTCTCCATTAAAGTGGATTGGTTTAATGGTGGGGTCTAATGCAACAAAGGGGGACGCGGGTGGTGCTGTGGGTAAAACCTCAGTGCCTAGGACTTGCCGATCATATGGTCGGCGGTTCGAATCCCCATGGCAGGGTGAGCTCCCATCTTTCGGTCCCAGCTCCTGCCCACCTAGCAGTTCGAAAGCACCCCTAAGTGCAATTAGATAAATAGGTACCGCTTTATAGTGGGAAGGTAAACAACATTTCCGTGTGCTGCGCTGGTGCTGGCTCGCCAGAGCAGCTTCGTCACGCTGGCCACGTGACCCGGAAGTGTCTCCAGACAGCGCTGGCCCCCGGCCTCTTAAGTGAGATGGGCACACAACCCTAGAGTCAGACACGACTGGCCCATACGGGCAGGGGTACTTTTACCTTTAATGCAACAAATCCTACACTGGGGGGAGGGGGACAACAGGTTTTTGCATTTAGGGAAATGCACT
Source organism: Podarcis gaigeae (assembly GCF_964106915.1). Classification (NCBI taxonomy): domain Eukaryota; kingdom Metazoa; phylum Chordata; class Lepidosauria; order Squamata; family Lacertidae; genus Podarcis; species Podarcis gaigeae. The sequence continues at coordinate 13,550,423 of NC_139689.1, read as the reverse complement.
GAAAAGTGTGATAAATGAATGATAAATGGAAAGGCACAAACATCAGAATGAATTCAGGATGGATGCTCACTGCCTTCATAACCTCCCCACAAACAAATCAAAGGACATAAAGGTCAGACATGGTCTGACTTCCACATAAACGTTGTGATAGCCAATCAGGACAAATACTCAATAAACAGGTCATCTAGGATCTTCACTCTCATTCAAACACACAACTATAGGGTAGCTTCCTATGACTTCATTATCAGAGTGGATCCATTGGAATTAATGGACCCAAAGTTAGATATGCCATTTATATTCAATAGGTTTACTCTGAGTATGTTTAATGTTGGCTACTACCTCATGTCCACACAATGGTGTTCCAGTGACCTCTCCAAAACCAGGAAACTCTCCAAATGTTTGAGCAAGATCATTTTGTTTCTGAAACACCCAAAGCCTTTCTTGGTCAGGTTGGTCCTTCATAGCTAGCATTTGAGCTAGCATGGTGTAAATTAAAATTTGAGGTTCATATTACAGTATTTTGACATTAAAAATAATGCTTTAATTTTTTTTTCTGTCTTGTTCAGCTCAGTTTTAAGTGTTGTTGCCCACTCCAAAGCCTTCAAAGCAGAATGAGCTTTTAAAAAGAAATCAGAATACAGACATTGATTACTTCATGTAATAAATATTTAGTGCACAGGGACTTCTGGCTATGCACAGTTCCAAGTGGCTGGCAGACCATGCAGCAGTGCAACATATAACTGTGAAAGTAATGTAAATTATACCAGTTGACCAGAACTCCAGATGTGCCCGTGGGTCCTAAAAGGAGTAACAACCCTCACTTTATTGTTTTATCAATGAGGTTTTATGTTGCATCTTGCCATAGTATTGGCACCAATGAAGGATGAAGCTATATACCTTTAAAATGAATAAATTTACAGTACTCAACACATCCATTCATCCAGGCCACAATATGCCCAAAAAAAACAAAGGTGATGTGAACTACAGTAAAGAGCCTGCAGTTGGGGAAACAAGATAGAACATCAGCTGCCCTGGGTTCCAGAAGTGCAGGAGATTTTCACAATCACATTTGGCATGAATTGCAGTCAAGAAAGTGTTGCGTTAGCTCTAGGCTGTCAGTATTCTTCTGGCACTGAAAAAGTGTGCCGCAAATGAATAATTAACAGGGGATGGATCTAGACACAGGGAAAAAAGCACTATAAATAAGTCAGAGATTAGATCATTATAAAAAAAGAAAGAAATCTCTATGAAAAACTGTTTTAAAATTTCCTGTTTTCTGGCGCCATCTGGTGTTGTATGTTTATAGCACATTCAAATTGCTGTATCTTTATTAATGTACAGTGGTGCCCCGCAAGACGAACGCCTCGCAAGACGAAAAACCCGCTAGACAAAAGGGTTTTCCGTTTTTGGAGGCACTTCGCTAAACGAATTTCTCTATGGGGTTGCTTCGCAAGACGAAAAAATCTTGCGAGTTCCCGTGTTTTTTTCTCGCTTTTTTCTGTCCTTTCCCTAAGCGCTAAGCCGCTTATCAGCTGTTCCGCTGATAAGCCGCTTCTCAGCTGATCGCTAAAAGCCGCTAGACAGCTAATAGCGCTAATCCGCTAAGCTGTCAATGGGCTTGCTCCGCAAGACGAAAAAACCGCTAGACGAAGAGAATCACGGAACGGATTAATTTCGTCTTGCGAGGCACCACTGTAACTGAGTCCAGGGAGACATTGCAAGAAAATCAACCGGCATGTCAATTGCTGCTTGCAATGCACTTAGTACCTGTCAGGTGGCTGTTGCGGTTGCTCGAGAGTAACCAGGCAGGACTCAAAACCTGTGTTTTACAGGTTTTTATTTTGGCGCAAACTATTTAGTGAAGAGCCTCAAAGCTCAGGTCTGGCTCAAGCACTAACAGAATCCGGGAGTGGTCTTTTCTTGGACCTCCCCCAACATGAGAGTTTCATTACCCCCAACCTTCTACTTCCCTCTTTGCGCCTTAGGCTACTCGCAGGATGGGCGATGGCAAGGGCATGTTTCCCTCCTGTCCGGCTTGCCCAGGAGCGGTGTTAAGGCTCCCACAAGCATCCTCTGCTCCTTGCACCTCTTCCCCACTAGAGGTGGGACTTTCCTCCTCCCTGGAAGAGAAACTGCTTCGCAAGATTTTCAGAGACTCCCTGTAACACAACTGCCCTTCTATTTCTCGCCTCTGAGCCGATGGCAGTTCCCTGACAGTACCCATCTAAAAGAAAGGTACCCAAAAGTACCATAGCTACAAAGAAGTCAGTGGGTCAGGTGCAGGGATGGGGGAACTTATTTTGGCCCTGGAACCACATTTGCATCTAGCAAATCTTCCAAGGGCCAGTGGTGGACCTGCGGCAAAAGCGGGCAGAGAAGTGAATGGAAATTTCACATTTGTATAGTAGACCCATTTCTACACACCCCCTTCTCCATCCCCCAACCAGATGAGCATGAGGCATTAGCAGAGTTCATGGCCACCTTCCAGCCAAGCAAAATCCACCAGTTGGGGGGGGTGGGGTGTGAGGGGGGTGGCCTGGGAAAAGGAGGTGTGGCCTGAGGAGGGTTTCAAGGGCCAGGTGGAGTTGCATTTGGTCCCCAGGCATGAGGTTCTCCACAAACACACACGTGCCCTGGTTTGCTGGCTACTGCAGTAAAAACAAGGGGTGAGACAGGGAACCAGGCAGAAGGCCTTCTCAGTAGTGGCACCCATCCTGCGGAACGCACTCCCACCAGATGTCAATGAAATAAACAACTATCTGACTTTCAGAAGACATCTGAAGGCAGCCCTGTTTAGGGAAGTGTTTAATGTTTGATGTTTTATTGTGTTTTTAATATCCTGTTGGAAGCTGCCCAGAGTGGCTGGGGAGGCCCAGCCAGGTGAGCGGGTTATAAGTAATACATTATTGTTATTACATGTACAGTGGTGCCCCGCAAGACGAACACCTCGCAAGACGGAAAACCCGCTAGACAAAAGGGTTTTCCGTTTTGGAGGCGCTTCGCAAAACGAATTTCCCTATGGGCTTGCTTCGCAAGACGAAATGTCTTGCGAGTTCCTGCGGGTTTCCCCCCCCCCTTTTCCCCCTTTTCCTAAGCCACTAAGCCGCTTATCAGCTGATCCGCTGATAAGCCACTTAACAGCTGATCCGCTAAAAGCCGCTAAACCACTAATAGCGCTAATCCGCTAAGTTGTCAATGGGCTTGCTTCGCAAGACGAAAAAACCGCTATACGAAGAGCCTCGCGGAACGGATTAATTTCGTCTTGCAAGGCACCACTGTACAATTTTCTTTTTTCCCCTTTTTTAAAAAAATAGTTTTATTGGATTTTTCATCTTTAACAAATTTACATCTTATAATATAATCACAGAATAAATTCCCTACCCCCACCCCAACGACTTCCCCCAACTTCCCTTTCTGGTTTGTAACATATTAATTTAAATCATGTACAATTTTCAAGGGCATGGATGCATGTCACATAAACTTTTTCTTGAGCAGGTAAGCCAAGCAACATACCACTGGGATGGACAAAACTAAATGAAGTGCATCTTTCAGTCACTCTCCTATATTCCCCCATCTTCCCCCCAGGATACAGCTCCATCACATGCAAACTTCAGCTACTAACTTTTTAACAAGTTCCCTGGTCGCTGGACTAGGCTTGATTCCAGAGTAAGCTCTGAACAGGTCCCATCATCATCAATTCTCCTTATTAGGCTAGATGGGATTTTAGGGTCACAGCACGTGGAAAACACAGCATCTGACAGGCCGCAGGTCTTCCTTTTCTCAACAAAGCAGGAAACGATGAGTTATTTTTGTTTTATTCTTGTCATTCAATGTTTCCCCTCTTCATTTATTGTCCTTCTTGTTGAGCATCTGAAGTCCCCCTTGCAACATAAGAGTGGCTGGTTTCAACCTAGAGGTTCAGGATTTGGAGGTTCAGGAAAGGGCAACCAATATGATCCAAGGATTGGAGCAACTCACATGTGGTTAAAACATTGGGGACTTTTCAGTTCATAAGATAAGTTGAAGGGCAAGGGATGGGGTGACAGGGGTGTAGAAGATTATGTACAGTGTGGAGAAAGCAGATAGGAATAATATTGTCTCCCTTTCTCACAATAGAAGAATGCAGGGCCATCCAATGAGGAGAAATGTTGGAAGATCTAGGACAGGCAAAAGAGAGCTCCTCTTTATACAGCTCACAGTTAAACTATGAAATTGGCTCCTACAAGATATAATGATGGTTGCCAGCTGGAATGGATTTAGAAGAGGATTAGACACATTCATGGATGCAACCAGGAATGGCCCAAAGCCACAAAGGCTATGTATGCACTTACTCCACTGTCAGAGGCAGCTGCTGAAGCCAATAGGAAGGGAGCGAGTAGTGGTACTCAGGTCCTGCTTATTGGCTTCCCATGAACATCTTGTTGATGTCTGTGAGAAGAAGATACTGCACCAGGTGGAGCTTTGGTCAGATCTGATGTACTGGACCTTGAAGGTTTTAACAATGCTTTTGGCTGGCATGCATACTTATGGTATGACAAGGTTAAGATCAATAAGGCCTTTAAGAACCATATTGTCAGGAAAGCAGTATTTAATGTCTGGACAAAATACAAAGACTTATTGGAAAACAAAACTCCAAGATGGCTTTCACCTCTGGAAGCTAAGGCCCGAAAAAGACCCAATATGGAGGCCAAATGGCCAAAATATTGGGAAATATTAGAAAAAGATGGAGACAATTGGAAATTGCAGAGTTTGGAGAAAATGAAGGACAAAGTGCGAGACTGGTTACATTATGCTCAGATTAAAGAAGTCTTTAAAAATGACAAAAGGTTAGGGTTCCAGGTGGAAAAATCGAAGTTGGAAACAGAATTGTTAGAACCAAAGACTAAGGTACTATCAAGAATGTATAACTTGCTGTTAAAATGGAATACACAAGACGAAATGGTTAAATCGGCTATGATAAAGTGGGCACAGGATATTGGGCATAACATTATGTTTGAGGACTGGGAAAGGTTGTGGACCACTGGGCTGAACTTCACTGCATGTAATGCTCTGAAGGAAAATGTAATGAAAATGATATATAGATGGTACATGACCCCAGTTAAACTTGCCAAAATATACCATTTGTCTGAAAATAAATGTTGGAAATGTAAAGAAGGTGAAGGAACATTCTTTCACCTCTGGTGGACTTGCCCTAAAGTGAAGGCCTTCTGGGAAATGATATATAATGAGCTGAAAAAGGTATTTAAGTATACCTTCACTAAGAAACCAGAGGCCTTCCTTCTGGGTATTGTCGGTCAGAAGGTGCTAAAGAAGGACCGAACATTTTTTATGTATGCAACAACGGCAGCAAGGATACTCATCGCTAAGAACTGGAAAACTCAAGATCTACCCACACTGGAAGAATGGCAGATGCAGCTGATGGACTATATGCAATTGGCGGAGATGACTGGCAGAATCCGAGACCTGGGAGAAGAGAGGGTTGAAGAAGATTGGAAGAAATTTAAGATTTATTTACAAAAATATTGTAATTTGGTTGAATGTTAAGAAGGATGCTAGATCAAAATAACTGTCCACCACTAAATTAGATTTGAATTCGATGATAAGTGAGATTAAGGAAAATATAAACCTTTTGGAGAACTGCTAGACTGTACTTAAATGAGCAGATATAAGATTGTAAACAAGATGATAATTTGCTTGAAAAAACTTTTTAACGATGTAAGTGGGAGCGGGAGACGTGAGGGAGTCCAAAGAAGTGATGAAATTATGTTATGATACAAGTAATGTTGTTTATTATTTATGCATTTGTATTTAAAAACTTTAATAAATATTTATATATATAAAAAAAGCTTTGGTCAGATCTGGTAGGGCTTTCTTTATAGTCTCATGGGCAGAATAGACATTGTTTGCTCCCTAACGCTTTCAGAAAGGGGGTGATAGCATATGAACAGCCTCCTAGAGATTGGGTAACCACTCTTGGGGTGCCTCAAGTTTCTGTGATACTTCCTACACTGGGTTGTGGCAATGAGGCTGCTTCATGATGGGGGGGGGGTTGTAAAAATATTATTTTCTCAATCATCATCATTCACCACGGAATAAAGGTCCCCATAATTTGCTCCCGTTTCATTTTTTGATGATTTGATGCCCCCTAAATAACAGAAGTCTGTGCTGCAGCATTTTGTGGCAGGTCCTTCAAGTCATAGTTAATGTAACCAACATCATATCTTAAGCTTTTCTTTCTTTACATGGGTACATAGGAAACTATGTTCTACTGAGTCATTGGAACATCTAGTTCAGGCATCCCCAAACTCAGCCCTCCAGATGTTTTGGGACTACAGTTCCCATCATCCCTGACCACTGGTCCTATTAGCTAGGAATGATGGGAGTTGTAGTTCCAAAACATCTGGAGGGCCGAGTTTGGGGGTGCCTGATCTAGTTCAATATTTTCCACACTGCTTGACTGTGGCTCTCCAGAGTTTTAGACAGGATGCTTGCTGATTTCTTCTCCTACCACAAGACGATCTCCTACAAGGATTTCATTGCCCAGATCTTCTTCCTCCATTTTCTTGGTGGGTCCGAGTTCTTCCTTATCATTGCCATGGCCATTGGCTGCTATGTGGCCTGTTGTCACCTGCTGCACTACACCAGTCTAGTCGCCAGAGCAGTCTACTGCATTTCGGCCCTAGCATCATGGTGTCTAGTATTTGTGCACTCCGTCATCCAAATTATCCTTATCATGCCACTCCCCCTTTGTGGCCCCAATGAGCTAGACAATTTCTTCTGTGACATTAACCAGATTGTCAGGTTGGCCTGCACAGATTCCCACATCCTGGAGTTCATCATGTTCTTCAACAGTGGTCTGGCCAACTTTTATCCTTCTCCTCATCTCCTATGGAGCCCTTCTGGTCAAGGTGAGGATAGGATCTGACCAAGAGAAGAGCAAAGCTGCCTCCATCTGCATCACCACATCATCTTCATCTTCATCATGTTCATCATCTACCTCTACTGCTGTCCCTTCCAGGACTATCCCTTCAACAAGGTGGTGGCCATTTTCCACACTGTAGTCTTCCCCCTAATGAATCCCATGATCTACGCACTGAGGAACATGGAGATCAAACAAGCCATGTGAAAGCTGATGGGCAAACACAGATTTTGGGGTATGAAATGAAAGAAAGTAAATAGTGATGGAGTTTGAAGAAGTGGGTTTGCCAAAGCATAAGGCTAGGTGGACAATCTTTCTCAGGCTGAGGGCCACATTAGCTTCTGTGCAACCTTCTGGGGGCCACACACTAGTGGTGGGCAGAGCCAGAAGCAAAAGTGGGCAAAGGAATAAATATGGAGCTATTGCTTAGCATCCAGGCAGATTGGCATGATCATTAATGCTGTAACACGTGCCCTAATTCAATGTGACCTTTCACTAGCTTCTAAACCTCACAGCTACATGATCGTAAGACTGAAAGGGAACCACAAATGTCACCCAGACTGACCCTCCAATCCTATAACATTGTACACTGCTGCGGAAGTGAAGTCTCATTCCAATCTGGATTCATTCTTGATGCATCTCCCACCTTCCCATCCTGGGGGATGCTGCCATCACTTGCAAACCCAGCCACTATCTTTTTTCTTTTTCTTTTTAACAAGCTCCCTGAACTCCAAGTTGGGCTTCCTTCCAGGTCTAAACATGGAGCAGATCCGTTCTCCCATTCAAGGGATTCTCATGGGGCAGGAGCTGATTTAGTATTGGGAGGTGTGAAGACCTGTGGCCAACTAAGGGCATCTCTTGTCGCACCAAGATCCTGCATGGTAAGTCATTCCTGATGCTCCTCTTCTGCCTTTCCTTCATTGATTCTCTCTCTCTCTCTCTCTCTCTCTCTCTCTCTCTCTCTCTCCACATCCTATTCTGCTAACCAACTATGCCTCCAGTGTCTACCTGTGTCTTATTTGAACCTAAGATTGTTTGAGCTTTAAACTATTTTGAAAGGGCCAAGACTATGACACAGCAGCCTTGTGGAAAGCATGTCTAGGTCTGGTTCAGGAAACTGAGTGAAAATTCAAGATGGGGCTCTTCCTGCTCTAATAGGTCATAGAACAGAGAATTTCAGCTTCTCTTCATATATATATATATATATATTTAACGTATCATTTCCAACAGTCCTTTAACATAACTTCTTATCTTATACAATATTTTAGACTTCTGTCAACAACCTCTGAAGATTTTCCTTTCTTTATCACTTATTCTGCATTTCTTAATTTCTCTCTATTACTTTTAATTGTCATTAACTAATAATTCTCTTCACATCCTTCCTTGCAATATTTCATATAATCCTCCTTACAGAACTTCTTGCAGTCCTACTAGCGTAATCTGCTTATTACAATTGCTTTTCAAATAGCTCAGATATTTACTCCAGTCTTCTAAGAATCTCTGGTCCCGCAGGTTTCAAATCCTTCCTGTTAATTTATCTAATTCTGCATAGTCCATTAATCATTTGCCATTCTTTCGTCGGTAATGAGAATTTCGGCTTCTCATTCCTGCTATACCTGCTGAAATTCCCTCTCCTAGACAACTGTTAAAGATGCAAAAGCCCTGGCTTCTTTTCTTTTCCCAGATGCCCATGAGAAGGTCATAAGCTATTTATTTATTTATTCATTCATACATACATACATACATACATACACACACACACACACATCTATGGGAGGATAAGGCTATCAGTGACTCCTAACCCTGATGCCTGTGTTCTACTTCCACTGTTGGAGACTGAATACCAGTTGCTGGAAACCACAGAAGGGGGGTGGGTGTTGCTGGGCTCAGGTCTTCCCTTAGACATCTGCTTGAGCACTGTGAGCACAGGTTTCTGGGCTAGATATACCACTTGCCTGATCCAGCAGGACTCATCTTATGTTCATCCATCACACAATGAACAGAGGGCAAAACAATCTCCTCTATTTGCTAGGAAGTACATCAGACATAGGAAGATTGTGCTATATGCCCAGACAGCACAGTTGGTTTGAGCAAACTGCTGATGATGCCAAGGTTGCTAGTTTGATCCCTGTGTGGGACAGCTGCATATTCCTGCATTGAATGGGGTTGGATTAGATGATGCTTGGGGTCTCTTCCAATTCTATGATTCTATTATTTCAATTGCAACTCTTGCAAATGGAGGTTGTCAGCACGTTGCTCCTGCAATGGTCTACTGCGCATGCTGTAGCTCAGTGTTTGGAGCTCATTTAAATAGGAATAAATGAAGCTGTCTTATAGTGAGACCATTTATCCATCTGGCCAAGTAATGTCTGATCTGGTAGGCAGTGACTCTTGGCTTCCAACAAGGGGTCCTTCACACCACTTACTACTTTACATTCCTTAAATATGCTGGGAATTGAATTCTGAGACTTTCTGCGTGGGAAGCGTATCTCTGGATGGCGAAATGTTCTCAGGGTGCTGCACTTAACCTGGGTTTGCTTCTCTTTGGAAGGAGGTTACTGCAGGTTTGTGGGCATTTGGTAAATATTTACAGACGTACAAGTTGCCCATAGAACCTAAGCACCATATTTTTCACTCTATAAGACGCACCAGACCATAAGACGCACCTAGTTTTTAGAGGAGGAAAACATGAAAAAAAATATTCTGAATCTCAGAAGCCAGAACAACAAGAGGGATTGCTGCGCAGCGAAAGCAGTGATCCCTCTTGCTGTTCTGGCTTCTGTGATAGCTGCGCAGCCTGCATTGGCTCCATAAGATGCACACACATTTCCCCTTACTTTTTAGGAGGGAAAAAGTGAGTCTTATAGAGCAAAAAATATGGTACTTTTCACATGGCTCCCACATCAGATCTCTAGAGCGACAGCCAAGCCCCTGAGATGCTTTCAGAACCCAAGCTCAGCTCTCTGTGCCTTTCTCTCTCATACAAATGCACTCTGTTCTGTTCATTTCATTCGCAAACACATATCCACCCCCATCTTGAGCTGGGCGCAGGGTCTTCTCCCTTCTCTGCTTGTTCTTTTCAGAACACTCCCCCCCCCAATCATCCTGCATCAAGATACAATTGCTTAACGATTTAGTTCCCACATTAATACATTTCCTGCATTTTACATCACAAATGGATATGCCTGACCAACATGCTTCAGTGGCAACTGTGGGCAAGATTCCTGTATTGCCAGGATGACCCTTGGTCATAGCTATCAACTTTTCCCTTTTCTTGCGAGGAATCCTATTCGGAATAAGGGAATTTCCCTTTAAAAAAGGGAAACGTTGACAGCTATGCCCTTGGTGTCTCTTCCAACTCTACAGTTCTATGATTCTATGTTTGACCAACTTTAAGCAGTCCATCGAGCCCATTGAACCTCTCCTCTCAAGCCCTCCAATCTTACAATAGATTCCATTAACAAATCTATGACTCATTCTCCCCTGTTTTTTTGTGGTCAAACAAACCTGGCAGGCAATACGCTTGTTCTTAGCTGAAAGGAGGAGAAGTCCTAGGTGCCTAGGAAGAGGGATTGATTGTTAAACCACTCTGAGAATTGTACTGTAGCTGTGTGAAGGGAAAGGGGATAAACGCTCAGCTCCTTTAACAAACCACAGTTCTCAGGATGTTGGGGGGGAGGGAGTCATGGCTGTTTAAAGTGGTTTGATGTTGCTTTAAATATATACTTAAGTGGTATAATACTGCTTTAAATGATGGGTCCTGAGACTGAAGAGGAAGAAGCTGACAGTCAAGTCCATCTACTTAGTTGGTTGTGGGTAAGAAAGAAAGCAGGTGAGGGCTGGCTGAAAGCAGACTAAGGTTGGTAGGTCAATGGCCCACTCAGCCTGATGAGCCATAACTGCTCAGTGTGTCACTGGACTGTAACTCCCATCATCCCCAGTCAGTATGGGCCATTGTGAGGGAAAATGGGAGCTGTTGTCCAAGAACATCTTGAGACCACCAGGTTGGGAGAGCCTGGTCTACTGTTTCAAGACCAGTCAACCAGCAGAGAATTCCAAGGGCCAGATAGCGAGGCCTTGGGGTCACATTCAGTCCCCAAGCCTGAAGCTTTCCACCCTTTTTAGTTAAATTCAAAGTAAATCCCTCAAGTCTGCACCTTGTCCTCTCTAGCGGATCCAGGTTTTAGAAGCTGTTTCATGTTTGTGTACAGCCTGCAGTCCTTCCAGAGTGAGGATGTGTCTGAGTGTTTGTTGCAGGAGGCAACCCCAAGAGGATGGAGCGGGGCAACCGCACCACGATGGTGAAGGAGTTTGTGCTGCTGGGTCTCTCTCAGAGAAGGGAGGTCCAGCTCTTTCTCTTTGTCCTCTTCCTCTTCTTTGACACCCTCATCTTGCCTGTGAACATCCTCATCATCGTGACCATCTTGAGCAACCCCCGCCTCAGCTCCCCCATGTTCTTCTTCCTGGGCAACCTGGCCTTCCTAGACCTCTGCTACTGCTCAGTCACCCCGCCCAAGATGTTGTCTGACCTGTACTCGCAGCGGAAGGCCATCTCATATTGGGGCTGCATGTCCCAGATCTTCTTCCTCCACTGGCTGGGGGCGGCCGAATTCCTCCTCCTCATTGGCATGGCCTTTGACCGGTACGTGGCCATCTGCCACCCTCTGCGTTATGGCAACGTGGTGAGCAAAGCTGTCTGCTGGGGCCTGGTTGCAACCGTGTGGCTCCTTGGCTTAATGCATTCCCTGATCCAGTTCATTCCCATCATCCAGCTCCCCTTCTGCGGCCCAAACAAGTTGGACAACTTCTTCTGCGACATCAACCAGATCATCAAGCTGGCCTGCACCGACACGTACAACCTGGAGTTTGTCATGTTCTTCAACAGCGGCTTGGCCACTTTGATATGTTTCATTCTCCTCCTCATCTCCTACGGGGCCCTTCTGTCCAAGGTGAGGTCCAGCTCCACCAAAGGGAAGGGCAAGACAGCCTCCACATGTGTCACCCACATCATCATCGTCTTCATCATGTTCGCTCCCGCAATCTACATGTACTGCCGCCCCTTCCAGGCCTTCGCTCTCGACAAGTTGGTCGCCATCTTCCACACCGTGGTCTTCCCCTTAATGAACCCCATGATCTACACCCTGAGGAACAACGAAATCAAAGTTGCCATATGGAAGATGGTCACCAAAACCAAGGTCTGGGGTGGGAAGTGATACCGCAGGAGCAGAGCATGATCCGTCGCCTGTATTATCTCTCTGTTTTTCACTGCATTGTCAGGGCCAGTCATGTACATGTAGGGATGGGGAAGGAACTCAATTCAGTTCACATTTAAAAGTGAATCTTCCAGGGCACCTTCTATCATATGTGGTGGAACTGCAAAACAATAAAGGAATTCTGGGAAACGATATATAATAAACTTTTTTAAATTTTTAGAATAACTTTTGTTAAAAAACCAGAAGCCCTTTTGTTAGGAATTGTAGGTGCAGAGATACCGAAGGAATTGAAAAGACTGTTTATGTACAGCTGCAAGGATGCTGCTTGCTCAGAGATGGGAAACTGATAAGATACCTACGAAAGCGGACTGGCAGATGAAAATACTAGACTATGCAAAGATGGCAAGACTGACTGGGAAAATCAGAAATTGGGAGGATCAACACTTCAATAGACAATGGGACAAATATAGACTGTATCTAAAAGAACACTGTAAACACTTGAACTCTTTGACAGGCTTTAAATAACTCTTGCAAGGTCACAAAGACTTTGGATATAATGGAGGACTGTAATTTGGATGCGTTTATCATATGAAGTTGGCAAAGGTATTTAAAGAACCCACGGAGAGGAGGAGAGAAGTCCTAAGATTCGGAAGAATCTTGTTCTAATTTTAAAAATTGCAAGAATTTTATTTGTGTGAATGAACTTGTAAAACCAAATAAAACTTTATGAAAAAACATAAATAAATAAATAAAAGTGAATCTACCAGATTTACACCTTCAGAAGCAATATGGTAATCGAAACATAGCCATCCTTCGAAATTCACACTTCTCTGAACTTTCGCAATGCAGTTCTCTGACAGACCAGGGCTTGCAAAAATGCATACACTAGGGTAAAGAATGCCTGCTAATGAATGCACTAATGAAAACGACACTCAAAAATTCATTGTTAGGAAACTTTGCTCGCAAAAATGTGTTCTTTAGTCAAAACTACATACAGAAGTGTGTTTATTGGGAGAAATTAGCACCGAAATGCTGGTGAATTTTCATGAGGATTTCCCACACACACACTGATCTGCAGAACTGGCACTTTTCTGGGTACTCCTTAATACCCATTCTGCATTCATAAGAAATCAATCTTTCAGTGTGGCACCACCTACACTGCCTGTTGACATCAAGTAGGTGCCTTTAGACAAGCCTACCCAGACATGTAGGGATGCAAGTGGCGCTGTGAGTTAAACCACATAGCCTAGGACTTGATGATCGGAAGGTCGGCGGTTCGAATCCCCGCGATGGGGTGAGCTTCCGTTGCTCAGTCCCTGCTCCTGCCAACCTAGCAGTTCAAAGGCATGTCAAAGAGGAAGTAGATAAATAGGTACCGTTCTGGCAGGAAGGTAAACGGCGTTTCCGTGCGCTGCTCTGGTTCGCCAGAAGTGGCTTAGTCATGCTTGCCAATAAAGCAAGATGAGCGCTGTAACCCCAGAGTCAGCCACGACTGGGCCTAATGGTCAGGGGTCCCTTTACCTTTACCTTACTCAGACATGTAGTATGTTTTAATCCATTTTTTGTTTACTGCTGATTTTGCCTTTTGAAAGCTTTAAAGGGTTGTTTTTACTGATATTTCTATTGTTTTATTCTCTTTGAGGGGTTTTATGTACAATCAAGCCGTCTGTGGATTTTATGAAACAAATGTAATATTGAGAGGGGGTGTTCTTGTCCCAGTTTCATTGTGCTGTAGCACAACAGTGCCCTCCAGTGGTTACACTGTAGAAGCATCGCAGAACAACTAATAAAGCAGAATTATTGTGGAAGGACAGCCTTCTATGACTTGTGCAATATTATTGCATCAATGACATGATGCCAAACACATCCCAGGAAGTGGTGCAGGGAGATAGCAGACAGCAGGCACTCCCATAGCACCTGGGAGTTTGGGAAAGAGGGCAGGACATAACTGCCAGTCCCTAGCATTCCCCCTTTGTTGCTGCCAGCATCTTTTTGGAGGAATAACAAGCATCATGCTGCAGGTAGGGGCTGGAGCTCAGGTATAAAGGCCAGAGCCCTGCAGTCAGGGGCAAATTACCAGCTAGAGAGCAGCTGTTGAGGGGGACTAGGAATAGGAGAGGCCTGCGGCTCAGTTACCATTTAAAAGCAGGCCTATCTAATCCACAGTTGCCAAAGCGATATGCAAAGCGAAACCTTTGAAAGGAAAAGAAAGCCACCCACTTCTCCCAATTTTGCAGTACACTTCTGATGAGTTCAGGAATATATATATTTGGGCAGAGGTCAGCAAACTTTTTTCAGCAGGGGGCCAGTCCACTGTCCCTCAGACCGTGTGGGGGGACGGACTATATTTTGAAGGGGGGGGATGAACGAATTCCTATGCCCCACAAATAACCCAGAGATGCATTTTAAATAAAAGGACACATTCTATTCATGTAAAAACACACTGATTCCCAGACCGTCCGCGGGCCAGATTTAGAAGGCGATTGGGCCAGATCTGGGCCCTGGGCCTTAGTTTGCCTACCCATACATTAGGGTGTGCTTAAAAATGCCTGTGTGAGTGAAAATAGCGCATCAAAATGCATTAGATCATGAAGAAAGTGTATGTATGTTTGAGAAAAATGCATTTAAAAATTTGCACCTAGATGCTTGGTACATTTTCATGAGGAGGTGTTTTAAAAAAAAACACCATGGCAAACTGATGTGGAAATGAGAAGAAATGAACTTAAGATGGAAAAATGATAAACTGAAATTGATAGATTCGCCTGCCCTTAATGGAGCAAACAGCTGTCCCAATCTTCCTTCCAAGCAGGCAAAAAGCATTTTTGGGAGTCCAAGGACACATAACAGCTAGGGAGAAACATTCAGGGTGCAAAGTTGGGGGGGGAGCAGCGAGGCGTTTGACCTTGGGAGAGTTCTGAGGGCCAGATGGAGAGGGCTGGAGGGCCATATTCAATACTCATGCCTCAGGTTCCTCACCTCTGGTTCAAAATGTTGGAGGGTAGGAGAGGTTCAAACAAAGGAAGATTGGCTTTTGAAAACAATGGAGTATGCAGAACTGGCAGGATTAGAGACCAAAATGATGAAAAGTTCCTTGAGGACTGGAGACTTTTAATTGAGGCTTTTTACTATAGTGAGATGAAAACACGAGCAGGACTTGGAATATTAACAGAGTTAATTATAAAGATCAGTAGGTTAACAGGGATGTATTGGATACATAGCTGTCAATGTTTTCCTTTTTTTAAGGGAAATTCCCTTATTCCGAATAGGATTCCTTGCAAGAAAAGGGAAAGGTTGACAGCTATGATTGGATATTATATGTGAAATATACAGCATTAAGGGTAAATATGGAAACCATGGATGGGGGGATGGGAAGTCAATGGATAAAGCAATTTGTGGTTCATGCTGAAGTTTTTTGTGAAAAATCAATAAATAATATTTTTTATTTTAAAAATGTCACCAAATATTGAACAAGAATATCTTTGCACTTAACAATCCAGTCCTAAGGACTATTAAACAAAGACAGACAGAAACTTTCTTTCAAGTCCACTTGCTCTACTGGGACTCATGTTCTGTAGATTTCTGAGCAGAAACCTTAGTGGGAAAAGAAAAAGAAAAGAAAAGGAGAGATGGTGGTGTTGCTTGGGATAAGGAGGTTGTGAAACAGGAATTTATCAAATTTGACATTGCCAAATTTCTGCTTTGAAGCAAAACAGAAGCCAACAGAAAGACTCTGGGATTCGAAACTGTCTTGAGACAAATTGATCTTGATCCCTGCAATATTTCAAAGGGATCGATTCGCAGCTGGTATAAAAAGATACGTTAGCAACCATTATGGTAACAACAGCAACAGTAGCGAAGGAAGAGGGGGGGAGAGATGTAAGCAGCAATGGCATATTATGGACACCAGAGGGCAGCAAAACCCAGACTTTTGGACATTAACATTGCATGCTGAACGTTCAGAAAACTTTCCTGGTTCACAAACACACACACACACAGCTCCACCATAGGAGTAGCCAGGATTTTTGTTGGAGAGGGGCCGGACTTTTGTTAGGGGGGCATAACTGAAGTGATTGGTCAGTTAGTTAAGTACAGTGGTACCTCGGGTTAAGTACTTAATTCGTTCCAGAGGTCCGTACTTAACCTGAAACTGTTCTTAACCTGAAGCACCACTTTAGCTAATGGGGCCTCCTGCTGCTGCCGCGCCACCGGAGCACGATTTCTGTTCTCATCCTGAAGCAAAGTTCTTAACCCGAGGTACTATTTCTGGGTTAGCAGAGTCTGTAACCTGAAGCGTATATAACCTGAAGGGTATGTAACCCGAGGTACTACTGTATTTCTATTGTTCTACTTCATGGGGGGAAACTGCCCCCCCTTGGCTAGGCTTATGAGCTACCCCTCCCCATTTATGCATTTACATGCACGTTTATTTTATTCAGACACTAACATTGTGATTTATCTATATGTAAGTTAGTGAGAAGTGCCTGGCACTGCCCAAGTATTTTTAGAAATAAAAAAAAATATCATGTTGTTGTTTTTTTAATGGATAGTGTAATTTGAGCGTCACCAAAAACTGGGCGACATCACACCAGAGTCACATTTTGGTCTGCCATCTTGATTCAAAATGTCGCCTGTCTTCCAAACATCAATGAAGACCCCCCACCCCAATGTTGGGAAACGATGTCAATGATATCTCGAGAAGTGGCCAAAAAGGGGGCGAAGTCACGCCAAAGTTATGTATTTTCCCCCTGACATCTTAAATCAAAATAACATGCAGTGTCCAAATGCCGATGGAGAACTCCAACCGAAGGACTGTCATGCCAAAGTTGCCGATAAGATCTCAAGAGGCAGCTGGACCTAGGCCAGAAAGCAGGCAGAGTTTTGTTTCAGTCTGACATCCTGTTTCAAAATGGTGGAACCTGAGGGACTCTTGTGCCGAGTTTAGTGACAATATCTTGAGACAAAATGGGCAAACCATTTCCCAACATATATACAGTGGTACCTCGGGTTACAGACGCTTCAGGTTACAGGCTCCGCTAACCCAGAAATAGTACCTCGGGTTAAGAACTTTGCTTCAGGATGAGAACAGAAATCGTGCAGCAGCAGCGGGAGGCCCCATTAGCTAAAGTGGTGCCTCAGGTTAAGAACAGTTTCAGGTTAAGAATGGACCTCCAGAACAAATTAAGTTCTTAACCCAAGGTATCACTGTAATGCAATTTTAAGGCCTTTTGTGAAAATAGGCTGTTGGAAGAGACAACAGAAGCTTTGATGCGCTTGAGATGTACTGCACTTCATTCTAAGCCATCATTACAACACCTCTCTAAAACTGACTGGCATTATGAGCCCCTGTATTGCATTCTGGTGTTCCCAGCGAGAGCTCACCTCTCCTGGGAGGGAAAAAATCGTTTTCGCAAGCCACCTAAGGTCTTCAGGAGTTTGTCCTGCA